>NC_086317.1:431020433-432220433 GCF_036172605.1 Pelobates fuscus | reverse complement strand
TTTGCAGCTTATACCGAATGGTTCTAGCCATCGAATCCAGTCTGAGAGAGGTCCTTATTCCAATGTGTTACATGCCGTGGAAGGGTTTGCTCTATTGCTACTGTGTAGTTTTCAGCTGGCTACTAGGAAAGTTGCCGTTTTAATTCTCAAGGAAATCCGGGCTTTGTTTATTGCCCTTGGACAAGCAGAGGTAAGCATTTAATACATTTAAAAATGATGTTGTAATTCGTAGTAGTTAGAAATGCATTTTAATTGGTTTTCTTTTTTTTAGTTAACTTGTTGTAAGGTCATAAGCAATTTAAATGGCAAAACTCAGGCCAAAACCTCTGTTTTTGCTATTTTAGCCTACATTTTACAATACATTTAAACATCCTGGAAAGTTACCCACTTACAGAGAAATATAGAATGTGACAGCAGATAAGAGCCATTCGGCCCATCTAGTCTGCTCAATTTCCTTAATACTTGCTCTTGTGCATAAATTGGCTTGTTTCGTAAAACTTGGCCCATGAAAAAAACAGGTTGCATATTTTATATGTTCAGTCCAATATTTTGTTCAATATTGTTTAGGATCTGTGTGCTGATTTTTTTGCAGGAAGATGACAAGCCTATGATTGATGTTTTGGATCAACTTAGTCCTTCGATACTTGAAAGTTTTATTCATGTCACCGTATCAGACTCGGTAAGTTTCCGTTTGCATCTTCTGCCAATAAACAATTTCTAGAATGTCATAAGATAATGAAATGAATAGCCAGAACACAACATTAAATTATAATATTTTAATATAACAAGGCGAAGATATGATCATTTACACCAAAATTATTCAGTGAGACGACCAGGTAAAGAACCAACAAAAACAGCGAGGGTCTTAAAGGCGAGGGACGGAAAATACAAATAAAATTACAAAGCAGTCCATTTCGCTTTTTCCATAGTACTCGTATATGTCATACTGTTTATAAAGAATTGTGATGCAATTACCCTCAAACACCCCAAACATCTCAGCACCATTGTATTTCCCGCAGCTTCCAGTAACTTGCAGATTATACATTAAAGAGGCAATCAAGGTACACACATGTTGGGTACAGAATGGATACACTTGGCATTTTGGTTAAATTATACCAGGGATAGGCAACATTCGGCACTCCAGATGTTGTGGACTACATATTCCATGATGCTCTTATAACCATAATGCTGGCAAAGCGGTTGCATAACCCCTGCATTATACTAACCCTGGATTCTCAAACTGCTTATTCACAGGTGCGAGAGTGCATTAATTACGGACTGCCTGTTACCCGTGTCCCTACATTCAGGGAGGTGGAGATTCCACTCACAAAGTGTAATGTTTGTGTAAGCAGTTGGCAGCTTACCAATGCTAAAATATTACGAAAAATAACGAGTAAGAAGAGCTCCACACCCTTGCTGCCTTCTTCACTAAGCCCACGACTAGTCAACCTATTGCAGAATATGTCCCCGATGGTACTATCAGACCGAGCCCTTTTAGGATACAAATAATCTGTTTAATTGTATTTGTTGTCATAGATATTCTCTTTGTTAAATATATTTTTTGCTAAACTTGCTGCGAGAGTTCGTCAGAATTGGTGTGATTACCGATTCCAGTGAAATTAAACTTTTCAAAACAATTGCTAACTTCTGCATTAATAGTACATTAATCGCATATTTTATTACTTAAGCATGCACAAGTTTGTTTCTTTTGGTTATCGCTGATTCTTTTTTTTTTTCTGTTTGTCTGTTTGTCTTTTTAAGGTCCCGCTGCCATTCACTCAAAATGTGGATTTGCAGTGGCTGGTGGAATGGAATGCTGTATTGGTAAACAGTCATTACGATGTAAAAAGTCCTTCTCATGTGTGGATCTTTGCTCAGTCTGTTAAAGACCCATGGGTCCTTTGCCTCTTCACTTTCCTACGGCAGGAGAATTTACCCAAACATTGCCCTACAGCTCTCAGCTATGCCTGGCCATATGCATTCACCAGACTGCAACTTTTGATGCCTTTAGTGGATCCTAAGTAAGTGAACCGATTATTCAGATATATTTAACGTTTTTTTTTTCTTGTTACAAGTTTGATAATATTAATAATTTAGGGGGCAACCAGACGGATCAATTTGGTTTTATATGAATACAAAGTAAAAATCCTGTTTTTAAGAACTTTTTTCCACACATTTACATTTTTACATTTGCCAAGGCATTAAAATTGTATATACATGTTGTTTTGAAAAATATATATATATATATATGTATATATTATTATTTTTTAAATAGAAGATTGCATTTTTACATTTGTTATTTCATATATTTAGTAGCCCAATTAATGCAAAGAAGACCAGCACAGCAAGCAGCGGGGACAACTATGTTACTCTCTGGAGAAATTATCTAATTCTTTGTTTTGGAGTAGCAAAACCTAGCATCATGAGTCCAGGTCATCTACGAGCATCAACCCCAGAGATCATGGCGACTACCCCAGATGGTTCCATAAGCTACGATAACAAGGTAACTTATTATTATTTTTTTTTTTAAAGTATCATTTTGTGCTGTCCCTTTTATAACGTTATGACTTTAATTCCCTTTTGAGGGGTTTCTATAAATATGTCAATGTGTTTTACTTCTAGGTGATAGGGACACCTTCAGTTGGAGTTTTGCTAAAGCAGTTGGTGCCTTTAATGAGACTTGAGAGCATAGAAATTACTGAATCACTGGTACTGGGATTTGGTAGAACCAATGCTCTGGTTTTCAGGTATGGTTTTGGAATAGTATAAGATCTGTAATATAGTTATATATGATTTATATGTGCTGTGTGGTGTACAATCCAATAATGATGGCTGTTCTTACTGTATGTGGAATTCTATTTCCTTTGCTTATTGGTGACTGCACATATTTCTATAAAAAAAAAAAAACACCCACTCACATGGCTCGGTGGTCACTGCAGACTCTTCATAACTGTTTCTCTGGGTATTTTATTCACAAACAGCAGTAAACACTATGAAAAAAATATTTTTATGTATAGTGTAATGCGAGAGCAAAGAATCTATAAAATATGCTTTCGATTAATCTCAATGTTATGTTGTTAATGCAGACACGTAAATCCACGTGTGGTGGCAGTAACCCCAGGTAGCCTCATTGTTGAGACGGTTTTGTAAATCCGTACCTGTGGATAGCTCTTTAGAATAGATCGGTGCAACTAATAAGTTGCTATTTGGGGTTTGTACCACAACTAGATTGGAAAGTCCAAACATTTTCTGACTGCCCACATTTTGAAGGTAACATTTGGTACATTATTGCTATGGGAAAGATTACCATGATAATGCACGATAATGAAAAAACAACAATAAGAGTTTGTTTACAATCTTGTTGCTGCTTATTACCAGCTAGCTCCTACTGTCTAAAATGCCTGTTGCTACTTTTAACGAGAAGTGGTTGTTTATCGACTGCAAAATTTCACAAATAGTGCCGTAGAATTGCAGACTGTGGCTACTAAAAAAAAAACTGTTGCTAAGTAGCCATTAATAGTTCCTATTGTTCTCCAAATGAGCTGCTACTCTCTACTTCACAACTGGTTTGCAAATCTTTCGCCACTTTTTACCAGCTGCCTCTAACCCAAAACACTTAACACCAGCCTTTGGCCTGTAGTAACGAGGTTAAATCCATATACGTCCTTTTGAAACAAAAAAACGCGTTTTTTTTACCGGACTGCTGCCACACTGGGTGAAATGCGCATGTTCAGGGTTGTGTGTCTGTGCTTTACCATCATGTCATTGATAGGCTACAGACATTTTGCAACGCGATTGTAAATCTGCTGTTAATTTGTTGCTGATATAAACTTCCAGCTATTGTTAAAAACGACTGCTTGTAACCACCAACAAGATTGTAAATGAGCCCAAAGTGGATAGATGAAGTGCTCCACCATAACATCAGATAATCATTGATCATGTGTAAAAAAAAGTAATGCATAATACCATGGAATTGTTTCTGGATATTTGGTCCTCCATAATGGAGAGGTTACTACCCCATGATGACACAGTTTCAGTACAGGAAACTGAACATGCTGCTATCACTTTTCTCGACCTTTTGATTTTTCTTTTCTATATTTTCTACATTGACCACACCTTGGCTTTTGCTGATGGGCAAAGATCATATTTCTGTTGGTTTTTGTTTTTTGTTGTTGTTGGTTTTTAATAATGTTCCATTCTTGTTTTCCTAGTTCTTTTGGGATGTGTTATTTTTGTTACAACACTCTGTTGAGTAATGTCTAATAGTTTACACCCCACTTTCCCTTACCTTTTCTCTTAGCCCTCTTTTATTTAAAAAATAATACACCTGGAGTTTCAGAATTATTAACAATAATAATAATATAAGTGCATGTGCTGTATCACGCATTGAACCCATCGGGATTCTTTAGTAACACATAAATCAGGCACAAAGGGAGGGAAAGAACACTTTACTCATTTTCAGAATGTCTTTAAAGTTCAGAATTGTTCAGGGTTTATTAATATAGCCTGCATTGTAGTTTAGTTTAGTTTAAAGCTACTGTAATTAACCCTGTCATGTAACAAATGCATAGATTGAGTAATCAAAAACCAAATTAGCAGGACATTCCATCCTGGAATCATATTCTGATGACTGCCAAGCCGTGTAACATTTGTTCCTTAATGGGTTACTCTGTCACTTTTTTTATAATTCTATAATTCTTTTTAGAGTGCCCTCTGGGGCATTTCTTATTAGGTCCACTCTGTTATGTAGCTGCGAATTAAACTGTTAACGTTCCTTGAATCCAGTTCTGGGCAAAGTTCCCACATAGCACTCCTATCCTTGCCTCGTCTAAAGTCACAACCTCTCACGCATTGTCCAATCAATTGGTTCTCAAAGGGAAGATTTTTATTGGGCCTTTTTCACAAGCTCTGAGCCAGTGAGGTGAAGGAGGTATGGACAAGAGGTGGGATTTGAGGGCTTTAGTTACATATCAATAAAGTAACAGTTTGCAAAACAGAGGGAGACTGGAAGGGACACAAGAAAGGGTAAATCAAGCTTCTCCTGGAAGGCATGCTGCCTGCAAGGGAAAAGCTGACCACCTCTGTTGCCAGATGTATTTTTTTGCACAGAATTGACATTAGACAGCCCAAAATAGAGATCCGGTCAGCTGTGGGTGCAACTAGCACAAAAAGTGCAAATATCTTTGGATACGTAGAGTTTCAAGCCGAAACACTGCACATACAGAAGTCCTACTTCAATGGTCTCTTCTAAAAGGAGCAGGGGTCATGGTGGTTGGAGTTATCCTTTAAGGAGTTAAAAACATATTTATGTACTAGATACAACTGAAATAATCATAGCATGTCGAGTATGTATACATGCTTCCCTGTGATTTTAAATACACAGAGTGGATTTGTACTTGAAAACTTCTGAAACCACAGCTTTTTTCAGCCTGTGATTGACAAGCGCGGTCAGTTTCCATTTGCCCTTTCCCCATAAAGTGATAAAAAAAAATGTGGCAAAACATTTCCTTCAGTTCGAGTAAGGAATTCCATTTTTTATTTCTATTTTCTATCTCTTTTTTAATGTAATAGCTATGAATGAAATTTAAAAACATTGCACCAATATTCATTCACAGCATGTTTAATGCCATCATATATCTTCTCTATGGATTGTGCTGAATAAATTAAAGATACTGTGCTCGTGGTGAAATCCCCTTGATATTACATTATTAGAATCCATAACGCTGAATATTGTGGCACTTAGTCACAGTGCAATAATATCTGACAGCACAAAGTGTTCTATTTCTTCTTAAAGCGCTATTACAATGAGTGTTGTGACATTGTATACACTGTAAACAATACAGCTCATGCAGTAAGAGATGTATATTGAGAGTATTTACTATGTGTTTAAGAGAAGATACATTTCAGATGCATTCTGGGATTTCAGGTGATACGTTTCTATAGGTCACTGGATAGATTTAAGAAAAGATCACGTTAATTTGTGTGTTATTGATGGCAGAAGCTACGTGTGCGTTTTAGTGTTTGTCATGGATGAAGCAGTACCATATATGTTTATCTCTTATTTTGCAGAGAGTTAGTGGAGGAACTCCACCCTCTGATGAAGGAAGCCCTAGAACGCAGACCAGAGGTCAGTATACCATGCATCTATCAATCACACGTGCACCATATCACATATATGCACATGGCAAAAATGTATGATCTCTCTATTCTAGATAAGGTTGTTGGTGCCTACATTTTGAAGGATGTCACAGCCATCTAGGAGTTAAATCACTTTTGTTTCTGTTTATGCAGCCCTTGCCACACCTCCCCTGGCTGTGACTGACAGCCTCCATGAAAACAAAATGGTCTAATTTCTAAACAGAGGTAACTTACTGCTCTGTAGTTTGAACTTTAATTACTTACAATAGGCTCCTATAGGGTCTAGAAAGTTATTAAATTAGAGCAGGAGAATTGTTTTTTTTTTTAATTTAACAGAATTTGCAGTAAAGGAAGTGTAAACATTAGATCACTATTTACAGGAAGTGTTTAGCAAGTCTGTGTAAGTCACATGCAGATAGGGGGGGCTGAAGGCTGCACAAATAAAGTGATATAACTCCTAAACGGCAGAGAATTAAACAGTGAGACTGTGGGGGCATGATCTATACACCAAAACTGTTTCATTAAGCTAAAGTTGTTTTGGTGACTATAGTGTCCCTTTTACCTGTATTATAACACACTGTTCACCAACAGAGGCTATCGACTGTTGGAGAAATCCATAGGATGTAAAAAATGTTATTAGGCTGTAGAACACCAATCAACTTGGGTTAAACTATAATACATTGTTTGCTAATTATCAACATGTTAAAGGTTGCTGTTAAGCTGTTTTTTACTATTATTGGCTTGCATAAAAAGGCCCTAACTTTTACTTTCAATAGTAAAATGTTAGCAGCAAAAGTGCAGTCCTGTCTAAACTGTGAGACACTTGTGAATTCAACACCGAAAAACAATTTGATAAACTTGTAAAAACACTTTTCTAACACTTAAACAATATATAAATAACTGTGTTTGGGTTTGAGCATAATCAGCACCTTAAACATTTCCCCTGAGCTGATGATATGGGGAAGCAACATCACCATAAATATATTATCAAAGTTAATCGATAAAAAATAAAAATAAAACTATTAAATACTGCAACAACAGTATAACATTGTAAAATTAGCACAAAATATGTGCATGTACTCTGTAGCTTTAGCTTCCAATTGGAACATGCATAATAAAAATACACACAGATCAATGGTACATTGCACGTATTAGATTAATAACACATCACCTATTGTCATCATCATTGCACAATTAAACGTGTAAAACAGCCAGGTTATCGTTATAAAATCATTACATCATTTCACGATGAATCCTCGCAATAACAGAGTACCGATCTCAAGATTGGTGGTTTTATTGTCGATACCTGACGTTAAACTAGGTTTTAAGTCTGCAATCAGTGTTATTGATTAGATACCAAAGCTGGATTGTAATTTATTGTTTAAAATGTAAGTATGATTCTAAAAAAAAAAAAAAATAATAATAATATATATATACTGTTTTAAATTGACTGAAATATATATTTTTTTGTGAGACCTTTGATTTTCTGCAATTTAACATATTTAAAAAAAAATGTTTTTTATTCATAGAACAAAAAACGACGAGAACGCAGAGATCTATTGAGATTGCAATTGTTGCGGATATTTGAATTATTGGCTGATGCTGGCGTTATAAGTGACAAGTAAGTATTACAAAAGCCTTTGGTAGAACATGAACAATTTCAGCAAAATAGATATTCTTATTTACTGCTTTCCAGTTGCTTTCTATACAGTGCCCTTCAATCTTGTTTCTCTTTGTCATTAGTACTAATGGAGCGTTGGAGAGAGACACACTAGCACTCGGAGCTTTGTTTCTGGAGTATGTGGACCTCACTAGGATGCTTCTAGAAGCTGAAAATGATAAGGAAGTGGAAATCCTTAAAGACATCCGAGCGCATTTCAGTGCAATGATCGCCAATCTCATACAGTGTGTCCCAGGTACCATTCCAGCGTGTGAACCCTGAACACAACCTGGCATTCCTTCCTCATCACATAGCACCTTCCATCTGACCCAACGTCCTTGTGATTTTCTAACCGGGTTATTACCTAACGTGAGAAAAGGGACTTTCAAATTTAAGGTCAGAATAGCCAAACTGAGAACATTCTCTAAGTCAGCTCTGCTTCCGGTTTGGCTGCTCTGGCCTTTTGAATCTGGCCTCTGGAATTTAGAAATTTCCTTAGAATTCTGACTTTATTAAATAACCCTCAAGCCTGGATTATGTAAGGAAGGGAAGGAAATCACAGTGCAAAAGATATCAAAAATACTACTATTAATGGAGACTTTTATAATTGAGAGCTATTCTGAGAATGTATACTTCTGATAACAGTGGGACACATTAAGGACAGATCTAAGCGTGGGACAGGTATTTGTGTCCCATTGTGCCTTGACACTGTAACTGATTGTGAATAGAATTGTATGTGACACGCTGGGCAGTGTACATCACATACATATAGGGTAATAATCTCGGGCATCAGTGCATTCTGATATTTAACAACTATGTAACACTGTAGCAAATTAGGCTCTAGCATTGCTGAATAGTTATTATATGCCTTCAATCCACCATTTCCGATTGGTACCTTAAGCACACCCCTTGCTGCCTTAATGTCCTGTTATATACTTTAATCTCATTTTTAGTACACCATCGGAGGTTCTTGTTCCCGCAGCAGAGCTTACGGCATCACCTTTTCATCTTGTTCAGTCAATGGGCTGGTCCGTTCAGCATCATGTTCACTCCTCTGGACCGTTACAGTGACAGGAATCATCAGATTACAAGATATCAATACTGCGCTCTAAAGGTAGATTATTACGCTTCTGCTTGCAAAAACATATAACCAATGTACTGATTTATTAATGTATTCCAATTTTGAATGTGGGGGAAAAAAGAGGTTCTTTATAAAGAGAAGTTTGCCCCAGAATGTATTGGAGTTGTCACAACTGTACTTCCTCTGGTGCAGTTGGATCAGTAAATTAATGTCTCTGCTCCCTTCTTGCCTCCCAGGAACCCAGCACAGCTCCTGCTCCTTCCCCCCCCCCCCCCCCCCCAGGAACCCAGCACAGCTCCTTCCCACCCCCCACCCCCCACCCCCCCTAGGAACCCAGCACAGCTCCTTCCCACCCCCCCAGGATCCCAGCACTGCTCCTTCCCCCAGGGACACAGCACAGCACAGCTCCAGCTTCTCCCTCCACTGTCGTGTGCTGAAGTGAATGATGGAACTACATCAATGTAACCCCTGAAAGATTAGAATCTGTTCCATCGGAGAGTTTATCGGATAGCAGATCTGGAGCCAGGCACACACAGATTTGCACTAACTCATCTTACAATTAATGTGTCTTTATTGTTCCTCTTATTTGTGTAATGATTTTCTATTTACTGGGTAACCATTGTGTTGTTTTGTTTGTTTGTTTTTCTAATATTATTTTCACCTATCTCAACAGGCAATGTCTGCTGTCCTGTGCTGTGGCCCAGTTTTTGACAATGTGGGATTGTCTCCAGATGGTTACCTTTACAAATGGCTTGATAACATTCTGGCTTGTCAGGATCTCAGGGTGAGTCATGTATGCATCAGAATAGGCGACAGTAATAAGACTATTTGCTAGATGCTAGACCAGTGTAATTTCTGTAACTCTCTCCTACCAGGAATTATTTTATTTTTTTTACATGCATAATTTACGCTGTAAACATTAAATGGGTTATCAGATATTTCATTTGGTGAAACTGTGTCATCTGAGGTTGTAATAGCTCCTCTCAGCCAACTAAACACTAATGAAACATGCACCACTTAATGAGCAGAAGTAGCTATAAATCGCGTTTATATCCTCTCCTTATTCACATACTGCCGCCACGGTCTTCAATGGTCACACTGGGAATGTGCATGCACAATCAGGACTCTTCTACCATATTGACTTACTGGCACATGGGTCTACATGCACGGCATCATGGGATGCATTTAATTTACATCCCATGCCAGGCTGTACATCAGCAGCCTCATATACAACAAACAAATTAAATGTGTTTATTGTTTTTTTTTTTGTTTTTTTTAAGTGCATTAAAAGAACAATATATTGGTAATAAAGACATTGCTTAGTGACAGGAGACGTAACCAATATTTCAGCATGGGCATATCTTGGAAGCTACACAATCTTTTTGTAATAAAGACAGGCATACATTGACATACATACATCAACAGCAAGATTTCCCTAGAAAGCCCAAAGCAGGGTTGCATGGTGTAGGGCAGGGGTAGGCAACCTTTTAGCAGCACTGTGCCGATATAGGATTGTGATGTCCCGTAGAGTGACAATCCTATTTTTTTTAAATTGAGGTGTGCATGTTGCCATATTCTGCTTGTTATTTTTACTGTTATTGCTTTGTATTGTTGTATTTGTGCGTATATGAGCTATTATATTGTATATGATCATTAGTAGTTTATGGTATTGTGTATGATACATATGAATGTGGGCTGTGTATGAGGGCTGCTTGTGGAATTGTGTGTGGTAGTGTGTGTATGTGAGGGGCTGTTTGGGGTATTGCACGTGAGAGGCTGCGTGTGTGGTTGTGTGCATGTATGTGGATTGTTAGTGGTGTTGCGTTTGTGGGGATTGTGTGTATGTTTGTGTGTGAGCTGTTCGTATTATTTGTATGAGGGGAGGGTTATTATGCATTTCTGTGTATATCTAGCAGTGTGGGTGGCTTCCCTGGGTTCCAGTGGGGACCAGGCTGGCCAGGTACAGGTCAAGGACAGGAGCTTCAACAGCAGCTGCAGGTTGCTCTACTACAGTGTGGATTCCTATTCACAAGTGCCGGGAGGAAGTGATCTGAGATCACGTCCTCTATGTGCTGCAATGCATAAATTCCTTCACCACCTCTTCGTATTAGCAGATATCTGAAGTTTTATTGGGACTCCTGATAGCCAGTGCCTGTTTGGCTCCAACAGCCTTGGGTGCCGTGCAAAGACACCTCGAGTGCCGCACATGGCACTAGTGCCGCAGGTTGCCTACCCCTGGTGTAGGGAATAGGCCAGAGGTAATAAAAAAGATGCTTAAGTAATGAGCAACGTCGCAGGGATTCCCTAGTGTACTCAATGGTGAGGGGGTAAGATAAATGGCCAAGAGCCCTTCCTAGTGTAGTCCAGGATCGCACATGTATTGTTTTTTTTTTTGTTATTTATTCTTTCCTTGTGTTATTTATTCTACATTCATAGAGTTTAAGAACTGATAAATAAATAGTACTCCTTATTTGGTTTAAAAATATATATGTATTTGGATCATGTGCAATCTTCACACTCCGTGACAAGCAAGCTCCCTTGCAGGGGTAGAGTGGCCCTTTATATGACTTCAGGAAGCTGGTCTATCTGCTCTGCCGTCCCTGTTTTATAAAGGCTAAAGGGTATACTAGCAATTGTAGATTATGCTAGCTTTAGTGTACCTATAATCTTAATTTTATTAATGACAGGAGGCTAGTATTTGCTTTAGTCTCTCTTTACTAGAACTCCACAGCAGCACAGAAAACAACCAATCAGAAAAAAGTTAGGTACCATAAAACTCCCCTCCACATACATCATTTCCTCTTTTAAGCTGCGACAAAACAGAACAAAAGGCAGAAAACATAATGGGGAAGAAACAAAGTCCTAGATACAATGAATACATCGATGTCCACCATCCGAGTAGAACTGCCACACCAGATAGCGTTGATGGACTGTAAACTGAAACGAGAGAAAAACAGAATCGAACAAGTTGATTATCCAATGAAGTGTACTCTGAACAAACATGTAGGTACCCAATGTAGCAATCAAAATTACCGTAACCTGCATAGATCCCAACCCTACTTATGAAAAACAGACATAAGAACAAGCGACAGGTAGCAGGGCCGCCCAGTCAATCACCAAAACTTTGTAGTCTACCTCTGTGTCCGTCTCCTTCTGTGAGAATGTGTCACACTCAAAGCGTGTCCTCAGCAATCATCCCAGTATCGGGTTGAGGGTGAGGGAGGGTAGCGCCCTCTATAATGAAACAGTGTCCGGTTCAGTATAAGAGAGGGGTTCGCTCTCTACTCGTGTAAATAAAAACCTCAGTCTTGGGTCGAAGCGATGGAGGGCCGTACCCTCTTGTAATCCAAACTAGAGTCCATATCAGGCTCAGGGTGACCAACTGCGGAGATACCATTTAATAACATCTGCACAGTACTGAGATTCTGAGGGAGGTCCCTCTCTGACCACGAGACCTCTCTCCGAATCACTCACCTGAGAGGTGGAATTAACTGGTAATAAACCAGACCGATGGTAGATGGAACAGCATACAATCTCGGGTCGTGTCCATCTTAATAACAGAAAGGGATGGTGAAGGAATGCAACCTTCTGAAGCGATGATGGAACCTACCAACGGGCTCGCGGGATCCAGAATGACCGTCGGCAGTTTGAGGAAAGCAGGAGACGTTCTCCGCGATCCACGAGAGCTCGGGAGGTCGGAGGAGGTCAAGTCAGGCCTCTCGACGACCCGAGCGGTAGAGAAAATGGAAGGCACAAAAACAAAGAAAAAAACAAATAAAGTAGATAAGGGTAAATACATACCTCGGAGAGAAGGTGAATAGCAGGCCGGAGGAGCCAGTCAAGTAAAACCCAACTGAAAGGGCCAGACGCTAAACATGACCTGTGAATAACCACCAATACCTAAGATGGATACCGGAAAAGCAGCTAAAGGGTAGTTGCTAAATGGATGCTCCTAGCGCTCTCAGAGGACTCCAAGCACTGCAGACGACACCACAACCACCGCAGACTCCACAACCGCCGTAGCTTAACTGGAGCCGCGCCGTCTTCCTTCCACCCTGGATCGGCTTCTGTCCTCCAGGACCGTGTGGGGAAGACCTCTCCTCCAGGAGAGCGTATCTGGAACAAGCTCTTAAAAGAGCTAAGTGATTAAGAGCTCAGGGGAATATGCAGCGCATAGCAATCCCCAGTGTGATATAGCAGTTCCCTCCAATAACGAGACAAGGCTACGTATTGAGGGTCAGAAGAGGTCTCAGGACTGGAACACCCAGCCTGCTTTTTATTAGGATCAGGTACATACAGGACACTCCCAGGGGGAGGATGAAATTGACCAATCACATGCATGGTAACACCCCCACGTCTCCTCCCCTCAGATAAACACATAACCCAATTAAAACATACATTATTTTACCCAAGTTCTGGATGTACCCCAAAAACAGGGGGTACAGCTTTAAATCTGGTATCCCCAAATAGCCCTTGTTCAGGGGAACAGTCTGTCCAAAAATCAGCCCATTCGGATGGATGGTTCGGGAGATACAGGGCTCCAAAGTTTTGACCGACCGCACAGACCAACTAGCCGAAAATAGTTCCATGAGTTTTGGCCTTGCGGTCGGTCTCCGTTCGCACGGTAAAATAGACGAAATTCTTGCCATCCATTCGCATCTTTGTGGTCGCTAGAATCCCCATACTAAGTTAAGTATAACTACCGAACGGCCGGTCGTTCGGTAGTTTCCGTGCGTAGTTCTGGATGTCTGGAGGTCTTAGCGGTATTCGCCTGTTTGTGCTTCCGATTTCAGTTCCATGCGTTCACAGGCAAATACCGCTGTTCGCACGCAAGATGGCCGCGAACACGTGGAAAAGTCCCGAAATGGCGGCCACCTATTCAGAGCACAAAGAATTCGCATGAAATCATACGAACGGCTGTATTCTCCAGTAATGGCATTCTCATGCAATATATTCGCCTAAATCCCCTGGCTGTTAGGTTATATTAGCAGTCCAAACCTACAGCATAAATAAAGGGTAAAAACAGTCTAATACAAATCCATATGCCTGAATACAGGGTTTACAGTGCAATATAGTCCAGGACCATAGTCGCAGGGGAGGAGGCAGGCAAGCAGGCCTCTCCAGGACAAAGTGGCGAAGGACACTTCGTCACACATCTCCCCTTTGGGGGGAAGACTAACCAGGCACCTGACCTTCTGTCGGTCAGTGCCTCCGTTAGTCGATCCACCAACCCACAATAAACAGATGTCCGAGTGGCCCCCCCACAACATCAAAGTACAGGAACAGCCTACCCACAACACACAGTCACTGCACCTGGGTATTTGGCTGTGGTAATGAGGCCACATGCCGAGGGAACTTGAAGGGCAGAGGCCAACTGCACTCTGCCCAGATGCCAGCTCTTCTGCTGGGGTAGCCTGCAGGACATCAGGCTCTGGACCAGGGACAAAGGTAGGGCAGAGGCCGACTGCACTCTGCCCAGCTGCCAGCTCTTCTGCTGGGGTAGCCTGCAGGACATCAGGCTCTGGACCAGGGAAAAAGGTAGGGCAGAGGCCGACCTCACTCTGCCCAGATGCCAGCTCTTCCACTGGGGTAGCCTGCAGGACATCAGGCTCTGGATCAGGGACAACGGTAGGGCAGAGGCCGACTGCGCTCTGTCCAGCTGCCACCTCTTCCGCTGGGGTACTGAGACCATAGTCCGGCTCAGTAGTCAAGGGAACATGGACGTCAGGAGGGGTTAGCATCGCCTCCGTTAACCCTGGTGCCACGCTAGGAGTTAGCTGGGGAGGGGAATTTGTACTTACCCCCTCCTCTGGGTGTCCCGGTGAGGGTAGTTGGGGATCTGGAAAGGCTGTCCAGCATCCCTGTAGGTCAGGCACAGAGACCACGGTCCCATCTGCGCCGTCTGGAGGATTGGTGTCTCCCCTTGTTGGGGAAAGCTGCCGCTGGGGAGAGGGGGTGCTGTGCTCCTTTCCTGGAAACACAGGCTGCCGCTGGAGAGGGAGACCGCCTGTCTCCACTCCCTTACCATGGTCCTGTTGCTGTAGAGAGGGACCAACTGTCTCTGCTCTCTGTAGGACACACTGCTGCTGGGGGGGAAGGACGGCACCTTCGGCCCCCTGGGGTACACACTGCCGCTGGGGAGGGAGACCGCCTGTCTCCGCTCCCTTACCATGGTCCTGTTGCTGTAGAGAGGGACCAACTGTCTCTGCTCTCTGTAGGACATGCTGCTGCTGGGGGGAAGGACGGCACCTCCGGCCCCCTGGGGTATACACTGCCGCTGGAGAGGGAGACCGCCTGTCTCCACTCCCTTACCATGGTCCTGTTGCTGTAGAGAGGGACCAACTGGCTCTGCTCTCTGTAGGACATACTGCTGCTGGGGGGGAAGGATGGCACCTTCGGCCCCCTGGGGTACACACTGCCGCTGGAGAGGGAGACCGCCTGTCTCCACTCCCTTACCATGGTCCTGTTGCTGTAGAGAGGGACCAACTGTCTCTGCTCTCTGTAGGACACACGGCTGCTGGGGGGAAAGGACGACCCCTTCGGCCCCCTGTAACTCACGCTGTTGTTGGGGCGTAGGGACGGAATACTTTGCCCTCACTGCCCGATATTCTGCTTCCATCTGCAGATACTCCGCCAGTTCTCTCCTTATTCTTGGTACCATTTCCTCGGTTAGAAGGGACCCGTAGACATCCAACCGCCGCTTCAGCATAGCGTCAAACTGTACGTGACTATACCAATAGTCCAGTTTTGCTGGGTGTTCCCAGGATGCTGTTCCTCGCCCTAGGGAAGCCATCCTGTTGTAGCCAGGGGCGCTGCCCAATGGCTAGCGTTGCCCTCAATTGTAACTCCAACCGTTACCAGTGTCTCTGAGCTGCTTCTCCTCGCACTAGGACGCCATCCCACCGCTGCCACCACTGTAACGGAGCTCCGTGTACCCCGACCGAGTACCCTCCGTTGATGGATGCTCCTAGCGCTCTCAGAGGACTCCAAGCACTGCAGACGACACCACAACCACCGCAGACTCCACAACCGCCGTAGCTTAACTGGAGCCGCGCCGTCTTCCTTCCACCCTGGATCGGCTTCTGTCCTCCAGGACCGTGTGGGGAAGACCTCTCCTCCAGGAGAGCGTATCTGGAACAAGCTCTTAAAAGAGCTAAGTGATTAAGAGCTCAGGGGAATATGCAGCGCATAGCAATCCCCAGTGTGATATAGCAGTTCCCTCCAATAACGAGACAAGGCTACGTATTGAGGGTCAGAAGAGGTCTCAGGACTGGAACACCCAGCCTGCTTTTTATTAGGATCAGGTACATACAGGACACTCCCAGGGGGAGGATGAAATTGACCAATCACATGCATGGTAACACCCCCACGTCTCCTCCCCTCAGATAAACACATAACCCAATTAAAACATACATTATTTTACCCAAGTTCTGGATGTACCCCAAAAACAGGGGGTACAGCTTTAAATCTGGTATCCCCAAATAGCCCTTGTTCAGGGGAACAGTCTGTCCAAAAATCAGCCCATTCGGATGGATGGTTCGGGAGATACAGGGCTCCAAAGTTTTGACCGACCGCACAGACCAACTAGCCGAAAATAGTTCCATGAGTTTTGGCCTTGCGGTCGGTCTCCGTTCGCACGGTAAAATAGACGAAATTCTTGCCATCCATTCGCATCTTTGTGGTCGCTAGAATCCCCATACTAAGTTAAGTATAACTACCGAACGGCCGGTCGTTCGGTAGTTTCCGTGCGTAGTTCTGGATGTCTGGAGGTCTTAGCGGTATTCGCCTGTTTGTGCTTCCGATTTCAGTTCCATGCGTTCACAGGCAAATACCGCTGTTCGCACGCAAGATGGCCGCGAACACGTGGAAAAGTCCCGAAATGGCGGCCACCTATTCAGAGCACAAAGAATTCGCATGAAATCATACGAACGGCTGTATTCTCCAGTAATGGCATTCTCATGCAATATATTCGCCTAAATCCCCTGGCTGTTAGGTTATATTAGCAGTCCAAACCTACAGCATAAATAAAGGGTAAAAACAGTCTAATACAAATCCATATGCCTGAATACAGGGTTTACAGTGCAATATAGTCCAGGACCATAGTCGCAGGGGAGGAGGCAGGCAAGCAGGCCTCTCCAGGACAAAGTGGCGAAGGACACTTCGTCACACTAAAGGTAGGGAAACCATGCTCCCCTGTTGGCGTCTGAGCACTGGTCCCTGCTTGTGCGAAAATCCCCTTGGAGATGTGCCATCGCTGGGTTGGTGCAACCGTGGTTGCGTGTCCGGGAATTTTCATAAAAGCTTTGCCCTTCATGGCATGAGATTTAGGGCCTTCACCCCTCCAATCAATTTTAGGCGCCCGTATACTGGCGTCCTCTTGATAGTATGGTAACAGTGCTTGTCTGGACACCCACCTATCTCACTGACAATAGTCGGTACAGCGCTCTCCTCAGTGATATTCCCCCAGGCCTGCGGCCAAATGGGGGTCGGGCACAGATAGGGCAGGCCAGTCAGATGGGCATAGGCATAGCAGGCCAATCAATGGGGCACAGACATAGCAGGCCGATCAATGGGGCACAGACATAGCAGGCCGATCAATGGGGCACAGACATAGCAGGCCGATCAATGGGGCACAGACCGAGCAGGCCGATCAATGGGGCACAGACCGAGCAGGCCGATCAATGGGGCACAGACCGAGCAGGCCGATCAGTGGGGCACAGACCTAGCAGGCCGATCAATGGGGCACAGACCTAGCAGGCCGATCAATGGGGCACAGACATAGCAGGCCAATCAATGGGGCACAGACATAGCAGGCCAATCAATGGGGCACAGACATAGCAGGCCAATCAATGGGGCACAGACATAGCAGGCCAATCAATGGGGTACAGACATAGCAGGCCAATCCTGGGTTGCGTCTTAACGAGTAATAAGGGACCCTTGTGAATGGGCAGAGTCCCTTAATATATGTCAGTCTTCAGGGTACCCTGTGACATAGGGCACCCAGACGCCAACCCCTTTAGACAGCATAATACTGTGTTAATAACATATAACTGGGACCAGTAGTCCCTAAATGCCCAGCAGGCAATTAGTGGTATTCCAGTTGTAATGGGTATAAACTGAACATGTTCCAGTGATAAGTGTGTCCATTAAAACGTGATGTAGTGATCAATACATATTAACTGAGAATAGGGTATGCACATGGGCATGCAGACCAGTCAGATTTCTTCATCCATAGTATGCATCATCAGCATGCCGCCCGAAGGTTATCGTACCCATGGTATATTTCCAGGAATAGGGTAAAAACAAGACTCAACTCAATAAACCCTCTTATTGAGCTTGGAAGGGACCACCTTCCAATTCTACAAGTCACAGAATCTGATGGGATTGAATCGGTGTCAGCATAGACAGGTCTCCTATGCCAGTTTGAGCCATAGCCAGGTCTGCTTAGCTTTGTAGATTTGTCATGGACAGTGAATATCATGCTAGAGTAGTCTCCTCTCTGACTCCAGAGATGGATTAGGCACATATCTACTGATGTAAAAGCATATGCACCAAAGAAGCCTGGATTAATAGTGCAATAAGCAGGTTATCACCTACCAAAAAACTGGTTAGCAGAAAACGAAATTCTGCTTACTCCCGAGCTCACTGGCAGACTGGCTCTGCATGCATTATGTTACAGAGCCAGAATGCCAGCAGGAGAACCCTGTGGTCCGACCACCGCGTCAGGAGGAGGGGCTGCGAGCATGTGCGCCCTCCTCTCGCCGGTCGGCTGCACGTGGCTTCATGAAGAAGCCGGCCCTGGTGAGGCGACCACGTCTGTGGGCTGACCCGGCCGCCGGGTACTCGCAACCGACCGCGAGTAACCCTGGGCGCCGGCATGCTCACACTGGAGCTCGGGGAGTCAGAGGAGGCAGCCAAACGGTTAGTCTCCTGCCTCCCCGAGCGGAGCACCCGTAGCCCGCGGGGGCTAATAGAAGGGCGCTAGGGAGTGGGGTGGGGGGGGGGAGGGAAGGGAAGGGGAGCAACAGGAATCCCCAGGAAACCCCCCTAAAATCACCACATGTCAGGAAACATCCCCAATAACAGGGGGAGCAATGAGTAAAACCGGGCAGTAAGCCCAAAGCCACTATAAAACAATCTGTATAATATATAAATAATAATAATATAAATCAAATACAGTATATACATATATGAATAAAAATATATAACTAAATACAGTATATACATATATAATATATAAAAAATTAATATAATAACTAAATACAGTATATATATATATATATATATATATATATATATATATAAATAATAAATACATAACATGGTAACTGAATATAATAAATATAAATCATAAATAAGTCATAATAAAACCCAAAGCCACCAACTAGAAGCAGGAGGCAGTGGTACTCTGACCTGTACTGTCTGCGGAGCAGCAAAGAAAGAGGAAATAATGCATGGGGAGGGGAGTTTTATAGTACCTAACTTTTTTCCTGATTGGTTGTTTTCTGTGCTGCTGTGGAGTTCTAGTAAAGAGAGACTAAAGCAAATACGAAGCCTCCTGTCATGTTATAAAATTATAATTGTTCTTACTTTGAATGGACCTATAGTACCTACACTGGTATCTAGTAACTCATAGAACCTCTCTCTTCTGTTCACGTTCTGCTCTGGCTTTCAGCAATCTCCTGCTCAAAGTACGTGCAAAGCCATATAAAAAAAAAAAAGAAAAGAAAAATTAATCTGCAATTCGAAACACGTTGGATTCTGTATAGAAAACCTTTATGTATATTTTATTTTTATTTAAGCTTTAGGTTCTGTTTTGATTTTCATTTCTATGTGGAACGGGTATTTGCCCTGAAGTTCTTTCTGTAGTCATCTCGTTATTGTGTTCATTCGTTCCAGATATGTACAGACTGCCAAACATCTCCTTTGATCTTTCCATGCACCTGCACTGGTCATTGTTACAAAGAATTAAACATTTAGTCCTTCAGTCGTAGCCGTCATAGTTGAATTCACTTAGCTTTGCACGGCAGTTGACTTTTTTTCCCCCTTGAACTCCAGCATTTAATTGACAACGGTGCTTTACATGTCATTCTATTTCTAGGTTCACCAGCTTGGCTGCGAAGTGGTTGTGTTGCTTCTGGAACTTAATCCCGACCAAGTTAATCTCTTTAACTGGGCCATTGACCGTTGCTACACTGGATCATACCAGCTTGCTTCGGGATGTTTTAAAGCTATTGCAACAGTTTGTGGAAACAGGTATTGGCAGTACGGCTGGACACAAAATAACAACCTTCCTTTCTTTGAAGACTGAAACATTAAAAAAAAAATATGTATTTTTTTTTTTAAATGTAATGATGTAGGGGCTATAAATGACCCCAACTGTTCATATACCATTTAAATAAAAACATGATATGGTATCTGCAAGGCAATGACGCTTGTAGTGTCCCTTTAATTTTGATCAGCGCTGCAGAATATGTTGGCGCTTTATAAATGCCAGTTATGATAATGAAAATAATCAGTGATCCACGGCTAAGAAATAATGCACTCTGCATGTGTTCCCTGGATTTGTGTATCTCATGTGAGACTGTTATGTGCATATAGCTGCCCTGTCCCCTTAACCCTGCAACTGTAGTTATTCTAGTTTCAGAGATACTGCAATAATTGCATTGCAGGGTTAAGACTGCCTCTAGTGGCTGTCAATCAGCCATTACAGGCACTTCCTGATTGTTAGGTGACTATTGTTCTACTAACTGACGCTGGACGTCCTTATACTCTGCATCCAGCATCAAGCAAAATCCCATAGGAAAGCATTGCATCAAGCTTTGTATACCTAGCACTATAGTATCCCTTTAACTTTAAAACCCTAACAGTCCATCAGTGCAACTTTTTTTCCCCAAGTATAAAAATTGCTAACATTCTAACAATCAGTCATTAACTTGTCTTTGTCTGCTTCAGGCTTAGAAATCGGAGTCCCTGAGAAATCTTTCTAACATGACTTAACAGTAACTTGCACCAGTAGGCTGATCAAGTGCATGTTTTATTTTTAGATTTTTCTGTATTTTTTTTAAACATTTGGGAACCTGATATTTCCCAGTGTCTGAGCACTCCAGAGAGTCACACGGGAGAACGTAATCTGCCTCAGCTGATTTCCTCTTATCAGGGACTTTAAAGTCAGCCTGTTAGCCCGTGAAACTATTAATATGCTTTGCAATAATATTATTTGACAAGGTATAAATTCCCATGCAGGCTGAGATTACGGTCATTTCTAATGTCTCTGTAGCAAGATTCCCACAGTAAGCAACTTCAAATTACATCTGCTCTACTAAACCTTAAAATAATTGAATGGGTTTTTTTTATGACCGGTTTGCTCGATAGAGTACTAATGACCTTTAGAAGAGACTTAATCTGCGTAATTTATCTTTGCAGAATCTTAACATAATCCTCTCTATGTCCTAACTTTTAATGCCCTAAAAGTCGATTATATTTACCCTTATAGCCCTTTTCTGTCTAGGGCTGTAGAAAAAGTAAGAAAAGTGGGCAGGATCTCCAATTTATTTCAAGATGAGATAAGACATTCGTTCCATGGTCTAATTTCTTTAAGGAAATTATCAGACCGGATTTAAATATGTGCATTTATGAATAGCCTCCTTTTTCAGTAAGGTTGATCAAGTTCTTAAAGTTACCTGTTCGATTGCATATTTCTATCATCCTCTTCTAACTCCCCTCTTCCTCTCTCACCCCTAACAACGGCTTTCTGTGTGCCAGGAGTGAATTAAATGCAATCCCACCCTCCTGAAGGTGGCTTCATTGGGAAAAAGCCATTTGACCGGGGTCCTGTAGGGCACGTGACCTTTGATCAGAGATGGGCACTCACAAACCTGTGGGCACCACCAGTAGTTCCCGAGAATGTAGGACAGGTCCCATGACAGAGCCCAAAACATAGGACTGTCCCTGCAAAAATGGGACAGTTGGCACCTGTGGCTTCACTGATATGCTGGTAGAGACAGTGACATGAAACTGCTAGCTATGTATGTTGCAGGTAAATGTTCCGCTTACAAAAAAACAAATGAAAAAAGCTCTTTAATAATGGGAATAGCTGTGTACAGTGAAGTTAAATATGCATAACTAGGATAAAAACGATGGTAGGTACTAGCACTTTAAAAAGTATATAATTTTGATGAATGGAGTATTCCGGAAGGGTTTGTCAAAAAATAGCCGTTAAACACCACAGTGTACAACTTTTCCAAAATAACAACAACAAGTAGGTAGATAAAATAAATAGTGTGCGTCTATAAAGCAATAATTATTACCTTAATTAACAATTCAGGTGCTTTAGGTGTTATGACACTCCGGGTGCCTAGAAATAGTAATAATACAACATAGTGCAAATAACTCAAGGCAGAGTATAGGTGAAGCAATGTATATGTATGAAACACTTACAAACAAGGAGCTAATAAACCTAGCTCTGGAGTGGATAGCCCCCGGGTCCGTTTAGGCGACCCACCCCTATAGGTAGTAGTGGTCCGTTCCTATAGGAAGCACATAAAGCGGAGAAATAGTGTTGCACAGTTTAAGAAACCGAAGTAAAAAAGTTAGGTGCCAAGTTTATACTCACAAAAATGGAGCCCCTGTGGCTCTATAGTAGCGTTTTGTGTAGTTGGGGACTACACTCCCTCTTTGTAAATGGCTCTTGGTACCGGAAACCGTGGTGAAAATATAACACATTGATTAGATCGCTATAAAATAAGGAACAATGTCCATATAATTTTAAGATCCCAAAACGCGTTGCACTACACAATGTAGTTTCCTCAGCCAGGTATGCAGTGACTGCAACTACACAAAACGCTATTATAGAGCCACAGGGGCTCCAGTTCTGTGAGTATAAACTTGGCACCTAACTTTTTTACTACGGTTTCTTAAACTGTGCTACACTATTTCTCCGCTTTTTTTGCTTCCTATGGGAACTGACCACTACTACCTATAGGGGTGGGTCGCCTAAACGGACCCGGAGGCTATCCACACCGGAGCCAGGTTTATTAGCACCTTGTTTGTGTTTCGTACATATACATTCCTTCACCTACAATTTGCCTTGAGTTATCTGCACTATGTTGTATTATTACTATTTCTAGGCACCCAGAGTGTCATCACACCTAAAGTACCTGCATTGTTAATTAAGGTAATAATTATTGTTTTATAAGCGCTACACTATTTTATCTAAATATGCTTAACTGTTTAATATTAAATATTCTCTTCCTAGCTAGATCATGAAGACGAAGGTAATCTGCCAATTCCAAACCTTTGGATGAGAACCACAATAAATGTCCTTGAGATTAGCAGTGAGTCTCAGATATTTCCAGTTAAATAGAGAGAGACACGTTCTTGTTCATTTAATCACAGGAATTGGAAGACTCGACTTCATGTAATTGCCCAAGTTCTTCTGCTGCCAAATTTTTCGTATTCCTCAAATTTTTGTTGTCTGCTGTTTTGATAAGGGTCTGCTTAGAGTCTGCAAAACATTTTCTTTAAAGCGACAGTAACATAAAAATAGTAATGAGTCTTCTTAGTATTTATTTCTTTTTAACCATTTGTGGGATAATAAAAAAAACGACAAAAAACTGAAAACTGCAGACAGTTGATTTGCACATTTTAACCTTAGGTAAAACTCCAAATGTTCTGCAAGTCTCTTAAATATTCTACCAAGCTCAGCAATGTGGCCTTAAATTAGCAATTTATTTATCAATTCTCCACAATTGCCCGTTTACTAGCCATATAGATAATACCTGACCCAGGGCACAAAATTGAAATCCAAATTGGGTTAATTGGATAAGGTGGTCTAACAAATGGTGTGCTTTTAAAACTAGTTTTATTAATTGGTTTTCAACTACATTCTTAAGCAATAATTCAGTAATATAATAATTCTCTCTTGCATAATGACCGACCTCTGCTGCTATTTGTAAGCAGAGACCGTTGTACATTACCCATAGGTATCTGATGGTGCCTGCTTATGTTTGTGTTAATGCAGTTTTTGTATCTTTTCTAGGAATTATCCTTTTGACATTGTGACTCTCTTGAACCTCGTACTTTTTAAGGCATCTGATACCAACCGAGAGATCTATGAAATCTCTGTGCAGTTAATGCAGGTGTGTGGGCTAGTTTTTATATGGCGGCAATGGAGACTCTCCTTTCCGTTTACCTTAATCACTGTGTTCTATCTACTGTAACCTCTTTTATTCGAGTAATACATATTCAGCATTCTAATTAAAATGCACTCATCCGTACTTATAATAATCAGTTATTTTTTTTAATAAATAGAATCTGAGGTTATTTTTTACAAATCTGCTTACAAGTGTGAAATTAAAATACTTGCTGTGCACACGATGATGTGACCTGGCCAGATGAATATCATCATTCTGGGTTTTTTCTACCCAGACCACTGCATTGTGTGCGTCTTCGACTGTGAGTCAAGCTGTTCTTTAACTGGCTCTGCACTGTCCTTTTAGGAAAATGCTTTATGTAGCGTAGCTGGAATCACTGCTATTGGTGTTCAAAATAATTGTGTCCCTCTGCAGGAATGGAAATTGCAGTTCTCTAGCTCATTGGTTGGCAACCTTCGCCACTTTAGATGCGGCAAACTAAATCTCCCATTTAAGCTGAAATATTTCCCATTTCATAGAGTGGGACACTAACTAGGCCTCTATTGAACCCTAATAAAGACCGACACAATTTTAGATTCGTAATGGATATTTTCTAATTCATAGGTCCTTGAAGGGAAGCTCTTCGTATATTCAAAAAAAGTTGCAGAGCAGAAGCCTGGAAGCATTTTGTTTGGAACACATGGAATCCTGCCCCCTCTGTACAGTGTGTCCCTGATCATGCTGTCCAATGAGCTGGCTCGCATGTACCCGGAGCTAACACTGCCACTGTTTTCAGGTATGTCATGTTAGTATAGATATGACTACAGCTTATGTATTCATTGTTTGTTTGATTTTAAGAAACACTATCGTCACCAAAACAACTTTAGATTAATGAAGCAGCTTTGTGTATAGATCATGCCTCTGCAGTCTAACTGTTCAATTCTATGCCATTTAGGAGTTAAATCACTTTTTATGCACCTTAATCACTCCTCCCTGCATGTGACTTACACAGCCTTCCTAAACACTTCCTGTAAAGCGAGATCTAATGTTTACACTTTATTGCAAATTCTGTTTAATTTAGAATTACTTATCTCCTGCACTGTAACTAGCTTGCAAGACCCTGCATGGGGTCTCCTGTGTGTGATAAAAGTTTAATTTACAGAGCAGGAGATTAAAAACTTTTAAAATAAGTTACATCTGTTTGAAAATGAAACCATTTGTGGCTAGGGCTACATAAACCAAAACAAAAGTGATTTAATTCCTAAATGGCAGAAAATTGACCTGTGAGACTTCAGGGGCATGATCTATACACAAAAACTGCTTAATTAGGCTAAAGTTGTTTTGGGGACTATAGTGTCCCTTTTTATTATTATTATTATTATTTATATAGCGCCAGCAAATTCCTTAGCGCTGTACAATGGGTGGACTAACAAGTAATTGTAACCAGACAAATTGACCCACAGGAACAGAGGGGTTGAGGGCCCTGCTCAATGAGCTTATATGCTAGAGGGAGCGGGGTATAGTGACACTGAAAAAAATATTTTAAACTGTTTTCATTGGGCAAAGTGGACACACCGATATATATATCGGTGTGTTCTCCTGTACATTGGAATCTGGTTACTACAGATTACAGATTCTCTTTAGCTGCTGACATCAGATGATCTTGTTTTTTTCTTTTCTTTTCATTAGGGACTGTCATTGTTTAGAAACCATAATGCTATGTCAAATAGACTTTCATTCGGTTCCTTCTGTATCAAGATTTGTCCATATTTTTAGTCGATCAGTGGCTCATCGAAATCCAAAATTCTAAAATGCCTTTATTGAAGAATAATGAAGCAAACGAAAAGGATAATGCATGAAACCATTTCATTTGATTCAGAGTTCTGTCCATGGCACGGAAAAAACCCCAAAGATGATTCCTGGGAAAAAAGATGATTGATGGTTAGGGGACAGCCATTAAATGTTGATTTTATTTATAGATGTGAAGTGATCAATAGAACAAAAAAAAGGAGCAGTGAAAAAATATAGTGTATAGATTTTATATTTAATAAATATACAATATAGGGGGCGGAGCCGAACTGGCTAAGAGACTAGTCGCACACTGCATGAGCTCCCGCAGCGAGGGCCTAAAAACACCTGTAACGGATCGCCTGGCACCCCGACTTGGTACCTCCGTTAATGGATGCTCCTAGCGCTTCCTGAGGACTCCAAGCACTCTGGCAGACACCACAATCACCGAATCCGAGAAACCTTTAAGTTCTCCCAAGCATATGAATGCTGTAGACCGTTGAATAGGAACCATACGAATAGGCTTACACTCCTAGCAGTCAACTGGAACAGCATGCAATAAATCCTTCCCCCAATTTATTACAATAATACACATACAGTCCACACCCAGGGGGAGGCATAAAATATCCAATCACATACATGGTTCAGCCCACACATCCCCTCCCCTCAGATAACATTAAACCCAATTATCCGGTACACCTTTTCAGCCAAGTTCTGGATGTACCCCAAAACCCGGGGGTACACCTTTAAATCCAGCATCGCTGGATAGCCCTTATTCAGGGGGACAACATATCCAAAATTCAAGTCGTTCGGGAGATATGGGGTTCCAAAGATTTGACCGACCGCATGGGTAAAGTATCCGAAAACAGTTCCATGCATTTTGGCCCTGCGGTCGGTCACAGACAAGGGAATGAAAACAGACGAATTGCCTGTGTTATAGAGCCTGGAGAGGGTTTGAATGAATTCCCTTGTTTGTGGGGTTCTTTCTACCGAACGGCGGGTCATTCGGTAGTTTCTATACGAATTTCTGGAAGTATGGAGGTCTCAGCGGTGTTTGCCTAGTCAAGTGTCCGATTTTAGTTCCAGACACTCGACGGCAAAACACCGCTGTTCGGTAGTTTAAGATGGCCGCCGCCACGTGTTCGTTTCCCGAATGGCGGCCACCCAGAGGACAAAGCATACATTACACTGATTGCCAATTACCCGTTTGCAACATTGTTGCAAACGGTAATTGGAGGCACGCTTATTCCTGGGTGGTCTGGTTGTTCGGCAGTTTCACTCAATATACTGAATGGAGTGATTCTACCGAACAATCAGATGAATGCTGCATACAAATCACCCAGGATAAACTTAACACATATATAAATACATATATCATATTACAGGCAGTACACTAGAATATGTATCACAGTCTTAAAGGGACAGTAGTCCCAAAAGTCCCAATATGTCCATAGATGCTGTTAAAAGGGCCAGTAGCAGCAATATACCGTACAATATGCCCCAAATAACCCAGGGGCCATAGTCAGCAGGTACGCCACAACACCGACTACCGCAAATTTGAAGGCTGATGGCTACCCACAACAAGGCTCATTGAACGGAGAAAGCAGCAGTGGATATGCCGATACCACCCATGGCACCTAACTCGACAGGGAACCGCGGCAGCAACTTCCAGCCAGATGCCGACCGCAGCAAGCGAAAGAAACGCACTCACCTCCCCCCCCCCATGGACCGATGAGGGACATCTCGGTCCCCGCCAGACGGAGTGCTCCTGACTCTGCGCCAAGCATCAGGCACGACGACCTCCCAACGCAAAGCGGAGAAGGGGGCCGCCAAGATGGCGGATCATCTCGACACGAGAGTGTCGGACAAGCAACGCACGCACCATACTATGACAGAAGCCGATGACCGCACCAAAGACTCTATTGCAATCATCTTCGACTGCTTCTGGGCCAAACTAGAGGCTCTCATGCCGTCTGAAGCACCCTGTCAAAGAATCCCCGCAGGGGTCAGGGCCGGAAGCGGACGGAGGTCTGGGGATACTCGCCAGTGCAACTCCAAGTCCCAAGCTCCGAATTGTCGAGTCCAGAGCCCTCCCGGGCCGAGAGAGAATGGGGGCATACCCCAGAGGTGCCGGCCACACTGGTGGAGAGCAGCACACCGACATCGCAGGCGACCGACTAAAGCTCCCCACACCATCCCGAAAGGGGCGACCCTGGGCTGTTCAAGTTCCCAGGCTCGTGGCCTACGAGCACCAACCCTCTCACGGCTCCGGGGCAAGGCAGGATTCCCACCCCCAGGGCGACGAAGCTCTACCCAGCTGAAACAGACCTTAGGCGTGAGACCCTAATCCAGCAAGTGCTCGATACTCAAAGGACGCCGAACACGCAACAGTGGTACAGCAACCCCGTTCAAAGTGCCGAAGGTACCCCGGGAAACCCCCGCACACTATGAGGTTACTGCTGCACTTGCTGGCCCACCACTATACCTCCCATGGCGAGGCTCGGCAATGTTGGCGACTGGCATAGGTTGACCTGGGTTTCCAAACCCGTAGCCACCACACTGGACTATCCTATGCTATATAAGTGCTAGAAACTGTGCCCGGGACATAACTTTGAACTAATATATATAGTTATACCTGCAATCGTAACCCCAGACAAACATAGCATGTACACTTCAGATGTGCCTAACCTAATAATCACTACGTCTTCCACACTTCTAGACTACAGCATGCAACTCACTAATACATACACGCTAGTAATGAGTACTGTTATCCTGTTAACTTTATTTTTATTTTTATTCTTGCTTAACCTTATATGTACATTCTCATGCACGCGCCATGCTCTCCTCCTATGTCTCTTCTTTAACTATCGCTCCATGACATGTGCATTATGCTGCCATATTCCAAACTAACGTGAAACTAAACTACTGTTCCAGAAATCATATAAACACAAAAAATGTGTCCGTATATCATATGCCATAACATGTAACACCAATGTTCACCTATTCTACCGGACGTCGCTGTTGTGGCACAAGCCGGCTGTTTGTTCATCCTGTGCACAACCAAAATAAAGAATTAGAGAAAAAAAATATATATATACAATATATAAATATAGATTTATTTTAATACTGCTCCTTTTTTCCCTCTATCGATTACTTCTTTTCACTTGATTTGTCATGAAAATGCGCCTATCCGTGTACAGTAAAATATATAAATAACATTTAGATTTTGCAGTACACGACAAGTTTTGCGCCGCTTGTCTGAATCTTTTTTTCCAAACGATTGCATGGCTGAAATTCATCTGAACCGAAACGCCACATGGACTATTTCCGAATCTCCCCAAATAAATATACATTTTACTCCAACCCCTATGTTTTCCTCATTTTTAAAAAACAAAACAAAAAACCTCCCAATGCCTTATTGGGCATAGAAGTTTAGGTCCCAACCCACAGAAACACAAAAATAAATTAATTAATTAAGCTAAATCTTACCTGAAAGTTTAGCGTCGGTCTGAGCTCCAGGTGCTGCTCTGCATTCCCCCTCTGATGACACTGAGGGGGAGCCAAAAGCTAATCACGTCTGTTGCTAGCTTGCAGTGCACATTGACAACGGGCTTTTTATTTTCCACAGAATTGACATTTGGTAGTCCAGAACAGATTTCAGGGCTGCGAAAGTCAAGTACAAATATCTCAAGCATAAACGCCGCATCCAGACTTCTGCCACCATGACCAGTTCTAAAAGCAGAAAAGGTCAGGGTGGTTGGAGTAACACTTTAAGACTAACCATGTCCAGTAGGTCTAAAATGCCTGTTACGTGCACCCAGCAATCCCTAAAGTTAAATTAGTCTGAGATTTCATAATGGGCAAACTATAGATGTGTCAGCCTGTTTTTACTAGAGGTGATTGGTCTTTCGATTCATGGATATCATCCCAATCTGTTTCTGTTTGTAAATAGAAGTGAGTCAAAGATTTCCAACAACTCACCCTAACGGCCGGCAGATCATGCTTACCTATCTGCTTCCATGGCTCCATAACATCGAGCTTGTGGATAGCCGGCTTCTGCTCCCAGATTCCAGCCCAAGCACCCCAGAAGATGATACCAGTGACCGCGATGAAGCAGCAAATATGTGTGGGCTGAAAGGAAATGGCTGGGGGTCGCCAGAGGCTACTTCTTTAGTCCTCAATAATCTCATGTATATGACTGCAAAGGTAAGACCCGAACGAATGTTTTAGTCTCGTTTCAATGTTTTTTTCCCACAAGTATACAGTGTATTTGTTCTTGGAATGTTCAGATTAGATTAGAACTTCCTATTAAGGGCAGAACTGCATGTGTGTATGTGGGAAATGCTTCAGTTATTGTTCCTTAGCTGTAAAGATCTTACACATTTTTTAACATCGGCTTCCTTTTCATCACACACATGAAATGCCGACAGTGGGAAATAATGTTTGGAATTTGGGGTCTATGTAAAGGCAGTGTATTGTTGTTTTTTCACTTTTCGGTATTTGAGATGGATCTCCGATGTTGGCTTTTATTTTTCGGCCTGGAGGAAAGATGTAGCCGTATCTTAGCTGTTTAATACTGAATTTTACAGTTTGCTGTTTAGTGGATAAACCCTCTTCTGTGTCATTAACCGTGAACCATTTCAGTCTCACACACACCCTATTTCAGTGACTTTATCATAGAGGTGTTTTGATTTAATATAGTGTTGTTTCTGTTCTCTGTTTACGCCTATGCATTTTTGTGTACTGTGTCCGTATCCGGGTTCTAGTGAATAGAAAATATGGTGTGTGCGCTTAAGAATATAAAACTAGATAAATAGTATAAAAATTATCAAAAATAATTTATTAATTAAGTATAAAATAAATAAGCAAAGGACTAATTCCGATCACCACTGTTATACCTTAACCGGACAATTAAATACAAAAATATCATAAACCAAAATAACAAAAAAATTAAATAACACCAAATGTGTCCACAAACTAACTGCACTGAATGGCCGAAAAGATGGAATAACCTCAATATAAAGAATATATATATAGAGGTCCGATCACTAAGTGAAGGTAGGGTGGATACAAAAAAGCAAAAAAGTTTTATACCAATAAACACAATAGTAATAATAAGTGGGAAAAAATATATATCTGTCCTCGGTGTGGGCCCCCACTTGAGGTAGATATAACCAGAAGATGAATAAATGAAATATATAAAAATAAAAGACAAAAGACAAGAAACAATAATACTAAGTAAAATAAAGTAAAAGGAAAAACCAGTAATTGTCCGGAAGTCCTCCCTGGGTAGGCAGAATAAAGGTGATGTCGGGCGGATCAAAGAGCAACCAGATAAACCCTCGTTATGGGAACTCCAACTCTCTCACACTGCGGTCGGGATCTTCAAAAAAGACCACAGTGGAGGTGAAGCCGTGAAGATGAACAAAGTAGGTGCAGAGTGATACAGCAACCGCCCAGACAGCAACCAGCAGATAGAAACCGCGGTCGGTATTTTCAAAAAAGACCGCGGTATTCAGCCAAAGATGGAGACAAAACGTCAAACCCAGGGGAAATGGAAAGAAAGGAACAGCCAGCAGCCCACAGATCAACGCGTTTCGTCCCAAACTGTGGGACTTTATCAAGATCAGTACTTGTGCATAGATCACCACCCAGGGTTTAAATACCTGCTCAAGATAAAACCAGCAGGTGAACCCCGGAGTGGATAATTCTTCTGTATTCTTTGACACATTTGTGCAACTCCGTAATTAAAGATTGTCGTAAATGTAAGATACAAAGATTTGTAAGAATATTGATTTGTTTCTTCTTTCTAATATTTTTTTTCCAGCATACAGCAAATGCTTTCAAAGAGACAATGTTTGCATAGCTAATTTCACTTGTTGTTTCTCTGTTTGTAGTATGGAGATGAAGTTCCAGGACAGGAGGTAGAAAATGCGTGGAATGCATTGGCCAACAATGAAAAATGGAGCAACAACCTTAGAATAACATTGCAGTTTCTAATTAGTCTGTGTGGAGTCAGCAGCGACACAACCTTATTGCCTTATGTAAGATTCCAAACATTCCCTCTGATTATTACTATGTGCGTCTTGTGTTCTGTCGCTGTCATTGTCCATGAATGTTTGAGCCCCCTTAACATCCAGGCTAAAATGATCTGTTTGTTTACTTTGAAGAATAACCACTTTCTAACATCCTGTTATGATAAACAGATCATCATGGGGATCACAGGTCTCAAACATCTACTGTGCCAAGACTAGGCATTGTTGGTAATACAATCAAAAGCCATTGGAATAGTTCAGTTGCTATAGGTTTTTAGCTCTATCAATGCCATTACTATATTGCCACATTCCAAGAAAAAATGGATTATTGGGTTATTTATAGGGAGACTTTTAACAGCTTAACTATGTCATCTGATTGAATTGGTTGAATCCCCTGGCACTGTTCCTCCATTCAGTGTTATACCATATTCAAGCAGTTAAATGTCAAATAAGGGTCCCTGACCAGCCAAAGCCCACACCTAATGGTGGTGTGGATAAAGCAGAGACGCACTTCCTTCTAGCCATACCAATTCATACAAGCAATAGGTTCTGTGATATCTTGAAAACAGTCAGCTGACACTCTCAGCCCATCATAGTCACCCCTTCCTCATTAGCCCAAGCAGCACAGAGGGGATGGACAGTTAGGGACTGTCGTTTAGCATTAAAAAAAACGTTTTCACACTGAATAGAAAGACCGCAGACACTATAACCACTTCATTTAAATGAACCAATTACGGTGCCTGCAGTGTCCCTTTAAATGTAAAAACGGGAGAAAATGGGGATAAAATGGGTAAAGGAAATACCAAAACAAAGCTAAAATGTATGAAATCGTATTTTGAAACCATATATCATGTTTTAGAGAAAACGTAAGAGGTGCCTTTCATGTGACTCCTTTATTTCTCTTTCCTTTAGATTAAAAAAGTCGCCATATACTTGTGCAGAAATAACACGATTCAGACGATGGAGGAGCTTCTCTTTGAGCTGCAGCAGACTGATCCAGTGAATCCAATAGTTCAACATTGTGATAACCCTCCCTTCTATCGCTTTGCCGCAAGCAACAAGGCCTCCGCAGCTCTCTCCAGTAATAACTGAGAATGTTTTGATCTGTCGTGTTTGGTTTCTCAGTCTCTAGGCTTTTTTTTAGCTCCGTTTCATGTGCTTTTAACTTTCAACTATAAAGTGCGCTGTAGCAAATGTAACGCTCAAAGGATGCGGAAGGAAACTGATGCCTACAAGGAGTTATTTTAAAAGTCTTCTTAGATTTGACTAATTGTATTTGCTTCCAGAATCCTTCTCCTTTCGTTTTTATTTATTTTTAATTTATTTTTAATTTTTTTTGCTCCTGTAGACATGATATTTTTTCTAAAGCTGTATTTGAGAGATCTTTAGTGTGTCGTTTAGTTTAGAGAGCTATTTATTTCTGTGAGCTTCAACTTTATTTGGCCCTATTGGGCCCTAAATAAATACGTCTCTACATTTAACCGTTATTACTAGGATAAGGATTGTCTGCCCTATTTGGACACCATATTGCAGGTGAAATTAGAGAGGATCTCCAGACTGTTTTGAATCTGTCTAAAACAATCTGATTTAGAATGCTCAGCAGGAATTACAGCTGTCTGTAGATAACGCAATGTAAGATATCTCTTTTCAAAGAATAATAAAAAGTGGTTTAGTTTTTTCTTCTTTTCTTAGAATGGCTTCTCTTTATTCTGCAATATAATGTGTTACATTAATATAATAGATGGCCTGGGTAATTGGGTAAATCCGTACCAGAGGAAGTATAAAGCAGTATGAATCGATTTAAAGATTTGAATTTGATCTATACAAATGGATAAGAGCATTCTTATGACTCAGGATGTTTTTGGTTCATTTTTCTATTTTTGCAGGAACCACATCAAGTAGTAATACAGTTGTACCAGGACAAGATGGCTTCCCTGACTTTGACGATAGCCGAGCCATTAAAGACACAGATGACAGGTGTGTGTGTATTATGTTTTATTAAACTCAACATACAGAAGTTTATACAGTCAAATTTGTTTGATTTATGTCAGATATTTAGTTGCGTCATCAAAACGTGTCTAACTTATTTACTTATCACTAAACTGGAACTGAAATAGCGTTCATATAGAAAACCTATATTTCAGTAGAACATTCAGCCTTAAAAAAAAAAAAAAAAAAAAAATCAACCAGCAGTATACTATCAAATCCAAATTCCTTTATTTCTTCCAAAATCCAGACTGAGGCGCAGCAGAAGTCACCAAAAAATGTTTGCGCTTTACGTTTTTTGTGCCCGTTTGTTTTAGACCCTTACTCTCCTCCTGAAATATCTACCTTGTATATGAATTGTAGGTAATTACATTGTGGGCACAGAATCCACAATAGCCTCCTAGTCATGCGAAATCCATGTAAGGGTCAAGTTTAATAAATGTTTGTTTGAGTATTTACTTTATCTATATTGTGCTGTATGCGTTGAGGAATAACCTGAAACTGATCACATCAGATTTTAGAGCAAAATAAGCCGCGCTGGAAAATATTTACCAATTTTCTAAAATCTTAAACTCCCTGGTCAATTCCAGTATATTTCTGATTTATTGTATAATATTATCTATCTTTTATAGTATAAACTACTACCATATATTTGCATGAAAATGATGAATGTTTTTTTAACCTTTGGTTCGTGTACGGACACTGAGGACTGCAATTAAAACATATTAGAATTTGGGGGGGGATATTTTTGGGGGGACCGTGATATTTGAGGGTAAAGTTTAGTATCATGGTTTATTTTTCAATAAAAGATTAATTAACAGAGTATATTCTCATGGAAAGAATCTGATGCTGATCACGTTTGCTTTGAAAAAAAATCCAGAATCACTGTTCCGTAATTTTTGTCTCACAAGGAATAAACGCGTTTAAAATAATTTTCTGTATTCATGATAAACATGCTGGTGGCGTGACATCACATATAAACAAAATGTTGTAGAGGATAGTTCTTTAAATTATGAGATAAAATATCACATGGAGGTACAGGGAAGGAATGGTTCGGTATCTAGTATTGTGTTTTAGGTTTTTGTTTTGTTTTGTTTTGTTTTTTTACAGAGTCAGCAAAACCAAAACATAAAAAAAATAAAGTTTCACAAACTTTTGTTTCAATTCTCAGGTTTAGCAATGTGATCCGGGCTCATACCAGACTGGAATCGAGGTATAGCAATAGTTCAGGAGGATCATACGATGATGAAAAAAGTAAGTGTGTGCATTGAACCCTCTCTAATTCTCAGATGATGATATCAATCAGTGATGTCTAGTTACGGTACGCCAGGTCTTTGTGAATTCAATTTCCCATGAAGCTCAGCTAGCCTGTAGGGAACTGCCTATCGCATGGTTTGTTGGCACTGGAATACATGGAATGGGTACATCTTGTAGTCATGATTGATGTACGCCTTAATTAATGATTAATTGGAGATCTATAAAAAAGCTTTTTTGGGGGGCGGGGGGGATATTTTTCTTTCCTAAGCTCACCTCGTGAGAACTCTAAATTCAGCCAGTTTTGTTTTTTTAATTGTAGTATGTGAGTTTGTCATGTTTACAATTGCTTGGAACCTTACAGATCCTTAGAGAGATCCCACAGATTGTCATTTAACGATGACATGGCTGTGTACAGCTGCACATGCCAAATAAGCAGAACATTCCATATTGGCATAGGGTCTTTAGGGATTAGATTGTAATGATGACAGGAAACATGACTGAATCAAATTAGCCTTGATAAAACATATTCTGGAGTATAATTATTTGTTTAAATGTTATTTCTATCATTTCCTGCAGATGATCCTGTTTCTCCTTATATCAGCTGGATGTTAAATATTGTAGAAAGTAATCAGCCGCAGCCCTTGCCGATGCCTTGCAATGGGGGATGCTGGGCACCTCTTGTTGATTATCTCCCAGAAACCATAACGCCACGAGGACCACTTCATAGGTATGCGTACAGGGCACAGATTGGATATTGTCAAATTAAAGGATCAATTCTCTAACAATTATACATTGCTTACGATATGCTTACAACGTAATCTAGGTTAAAAAAGACACAATTCCATCAGGTCCAATTTTTAAAACACATCTTTTTATGTTGATCCAAAAGAAGGCAAAAAAACTACTATTTGAAGCGTTCTCCAATTATGCCACAAAAGGGCGGAACTTTGTAAATGTCTTTCAGAAGTGGGTAGACCTACAAGGCAGGGTAATCTTTGACACAAATTATAAAAGCAGGAATTAGAGATTAATCTAGCCTTAGTGAAGGTATAGTCTAAATTTTATTAAAGACGGAAGGTGAAAATTTGCTTTACCTTTCTTTACTGAAATCTCCTAGCAGCAAACAAAGAGTTTGGAATGGAAAAATAAAAAAAACAACCAATCAGAAACAAGAGGTATATATTAAAACCATAACAGGCCCCTCCTACATCCTCTTTCAGTGATATTGTCTAACAGGTATAGAACGGCCAAAGAAACCAGTGAAGTCAACTGGAGAACCAACAAGTCCTAAACAAACATCTCTTGCCAAAGAATGAAGCTGAGTGGTCCATCAAACAGAGAGAAATGTGGAAGTATGGGAGCAACTACCATAAAAAAAAGCACAGTGAAGCATCCGTCATAACTAGCACGGAGCATAACAGAACAAAAAGAGAAACAAATATGAAATCAAAGCTGCAAAATACAAAAACAAACGATCAGGGGAAAATATTTGTCTCCTGTCTTTTATAATTATTTAGATTATACCTTCACTAAGGCTGTGCTAATACAAGACAGGAGGCTTCATATTTGCTCTTATAACATGGTGGTACCAGAGCAAAAGATGCATGACGACATGGATGATGATAAAAGGTTCGAAATATGGATGCTGCAACCAGTCCGCCGCTGACAAAATGTTGGAAAGGTTACACCCAAAGGAAAAAAATGAGTAGGCCATAGCGCCACAAACTACGTGTGCACCAAAAGATTCCTCAACACCCACCAAGGAAAGGGGAGCCATTGGATCCAGCAAGCCACCGCTGCAGTGGAGACAGGCTTACACGTAACATTTAAAGAGGGCCTTAGTGAGAAGGTCAAATAGAGGAAAAGAAGGGATTTGAGGCCGACTTGGAATGAGAAGACTGTCAAGTTTAAATACATGAACATTCAATAATCAGCAGAAGACACCAAGCAGAGAAGAACAGCCAATTTAGCGAAAAGTTGTCGGAGAGACTATAAATCATTATCCGGCTTGGAAGAAAAAAAAAATCAACCCAGGACGAGACACCCCCAAAATAGGTATACTGTTTTATTTAAACCCCCAAAGAAGATTCTAGACCGATAATTCAGTAGGACTTACCTTGAGAATGTAGCAGAGAGAGAAATTCGATAGGCACCGAGACCACTTCATCTCATTGAAGTCTTGTGGGTGCAGTGTACCTGTTCCTTTAACCCTGCAATGTAAACCATTACAGTTTTAGAGAAACTGCAATGTTTACACAGTAGTGTTAAGAGTGCTTCAAGTGGCTGTCTACTTGATATACTAAATATTTATTTTGGATCTGCAGAACTGTTTAATGGGCGCAGTGTCCATTCCACCACCATACTATGCTGTGCACATTGTCACTCGATATGCTGTTCTGTATGGCCCACAGCTTTCTGATCTAGGTTTTCTAATATAGAACAGGGTTAGGCAACCTTCTGCATTCACGATGTTCTGGACTAAATCTTCCCTGATGCTTTGCCAGCATTATGGCTACAAGAGTCCACAACATCTGGAGTGCCGACGGTTGCCTACCCCTGACATAGTATGTACGTTTGATTGTTAGTTTTTCTTTGGCGTTAATTCCCAGAGTTGAAAACGGCAACTTTGAAAAGAAAAAAGATCTCCAACTTAGCTGCAATTTAGATGAATTCAAGGTTTTTGTAATTTTGGCAAAACTTTGTCAAGTTTCTTGTTAGCGCAGCAGCTCCTTATCTTGGCAATAAACCCCATTCAGTGACCTATAAGAAACGCACAGCTTGGTTCTCATTGTTCGTGACACTTCAGTATTTACCATAGTTGTAGTTTTAGAATGTAGAAGAAGCGCTGTGGAATGTCTTGGTAAAATGATAATAATTAAGGTATACGTCAAACTGATTGCATAGAATAATCACAGAATCTTTGCTGTCCAGATCTGTCTGCCCTTTAAGTCTGACACAGTGTGTTGTGCTGTTGCTTGGGATCTTTTCCGTTTACATTATTTGAATGTGAGCCCAGTCTCTGCGTGACTTTCCACTTTTATTACCACCTACGCTGTTTATTTTCAAGGCTTTAAGTTTACAGATTCTAGCCCATTAAACTTGTCAGCAATACATTTTCAAGCAGAACACCTGGCTCTACCCACATATAGTCGCCAGGAAGTGTCTGGATATAAATAATTGTAAGATAACCGTGCTTTTTCAACATCATCGCTATACGTGCAAACTCCTTGTGTGTGTTATCAGTGCTGACATATTTTGCATTACATTTACCAGTAATGTTGAAAACCCAGCAGGGAAACAACACAGACATTTTCCTCCCATTATGGGGTTTCTGTCATATTATTTATTGAAAAATGAGAATCCTGTAATTTACCATTTCAATACCTCAAGCCAAGAGTTCTATCTTTCCTTGTATATGAGATACATATATATTAGAGTGCTTGTGCGTATGCATTTTTGTTTGTGTATATGTCTATAACTATGTGTATGGTTTTGTTTTTTTATTTTAATGATACGTAGGTTTGTTTGTTTTTTAAATTTTACAAAAATCCACTAATACTATGTATATGTTTTGGAGATCATTTATTTATTTTAACTCTTTGACCTCACAACTATAGCGTTACAATTAACCCATTGCATCTGATGAGTGATTTATTTTTTTTTTGCATAAACTGTAAGAGTATTTTGTCAATCTTTATTTTATTGAGGCATATTAGGTTTCGGGTACAGAATATAGAAGGGAAGACAATAATAAGTTGTACAAGTCGGGAATGTCACATCGCAAAACATATTATCTTAGAGATTCGGCAGCCTCATTTTTTCTTTTATATGAAGAACAAGTATATAACGGCATAGCAAATATAACCATAAACAGTGCTTATCTAGGTGAGTTATTAAAATAAAGAGTCTGTAAGCTATATAACACCATAGATATGCTGTAGGCGATTTAAGTGGCAGGTTGAAATTACGTATAATGAAGTAGTTAAGAGGGTAGCTTTGCAAAAACCAAACAGTTAATCTTGAAACCTGAGTAACATCCAGGTTTAGTCAGCAAGTTAAGTGCATATTAGTCTGCGGGCTAGGCAGGTGGATGCTCGGAACTATGGCTAGGTGCGATCCTGGTCGCAGAATTTAAAAGAATGGACGCAAGCATAGAAAAATGGTCATACGACGGCCTAGGCTGCTGGATTTCGAGTTAGCTTAGTTTTAGTCTGGATGCAGTAGCAGTCCAAAGTATTTACCCCCAGTAATATGCCTATTTGAGTAAGTCAGGGGTGCGTCACATACTATTACAGCGGAAAGATACTAGAAAATGCCACCTGGTGGCTGCATGATTGAATTACACAACTTAAAGAACTAGTAAAAACGTAAGTATAGTATTTGGTAACGCAAAACCTGAGGACTATCATATCCCTTAAGTAGGTTGCTGGGGTAATATTGCGCCATGTTGAAAGTGTCCGTCAGCTTGTGGTCTGGCCTATTCTTTCTGAGATCTTGGAATCATTCAGCCGATGCCGGTCAGGATCAAGGTTGGTGTTGGACGGAGGGATGGTCGGTTGTTCAGCAGTGTAGGTGTCAGTGGGGTAAACGTGAAGAAGGATCGAGTGCGGTGCGAAGCTTCTCCCCAGCTCCAGGCTTTACATTGGGCCCACACCTCGTGTCCACAGACTCGGGTACCTCTCTGGGCCGGGTCTTTCCCTTTGTGGGCGCTGTGGAGGGATCTGATGGTTCTCCGCCGCCGGCGGCGGTCGACCCTCCTGCGGTGTGGTCGGTGTTTTGGAGAGATTCTCCTGTTGGGCCTCTGCCTAGAAGGGCACTCCGCCATTGAGTATATGGCGGCCATGTCCGGGATCTGCCCTCTCCGGCTCGCGGCCTCCCGCTTCCCCACTACTGCAGGTTGGTTGGGGGTTCGTTGTATTTGCCGCTGCTCCAGTTTCTCCCAAAAACTGTTCAACAGAGCATCCAGGCGTTCATGGAGGGGTTGAGTGGCTGTAGGCTCTGTGTTAAGGGTTGTGGTCGCCATTTTGCGGTTTACAGCCTGCTGGTGCAGAACCTGCTGTGGAGTGTCGTCGGTTTTTGCATCATTTGTGGGCTGATGGTACATGCTGATGGGGACCGGGATAACCCCCGCCGGTCCTGGGGGGGGGGGAGGGAGGTCCGATACTGCGGGTGCTGTGAGGTGCGGTGAGCTGGGAGAGCGGCCGCCTCTCTCCAGCTCTGCGAGATGTAGGCCTCGGCCCTCCGGTTCAGCATCACAGCGGGCATGTAGGCGTTCAAGGTGTCCCCCGGTACCCCTGCTCCTGTGTGACAAGGCAAGGTGAACTGGGGTGCAGGAATTGTCGATTACCCACTGATTTTTGCCTAATACCGGGATCAGGCTCAGGAGCTCTCAGTAAACGTGTCTGTTCAGCTCCCCGGTCAGGCTCCGCCCCCCGTAAGAGTATTTTAAATAAAATACATTACACAATAAGATTGTGTTGATTTTTATGCTTTTTTATTTATATACGTGGTGGCTTCTCATAGAGAGTAATTGTGCTTTTTCACATTACAGCTGCCTACTGAAAAAGCACATATATTATAACATTTCATTCTACCTGATTTTTCCGATTCTCTTTTGGTACAGTTACATTGTGTGATCACGCACGTTTAAACTGTGTTTTTGTGCTTGCCGATGTTGATTCTCTTTATTGGTTTCACTGGGGCCTCATGCATGTGCCAACTAGTATATATGAGAAAGATTTAAAAATGGTAAAAAAAATGTCAAATGTTTGTGATGTGTTTAACATAAATTTGACTGATCCACAACCTGTGCTTGTAGACTCGCAAAGAAGAGAACTCCTACACGTGCTCACATTTCGACCAATTGGCAGTTGCACGTTAAAACCGCTCTGCAATAATGCAATATATTAACAATGAATGTGCATATTTGTTTTATGAAATGTCAATAATTACAATACAAGATATAAAAACTGTAAGACAGTATTGAAAATCCCAGCCTTAATCGTTTTTATAGGTGTATTATAATTTTTTTTTTTTTTAATCAGTGTTTGCTTAGATAATATTGTTTGTCTGTGTAGGTGTAACATCGCTGTTATCTTCATGACCGAAATGGTGGTAGATCACAGTGTGAGAGAAGACTGGGCCCTTCACCTGCCTCTCTTGCTTCATGCGCTCTTTCTGGGTAAGTATTCCCGTTTGTCACAATTTCCGTGTGGCGCTCTACTAGCCGAGAGAGTGGATTACTGGCTGTTGGTGTTCTAATCACAGAAACAATGTAACTGGCATGTGTTTTAAGAAGTACAGGGTTCTAGTTACATATTTGCTAGCTGAATTGCAAGACAATTTAGAGGTAAGGAGCTACTGAGTCAACTTCGAAATATTTTTTAGGTGCAATCCTTGGTTAATAAAATAGCATTTGTAGTGACATTTGCTTCCTGTTCAATAACTTGATAAGGGCCCTTGTGACACATTAATCTGTGCCAGCAGAATGTTTCTTTATGTCCCCCAGTACACCTGTCCACTCGAGCGGTTGCCTTCGGAATTTAGATTTATGTGAGGCTGTTGGCTAAGCCGGTCATGAAGCTGTATTTTCAGGAAGCCTACAACACAAAATTTATGAATAAAGACTTAAGCCATAATCCCACCGAGCCGTGCTTTCATTTATCAAGCTGTGCTGCTATACTCCATAAAGATTGAATTATCCTGGCCGTTTACTATAGGAAATGTTTGCGTAAGGAAACATTTTGTCATTTACAGCTGGGGATAAAACTCTTAGATATACTTTCCATCTGAGCATAAACTATGATCCGAAATGTTTCACTGTTGGTGTAAGCAGAAAAGTTAATTTTAGAAATGTTTACATATAACATATATTTTTTTATTATTTTTTTCTCTTTCTTTGGAGATTTATTCTGAGCAGTGTGTAGCTGAAATGAATCCTCTAGCATGTAATATCTGGATGATGGCTACACTTTAATTTTATGTGCCATGTCTCATATAATTATGGCAGCTTCTATTATTCTCCGCAAACATCGCAATGGCTCAGAGTGATGAGGGACACTGATTATCACTTGCCTCATTCTTCAGTAAAAGTCATTAATAAAATTACTTGGCAAATACATCTTACATAACTGCATATGAACGAGCAACATGACTAGTCTAGTAAAAAGGTTTTACCTACACCATAAAAACAAACCTGTGAAATCTCCCTATATATGTCATCACGAAGCTCTCACTTGGGGAGGTTAATGAGAAGCTGATGACAGATGGTCCTTTGATGAAACTTGCTGTGTCTGCAGTTTGTTTACAGATTGAAGAGACAGCGGCTGGACATCTGTCAGCATTATGTATAGTCAGGTGCTACTGTGCGTCTTCTTCAGAAGGACTGTACAAAGAGCATTGCATCTATCTGTCTCCATTCTGCTTTACGAGACAGCCAAACTAATCAGCACCGTTCAACTCTCACCTGCAAAGGGGGAGAAAAAAAAGTTAAAAATCACTCATTACTTCTAGGATTCTAAGTTTTGATCAGTTAAAATCCAGGGATTGCTCATATTTACATTTTAAATTATCCTGTAATTTGGCATAAAGATATATATTTATTTATTTTTTACAACATTTTATTTCCGCCCAGGCCTGGATCATTACCGTCCAGAAGTGTTTGAACACAGTCGAAAACTTCTTCTCCACCTACTTATTGCCCTCTCGTGTAACGGCAATTTCTCAAGCATCGCTTCTGTCCTCCTTCAGGCTCGAGAAATTAATGAGGCTAAGACACTGACTGTGCAGTCATCCTGCCCATCGGAATATCCTTATACAGGTCAGCAGAAGCAATATATCACATTCACAGTCAATATGAAAGGTTTGGGGGTTCAAATACAACATGGCTTGTTATTAAAATATCAATGCTATTATTTTATTTTATTTTTTTACCTATCTCAGCGTAACATGATCCCCTCACATGAACCTATGAATGGTTCATTTCCAGGTCTTTCTAATACAAAGCAGTAAATATTTAGGTTTTCTTAAAACCATGACATTGTATTTGTCATGTACATATTACATGAACACTTTGGAGCAGTAAAGATTGTAAAAAAAAAAAGTAAAAGAAGAATCCCATAAAACAAACAAACAAAAAAAAAAAAATATTACTATTGTTAAACGGAGGCAGCTGATTTGGGAATAATTCCGTGAGGTTCCTTATTCTCAGTAGATTGTTAGCAAATTTAAAAGCTTTTGAGCTTTGGGTTGTGTCTTACAGTTGGGTGTTTTATAAAGTACTATTTTGATATTTACAATGGATCTCACAAGGCTAATGTCATATCCACGGGACGAACACAGAATTGTAAGAGGACACAGACTACATCAACCAACTACATTACTTATTGTATAAATGTGTGGTTTTTCACTGTCACACTACAGATAAAGTTGTAATAACTTTCTGAAGTTTTTATCCTCAAATCTTGTGGATGCTGTGTCTCCTTTAAGTACTCAAACAGTCTTTGCACTCTTTGTTGTGTGTTTTCTCTCTTTTTACAGCACTACGCCCGGCGTGCACAGATATTTGTTTTCCGGTCAGCTGAAATCCTGATTTAAACGTGCAAATATCTTGCGTTTTGCCACAGGGCTGACACTTTTATGTATTTGATTTTACAGCCTAGCAATCTATAGAAACTTTTTGTGTTTTGAACTATTTACTTTAACCCATTATTTGCCTAAAATATATTTTTCAAGTGCCTTGCTCATTATCTTGGACATTTTATTCCAAGTGAAGGATAAAATATAAACATTTGCTCATGTTAATACAGAATGACATAAAGGGAACACTTGCTGCTTAACCAAACAAATCCATTATTTTAAAATGTACGGTATGTCCTGTCCAAAGAAGGTTAGCCCTTTAAGGCATATGAGTTGGGCGAACCCTTTTACGCCATCATGAGATGCCAGGCAAAAGCATTGGTCTTTAAGAGGTTAATCTGCAATGTTTGTTTAAAGACAAAAGTCAAACCCTCCTTCCTGTGTGTACTGACATAAGTCATTAACCCATTCTGTTATTCACTATTTCTGGGCCAGAGCAGAAAGCCCAGCATTTTTCCCCAGGTCATTAAGACAAGTTATAATTCAGTAAAGCTGTAAATTCACGTTTCTTTTTGTGAAATTGTACTTGATTGAAAAAGAAACAGGGGCATGTGTTCTCTATCCAGCTGTGTTTAAAGATGGGGCCTGACATTGAAGAATAGTTGTGTGCATACTGATCTAGTGCATTCCATGCTAATCTCTCGTCTTGATGCCAGGTGGCTTCGACTTTCTGCGGGAGTACCAGTCATCCCCGGTGCCAGACTCTGGTTTGAGTTCAAGTTCTACCTCCTCCAGTATCAGTCTGGGAGGAAGCATGGGGAACATCCCCCAGATCAGTCAGGAGATCGAGGATGTTGACACATCAGGCGAGACAGATGAAAAAGCCAACAAGTTAATTGAGTTCCTGACTACCAGGTAGGTAGCAGGGCAGCACCCTTCAAGCTAGCTATCTGATGTCTTGCTCAATCCAACTTGGAATAAACATATCTCTGGTGGGGCGGCCCTGATGATATATGTTTACTGTGTTTGTTTGCATCATTAGTTCTGGATCCAGCACTGCTTATGTAAGTAAAACAAACCTTTAAAAAACATGTTAAAAAAAAAAACTAAATAAAAACTTAGGACTCAAGCAGCCTTGGAATGCTGGGATACTTGTTGCCATGCTTGGAAACTGCATAAGTGGTGGAAAATGTTTGATGCTTCTTTTATTGTTTAAGAAAAACTGCCATCATTCTTATTTATTGACACCAATGAATGCAGGTGGATAAACAACAAGTACAATACATACAAGTACAAAACAAATACAGTATGTTCGCTGGGCCTCCAATATACTTGGTCAGTGATAACTAATCCTGAAACATGTTGGGTGATAAGAGGGCATTTCTCTTGAACACCCGTTAATTGTGTTTTGTGTTGCCACCCTGCTTGTATTTTACTAACAGAGTATTGATATAATTTGGCTAGTATTAAATTATGTTAAATATCAAAATATGTTCTTATCAAATACAATACAATATAATATTTTGTAATTTAGAGCAGACATAAAATATATGCATTCATATTAAATTGTATAATATCAGTGGCAGTTATTTTATTTCATTTTGCTATGTGGGGGAACACAGTTTAGTGGTTTCATGGACTCCATACGATGTGCTTTTTGGGAATGAGAGTGGGATTAGTTCTTATCGGTGAAGTGTCATATAAAAATATCTATTTAGATCATGGCTGTGTAACACTGCCACCTGCTGTCCATAATGGATAGCGCAGGATTGTTATTCCCAAAGGATATGTTTTTAAAAACATGTAATAATTCAAAACAAAACGTCTACAGCTAATTTTTGTATAGATCATTAAATCAATTCTTAACAAAGCTGTATAGTCAAATATTTCGGTTCTAGATACAAGTCTTTTTCATTTCAAGTTTATGTCTCATCAACAGTGAAAACATATTGATACATTCTTAACACGTTGATTGTCACAGAGATGCTGTTACAAATAAAAAAATCTATTTACTGACAGACAATATTAAGAATAATCTCCTTAATTACGTTTTCAGTACTCCAAGATGGTACACAATTTAGTAAAATAATATTTTACTGAAACATTTGGCAATGAGGGTTGATGAATATCCAGGATAAGCTAGTACCCGTGGTCCCATGATTGGCTGGGTTATAACTAATTCTACCCTGTAAATGGAAACAAATTAGAATGTTTGTTACACGGCACATGTGTTGTATAGACAGAACAACAAATGCAGAGTCAGCGAGCGATGGCCACATTTCAAACTTGGGGAATATAAGAGATGAGATGAGATGAAAAAAGAGGGTGGAATCAACAATGGAAACAGAATGAGAAACAGATGGAGGTTTCCTGTCTATGAACACCTAATAGTAGTTATCCCATTAATTCCATTTCTACCTCCATTCAACCACGCTCAGCATTATTATTAATTATTCATGTTCACAGGGTTATTCACTGAGAGTGGATTTCATATTTAAAGTCAAAATAGCCGAACTTGAAAAAGTCTCTAAATTAACTATGCTTTTTTTGTTTACTCTGGCCCTAAATGAGAAATTTGCTCTGAATTCACTTATTGATAAATAACCCTGTTTGTTCATGCTCAACGTTCAACAAATACTGGACCAGAACGAGAGCCTTCAGAGTTATGTGCAATGAATACTTTTTAGATTGGGTAGAAATTAACCGATTTCAAAACGATCTCTCTGATTTCGAACTGTATGAGCATCATTACTCAACAACAATTACACAATAGTGCTACTTATGTATATGTACCTACCTTTTTTGTTTCTTATGCTAAATATTGATGCTAGTGGGAGAAAGGACAATGACTTGAAACCAATCTCACAAAATTATCCACTTTTTGGAATTTCAAGAACTAGAATAGAAGCTTGGGAACTGAAACAGATTAGGGCACGTGAGAAGGGAATTATAATTTATGCATGAAAATTAGCTGACATGTTCTTGCTTGGCTTAGACATTCATAAGTTAAGGAGTTCCGGATGTGTATAATGTTTATGTTGACTTGTAACCCAATACCTCCATGTCTCATTCCATGTTTATTGGTTCCAGAGCTTTTGGCCCCCTGTGGTGCCATGAGGACATTACACCCAAGAATCAGAATTCAAGGAGTGCTGATCAGCTGACTAATTTCCTGAGACATGTTGTATCTGTATTTAAAGACTCCAAATCAGGTAACCTTTCTCCAGACCTCAACATTTATCTTTGAAGATTTTTTGAAGGTGCAATGGAATCTAAAAATAACGAATATATTAATGAATCTCCGATTTCTTTCATGAAACACCTCTAGATACCTAAAACAAAACATTACAACTGCACAACTTTTATTTTTGCTATTTATCCCCTGTATTGCTGTTTGTAGCTTATTACATGTGCTTCCTGGGAATCCTGTGTTTCAAATTAAGGATACACTTATTTTAGATTATTTTCTGAATAATTTTTTTTTTTTAATTTATAGTTTTAATTCTGAATTTGAGAATAATGAGAACAGACAAAAAAAAAAACTACATTAGTCTGGTTATTTCCTGCTTTGGGCTCAAACAAGTTTTTGTTCACTTGCCTGGCCTACAACTCCCAGAATTCTTTGAATGCAATAAATAGAGAGAAAGTCTTGGGAATTGTATTTTAGTGACATACGGGCCAAAGCTTGACACCGTGTTTTATCTTATTTGCATGTATTTGCTTGTCTCCCTAATTTAAAAGGTTAAACCAGATGTAAATAGGACCAAAATGATCATCTAGGGTTTCTGTAATCAGTCAGACAGAAGGAATTACCTGCATTTCAAGTGTGGCCTGCCCTTGTGCATGGAACCAGCGTGATAAGCAAATATTGGTGGTTCCATCAATAGCACAAGCACAAGGGAGCTATCATTTGTTTGAGACCCAAGTGGACACTAAGCAAAGAGTATGTTACGAAGTTTTTGCCCACTCTGTCGTCTGAAACCCTTATATTGGGGCTTAAAATACTAGCTGACTACTAGCCAGGCCTTAAAATGTACTTGCCACTGCAAGCCTGGAGGATCCATGATATATTCACAAGGGGTGCATTTCTACTTTTCAAAGGCTAGTGACAAGGAGAATTTTTAAACCATGCTTATATTTGATATAATGACATATTTCAATGGGAATATATGTGACCATTTGTTGCTAATCTTACTCAGGCTTTCACTTGGAACAGCACCTGAGTGAGGTTGCCTTGCAAACTGCTCTTGCCAGCTCTTCTCGACATTATGCTGGCCGTTCCTTTCAAATCCTCCGTGCACTCAAACAGCCGCTCTCTGCACATGCGTTGTCCGATCTTCTTTCCAGGCTGGTTGAGGTTATCGGAGAATACGGTGATGAGATTCAGGTATGGATTATTATGTTTTTTATTTTGTCAACTTCAATTAACCATTTGTAAGTGTTTCTTTAACAGTAATTAAACACACATGTACATGTTAAAGAAAGTCGTGGCAACAGCAAAACATGATAACACCCCCTGAGAGGTGTACATAGGTTAAGTGACAGAAGGATGGCTGTGTCTGTGGGTCTCCTCCATCCCCATTTGTTTCCCTCCTGTCCTGCTTGCCCTCAAACTTCTCTTTCAAACCCCCTTTAATCATCATGACAGATTGGGCAGAAGAACATGCAGACCCACTCAATAATGCTACAAAGAGTGACATTATGGGCAGTGGGTGCTGTGCAACTGTCACACTGAGAGGACTGCCTCCCTTTGTACACCACTGACCTCCACGCTGATTGATAATAATGCAAAATGTGAGACATTGGAAAAAGTCTTTCTTCAGCACAGCACTAAAACCATTTCTGAGAAATGATATTGTCACATTTACCCAGAATGCCTATGCCTTGCGAGCAAAAACAGACATCATATTTCAGATTTCATCCTACAATTCTGCAGGCAGCCGTAGCAATGGAGCATAATTTTTTAAAAACGGCTTTTAAAACCATGGTATGCAGCCCACCGTTGAATGTTAATGATCATGTATAAAGTGCAAACGTGACCTGGGAGACTTATGGAATGTTCCTTCTGATTGTTTCAGTTTTGGAACGTTTCCCCCAAACTGCTGTGATATATAATCTACTGTGTGTATATATAGTCTCTGTACCTTTTTATTCACTAGTATATGTAACCCAGTATATTTTCACACACGCACTTGTACATTAATTTTGAAGAATAGTTTAAGATTGCAATACAGCTGTTAATCTTTAAAGAACGATTTGCCATAAGCCTCCTCTTTATCAGTGTCACTGATGTAAGTGCATAGCTGCATTTGGTTACATGATTTTCTTTCTTTCTTCAGGGTTATGTAATGGAAGTGCTCCTTACGTTGGAATCGGCGGTGGATAATTTATCGGACTGCCTGAAGAACAGTGATCTGCTGGCTGTGCTTTCTCGGTAAGTGGTTTTATCTCAATGAAAATCCAGCCCAGCTTGTAATCTGCAGAGAACACAGATGTGTTATATCACAACCATTTAGACAGAGATTTTATCTAAGGATAGTCATAAATATGAAACATGCCACGAGGATGTGCTTTTAAATTGCTTTGGCTAAGCTCTAGATGCAGATAATGTTTATCATTCTGACACATATTTAAAGAGTACAAACAAAACTGCTTTGCTTTAAGCAGCTACACAAAGTGTTTGGCCATAAAGTAAATTTCTACCAAATAATTGCATAATTTGTTAGTTTTGTAAGCATATAAAACCTTTCTGGGATGTATGATCAAATAAAGTCACTCATTGTTAAAGCTAAATTATAGCCACTAAAACAACTTTAGCTTAATAAAGCAGTTTTGGTGTATAGATCATGCCCCTGTAGTTTCACTGCTCAATTCTCTGCCATTTAGGAGTTAAACCCCTTTGTTTATGCATCCCTGCATGTGACTTGCACAGCCTTCCTAAACTCTGTAAACCTTTAGCACAATACTGCTTCATTAAGTGAAAGTTGTTTTGGTGACTATAATGTCCCTTTAACCCCTTAAGGACACATGACATGTGTGACATGTCATGATTCCCTTTCATTCCAGAAGCTTGGTCCTTAAGGGGTTAAATCATTATCTGTATTTTTTTTTTTTCAAGAGTCGTAAATTAATATTAATTGCTCAGTGAGGGAGCCAAGAGTGTACACCCTTGGCAACCCACTGGGTATGCATTGGGTAACATGATCTTATGTGCTGGGACTTGAATCCGTGAATGAAGATTATTACAGTTCTACCAGGATTTAACCATTTTGTGGCAGTGTTGTGCACCATGCACAACTATAATTTAGTGCTCTTACTTAAAGTCCTTTTAAAATATAGCCATTAAAGGGACTCTCCAGTGCCAGGAAAACAAACCGTTTTCCTGGCACTGCAGGTCCCCTCTCCTTCCCACCCCCCATCCCAAGTTGCTTACCTGTATCCAGCGCCGATGTCCCTCGGCACTGGGTCAGGCTCCGCCTACGCTTCTCCCCTGCCGACATCAGCCGGCGAGGGAGACCTATTGCGCATGCGCGGCCGGTGGCGGGGGAGACCTAATGCGCATGCGTGGCAATGCCGCGCACGTGCATTAGACCTCCCCATAGGAAAGCATTGAATAATGCTTTCAGTGCTTTCCTATGGAGATTTCGGCGACGCTGGAGGTCCTCACATAGTGTGAGGACGTCCTGCGTTGTATAACACACTTTTCGTGTTCTATGAACATTGAAGTGTCCTCTAGTGGCTGTCTAATATAAAAACTGCAATATTTACAGATGCAGGGTTAAGGATAGTGGGAGTTGGCACCCAGACCACTCCAATGGGCAGAAGTGGTCTGGGTGCCTGGAGTGTCCCTTTAAGCATAGGTAGAATTAAAAACAGAGGCATATATAATTAGACATAATGATGCAAAGGGAATCGGGAAATCTTCCCATGGACTTTCCACGTTTTACATTTGTTTCAGTTTCATCCAAAGCACTAAGCAAAAGTGCACGTGAGCTTACAGTCTGTAAGGATAATGTGCGCGTTGAAACAAACATAGCAGGTGAGAAATATAGTTTACAAATAAACTAAAATTGTGAGGGATAAATAAAGATTGTAGTTGTAGAATGGTAAAATAGTAGCATTCACTTGCTTTTGGGAATAAAACAAAATCAGACTATAGTTCTTGGATTTAGCACTGACTGGGGTTTTCTTCTTGTATTATTAGTGAATCCAAAATTGTTCAAATCCCGACTTGATTATTTATAGTATTTTCCTAAACAGATAATGTTTTCTTCACAGATCTTCATCGCCAGACCTGACTTCAAATGCCAAGCTAACAGCAAACCGTAAAAGTACTGGGCAGCTAAATATTAATTCCGGTGTAATAAGTGGAAATGTCAGCACAGCTGAACGTAGCAGACACCAGAGGAGCTTTTCTGTCCCCAAGAAATTTGGGGTGGTGGATAAATCCTCGGATCCACCACGCAGTGCCACGTTAGACAGAATTCAAGCATGCACTCAGCAAGGATTTTCTCCTAAAACGAAAAGCACATCTTCTCTGAAGGACAATGTCACAGATCCATCTCACATCAACAATCCAACTAATCTCTTGGCCACAATATTTTGGGTTGCAGTAGCCTTAATGGAGTCTGATTTTGAGTTTGAATATTTCATGGCATTGAGACTCTTGAACAAACTTTTGTCTCATTTACCTTTGGACAAATCCGAGAACAGAGAGAAGCTTGAGAAGCTACAAGGACAACTCAAATGGGCAGATTTTTCAGGGCTACAACAGCTTCTGCTTAAGGGATTCACCTCCCTCACAACAACTGATTTAACACTCCATCTGTTCAGTATGCTTACTCCTGTCTCACGCATCCCCATGGTGGACTCTTCACAAGTCATAGGTAAATATAAAACATGCCATTTTTCTACAAGCAAGAAATCAATATGTATTATAAAGGATATGTTGTGTCCATGGTTATTGGATTATTCAAATAAAGACAAAACGACAATGTGTTTATACGCTATATCCAAATGGTCTTACTTTTGTAAGGAAATCTCCTTGATCATCCATACTGGTTGAAATCTTACAAAACAAAATAACTTGACAGTACTAAATGATTGAAAAGAAAACCAAACAAACCTATTGTTTACCTTGCTTTTCTTGTACATACCATTCTACCAATTCAGAGCTCTACAGGGACAGTGCATAACATTCTACCAATTCAGAGCTCTACAGGGACAGTGCATAACACTCTACCAATTCAGAGCTCTACAGGGACAGTGCATAACACTCTACCAATTCAGAGCTCTACAGGGACAGTGCATAACACTCTACCAATTCAGTCCTTTGACTGCTCCTGTGAGTGTCAACTGTTCTAAATAGTACTGTACATAATACTCTGCCAGTCCATTCCCCTCTGTGGTACTGTGAATAACACTTTGCCTGTCCAGGTGCCCTGAGTGGTACCATGCCCAACAATACCTTCCAAGTGTCCCTATTTAGGAGAGACTGAATTTGTGCCTAAATCCATCTGTCGGTGTTCTTGGTGTATGAAAATTCCACAGCAATATTATTCACCATAAAATGTCTTTAAACTATAATAAATATGCTCAGTCTGTGTAAATTAGACGCATTGATTTTGTTATGAACAACATTTTAGTTGCATAAACTTGTATTAGTAATTCAACTTACATTTCTCAGAACTGCCCTGCCCATGGCCACCCCCCCACTCACACCCCTAACATTAAAGTATCCCTCTTTGCCTCTTTTAAATGTTGGGTAGTATGCTAACACTTTGTCCACAACACGAGTGGAGCGGAATGCGCATGCACGGCCAGAGCCTCACGTGCATTAAAAATGCCCATAGGAAAGCAATATTCCGTGGTGCCACTCACTTTATAATGAGCCTGACCCAGGCTCCTAAACAGCAATGTGTAGAGATACGGTTCTCCAGCAGTAAACATATCTCCCAAATGTCTATATTTAGAAGGGGCAGTCCCTATTTTGCCTCCACATCCCTCTGTCCCTCTTTTCTATCTTAATGTCCCTCTTTTCTAGGAGCTCCATATTCTTGCTGTGTCAGAGTGCATAAAAGAGTTCCACAGCAATAATACTCAGGATAATGTGTTTACATTACAATAAATGTAGTTAGATATCAATATGTGTAAATAAGATACATTGTTCCTATTCTAAATTACATTTTAGTTTTATAAATTATTAGTAAGTAGTAATTACACATAAAGCTTCATTTTTAGCTGTTGGTGTATTCCCACTATACTTAAAGGGACAATCCACTGCTTAAATGCAAAAACAATTATTCACTTTTTAGTAGATGTACCCCAATGAAAAATGCATGCATGCATTTTATTATGCATTTTTTCATTGGGGTATTTTCAAAACAACTTGTAAAAGCTGCAAAATGTCTTGTTTGAATGCTTTACAAGCCCTCCTCTTCATAGCCAGCGCAGGTTTTCGGTGGCTGTCCAATCGCAGACTTCCCAATGCAATTCTTTGCATGGCAGGTGCTCTGAGCAATTGTCTGCCTCTTGAGTTTAGCTCCAGAGCTAACCAAACCAAGCAGTGGCAGGACCGGTTGTCTGATGGTGCGGGGTACGTGGCAAGGTTATTATTTCTAATAAAATCTGCACTTTTTGTGAAATGAAAAAAAGAGGACACATTCTTCACAAAGCTAGTTATAGTGCTTTGGGTGTGTGGACTGTCCCTTTAAACAAGCCTCTACCTGGGTTGAGGATCATGGGAGTTGTAGGGGTGCCAACAGCTGGAGACCACCTTCTAATGCACCCTGACACAAAAAGCATTAAGAAATGTGTATGCGAACTACTTCCATGAATGACATTTTTTTGTGTATCTCTGCTAGGATTCCCTCTGAATATTCTGTGTTTGATGCCACACCTGATCCATCACTTTGACAACCCGAATCATTTTTGTAAAGAGATTGCTGAAAGAATAGCACAGGTATAAAAATAAACAATGCTGCTGCTGTTAATATATCATCCTCAGTAATGAGACTCATGGAAATATCATTGTTTTTAGGTTTGCCTTGAAGAAAAAAATCCTAAATTGTCTAATCTCGCTCACGTGATGACACTGTATAAAACCCACAGCTACACAAGAGACTGTGCTACGTGGGTGAACGTGGTGTGCCGATACCTACATGAAGCCTTCACTGATGTTACCCTTAATATGGTGACTTACCTGGCAGAGGTAACGTTAACAAATTGCCGTTTATTCTTCTCCCATTGAATTATCTGCAATGGCTTGGGGTAGCCATTGTTCTCTTGTTACTAAATTCTAGATTAATCACATGGATACAGTAAGTCTCGTTCTAGGATAAATGTTTAAAGATATAGTGAATTTTAGGAAAGGGATACAAAAATGTGTTGATTTGTAGAATTGTCCATGTAAAAACTGGGTGAGGCTAATAAGGACCATTGTAAGTTCCACGTGTGCCCTAGCTGAAAATCAATAGAATTACCTGTGTTCTGAGGAAATCTCTGGGTTAATTCTACTCACTTTCCTGAGATGCTTAGTTATGTTTAATAAGGCACACCAACCTCAGGGGAGGGCTATTAATTACATATAAAAAATGTTTTGGGCTGCAGCTAACTGCATGGAGTAGGAGCTGTGCTAAGCTGTTTGCACAGTGGTACAGGAGGGAGGTGGCAGGCAGGAATTGTTTATTTTTTTTCACCCTCCATCTATGTTAAGTAAGATAGGAGATTGTCTTTTGGTTTAGCAGGGGTGTCTGGGAACCACATTAGCATTATTTAATATTTTGCAAATATCATGTGGGTTTAGAGAAAATGTTAATTCTTACATCTTAATCATGGGTGTTCCCATTTTTACTATTTTATTTTCATTCTGATTAAAAAAGCGATCAAAAGCAACCAAAAAGTAAAATTAAATTGGCAATTTTTGGACTCAAAGCAAAATAACACACCTTGTTAGAGTATAAAGGTTTTTAAGATTTTGTGAATTGGGGTTAAGAGTGCTTCAATTAAAACCCAATAAAATGTGCAATGTAGACATTTATATGGAGTATGGGCTCCGTTTCAAAAATACATAAATTGTGTTTATCATGTGTTTGGCAGTTCTAAAAATATTATTATATTGTGTTTATCGTAACCTTTCATTGTAAGGTGTGCTTAGTGTATGTTCTAGGCAGTGTAACAGTGACATTTGACTGTCATAAACTTTTTCTTTCAGTTGTTAGAAAAAGGCCTCCCTAGTATGCAGCAATCTCTCCTGCAACTTATCTACAGTCTCCTCTCTCACATGGACATGTCCCTCATTCCTGGAAAGCAGTTTAACGTGGAGGTGTTAAAGATCATTGAGAAATACGTGCAGGTATGGATGGTTTAGCGTTTATTACAGTGAGTGATGGTTATTAGAACTGGTGCAGAATCATAAAGCATTGCTTTAAATATGCTACCTGCCTTTTAATATCATCCTTAATTTAAATTTTTGTCCCGCCTGATTTCAAAGTAAAAACATTTCTCTTATTCTACATCTGACCTCATCAAATATATTCAGGGCCGGATTTCCCTTAGGTAAAAAAGGCACATGCCTACAGGCTCCTTACCACCAGGGGGAGCTTGTGTTTAGCACTTATGTGCCTTTTGAGCTTTAATATATTGATGGGGAGCGATAACTACCAGGAGCCTTGGTCAGTGCCCTCTGTAGTCTAGTCAGCCTTAATAGCAGCTATCAGCTAATATTGATTCCCAAGTTCTATCCATCCCTAATTTCTCCTGTCCCTCACTGGCTATCTATTCATATAACACTACCCTCACCTCTGCCTTGAACGCTGCAGCCGCACTCCAAACATGCACCTTGAGGAGAACACGCCCCTAACTGTGGCACACTAAATCAACACGCTACCTGCAGAGATGCTCACATTTTACTGAACGCTGCTGGAGGAAGTCACGCACCCAGTCTGACTTCCTCCACTACAAATTCATGTTGTGTTCATACAGCACAGCCCTTGCCAATAAGTCATACTTTTCCTCCCTTCGTTAGCTCATGCTCCCGCAATCCCAGGCGTCTTTTTTAATACTTTTAACTTCCTTCTATGCCTTCCTATGGAATAGCCTGCCTACCGCCATCAGACTCTCCCCTAGTCTTCAATGATTTTAAGAAGTGCCTTAAAACCCATCTCTTTAGGAAAGCTTATGGCATCCCAGAGTAACCTCTACCTCACATACCTGTCTCTTGCTCTCTCCTAAAGGGCGTCACTCTACTCTTTCCTCCAGCTCTGCTTCACGCCCACCTTATTTGATTGCTATTTCCTGTCCTAATGTGTTTAAGCGGGGTCCTCTTCAACTGTGAGTCGCAGTGCTGGGAAGTGTTGGTAGGACTGCATAAATAGAAACAAAAAATTTGACTCCTGTATGGCAGAGAAGTGAGCCTTGAGACTGCAGAGCGGAATGGTCACTCCCATGATACAATCTTTTTGAAAGACTCATATTGACTGTGTTTAATTTTTTTTTCTTTACTCTGCTTCACTCCCTGTCCTATTGTGTTTTACACCCACCTCCTATAGAATGTAAGCTAGTTTGAGCAGGGTCCTCTTCAACCTCTGGTTCCTGTAAGTTCTTTGTAATTGTCCTATTTATAGTTAAATCCCCCTCTCATAATATTGTAAAGTGCTACGTAATATGCTTGGGCTATTTAAATACCAGTAATAATAATAGAGAGGATAAAGCTAAGTGTTGTCCCAGCTCCTTCAGTGTACTGTAAAAGTGAAAGGGACTTTTACAGTATGTCCCTTTCACTTTGTATGTGTGGCTAGAAAGAAAGAGAAAGAGATACTTTCCCAACTGCCCATTAACAGCCTCTCACACAGGAAATGCAGGGGAAGTTCTCAGTGATGCACACGGTATAACCACTCCTGCATCTCTAATATCATCAGTGTGACTGGTCTACAGACGACATAGGAGGGAACTTGGCAAATAACTCTTCAAACTCCAGCACTCAAAGCCAAAACTTAAACAAATAAGCCATTTACCTTAATACAAGGTCCGCTGGGCTAGTTTACAAAAGGCCAGTTGTCACACAATGGCCAGGTTAAATATCCACTAAACCCCTCCTATCCACGTCCTCTCCCCCCTCCACCATGTAACCCCTTCTATGCCAGCCTCCTTAGCTCTGTCAAGGCCCTATTCCCCCCGCTTTACTGTTCCATCGGTAGTGGTATAACCACTCCTGCATCTTTAATATCATCAGTGTGATTGGTCTACAGAAGACATAGGGGGGAACTTGGCAAATAACTCTTCAATGTGCAGCACTCAAAGCCTAAACCTAAAAAAATAAACCATTTACCTTAACCCTATGTTTAACTCGTCTTAAAAACTAAACACTCCATCTACCCCAAAGTTACTGTTCTCCTATTGTTTGCTCCTTTATTAATTTCTGATCTAGTCCTCTTTAATACATACAATAAAGTAGGGACTAACAGTTTGCCACATTGTAACCTTTTTTAGAGTATCCACTGGAAAGAAGCGCTGAACATTTTGAAGCTAGTTGTGTCCCGTTCCGCCAGCCTTGTGTTACCAGCATATCAACATGGGGACTTGACAAAGCTGGAGATCAGTCGACTCTGGACAAGTTCTTCCAAAGAGCTTCCTGGAAAGACGCTTGATTTTCATTTTGACGTGTCACAGGTAATCAAAACACAAGTATACAGAGGTAGAATGTAATAGATTGTCCATGTGTCTCCAAACATCTGTATTATTCCCTTCTTTTTAAATAATTTTAGAAAATTCTAAATTTTTATGATGCATCTTCATGACCAGATTCACTTGAGTTATTTATTATTTTTTTGCAACTCAAATCGTCCATGAACGTAATTAACCTAAAATTAAGGCATCTCTCTGCCGTCTTACTCAGTCTACTATTAGAGAACATCTATGTTACCTATAAAATGAAATAACAGAAAAACTTATCATGTATAATGATGTCCAGACACCAATTATTGGAAGAAGATTTGATGACTTGCAGAGTTCAGAAGGACGCGATGGGAAGTCGAGAGCCCTGCCAGTGACTCGGAGCACGTCTTCCACATCTTCTGGCTCCAACTCCAATGCATTAGTACCTGTTAGTTGGAAACGACCTCAGTCCTCACAGGTACTTGTATTGTCTCAAACATGATTCGACAAATTTAAGCCATGTTGCTGGAATCTGCTGGCTAATGTTCCTGAAATGTTTTTTTATATTAAGTTACAATTTCATTGTTAGACTTTACAGTGTGTCCCGTTCACTTTTTGATTACACAGATCAACCCCACGAATAGTAAATAAATTAGCACTAAAATATATGGGACTTGCTTGGAAAGTGTCAGATATTAGGCTTGATACATATACGCATAAAGGAAGTCCTCCAGGTCACATTTTTACTGTTGATTTCAGAAAAGTTTAAAATGTCCCCAAAGAGGTGGTGAACTATTTTAAAAACGAAACCATATTTTTTCACTGTCAGAACAGAGGTCTGTTTAAATAGAATATTAGCATACCGGTATGCATGTTTCATAATAATAACTGCTGGAACATTGTCAGCTTTATGTGTCCAGAACATGGAGAGGTGCACGGTTTTGTCTGACAATCCAGTCACCGGCATATTTCATCTGTGCTGACAGATGGGAAGAAAGATTGTTTGCTAAAAGAGAACAAACGATTTGTAAACGTCACCATCAAACAATCAAGTATCTACTGGAGAAAGGCGAATCTTACCCATCGTCATTTAAAGAGATAAACATTACTAAATTACTCTTGTATGATAGGAGACAAAAGCAAGTCCAAATCTGCCGGTATTCTTATATTGCAAGTGCCATCACCATTGTGAGCTAGATTAAAGTGAAACTTACAAGTCCCCTTGTCTGGACTATAGAAACAGTCATATAAACAGTCAGAAATCCATCATGTCGTTAAACCCTGACTGCATTAAGGGGCAGAGGATTTTTAGAAAATGTAGTTCGCAAACATCCTAGAAACTGATGTTGAACATTATTTTGAACCTCCCGTGGATTCCTGTTAGAAGAATACATGAAAGATTTTTTTTTTCATGTGTCCGTTTATGATGATGTTAGAACTGAACTAAACTACAGTATTTTTTTTCTGTTTCCTTTTTTGTTTTGTTGCATTCAGAAAAAGACAAGGGAAAAGTTGGTGAACGTTCTCACCCTGTGTGGTCAAGAGGTTGGACTCAGCAAGAACCCCTCAGTAAGTCTGCGCTAGCTAAGACAATGTGTGTGCTTTCTTTACACAAGTTAACATCTCCACGTGCACAATGATTTTCAGGATATGACAGTGAACAGATGTAATGGGAATTATCAGCCACTTCAGTAGATAGTGTTTGTGGGAATGGAACATTACAGCGTGGGTTCCAATTAATCTGACTTCATGTAATTACAGGAAACCGTATGACTTGCTGAAGGATATTAGGCAATTCCTAGCAAAAAAATAACTGAGAAGATATGCAATGAAGGGCCATTATGTATTAGTAGTTTTATCCACTACGGAGTGTCTTCTTTAAATAATACAATTTTTGTAATCTCTGCCATTATGATGCATGCATGCCAATGTCATGGCATTTTCATTAAGACAGTGAAGCAGGATGTTGTTTACCCTGACGTGCAAGCGGAGGAACCAGTAATTAGCAAATAAGAACCCAGAGGCGTTACACAGCAGTGGGGCTGTTAAAAGGAACTCTTACCTTGCCACAGGGTCTCTTTACTCCTTTAACCCTAAATCAGGGCTCAAAATTTCTAATCCAACCTTACTGGACAGGTCTAAAATTTACTCACCACTGCAAGCCTGGAGGGTCCGTGGCACACTTACCAGAAGGTGGATTTCTGTGTGCCAGGGCTCGCCAATATTCGCTCGCCAATGGTGAGTGGGCGAGTGGACATTTTGAGCTCTGCGCACATAATTACTGCTTTTCCAGTAACCTCAACAGACACATATACAGACCACATAATACCTGGCAAAGTCCCAAAGCCATAGCAGAATATGTAGAAACTAATTTGTATCACTTTACCACCTTAAAGGGATTCTGTAGTGTAAGGAATACAAATCTGTATTCCTTACACTATAGTTCATTCTGCCCGCACACCTCACTGCCACTAGAGGGAGTCTTAGTCCTACAATGTAATCATTGCAGTTTCTCAAAAACTGCAATGATTTACATTGCAGCACTAAGGGGGGGCAGGGCCACTGCATCCAGACCACTTCAATGAGCTGATAGTGTCCTTTAAAATATCCATCTATCTTTGTGAATGTATAATTAAATGTACACTAATATTTTCACATGCAAAGAAATACAAGAAACATCAGGCCAAAGTCGGAGAGCATCTTATCCAGCTAGGAGAAATGTCCTATAGTGAATCTATGTATCTTAACTGGGTGCTAATCATATTCAAAGTTTTATTTAAATATTTATTTTTAATCATATTTTTAGGAAACAAAAATGATTATATCCTCACCTCCTATATTATTATTATTATTTTTATTATTATTTATTTTTGTTACCTCCACTGTTTTTGCACCATCTCAGTATTTATATTTAAGATAAACATAGAAACTGCTCAGGCATAATCAAAAAGAAAAAAACAAAAAACAATGTCTCCTTTCTGCTTTGACAGAACACAATAAAGCCCTTACGGTTCTCAATATCATCAGGTTGCACACAGTTGTATAACTGAGTTTGACTGCCCATTGCTTGTTACTCTACTTGTTTCTGTTTTTGAAAAAGAAAATCTCAATATGCATATTTTTACTTCATTATGACGGTGACAATCCAAAAATGTTAAAAGTGGTGATAATATCACAAACTGTTAATATACACACACACACAGCCTATTGATAATAAAACTATAATATAAATAGAGAGAGCTGGAATTAAGATAGACGACGTAAAAAAAGAATGAGGAGAGAAAATCCGGAAAACCCAAAGAATAGGAAAATGCAAGGCTGTTGTCATGCCAACCAAGGATTTCATGTATTATTTAGTAGTCTTATTAACATACGCTGTCAACTCTTGTTGTTTTTTTTTTTATTATGGGTTACTATATAGAGCATTCTGGTACTCTAAAGGTTAAACAGTGGTACTTTTTAACCCAAAACTTTGTTTTGGGGTTTCTGAATAGTAGTGAGTTATTTTCCCTATAAGTACAGTAATTGGAGCTTGCAAGGGATAACATGTTCCCGTATCCCACACAGTGTACATGTGTCCCGGATTCTTATCATTGCTCCAACATTTCTGCATTCTATAGAATAAACATTTAGACAATACTAAGTGTGCAGCCGAGAGGAAGTTGCTAGCTTGTTCCCTTGGACAATTTCCTACTGAATTGAAGTTGCCTGCTTTGTCCAGCTTCAATGTGAAGGCACCTGTCCAACATAAATATTCAAAGCACAATCTAAAAATAACAGCCCGAGGAATTAGGTGTGTACTGAAATCTCCGCAGCTGAATGCTGGCTGCCTGCACTAGTTACAGAAGCTGTCGGAGGGAGCAGTCCGACCAGAGTTTAACTTTGAACTGTACCTCTCCAGGTCATTTTCTCTTCATGCGGTGATCTGGATTTGATTGAACATCAAACAAGCTTGGTATCCTCAGAAGACACCATCCGGGAACAAGATATCATGGACGATACCAACAGCGAACAGCAGTTCCGTGTTTTCCGGGACTTTGATTTCCTGGATGTTGAGCTAGAAGATGGAGAGGTGAGAAACGTACATATGAAATGACTTGTCTTTTAAACTTTTCTAAAGCTCTATTTGATTTTATTGACTATGGTTTTTAAATCCAGTTTTGATGAGGAAAACTGGAAAAAAAAAAATGGCATATATTTTCCATTCATGTTTCCAAACAAGTGGCATGGTCATTGGTTAATAGTTATGAGTACATTACTCTCAAGTGATGTAACGTTTTCTCTGATCCATTTTTAAATAGTTTTTTGAACAATTATTTTGCAATTAAAGTGGATCTATCAGAAAAGTTCCATCAATAATTACTGTTTAAATCTAAATTAGAATATCAATGATGTGTTTACATAGCACATGCCATTTATTTGTCAATAGTTGACACATCTTGGGATTACTTGGCAGGTTTTTGTTTGTCAGTTTTGTTTGTTAATTTTATTATGTTCCTTAGCCTTTTGGACAGAATCAGGCTGAACATCATAGGTGATCACTGGAATATATGTAGACATTTTTTAAATATTGGCATTTAGAAACAAAGCGTAAAGTAAAACTTGTTTAGGATGATTGACATTTATTGTGCTATTTATATAAAAAAAAAGTCTTGAATAAAATGTAAGACTCTGTCCTTTTGACCACTTGTAATGGTCTTATCCTTTATCTGCTTAGCTTTATACTCTGTATATTAAAAGGGTCATATTTAGAACCCAGACCATTGACCACTTGTGGACTCCAGGTTCTTTTTTTGCTGGGATAGTGCCCCAAAATGCGGGACTGTCTCAGAAAAATCAGGACTGTTGGCATCTATCGAAGCCTTGATCTTTAGTTTTGTTAATCAAACGATCAATTATTAGTTTTATAACGTAGTCATTTCAGAAACCATATGTAACGTTTTTTTTTTTGTTTTTTTTTTTAAATGTTACCAAGCTTTTTATTTTTTTAATTTCCAGTAACAGTGAAATGAAAAGTAATGTCTGTGTTACTGTAGTGAACGTATTCACTGGAGACTTAAAACAGTTTTTCTTTTCATTTTTTGTTTTGTTCTTGTTATATCTGCCAACCAGGAACTTCAGGTAAGATAATGCTATTTTCCACTTGGAAGTGTTGATTGATACTTTGGGAAGCCCGCTCTGTTACCGTGTGTCTGATATCACTGTAGGATTTTCTTCACAGAGCACTGACAATCATTTTAATAGTGTGAAGGCCATGAGAGCAGTTCTTGATAGTAGGAAGTCTTGTAACATTAGAACAGAGGCGGTCAACCTGCAGTTCTCCAAAGTGGATCACCAGCAAGTATAGATGAAAAGGTGTGCAATAACTTCTGAGTAAATGTCTGATCCATTCTCAATCTACATTTGTAGATTATCTGGCTAATGTGCACTCCCGCCCATGCAAACTTACGGTAGCCACTGCACTTGGAATAATTTAATTGTACTCACCGTACTTGCTATAATTTTATGTAATATTACATGGAATATAATTTGATGCCCACAGTATAGGGCAGACGTAGGCAACCTTCAGCACCCCAGATGTTTTGGACTACACTTCCCATGATGCTTTGCAAGCGTTATGGGTGTAAGAGCATTATGGAGGATGTAGTCCACAACATCTGGAGTGCCGAAGGTTGCCTATCCCTGGTATAGGGGATATAGCAAAGTCCCTAAAGGGTACTACAAGCACCAAACGCAAGATGTTTCATTTGGAAGCATATGTTAATTTAATTATTTTCACCATTTATTTTTGTATTTTATTTATATTTTGTAAATATTTTTGTGCTTTTTATGCACTCTATGCGCACACCCTGCTATGATAGCTCAAAGTGCACTGTCACCGTACTTACCTGAACCTGCCCCTCACGGTCGCAGCCACCTTCTTTCGGATGGTCTTTTTAATCTCCTGGCCCTTTTGTTATATTTTTGTAATGCATTGTCTGCTAATTCATTACGATATTTGCAGACGTGGGCACTCTAATGCACGTTTTGAAAATCGCAACGTTTTGTTTTGCGATCACTATTGAAACATGAGCTCAGTATTTTTATTAACGACCTAACTAGGATTCCACTCCATGTTTTATTCTTCCTTTCCTTTTTCGGTTATGGTCTGTTAGCAAGAAGTGGTGGTTTTGACACAGCTGCCCGTCTGTCTTTTGCTCCACAGACAAGACATATAATGTTGTGGAAATTGTAGTCCACACATGGCCGGGGAGCTGCAGGTTGACATTCTCTGAATTATGTGCATGATTCTGGTTATATTTTAGCTCCAGTTATAGAAAAAGAGAGCGAGGAAAAAAAGAAAGAAAATGATGTGTTATATGTTATATGTTTTTGCTCCTGTTTTACCTGCTGGGAGGAACACTGCACTTATACAAGGCTTTCGCTCCAGACAAAAATGCTAAGAATGCATTGAAAGCTAGCTGCTGTTATGCACTGTACTGCCAGTGTTTGTCCTCTCCTCCTGTCTGACCTTTCTCTAAAGACAACAGCAATAACCTAGACCGTTACATTTGCCGAGATGTAGTTATGACCGCATAGCAGATGGGTGTTTTTATGTTTTGAATGCATGTGCGCCCATTGTAGCCCAGCTCAGAGTTAGTAAAGAGACATGCAGAGTAGTCGCAATTATTTAATGTAATAAGCGGAGAGGTAGAACTTTAGGAACTTAATATGGAAAATGCTAATGAGTTACAATGCTGAAACCTATGCTACAAACATGAGTAACAATTTATATTAGTTGCTTGCTGCAGGCAGACACAATAGTATTCAAATAAAAAAAAAATGATATATCATTTTTTTTAAACTATATCCAGCTTTTCAACAGTCCAGATTTTAGCTGACCTGTTCCTATTTTAGGGTCCAGTCCTGCCGTCCCAACATTGCTTACTTTTGTCCCACTTTTAGGGATGCTCGGGAACTATCACTGAATGAAAAGTGCATGATTTGACATGCTTGTGGTACATGCAGGGCACTAGGAACCTGTAGGAAGCATTGAAACTGCACTTCCTGCGCAGACTGCCCTTGATTGCCTGACCTTTTTATTTCTTGGTTGGAACTGCCCCCTTGATGGCCAGGGCACTTCACTGGACTACCATCCCCCCGCCCATTATTATTTTGTAATACATATATTTAAGTAAATCCCTCTTTCATCTTTATGCTCATTTTGGTCAGAAGCACAGTTTGTCTGACCAAGGACCATGCAGGAAATTAAAGTGGTACGGTCACCAAAATTCCAACCCAGTCAAGAGATATACTGAGACAAAATAGGGACTACTTTCCTACGGCCAATACTTCTAGACACTGGGCTGATCTACCGGTTTGTAGGTACCGGTATTTATTATATACATGGCTCTCATAACTCTCCTCTGCTGGGAGAAGAGAGGATGCCAGGGAGAACAGACTGAAGGGAAGACAAGGGTGGCATAGAGGAAGGAGGCGTGCCACCATTGGCTGTCAGACACCAATTTTGGACATAATTGACCTTAGCCAGCCCAGACTTTTTTTTTTTTTTTTTTTTTTATAAATGATGCTTGGAGTAATCCTTTAACTACTGTGTCTTAAACATCTTGCAAATAACTTTGTGTTCGTGTTTTACTGATAAAAAAAAAAAGAGAGAAACCAGGAAAAGATTAAAAAAAAAAAGAGAAACCAGGAAAATCCCACTTAATGAAAGATCTCAAAGGCTTAAGTAAGACATGGTTGTCAAATCAGATTTTTATATAAACCCATTTTTTATATAAAATCCATTTTTGGCACTTTCACAGTTTAACCAGGGCCAGTATATGCACTGTCTGCTTTATAGGTCAGCAATTTGCTGCTAACATTGTACCAAGGGAGCCATTTTGTAAACATTTTTGTGAGCAATTGTGTCTTACAGTAAAGGAAGGATCATGGCTCCTTGGAGAACCATTAGAGGGTATGAGGAAAAACATTGCTATTCTGCAATACTACATTACTAGTATAAATTATCCCCTCCGCCTTTCATTATTTACTCAAAGAAAACCTGCCACGTAATGTTCTGCATTAAATATATCAGAGGGGGTTCTTGGTTGTTCTATATAATGGTATGGCATTATATATATTGGTGCTGAGCAAATTATTGTTATTGATATCCCATCTAACACACCCTGACTTTGGCCATGTTTGATTATCAGTTTTTGTAGCTTTTTCTGAATAATTTAATAACCAGGTGTATATTAAAAGGAACTGGGGACAAACTCACTCACCTCACCAAAGTTTTGCCTAAAGTTTCACCCCAATATAATTGACTGTCAGTATGAGCAAATGGGGATGGTGCTCGGGTGGTGTGTTCCTGTAATAATGGACTAAGAGCACCAAACATTAAGGAAGAAAACCAAGTCAATCCCAACTCTCTAATCGTACATATAAAAGTCTCCAAATTCAATGCCACCCCATGAGTTCCTTGTGTCTCAGCATCTTCCAATGGCCAATTTCTTATCTTCAGAGTAACAGTTAAAGGGACACTATAATAACCAAAACAACTTCAGCTTAATGAAGTAGTTTTGTGTATAAATCACGCCCCTGCAATCTCAGAGTTCAATTTACTGCCATTTAGGAGTCAAATCACTTTTGTTTTTGTTTATACAGCCCTACTTACACCTCCCATGACTGTGACTGACACAGCCTGCTTGAAAACAAAACGGTTTCATTTTCAATTTGATGTAACTTACTTTAAAAGTATGTTTTTTTTTCTCCTGCTCTGTAATTTGAACTTTAAGCACATACAGGAGGCTCCTGCATGATCCAGCAAGCTATTAACAGAGCAGGAGATAAGAAATTCTAAACTAAATCGAATTTATAATAAAGGAAGTATAAACATTAGCTGACTTTTTACAGGAAGTGTTTAGGAAGGCTATGTAAGTCACATGCAGGGAGGTGTGACTAGGACTGCGTAAACAAAGTGATTTAACTCCTAAATTGCAGAGAATTGAGCAGTGAGACTGCAGGGGCATGATCTGTACACCAGAACTGATTCATTAAGCTAAAGTTGTTTTGGTGACTACAGTGTCCCTTTAAAGAACATTACTACCCCTTGTGGAGTCCAGTGCATAATGCCACAATGTGTGAGGCTTCCTGGCTGGAAGTTTACACTGCCTGTTACTTGACTGCATGCGGCTTGTTGTAGCTCTGAGTGACCATCAAGACGGAGGAGGCCCGTTAACTTTTGTCACTATAATACATTTGTTATTGTCCATTATCCCTACATTATGCATATTAATCATGGCCACCATTTAAACATGACACAAATCCTCACCAGGCCCAAGAAGTGATTTAAAAACAAGAGACTCCTCACCCCAATTCCTGTATATTTTTTCTCATACAGGCCACCAATGATAATATAATGGCAATGCGACCCGGAAAGGTCAAAGTCCACCACGTTTAGCTGTCTAGTTCCATCTATGGGTGTGCCTTCTGTGCACATGTTGAGTGTAGCATGTTTCTAATGTATATTTATATACAACACTTTTAATAGGCATAGTGTGGACCCTCTGTTCCATTATGGATATGAACACCTGTACACTAGGGTCAACCGCAGGCAACTTCCATCTGTGTAGAGAACACGTGGTATTTTTCTGTCTGAGAATTGTTGGAGTCATATTCTTACAGCAGTTGTTGGCCAACCCTGCTGTACTCTGTGTTATTGAAATAGAGAATAATTGCTGGCACGCAATCAAGGAAATTTACTTTATAGGCTTTCCTAGTTTGTTTGGAATTTCCTTTCTAAAAGAATATCACAGATTTTTAACTCCCCACAGTACATGTTGTCCTCCCTTCCCAAAGCTTTAGATCTTTGAAACCACATACATGTACTGTTTTCAGCAAGGGAAACATTTATTCATTGCCCTTCGTGAGAAAGAGCCTTATGTGGGACTATGTTGTGCCACCTCCCATTTATTCAGTATCGAAGCTGCCAACCCGCCATGTAGTCTGAAATTGTGGAAAGTTCTAAAATCTATTTTAGATTGTTTGAAGACCCCTTGGTATATTGCAAACCTTAGTGTTTTATCTTTAGTTTGCCTCTGCGGCTTGCTGTCACATAGCCATAGCTGCGAGAACTGTGATTTGATCCGAGCCTTTTTGAGCTCTGAAAATCTGTGTCAGAGTTTGGCTGTGAATTGCCGGAGCTTTGAACTGTAGTTAGGGAAACATGCCATTCCTATGATTTCTCATTAAGCACTTAGACGTTGGGTGGGTCTCAATTCCAGGGCATTAAGATTAAAAATAAATAAGTAACACACATGCTTAAGCTGTTTGAATGGGGATTCTGATGCCTGATTGTGGTTTATAAAACTGTTCTTCTCTTGTAATGGAAAACATGAGCAAAATGCCTTATTTTTGAAAGTGCAGACGTATCTGTTCCATTCTTTTGTGATATTGTATAGTCGACAGCATTTGATACATATGATTCCAGGGTGAAAGCATGGATAACTTCAACTGGGGTGTACGCAGGCGCTCCCTTGACAGCCTCGATAAGTGTGATATACAGCTCATGGAGGAAAGCCAACTCTCAGGAAGTACACATAGCCTGACCAAACTCAACCAGGATGACTCAGACGAATCTTCAGAAGAAGAAGATCTCACCACAAGCCAGATTCTGGAGCCCTCTGATTTAGTAAGTCGAATAATGATTGTGATGGAAAAATAAGAACATCACTTTTTTTGGTCTCAATTTAGTGTAATGGGATAGGACTCAAAAAAGATGGTCAAAAACATTTTGAACAGGCAATTGTAGGTTTTGTTGTTTGAAACCGGTCTGTTTAAACTCAAGAAGTTTTAAAAGGACACTTATGTGCACAACATGTAGTCTAACATCATGTAGGTAGAGGACTTGCCAAATACAGCCATCAGAAAAACGTCAAAGTGATTTTAAAAAGGCTTGTATTTTGTGAGTACATATAGTAACAACTATAATTTTTAATATAGCTTTTCCTTAGTCATTGAAAACCGTTTTTACATTTGTATGTGTGTACATACGTGTACTGATCTTACAACATTTTATACATATGATATGGATAAGGAACAGTTACTATATGTTTAATATATTATTGTGTTTATTTATAAAGAGTCTGTTACTAAATGTGCTACAATGGACAAACACATTGGGGTTATTTATCAAACTATTCTCTTCTAAAAAGTGGTCTAAATACTAAACATATGGGTTATCACCATGGAAACCAGTGTGATAACAGCAGGCATATTCCTCTGGGCACTCTTTACTTTTTTATGTTTTTCCACCAGTGTTTAGATGAAAATATGCTGATAAATAACCACAATTATGCAAGTAGCTAAGATTTGTACAGTTTGGACCACCCAATTCTAATTAATTTAACGCAGCTCTATTGCCTTGGCTTCATTTTGTTTTCCGTTCTTAATGTCAACTCAAATGATGCCTCTTAAATGATTTTCTTTTGTCTCCCAAAATATTGAATTTTTTAATTTTGTTGTGGCCTGCCATCATCTTTTCTTCTGTAATGCATTGCTTCATGTGATTATGCACTAGTAATTCATCAAATGTCTACCTACCCGCACATGTCATTATAGAGCACAGAAAGGATACCGTTTGATGACAGGAGAGGCATCAGACAAGTTAGAATTATGAGGGGGGTGGGTGGGGGGGGAGTTTAGTCAAGAACTAGGATGTATATAAGGAAAAGTAGTCCCTACCTCTCCATGAAAACTTTGCACAGCAAGACAAAAACAGCAAATGAAAGACTTGGCATCGGAGAATCATACAGTAAAACGTAAAGCAGAGCTGGCAAAGTCTATTTACCGGTAAATTTAAGGAAGAAAAGAATACACTGGGCTGAGGATTTCAGGAAACTCCCACGTATACTATAGCTAATATATGTGGACAGTATGCATCAGGGACATTGGAAAAAAGTCCAGGGACTTCAGCCCAAGGGAAAATTACATGTACCTTCCACAAATATTGCCTTACAGACCTTCGAAAATCCTGTCTTATGTCCAACCCTAAACCATAACATATTCGGGATCACATTAGGACTCCAAGTGAATTCAGAGTATTATGTGAACTTCTCTTAGAAATTCCACATCGGCTGTGATAGTCATATCCTGATGCACCCCACAGCATGAGCCCTGAACTGGCAGTATTAAAGGAACACTATACAAACATGCATTCCTGAAACTGTAGTTCTGAAGTACCTGTTTAGGTCCCCGGCCCCCCTCAGAAAGGAGTAAAAAGGTTTTAAACTTACCTTTTTCGATCACCATGCTGGTCTCGCTGTCTGGCCACGCCTCTATAGCAGAGATGATCCATCTTGACAATCTCAGCCAATCCAATGCTTTTCCATAGGAAAGCATTGAAAGGCTATTGTGCAAGCACAACAAAACTGCGCCAATCAGCATCTCATCACACTGTGCAGCACTAAGCTAGGATGCACCTCTAGTGGCCGTCTGAGTGACGGCCATTAGAGGTGTTACTAGGCAGTAATGTAACCACTGCCTTTTCTCTTAAATAAACCTGCAGGGACAGGCTATAGACACCAGAACAACTACATAATGCTGTGGTTATTTTGGTGACTTCACCCACAGTAATACCCCAATGTTGTGCTGTATAATAAGATCCAAATATGGTGTATTAAAGTGGTATTGTTCCAATTTATGCAATTGGTGCTATTATTTCTCTATATATGTTACTTGAAGCTAAAAATGAGAAGGTGCCTAAATTTGGACCTAGGACTTTTCAAGACCACACATTGGCCTCCAGGCCCACACTAGCAACACCACTAATTTTCATTCAACTATATACATTGTAGAGAGTCAAGATAACACTTCGAAGAAAGGATTCTGAGATAATGGTGGAAAGTGGAGAGAAAATGCATTACTGGTAACTGGCCAGGATAAACACATTATTGCCAGCCCATCAAATCTATCTTTTGCATGTGTTAGGAGCTCCACTCTGTCCCTGTCCAGTATTTTGGGACCAGACTTTAACCATTTTCCCCTTTAACACCTTCCGCTTCCTCCAGCAATAGGAAGGAGAGCTTTCTTCTGGCCGTGGCCAATCAGTATTCCCAGGTCTGAAAATAAGGCAGTGTAAGTCAATTCCCTTTTGCAGAAGTAGCATTATAAGGTATATCTGGTTTAAAGCAGATCGTGGGAGAGCATTTTGTCTAAATTGAGGCTCTTGCATGGTTTGTTCAGAACAAGTGTGTTTAGTCCTACATGCAGTTATAATATTATGGGTCATGGAATTTATAAACACAGTAACAGGAAATTCTTCTTTGCGTCTGGAAAAATGACATTTAAGGAAACAATATATGTACTTTAGTATTTTTCCTTCGTTGTTTTTTTATACAGGAAATGCGTGAAGCTGAGATATGGAGTTTAATCTCTTTGTGGGTTAAACTGATTGGATTCAAAATGATACAATGGAATATTTTTGTTTTTTTCCCCCTCTTCTTCAAGGGGAACTTTCTTGTTAAATCCTCTCTTTTAACCCATTTCTTTATGTGCCAGACGGTTAGCAAATGTATAATGTAATGTTAATTTTATTATTAATTTAGAATTTAGTTTTACTACTTACTTGGCACACTTCTGAGACTGGTGGTATAGATGTTATTTTGGCGTACCCATGTGTACATTGATCAGCCTCAACATTAAAACCACTGTCAGGTGACGTGAATAGCATTGGTTATATTGTTATAATAGCACCTGTTAAGGGGTGGGATATATTCAGCAGTAAGTGAACAGTCAGTTCTTGCATTTCATGTGTTGGAAGCAAGAAACATGGGCAGGCAAATAAGATCCGAGTGACTTTGATAAGGCCAAATAATGATGTCTAAACAACTGGGTAAGAGCATCCAAATGGCAAGTGTTGTGGGGTGTTCCAAGTGTGTCGTGGTAAGTACCTACCAAAAGTGTTGCGAGGAAGGACAATTGGTGAACCAGCGTCAAGGTCGAGGGCGCCCACGGTTCATTGATGCACGTGAGGAGCGAAGGCTAGTCCATCTTGTCCCATCACGCAGAAGAGCTATTGTAGCTCAAATTGCTGAAAAAGATAATGATGGACATGATAGAAATGTGTCAGAACACACATTGCATCGCAGTTTGCAGTGTATGGGGCTGCGTAGCCGAAGACCGGTCAGAGTGCCGTGAGTGTCAGAACTGGACAATGGAAAAATGCTACCTGGTCTGATGAATCATGTTTTCTTTTAGATGAGGTGGTTTTCAGGGTGTGTGTGTGTGCCTTGTTTAGCTGGGGAAGTGATTGCAGCAGGAAATACTATAAAAAGAAGACAGGTCAGCGGAGGCAGTGTTATCTTCCGGGCAATGTTCTGCTAGGAAACCTTGGGTCCTGGCTTTCATGTGGATGTTACTTTGACATGTACCAACTACCTAGAGATTATTGCAGACCAAGTACACCACTTTATGGCAATGGTGTTCCCTGATGGCAGGGCCACTTTCAACAGGATAATGCACCCTGCCACACTTGTCTTGATGCTAGATTCCACAGGACACATCCAGATGTCTTGTGGAGTCCATGCCTTAATGCATCAGAGCTGTTTTGGCAGGATGAGTGGGACCTACATGATATTAGGCTGATGGATTTAATGTTGTGGCTGATCAATGTAAGTATGTAAAGTAATGTTCCAAATACCTCCACATGTGTACATCTACTAATTACCTTATCTTTTGCAATTTGTCACGAGCTCATAGAATTCTGGGGCAGTGAGGTTGAATCTAAATCCGATATGTAACCTCTGTTTAGCCAAAATCATAAATAGCATAAATGTGATCATTTCTATGTATGTGTGTATGATAAATATCTGTGTGTTCACTAAAGGTTTGTCTGAAACAAAAAGCTGATAAACACTAGACCAGGGGCAGGTAACTTTGGCCCTCCTGATGTTGTGGACTACATGTACCTTGAGGCTTTGCCAGTATTATAGCTGTAAGAGAATTATGGGAGATGTAGTGCCTAACTTCTGGAGTGCCAAAGGCAGCCTACCCCTGAAGTAGACAGATTTTACATGCTGGAGTTCTACTATTAAATGTATTCCGATGAAAAGTAACAAGATATGTCGAGAAGAAGCAGAGGTGATAATACGGTGAATTATGTAGAAGTCTCTGTAAGTAAACTTTCAGAATATATTGTTTCAAATATCACAAACTTTATGAAACTGGAAGCGATACATTCTGCCTTTGTTGAATTATTGTTTAAATTAATATTGTATCCTAGAGAATGGGTAACTGATTGACCATTTAGCTAGCAAGAAAACATTTTTTGTTGTTGAATTTTTATACACGTGATTTAATAAGCTTTGTGTTTCGTGGTTTTTATTTTATTTTTTTCATTTATTTTTTTATATAGATCATCAGCCTCTCGCCTTCCGATGAGACCAATCATATGGAGTCTCCGTCCACATCTTGTGGCACAACCTCTGCTGACCCCCACTCCCTTAACACAAGAACCTCTAGTTTTGAAGCCTCTTTGCCTGAAATAACTAATCCACTGTTATCTGAAGATTCTAAGGTGAAGGAGTTTTGGTAGAGCTAAGGCTCTGTAAAAATTAAGCACTTCCTTCCAATTATTTTTCCATAATCTAAAATGAAAGCACTCTGGGGGATTATATGTGCTTAAACTAATATGATAACTGCTTAGCGGGTGAAAGTTCCGGGGGGATGTTGTCCCGTGGGTGTAATGAGAGCCATGCTAACATCTTTGGCATTGCATTACTCTGACCTTTAATTTGGGTAAAATCTGTAGAAATAGCTTGCTTTGATAAATCTACTTTATTTCACATGTATTCCTAGTAAAAAGAACCATAATTTTAAATCTCACTCTGAGTGGAGCTCTAATTCTAATTCGTACAGTGCCCCCTTACATTGCATTGCAGATCGGGTTAAGGTCGTAACAGTTGCCATTAAATATGCCAACATCTTAAAGAAAGAGATATAGTCACTAAATGTGGCAAATAATACAATATCTTCTGGAGACGATGTGAAATTTATGCAGATATTTAGTTTCATATGTGATTTTTACATATTTATATATTAACGTAATGTATTATTCGCATGCTTTGTACATACTGCAAATTAGCTTTAAATAATTTATGAAATATGAGTTGGCCAGGTGACTAGCAGTAGATACTATGCAGTCCGTCTGCACTAGTTGCAGTGTGAGTGTTTGACAGTAAAGCTGGTCTATAGGCAGTAAAAAAAATTACTCGTGCGAAGAAGTGATCAGCACTGGTGATCACATTATCACTAAACTATTGTTCACAATTTAATAATCCATTTATTATTCCATTTATTAATGCAGACATTTTATTTGAAGACCGACTTTTTTTTAGGCTCGTACTATGACGCACAGCTCATTACTGAAAAGGAATAATATATTTTATTGCAGTGTTTAGCATTATCACATAAACTTTCCCTTGGAATATCACACTCCCTGCTCCCCAGCGAATCTCTGTGAGATTCTTTGTAGCAAACGTTTGCTCGATCTGCTTTAATCTTTCATTTCATCAGTTGTTAAATGAGTTTGATGATAGACAAGTTTAAATGACAGGCTAATCTTGGCACTGCATCTCTTTGTGAGTTGCTCGCAAAGCATCATGGGAAATGCAGTTCTCAGTACTCTGAAGTGCCCAGATTAGCCACCGTTACTATAGTACATATCTACATACATGTGAAATATGGTTGCATGTAATTTAAATGGACTTCTTCTGCGTCTTGCCTGTTCCTCAGTCTGTGAAGTCTAACTTTCCTTTCAATGAGCGTGTTAACACGGGCACTTCTTGCATAATGTGAATTAATGTTGTGTGTGCGCATGTTAAACTGCAATCGACCCTGGTTGAAGGGTATTGGGCACTGGGCACAAAATGCTTCTATTATGATGTGGGCTGCATGATTTTTTTCCCCTCCTCTGTGGGAGACTATTGTGCCTCTTGCACATTCAAATCAATTTATGCCGTCTTTTTTTTTTGGCATTCTATCAGAATATTAAATTCTGACCACAGTATTTTGCTAGATTTGCACAAAAACTGCTCTATGCTGCTGTTTGAAAGGATTGGTGCATTGAAGACTCGATTCTTTCTTTATCAAAGGTTGGTCAAAGTTAATCAATATTTTTTTCCTGTTAATAAGCTCTTAGCAAACTGCAGTGTATATACCAGCACATCGCATCAGTGGCTATATTGTAAACATGGCACAAAGAGTCTTTTCTATACTCGCAATGACTATTTCTTTCCATTCACATAAATAATGCCCCTCTTTTCATGAATGTATATTTTATTTGGATGTAGCCTACGAACAGGAAGCGGCAACAGTTTGTCGTTCGCTGCTGTTAGAACTAAACTCCCACTATTCTTAGTCAGCCCCGGACTGTCTGCTAATCACGAGAGTTGCAATCTAACAGGAGTGGTGGGCAACTGTTACCCAGCATTATGCTTCAAACTAAATGCAAGCTGCGTGCTTTTAACATGTTTCCGTGAGCACCAGGATGTTTTTCACGTAATGTTTTAGGAATACCATTTTGCTGATGATGCAGTTCTTGGGTACACCGTTATAAATAAAGCATTATTAACCCTTTCATGACAGCGTGCCAGAACTGGTCTGATGCAATTTTTTTTTTTAATCTCTTGTTGTGAAAGGGTTAAGCAACACCATTGCTGTATTATGAATTAAGTTTATCTATGGATGTACATGGCACATGCATTTATACTTTAATGTCACAATTATTTTATTTATTGAATTGCACCAATTCTCGCTAAATTGACCAGGGGTTACAGGGGTTTAATTATCCTGGAGTTCATTTTGAAGCTTTAGCAAGATAGTTCTGTGGTCGGTCCTCCTTTTTAAATAAAAGGGTCGCAGGTTCGATTCCAAAATATCATGATCCCTTATAAAGCTAGTAAAACGAGTACCATTTGGTTGGATAATAACACAAAAACCCAGGATGAAGTGAAATATTAAATCTGTGGTTTCTGATATATTGGTTGCTGGGGATAGAGAATAATCCATTAGTTCTTTAACCCCTTAAGGACCAAACTTCTGGAATAAAGGGGAATCATGACATGTCATGTGTCCTTAAGGGGTTAAACCTGCCACATCGCTGTAAAGTTAAGTACGGTGCATTTGTTGGGATTTATGCAGTGACTTGTGGTGTATTGGCTTTTATTCAGCCTAAATTCTGCAGCCCGTTTCATCGCTCACTACAACTTGTCTGTCTACTAAATAAGTGGTATACCGTGAATAATTTAATGGACTTGTGAAAGCAGGCGTGTAATGCCAGACTCACGTAGTATGCTCCTGTTTAGGGCGATGTTGCTCTGGATGAAGATGATGCCACAGTACAGGAGGATGACTTGTCTGGCTCAATGAATGAAATGCCTGTAGTGTTTCACTGCAATGATGGGTTTAGCCTAGAAATGGCTGACGAAGAAAAAGATGACCATGCGCTGGAGCAGTATGCGTTAACAAGGTAGGAATGCAAAATTATTATTATTTGTAAAGTGCCTACAAATTCCGCAGCCTTGTACAACGGGTTGACTAAAAGACAAGTATTTGCAACAAAACGAGTTGGACGCACAGGAACAGAGGGTGTTGAGGCCCTGATCAAAGAAGCCTGCATTCTAGAAGGAGTGGGGTAAAGTGGCAGAAAAGGTAAAGGTGGGATGTATTTCGTGCTCGGGATAAAGTAGGTTACAGTAAAGGGTTAACTTATTGGATGGCACAGTTGCAGGAGAGGAAGCAGGGTGTGAGGAGGGAAAGCTATTTTTACAGTTAATTGATACGCTAACCTAAAGAATTGAGTTTTCAATGATCTTTTGAAGGAACTGAGAATGGGTGAGAGTCTAACTGAGCAGGGCAGGGTGTTTAATAGAAACGGCGCAGCCCTAGAGAAGTCCTGAAGATGGGCATCAGAGGTGCGAGTACGATGAGAAAATAGATGTAGATCTCCGGGAGAGCGTAGGGGCGAAGATTAGCAAGGATAGGTAGGTAGGAGCAGTGTTATGTAGAGATTGTAAGCAAGCACCAGAATTGTCAACTGAGCCCTAAATCTTATGGGAAGCCAGTGTAAGGACAGACAGAGGGGGAAGCATTGGATGTGTGGACGGACAGGAAGATAAGCCTTGCCCCCGCATTCATCAACTGAAACGTTTGTTTTATGAATTATCCTGTTTACTAAAGAATAACATATGTAAAGCATATATTAAGCAATAAAAAAAATATGTATATATATATACTGCATACATAATTATGCTGCATGTACATGTGTAGTACAAGTCTGTAAGGATTGCGACCTTCAGTATATATGGCCCCATAGACAATCACTGCAAATGTATGTGAACTTAAAGGAACACTATGGGTTCAGGTACACAAATGTGTATTCCTGACCCTATAGTGTTAAAACCACCATTCAGGTGGCTTGCACCTTCTCCCCCCCCCCCCCCCCTACAAAGTGTTCAAACTCACCATCTTTCCAGCATTGCGCAGGTTTGCCTGCGCTGCCTCCGCACCAGATCCGCCTCTTTGGCTGACATCATCAGAACTGACAATCTTAGCCAATCCAATGCTTTCCCACAGGAAAAGCATTTGATTGGCTAAATTCGTCAAGGAGGCAGGGCAGGGTCAAATGCCGGCCTTGTCATTCAACATCTCCTCCTAGAAATGCATTGATTCAATGCATCTCTATGGGGAAAGTTCAGTGTCTCCAAGCACAGTGTGGAGACGATAAACGTCAGTGCTGCACACTGTGCAGCAGTGACCCAGGAAGCACCTCTGGTAGCCATCAGAGGGGTGTCCCTAGGCTTTAATGTAAACACAGTATTTACAACAAAAAGCCTGCATGGAAAGGCTATAGACACCAGAAGAACTACATTAAGCTGTAGTTGTTCTGGTGACTATAGAGTCCCTTTAGACATTCACAGTCCTACCCAGTGATTAACAGAGCACTTGAAATGCTTTGAATAATCTGGCTGTGCTTGCGCTGAATAGCAAAAACTGCTACACACTTAATTATTATTTTGGGAATCTGAAATGTGTTTCTGATTATATTTCTTGTACTCTGTGTTCCATTATAAACATAGAGAAGACAGAACCAGCAGCACCAGTTTGGAAATGTCTGTGTAAATATAACATATTAATTTTGTCATCAGTCGGCATGACAGACGTTTTGCAGTTGTATTTATTTTTAACAAAAAAATTACAAAATCAATTTTAAATACTTATGTTCTAAAAAATTTGTATTAGTCCACTTACATTTTAATTTTTATATTTTTAAAAAGTAGGCCTGCTGGCCTTTAAATCTCAGTTTATTTAGTCTCCGATTACAATTTTGAACCCTCTAGTGTCTTTTTCTGAACGTCTTTATCTGTAATGATTTGCCAACTTAGACATCATGAGGATCTAGCTTGTGAAGGTTAGCAATTGTAGAATCAAGTTGTGGGTTTCGTTTTGCAGCTTTGGTGAAGGTGACCGAGCAACGCCACCACCTCCTTCTCCTTTCTTCTCTGCCATTTTGGCTGCATTTCAACCCACGGTTTGTGATGATGCAGAAGAAGCATGGCGCAGTCATATCAATCAGCTGATGTCCGACTCAGACGGGTCCTGTGCAGTGTACACATTTCATGTGTTCTCTTCCTTGTTTAAGGTATGGTTTTGTTCTGACCAGCGAGGCCTATGTTGTAGTTGTAGATTTCTTTATAGCACTGATTTGCTGGTGCATTCAACTAAACAGAAAGCGTAAAATAGTAGTGGTTACTTTATTAGTTGCGTTGCGTTGCCAGCTTTGACAAATATGGAGAAAGTGTACACTTGACACACAAAGCATGAAAACATGCACGTTGCAAAGATGTGTTGCCTCTCGTGGTGTTAAATAAGGTGTTGTTTTTCATGATCTAATTAGAAAAAGAAAGTTATTTAGTTTCAGTTAAAAAAAATAAAATAAAATAAACAATCTTGGATGAAAATTGCTTTAACGTAATCAGAATTGTTTAGGGGTGTTTTTATTTGTTCATTAGTTAACTCTATGAGAAGTAGATGGAGTTTGTCGGTCTCTGAGCAGAGCTAATTTATCTTGCAGAGTATCCAGAAACGGTTCTGTTTCCTCACCTGTGACGCAGCCGGTTACCTTGGAGACAGCCTTCGAGGGATTGGGTCAAAATTTGTGAGCACGTCACAGATGCTAACTCTTTGTTCAGAGTGCCCCACTCTCTTTGTAGATGCTGAAACTGTGAGTATGCCGTCTGTTAATAGGGAAGGCTTGTAAATAATATAACCCATGTTTCATATCGGAAAATTAAAACTTGGCAGCCGTGTTACCACCGATAAAGATGGCTGCTCGGTGAATAAGCTGCTGCCTTTAAGCCAGCATTTCTGTTCAAACAGATATCCTTTACAATCATATTTCGAATCCCACTGAACTTAAGTGCTGCTGCTAATAATAACGCTGGATGTGTTACGGAGCCCTTATAAAATGTCATTCTCAGTCAACGTTTCTGTTATTTCACTCTTCTCAGTTGTTTCCTTACGCCATGTCATCTGAGGGAAATATGGCTACATGCCCAAAAACTTAGATTCCCCCAGATATTGTAGAACTACACGCCCATGATGTATGCCTTTAGAACAGGGGGTGCCCAAAAGGTAGATCCCCTGATGTTTTAAAACTACAACTCCCATGATGCTCTGCCTGCCTTTAGAATGACAAAGCGTCATGGAAGCTGTCGCTTTAAACCACCTGGGGATCGACCTTATGGGCGCCCCTGCTTTAGAATGTCTTTAAATGACAAGGCATCATGGAAGTTGTAGTTTTAAAACCATCTGGGGATCTACCTTTTGAACACCCCTGCTCTAGACAGTAATTAACATTTTAATCTAACTGTATTTATGGACAGAGTGTAAATCTATATAATGATTATATTTAGATAGGAAGTTACCGTATATCAAGTTGGATCTTAAATATAGTTTTTAATGATTTTTTTTTTTTTTTTGTAGCTGTTGTCTTGTGGGCTTCTGGAAAAGTTAAAGTTCAGTGTCTTGGAACTACAGGAATATTTGGACACGTACAACAACAGGAAGGAAGCAACTGTATCCGTGAGTACTTAACTTTCTGTAAATTGGCACTAGCATGCCTGTTAAATCATGTATTAGGATGGAAGAGCAGAATTAAGAATTGAATAATTTATATTTGAACTTATCCATTTAGTGCTCTTACTAGTTGACGTTGAAGGCTCTGTTTGTACTGGTGTATCAATAAAGGATATATTCATTAAATCCCCAATAAGCTTGAATATGCCACACGGGACACTGTTAGTGCCATGTGATTAGTACAGTTATTTTGTTTGATGCGTAGAAACTTCCTGCTGGCCTGTAAATAGGTTAAAACAGAAGAGGAAATTATACATGTGAATAAAATATTGAAAATTACCTATAACTTGTGTTAACAGTTTTTTGTGTGAGGGGCAAATAAGGCCGTAAAGGAAATAAAAAAGGGGGGAATAAGTCGGTTGTGGTGTGCCGGAACCGACGTCGTGGTAGGCCTGTAATAAAAGAGGGCCCACCCATGAGGTGTAATGAAAAGAATAAATAAAGGGAGTGGAGGGTGGGAACATGCGAATTGCCGAAAAACGAACGGGACTGAGGAAGATGAGGAGGGGGTTTAAGTAGGTAACATGCCCCTCCCACAACTGCAGGCCAAGCCTTCACATTTATGAAATGCTTTGTTTTGGTCATGGCAATCCAGGGTACACATTGCAATGGAGGAGAAATAAAAAAATAATGCTAGGTTTAATTAAAGAAGGGGGATAGATCTTATAACGAATGACAGGGGGTCAAGAAAAAGGCACTTTGCTCCAGTATAAATGTTTGTTTTTCTACGTTAAATTGTATTTTTGCAGACCTCACAAACACTTATATTTTGGAAATTACAGATCGCCTTTAACATTTTATATTCCTATATGTGTTGGTGTCAGTGGGGTTATAACACATTTTTTACAGTTTCCATCCCATGAGTGCTAATGGGTTTGCCCTATCCCTGCGTGTGCTGATGAATTTGCTGTATCCCTGCGTGTGCTGATGAATTTGCTGTATCCCTGCGTGTGCTGATGAATTTGCAGTATCCCTGCGTGTGCTGATGAATTTGCGGTATCCCTGCGTGTGCTGATGAATTTGCTGTATGCCTGCATGTGCTGATGAATTTGCAGTATCCCTCGGTGTGCTGATGAATTTGCTGTATCCCTGCGTGTGCTGATGAATTTGCAGTATTCCTGCGTGTGCTGATGAATTTGCAGTATCCCTGTGTGTGCTGATGAATTTGCGGTATCCCTGCGTGTGCTGATGAATTTGCAGTATCCCTGCGTGTGCTGATGAATTTGCTGTATCCCTGCGTGTGCTGATGAATTTGCTGTATCCCTGCGTGTGCTGATGAATTTGCTGTATCCCTGCGTGTGCTGATGAATTTGCAGTATCCCTGCGTGTGCTGATGAATTTGCTGTATGCCTGCGTGTGCTGATGAATTTGCAGTATCCCTGCGTGTGCTGATGAATTTGCTGTATCCCTGCGTGTGCTGATGAATTTGCTGTATCCCTGCGTGTGCTGATGAATTTGCTGTATGCCTTGCGTGTGCTGATGAATTTGCTGTATGCCTGCGTGTGCTGATGAATTTGCTGTATGCCTGCGTGTGCTGATGAATTTGCAGTATCCCTCGGTGTGCTGATGAAATTGCAGTATCCCTGCGAGTGCTCATAGATTTTTCAGTACAAAGCATTTTTAGTTCATGAGTTAAACACATATCTAGACATATATAATTGCTGTTCTTTTTTTTTATTTATTTTTATTCTGCTCATTTGAACTGTAACATTATAAAATATTTTTTGTAACTTTTTTTATTGTATTTTTTTAGTGGCTAAAAAACTGTAAATCAACATTTGCTGGGGGCTCAAAAGATGGAGTAATCACCTGTCAACCTGGGGATTCAGAAGAGAAAGTAAGTCATTGCTCACAAAGTTTTGTAGTTGAATGCAACTGATAGATGAACTGTCTTTTAAATGCTATGGTAGAAATAAAAAAAATAAACTATTAGACTGTCTTACGTGATTACAGCAGCCTTTGTTAGATTTCCTAGTATACAGGAAAACTGCACATAAAAGCCTAACTGCATGTTACTTTCATATTCCCGGATTTCATTTGTATATTCTAACCAGGCAACACATCCACAATGTTATTGGAGGCTTCCCACTGGACATGTTGTGTCATGACACCTTGTTTATTATGAGTATCTTTGAAAGGTTCCAGTAACTGTGTCACAGTGAGAGTAGAGGAGTGAAAGCTGTTTGCCCTTTGATTTATATTTTACTGTGTTTTTAATCCAATAGATAAGGAAACATTTACTAGTGCAGGTGTGTCCTAATACTATTCTGTTTGCTTTTTAAATACAAATTATGATACTTACATGTTGGCAAACTATACTTTTCAAAAATAAGTGGTGACAAAAGACAGGGCAGTCATTGGACGCACACAATGGATGAAGGATTTGTAATACACAGGAGTGTATGCCGCATCCATAGAAATTAATGTGGCATGGACGTTTGTATCCTACAACACTTTACAACATCCTCCCATTCCATGCATTAAATATAAAAATTGTAGGTGGCATATTCTTGTACAAACCTACCGAATAGTACCTGATAGAAAAAGGCCTCCGACGATGTAATTGTGTAGTGTAGTTGGAAGGCATTGTAATGACACAAATTGTTCTTTCCTTTTTGGGTGTACATTAATGAAATCAGTGTCACCTGATTCTGTTTACGCTAAAGTCAGGATGTGCTTGACGTAACAAGTTGCATCAGATTCCGTCAAGATTGTACGTATATCATAACTTGTTAAGATAGTCTTGGCATGTGTGAGCCAATGGCGCCTTTGCTTGCAGCCTTAACCCCACTGCTTTTGTTTATTTCTTTTATTGTTTGTTGATGGTTTTTATATTTTTTTTCTTTTTTACATAATTAACTTACTTAAAATTAAGCAGACAAAGCAGACTCAGTCGTGTTATATTTACTATGAAAATGGTTGATCGCTAAAGTTATAGCAGTAAAAAGTGGCGAGCTGGATTGGGGACCGAAAAAGTGAGGCACTCGAGTCTCTCCTGTCTGTGCTTAATTTTAGTTTTATGTCCATTTGGCTAACTGTGTCTGTACTTACCATACGATATAATGAGCATATAGCTGATCAACAAAGTACTGTACATAATGTTAGTACCTCTCTTTACTTGTCACTTCAATATTCATTATAAGGGCAAAATTAGCAAAAAGGGATATTCGGATCAAGAAAATGAATCTGCTATGGTCATTTAAAGAGACCCTATAAGCAGCATACACAACGTTAGCCTAATGCGGTAGTTTTGGTGTATAGATGACGCACTTGCAGACTAACTGCACTGTTCTCTGCCATTTAGGAGTTAAATCACTTTTGCAGCCCTACCAAAGCTTCCCCTGCATTTAACTTACCGTCCTCTACACATTTCCTGTAAAGAGAGATCTAATGTTCCTTTATTGTACAGTTTGTTTAATAAACAAACTGTTAATAGCCTGCTACAGCCTGTACGAGCCTCATATGTGTGATTAAAGATAAATTAGCAGAGATAAAAACATCTAAACTAAACACACTGTGCTGTCAAATCTGATTAAAAATTAAACTTTTTTTTTTTTTTAATGTAGATATGAGTCACAGCCAGGGGAGGTGTGGCTAGGGCTGCATATACAGAAACAAAAGTGATTTAACTCCTAAATGGCAGAGAATTTAGCAGTGAGACTGCAGGGGCATGATTTATACACCAAAACATCTTCACTAAACTAAAGTTGTTTTGGTGACTATAGTTTCCCTTTAATTAGATGTTCAGTATTATCCTTTTCAGTTACATAATACTGTGAATGACTGATTTTTACAGATTGATTCATGTTGTTGCATGTGGAAGGAACATTCACAGTGTAACAATACAAGCTTGATTTCAATCTGATACCTGTTGGGTTCAGAACCTGGTGATATGTATTTCCTGATTTTAACATTTTGATACCTTGGCTAGAGTAATGTGAGATCTGTACACTAGGCAATTACAGAGCCGGATTAGCCACTTGGCAACCCAGGCTTCTTATTCTGTAAGCCTGCAAGCATCACATATTATCAACGAAGGCCCTGGGTAATGCACGTCCGTCTTTTTAACCTATCCTTCACCTTACATCTTATGTGTTGATACATGGATGAGATGATCAGTTCAGTACTCCACCGTCTATCCTATGAAATCATAGTGTCACATGGAAAACTACTGTTTAGAAATGCTTTCATTCAACAAAGCTGCCTACTGACACTGGATGTCCTCACACTCGTAGGGCTGCAAAGTAAATAACACAGCACATTTCTGTGCATTTCTGCCTTCTGACATTAGGCCAGATTAAGTCAGCCTAATTTCAGTTTCCAGTGGCCAAGTGATTAAACAAATTTTTTTTTTTTAATTTTAAAGATCTATTTTGCACATAAGTCTTAACTATTTTTATATATTACATTGTCTGTGAGTTCCACAAAATTGTTAAAGGGTCAACCTTAACTTGTAAAAGACAAGTTAAAAGGTATGTAAACAGCTGTACTTTAGTTAAGTGGTTATGGTGTATAGATCATACCACTGCAGTCTCACTCTCTATTCTATGCCATTTAGGAGTTAAATCACTGTGTTTATGTCTATGCGGCCCTAGCCACGCTTCCCCTGGCTGTGACTGACACAGCATACATGCCTAGTGTTAATTCTGTACAAATATTACATCTGTTGTCTTCCCGTACTGCGTGCTGGCAGCAGACATAATCAGCTTCTACCGTTGCAGGCAGCGCTGAGATTTAAAAGCTTGTAAGACCCCTCTCTGCCTACCTACAATCTATAAAATTTGTCTTTTTATTTATTTATTAAATTCCCCCCACTCCTTGACTCAGAGTGCGCAATGCTCTCTGGGCCTGGAGATAAGTCGAATCAAATGCTTCTTTATGAGAAGCATTTGATTGGACCCCTGAGATGAGAACTTTGCCCAGTGCTGAATTCAGGGTAACTTTATACTTATTTTACAGGGTTTTTATTTTAAATAAGGGGTGTAAGGAACAAGTTACTAATACCCAATTGGCCATTTTAAGTCATAAAAAAAAAAAGTTAAAAAGGGTTAGACTAACCTTTTAAACTAACGTTGTTTTGGTGGTTAGTGTCCCTTTAACAATACAATTACTTCATCAAAATAAGAATTCAGAGGGTAAAGAATTTTAGAGAATTTTTATTTATACGTTATTGAGGGGTTTAACAGTCTAATGGTGTATAGTATTAAACGGAAACCTGTGGGGTTTAGTTTGACCCCTTTGAAATTCAGTATGATGCCCTTAGATTCAAACATGGATGGATCACGTGTGAAAATGATTTAACCGAACACTGCCAGACCAGATCCCCTAATGTAGATACTTCACTTATAAACTAATGACGTGTCCCACTTTTCTTCACTTTGGTAAGAAGTAGTTTTGCCCTCCTTACTATTTTACCATTAAGATACATTATCAATATCCTGTATTGTATCACAAGTTACAAGTAAGCCGGGGTGATAGCCATGTCCTGAGCCACATAGCCTGCTTTACATTTTATATATTAGTGCGCTCTACAAGTCTACACATAGAGCAGATCACATATATAATATGGCATTATCTATGCTAGAGCAGAATTCAGCGTGTGTTCTGTTAATTAAATTTGTTTACAGTATAATTTATGCCGTAGACTGTTGATTCTCAACCCAAGCTCCTGAATCTCCAATGGGTCATAATTTAGAAATGACCTCATTCTATTCCTACGGGGATGGGACGTAGCCAGATTGTTGTGAGAGTCGAGAATGTTTGCTAGAGAGCAGGGGTAGCTTAAAATATGTGTGAAGCATTTCTGTGCACACCGGTCATCAAATGAAATGATTTACATAGTAATTGCTGAGCTGTTAAGCACTGGTGTAATAAGATAAAACATATTGGAAAAGTCCCACAAACCAACCTTTGCTTTTCTTAATTTCTTTCCTTTTTTTTTGGACACATTTTTACTAGAAAACATTTCCTGTAGCAGGATTTTCTATCACCGTTTTTTCTTTTATTACAGCTTGTGTGACTGCCCTGCATGCTTTAGGTACATTGATATCTTTTCAACCTCGATAAGGATGAAAAATGAGCACTGGCACTGCTTAAAGTGAATGTTACTGAGCTATTCTGTACTGCATGCCTCAAACTAACTCTGTCCCTCCCTCTTCTCTCCTCTTACTCCACGCTCTCCGAGTAGCAAATGGAATGTCTTGCAGTAAGTCTTGGATCTTTTCTTGTCTTCCTATCTTGTACTCAACTAGCTAATTCATTCTCATCCACACGGACTGATGGCTAACCTTTAGGATAATATATGTACTGTCTTTTGCAGTGATGCTAGCCATGAACTAAGGCATTCACACTCTACTACAGTGATCGCTTACCATGGATGTTTGTCAACAATTTTTCTTTCAATGCTCTTCCAGCCCAAAAGCGTGTAAGGTGTAGTTCATAAACATTCGCTGTGCCATTCACTGTTCTACATCGTTCGTCCTATTAAATTTGGCTTTGGTTTCTGCTAACAGGTCTAAAATGTTTGTTCTAACATTTCTATGATTACATTGTGTGAAGTGTTAAATTATTTTACCAATTATCTTTGAAATTCATTAAAATCGGAATTATTCGTCCTAAATGGATAGTGTAAACACAGTAAAATTATTTCCACAATATTTTAGCAGAATTAATATATCTAGATTTCTGTAGCTACAAATTCCTATCTTCTAAACAAAATAAAAAAAATAAAAAATCAGATGCTTTTGAAAAATAGTTTATTACATTGTGGTAACAATGTTTTGTTGAATAGTAAGAGTGTTCACATGCAAATGTGTGCCAATCGCTCACTATCAGCAAATCCATTTTAGATAAAAAAAAACAAAAACAAAAAAAACGCATTGGATTGTTTAGTTTAGTATTTGGTTGGCATAATGAAATATATTGTAAAATTAATAACGTGTATTACGATGGATATTGGGAAGATATTTTTATTAACTGACAGTGTGATTAATACCAAGACCAAATACTTTTCTCGTTGAGTTTTAATGGAAAACGTACAAGTGGCTCTTATTATTATTATTATTATTATATAAAGTTTCCTTTATTCGGCAACTGTCACCGGTTGGTTATGTTATTAATTTGATGTTGAAGTTGGTAAAGCCTATGCTCACTGTAACACTGGTTTTTGACAGGGGCCCACGTTACATACATGGCAATAGCTTAAAGGGACACTATAGTCACCTGAACAACTTCAGCTTAATGAGGTTGTTTAGGTGAGTGCTACAGCTACCCGGAGCCTTTTTCTTGTAAGCACTGTATTTTCTGAGAAAATGCAGTGTTTACATTGGAAGCTTGGAACACCTCTTGTTGCAGTCAATCAGACGGCCACCAGAGGGACTTCCGAGTTCAGAGGCCCTAAAAAGGCCTCTCGTCCGATGCATTCTGGGTGAATGCATCAGACGGGCTATCAGCACACAAAGCACTGTGAACGCGCTTTGTGTGCTGACAGCCTGTCAGCACTGCTGTGGGCGTGGCTTCAGCTGACAGCTGAAGCCCGAACCCACAGGGATGCTGTCTGGCCACAATAGTGGTTGAAGGGGGGGGGGGGACGGACCTACTCTCCTCCCCCCGGCCCCCACCCCTGAGCGGTGAGTGGGGGCCCTAAAAATAAGGGTGGCACATACTGCCCCCCCGGCCCCCACCCCTGTGCGGCCGGTGGGGGCACTAAAATTATCAATAAGGGGGGACCTATTGTCCCCCCCCGGCCCCCACCCCTGTGCGGTGGGTGGGGGCCTTAAAATAAAAAATAAGGGGGGGACATACTGGCCCCCCCCCCCGGCCCCCACCCCTGTGCGGCGGGTGGGGGCCCTAAAATTCACAATAAGGGGGGGACCTACTGTCCCCCCCCGGCCCCCACCCCTGTGCGGCGGGTGGGGGCCCTAAAATTCACAATAAGGGGGGGGACCTACTGCCCCCCCCCCCGGCCCCCACCCCTGAGCGGTGGGTGGGGGCCCTAAAATTCACAATAGGGGGGGGACCTACTGTCCCCCCCCGGCCCCCACCCCTGTGCGGCGGGTGGGGGCCCTAAAATTCACAATAAGGGGGGGACCTACTGTCCCCCCCCGGCCCCCACCCCTGTGCGGCGGGTGGGGGCCCTAAAATTCACAATAAGGGGGGGGACCTACTGCCCCCCCCCCCGGCCCCCACCCCTGAGCGGTGGGTGGGGGCCCTAAAATTCACAATAGGGGGGGGACCTACTGTCCCCCCCCGGCCCCCACCCCTGTGCGGCGGGTGGGGGCCCTAAATACAAAGGGGGTGGGGACCCTAGTTAACCCCCCCCCCCCCCCACAAAAAAAAAAACTTATCTCCCTACCTACCCCCCTCACCCTAAAAATAATGAGGGGGGACCATTAACTAAAAACCTGTAAAAAAAATGAGATAAAATCAACTTACCATTTGATGTTTTCTTTCTTCTAAAATCTTCTTTCTTCAGCCCCAAAAAAGGCCAAATAAAAATCCATAATAACCGACGCAATAAAAAAAAAAAAAAAAAAAACCCGAGCGCAAAAAAAATAATCCATCTTCACCCATGGAGGGCTCCGCGCAGACTGAGCTCCGCAGGGCGGGGGAAGGCTTATAAAGCCTTGCCCCGCCCTGCAATTAGGCTAAGAACACTCTGATTGGTGGGTTTAAGCCAATCAGAGTGCTCTTTGTCATTTTACAAGCGTGGGAAAGTTCTTTGGAATTTTCCCACGCTTGTAAAATGACACAGAGCAATGTGATTGGATGGCTTGAAATCCATCCAATCACAGTGCTCTTTGTCATTTTACAAGCGTGGGAAAGTTCTTTGGAATTTTCCCACGCTTGTAAAATGACACAGAGCACTGTGATTGGATGGATTTCAAGCCATCCAATCACATTGCTCTGTGTCATTTTACAAGCGTGGGAAAATTCCAAAGAACTTTCCCACGCTTGTAAAATGACACAGAGCACTGTGATTGGATGGCTTGAAATCCATCCAATCACAGTGCTCTGTGTCATTTTACAAGCGTGGGAAAATTCCAAAGAACTTTCCCACGCTTGTAAAATGACAAAGAGCACTCTGATTGGCTTAAACCCACCAATCAGAGTGTTCTTAGCCTAATTGCAGGGCGGGGCAAGGCTTTATAAGCCTTCCCCCGCCCTGCGGAGCTCAGTCTGCGCGGAGCCCTCCATGGGTGAAGATGGATTATTTTTTTTTGCGCTCGTTTTTTTTTTTTTTTTTTTTTTAATTGCGTCGGTTATTATGGATTTTTATTTGGCCTTTTTTGGGGCTGAAGAAAGAAGATTTTAGAAGAAAGAAAACATCGAATGGTAAGTTGATTTTATCTCATTTTTTTACAGGTTTTTAGTTAATGGTCCCCCCTCATTATTTTTAGGGTGAGGGGGGTAGGTAGGGAGATATTTTTTTTTGGGGGGGGGAGGGTTAACTAGGGTCCCCCCCCCCCTTTGTATTTAGGGCCCCCACCCACCGCTCAGGGGTGGGGGCCGGGGGGGGACAATAGGTCCCCCCCCCTTATTGATAATTTTAGGGCCCCCACCCGCCGCTCAGGGGTGGGGGCCGGGGGGGGGACAGTAGGTCCCCCCCCTTATTGATCATTTTAGGGCCCCCACCCGCCGCTCAGGGGTGGGGGCCGGGGGGGGGACAGTAGGTCCCCCTCCTTATTGATAATTGTAGGGCCCCCACCCGCCGCTCAGGGGTGGGGGCCGGGGGGGGACAGTAGGTCCCCCCCTCATTGATAATTTTAGGGCCCCCACCCGCCGCACAGGGGTGGGGGCCGGGGGGGGACAGTAGGTCCCCCCCTCATTGATAATTTTAGGGCCCCCACCCGCCGCACAGGGGTGGGGGCCGGGGGGGGGACAGTAGGTCCCCCCCTCATTTATAATTTTAGGGCCCCCACCCGCCGCACAGGGCGGGTGGGGGCCCTAAATTATTATTGATAATTTTAGAAAGCGAGCTGAGCTGTCAGTCAGACAGCTCAGCTCGCGAACGCGCATTCCGCGCACATGCGCGGTAAAGCGCTCAGGTTCTTCATAGGGCGGCATTCAATGCCGCTCTATGAAGAACGCGATTGGTCCAGCGCGAAGCCGTCCCATTGGGCCCCGCGATTTCGTCATTTTGACGAAAAAGGGGGCGCGGCCTAGCGGGGAGCTCGGCGCTGGAACGGAGGTAAGTTTTTAATATAAAAACACCGATTTTTTTTTTTTTAATGAATGAAAGTTCATATAAAAGCAAGAAGGAAGGCTGGGGGACCTGTCTTTCTTGCTTTTATATGGTGACTATAGAGTCCCTTTAATGACCCTTTTTTTTTTTTAAATACAATTTATTTTTTATTTTTGCAGTGCATAAAGATATTACAACACACGTGGGGTACCCCAACGGCAATCCTCACGCTTATTTTCATTGATTATAACGGAGGGGTATGAAAGATTACATGCACATTTTTTAAATAATAAGATATTGAAGTAGCTCATAGTAATACGTGTAGAGTGAAGCTAGACATATATATCTTAACGTGAAACCAGCGCTTAGAGAGCAAACTTGCGGACATCAATACAATAATACAACATTTTTGGCAGACTGAGTATAGCCAAGAGGACTAAGTAGTTGCATGGTATGAGCGTTTATGCCTTTCGGGAATGTCGTGACATTAGAGCAAGAGTGTTTGACAACGAGACTAGCTCGATATGAGATATGTTGTGTGTATCAGGAGCTTGGTTGGCGTGTGCAATTGTGTTCTGTTAGTGACAGGGTGGTTTAAAGTGTGGTCGTGTGTTAGAGACAAGTGATAAGTATAACACTATATAGCCGGTCTGGAGTGTATGGGCTATGCCAGTAGAAGCTCACATAATTACATGTCCAGTTTCGTTTGGGAGTGCTTATCCGTCCATCTGGAACTTTGGGTGAAGGGTGCCTTGAGCCTGAATTGGAGCAGTCCCGGGTAAGTGGGTCCTCATGTCCATTTAAAGTGTGCGGTGGTTCTGTGTGGAAAGCACCTTGGGCATAAGGGTGCGAGTGTGTGGCTGTCTCATTCATCCGACTCCCTCCGCTGGGAAGCCGCTGGTGTCTGCTGGTGGTCTATGTAGGGCCTCAACTGAGCAGGTGTAGGGAAGGGTGGCCCTCCAGCCCCAGGCTGATAAACAGGCCTGCATCACTGTGCCACTAACTCGGTGACTGCTGGAGTCCGAGTTTCTTCCTTGCATGGGAGTGCCGGGGGGCCTGGTGGTCTGCTGCCGTATACGGTGCTTGAGCCTCCGCCGCTGTGGAAGATGCTTCCGGGCATTAGCCCAGGTGGGCTATGGAGAGTAGGGGTGCATGGATGCGTAGTTGCTGCGCCTGAGGGTATGCTCCCCGCTGATTGCGCCCTTGCTCACTGGCACGTGCCTGTACCCGCTGGTCGAGTTTCTCCCAGAATCGGAAGAAGATTTCCTCAAGGCGTTGCAGGGAGTAAGCGGCAGTTCCTTGATGGGGTCTGTGGCTTGGAGGCAGGCTCTGAGTGTGTGGTGAGTTGACAGCCGCCATCTTGGACGCGCCACGAGGTCAGGCATTTGGGTGCTCTGTGTGAGTCTGGTGTCTCGATCTGTGTGGTTTGCTCTCCTCTGCCGTTCTTTGTGGAGTCCGGGATAACCCCCACCAGACGGGGAGGGGGGAGAGGGTGAGTTTGAGGATCCAGTCGCTGAACTTGTACCCGGAGAGCGACCGTCTCTCCGTGGCTTTGTCTCTGGTAGGCCGCAAGCCTCAGTGTGTCTGGTTGGCTGTGCTGGCGCTTGAGAGAGGCACCATTTGATGCAGCAGCCTCACCTGGTTACTGTTGTCGTGGCCTGCGGCTCGAACGTCTTGATTTTGGGGTATATTACCACGATTTTAGTCCCCAGACATGGGAGCTCTTGCCGAGCACGTCTGGGCTGTGTGGTTGCTTAGCTCCGCCCTTAAATACAAATTTTTAAATACATTTTTTTCAATAATATATAACACAAAAGAATTCAACAAAACAGCTTTGTTAGGTTTTAATCAGTGTCAGATAGGTCTTCATAACATTTGGGAATGTGCTGTTACAGTGGCCAGTTGCCCGGTGGTCTGTTCCAACCACTGATGACCAACTGAAACAGTACTGGAATCTAATTTTGGGCCTCAGCTCAGGTTATAAGAATCACTAGTTTAGTGAAGAGTTGGAAAATATTGAACAATTCATATATCAGCTGTGGGGGCAAATAAGCTATGAATCTGTCATTGAGCAGGAATGGAATGTAGTACCTAATACAAACAGAGCAAAATTCTGCTCTAGAATATTGGTTTTCATGTCCAGTCAGCGTCCTCGCAAGTGGGGCTACCTCCAAAATGGTTTGACAGAACTCAGCCCGATAGTCTCATGCCATCTATAATAAACTGTAGTGGTCATGGTGCTTTGTGTTCTTTTAATGCACAATCATATGCAGCCTTCAGCCTTTTCTTTACATGTTAATGACTTCTCTTTGGCACTGCAGCTTTTACCGGTGGCTGGTTAGCTAAGCTTTATGGGAAATGTAGTTCATAACAGCTGCAGTGTCAAAAGGTAACATTTCTACTAAAAAAGTATGAACGCAAAAAAAAAACAACAAACAACTTGACCAATGTGTGTAATGTGTGTAAGCAGCTAAACAGCAATTTATGCTTTTCCTGATGAAAATCATGTGATGTTTGGAGGGTGTGTGAAGAAAAGCAAATTGTTGGCTAGAAAGTCTACAAGAGTTTTCTTTCTTCTCTCAAATTCCTTTTCCCACAGTGTCACGTGCGTTTGTGTCTGGAATGCCGACAGCTGTCTGACGTTTTCAGAGCTAAGAGGAAGGCAACATATGTTTTGCTAGCAATATAGCACTAGTATATATTATCACGTTCTTTTACATTGTTCGGTATATGAACCTTTTTCAGTCGGTGTATAGTTTGTTTAGAATGTCTAGTTCTTTTCCTTCAAACCCCTGAAACCCTTAACAGTATTGTACAAATGATGTGCTAACATAAAAACAGTGTAGCATCAATAAATATTTAAAATAATAATTCCAAATTATATTCTGCCTTAGCCTTTAAAAGGTATCTTCCATGTGTATATATATATAAATTGGTTGCCCCCTTGTTTAACATATTGCACATTCTAGCTAAGTGGTTTTTAACGTCAGTTAAAGGTTCGGTCCCAAAACTGGGTGCCAGTTCCAACATAATGCTTCCCATGACATTTGATAGGGCTTCTCATTACTCGTTTCTAGCTACAATTTTGTTTGTCTCATCCATCCATTGTACAGCACTACGGAATAGGTTGGCGCTTTAACAATGATTAGCCCCAGACAGCTGCCCGCAGTAGATTAATTGTTGCAGCTACACGTTCCATATTGCAATGGAGACCATTCTGGATTCCAAGGAAAGACTCGTCACATAATTCATAGTACATAGCTTCTGTCACGGAGATAAATCTATTATTTGGAGAATACATCACTAAGCTAATTCCATGTATGTGATTTGGGTCTCTGTAGAGAATAAAAAAACTGAAAACAATACTTATGAACTACTGTCCTGGTTAAGCACTGGGAGTATGTTATAAGTATATGGTATATTATAAGTAAATTAATGTGATACAATGTGACACACACTACAGTGCTACTTTGGGTTCTGTTATTGAAATTTCTCAGTAAAAGTCTACAAACACAATGTGATACCCACTTACTTACCACCCAAAGGGATAGTACTTCAAACCCCTACGGCACTTCGGCTTTATGGGAATTGCAGTCCAACAACATACTAGAGAGCCAGCGTTTGACAATCCTTGTGATTAAACAGACATAGAAAAAAAATAGTTGTGTATACTGTATATAGATTCCGATCATGTATGTATACAGTGCTGACAAATTACGCCATGCTGAAAGCAACAAGTAATATGTATAATTACAAAAACAACTTAAAGCAGATTGTTACAGGAATAGGTTCTGAAACCCCAGCATGCAAGCAGAGAATTCAAAACAAATGCATAAGTGAGACAGGAGCTTTGTAGTAGAATAAACCATATGTTACATTGCGGGTATTGTGAGCATATGAGCATATCGGTGTTCATTTCTTTAAAAGAAACTCTGTATTTAATTTATTTTTATTTTATTTCTTTTTTAAGTCCACTGTTTCTGTGTATTTGTTTAGATAAATGCCCCCCCCCCCCACCCCCTTATTATAACAAAAAATAAACAAAATATAACTAATAAAAATCTAAATATCTCCAGCGCCGAGACAAACACCCCACTGCAGTCTGACCCTCCTACTGTAAACATGTGACTCTTGTCCGATCCTTACTGCAGCAGTTCTGTGCAATCTGCTGATCCAATGCTTTCTACAGAGGTACACAGGATGCACACACAGTGCTCAGAGTGGGAATACTTGGAATCTAAGGAATTGCAAATTGTGAACAGGGCCTTTTTTTTTTTACATGTCTGCTGGAGCACTATTTATACCACTTCATTAATATGAAGCAATTTTGTTGCTTAGACTGTCCCTTTAAAGTGATTGTCCCATTAATTCTTGTCATTCATCTCTCTCCTTGTCAGGCTTTGCATGATAGATTATAAATAACTGTACATGACAAAGCAGTCTCTTAAACCGCCTTGAGAATAAAATGCTGTCTGGTTAAGGTGGATGTATAATCCAGGTCTAGTAACAATTTGTTGTAGAAGACTCAATACACGGATACACTTTATAGTAAATCTGTTGGTCACAAACATTTCCTATACCTGCTGGCTTTCCCAACCCCTGACCTCATTAAGTCTCATGTAAGCACCACGAGGCTCTAGAACGAGCTGTTATGCTGTTTTCTGGTATTCTTGTGCTGTTTACATTACAAATATCCACTGTGTATATTTTATACATAATCATCGCTCCCAAGCACCTTACTATGAAAGAAAGCATTATCACCTAGCTAGCCTAGTAACACATTCTCGCCTCGGGTGAAGAGAGGTCAAAAATGTATAAGGTCGCCATTTTGGAGAAACTGCTCCCAGAACCGTCTTCAGGCATCCTAATGTGTTATCTGAGGATTTTTTCCTTAATTTAAAGATGGATAAAACGGCAATTTATTATAGCACATCATCACATGCCATGCTATTGTAATCAAATACACAATGGCTTCAAATAATTTTTATTTTATAAAGTGCAATTTCTGGTTATTTTCCTATTTAGGTGTATGTAATATCGCATTTATTGATTGGATTTCTTCTAATTATTTTCCAGCAATTGGAGCTCTGTCAAAGATTGTATAAGCTTCACTTCCAACTGCTACTGCTTTTTCAGTCTTATTGTAAACTAATTGGACAGGTCCACGAAGTAAGCTCCATGCCTGAGGTATGTCAGACTTATTTATATAGCATGAATACGGTTTTATCAAAGCTATTCTTATTGCACAGTTATTGCGTTATATACAGTATGGATCCTGGGTAAAAAAACGTCCGTACTGTCGATTACGTCCTACAAATCAATAGGATCCTGTCTTTTTATCAATGATCGTGTTGATATAACTAACAAAATACAGTTATTGAATTTCATCATTAAAAAAATGTTGATTTTATTTTGCGACGAATAACTTTATTCTCAGATTTTACATACAAGTTCAATGATTACAAAGTATGAGGTTAAATTAGCGTGTTTACATTGTAAAATTAAAATAAACATTATATATTAAACCTTAGCGCACAAACAGCATGGTTAAATATTATTTACAGTGAAACTGACTAAACTGGAAAAATACATATTTTTAATCAAGAATTTAACAATAGAAGGGGGGGGGGAGAGAAACCCCAAAATTCTAACTATTAAGAAATTACTAAATTTCAGACCAGTGGCCAAGCGTCAGAGATATTGGAGACTCGTATTTAGAACATAGCATGAAAGTGGCACTGTTATTAAAATAGTTTGTGTACCATCCTATATTTTTATAGCACAGAAGTCAAAAAGTGAGCAATAGCCTAAATTTCAAGTTGAACAAATGCTGAAAATGCCCTCTAAAACAACTGATCTAAATAGGACAACTGTTAATGTGACTATGTGATCAGGCATGACTTTATTTTATTCAGACCTCCGATTTCTTGCTGTCTACATCAGTATTTATAACAAGCAGAGAACATGATGTTCCTGCAGACCTCTAACAATTGGCTTACTTGTGTAATGATCAATTGCAATAAATCTGCATAATTTAATTTGTGTTTTATGTTGTGTTGTAGTTGCTTAATATGTCAAGAGAACTCAATGAACTGAAGAAGAACCTCAAGGAGGCAACAGTATATATAGCAACTGAGTCTCTCACTTCAGATCCTCCTCCCTACGAAGCAAGTTTTAGCTCCACAGAGTTCGCCATACAGTCTATGCTGGAGTGTTTGAAGAACAATGAGCTTGGCAGAGCGTTACGACAAATTCGGCACTGCAGGTGAGCTTACTCTGTTCCAACTACACGAGCTGTTACAGACAGGGATCAGGGAAACCCATCATTTGTATACTCACGAGCGGTTCAGTAGATTTCCTGATAAATAAATGATGAGTTGACAACTTCTTGCTAGAAAAAAAAAAAAACTAAATTATGAAAGCATCGTAGTAGGGTTGGCTGCCTTGGCTTTAATTTTGCAAATCAGATGTCAACTCAACACTACTCAATTTTAACTGAATAAACCGCATCGTATTGACTAAAGAGGTGAGAAGACTTCAGTAAATGTTCTGGTGAATGGTGAGCGATTCTCCAGAATAGTTGAAGACTTGAGATACAATAAGTATAATTATTACCAAGAAGTAACACCTGTATGGATTTACAAAGTTACATTTTCCTTTAAATTAAATCCTCTCAATGGAAATATTAGAACAAAGTAATGGAACAATGGTTATATGTTTGTGCGGCGATTTAAATGATGGAAGGAATAAAAGCATGAATCATATTCTCACTTTCTCTCTATATGATACAGGAAAGAGAGAATTAATACATTATGATGAACCGTGTATTATGGAAAAAAAATACCAACACAAGGTTTTGGGACATCCTAATAAACCACGACCCAAATGTTCCTTTCGTGTTAGTGTAACACCAGAACATTTCATTTCCAGTCTGACCGAGCTTTGTCACATTGGCAGCATCTTCTATTTGATATTGATATGCCTGCAGAGAAGCTGGAGAGACACATTTTGTCGTTTCGCTCTCCTCAGCTCCTGTCCCACCATACCTTTTACTGAGATGGCTGAATTAAAATAGGAAATAGCAGCTGACGCACCTAGAAATTAAGCCCCACTCATTTCTGGCAGACAGGGACATGTATTACTCTGCACTGCTCCTGGCCCCCTCTGTACTGCTCAGTGTCTGCTAAATTAAGGAGATTATTGCACTGATGGCATTACCACCATACTCTGTAAAACGAAAATATAATCTACCAATTGAAATGAAGGGCCAATCGTGTGATAACATTTCCAATAGAGTTCTATTTTGTATAGTTACATGTTTCCTGTATGCATTTATTGGATGGGTAGGTAAGAGTGAAGGCTATGAAAACTTCCAAAATACTAATGGGACTATAATCAATAAGATCCCACCGCTTTTTCTATAAAAATGGCTTCTTATTGTTGATTACCACAGAGATTGTACATCACAGTCCATGATGGGAACTTTCCCTCAACCATAACAATGTCAGCAGCTCATTGAAGATGTTATAGGGATACTCTCAGCCTCTCGCCGGCCATCTAGCTAAAACTTCTTCATATTACGGGGGCAGAGAGGAAGGAAGCGGAGTTGGGAGTATCCACTTCAGGGTTGAAATGTTGCAAAAGACAGTGCCTCAACACTCCTGTACCCATAACAACTTCAATGAGCTGAAATTGTTACGAGAGTGTAAGTGTTCCTTTAACTGATACTTACCTCTAACCCAATTGTTTTGTAAATCTGTGAATTAATAGATAGATTACTGAATGAAAGATCTTGCAAGTCAATTGCAAATATAAGTGTTCTATTTTAACAGGAAAAAGTCTGAATATTGGATACTAATTAAACTTTTTCTGCATGCTAGGAAACTGTGGCCTAATGACATCTTTGGCAGCAGCGCAGATGATGAGGTCCAGACTCTCCTGAACATCTATTTTCGCCATCAGACACTGGGTCAGACCGGTACATACGCTCTTGTGGGCTCCAATCAAAACCTCACTGATATCTGCACCAAGCTAATGGACCTTAACATGGAGATTCGAGACATGATTCGTAGGGCGCAGAATTACCGCGTCATCTCCACTTTTCTCCCTGATTCCAGTGTTTCTGGCACCAGTCTCTGACACGACACTGGTGCCCATCCATTCTTTCGGGTGGAGTACAATGTCCTGCTGGTGTGAGGTCCTTCAGTACCTACATGGTCCTTCGTAGACTTGGTCAGGCTTTTATCACCCCTGTTAACTTTAAGACATTCTATGAAACAGAAGGAGACTGATCCAATCTGTAGCAATACTACAGGAACCATGGTCTAGCAGTAGAACAGCAGTCATGGATGATCTACTTCTTGTTATCCTCCCTGTTCTCATCTTACTATAATTCACTACTGAAGAAATGACTTCTGTTACATACCAAAGTCTAATATACTGAATATTCCTTCCGTTCTATAAACCTTTAACTTTAGAGTGGAAAAAGTGCAATGTTCTCTTTACAAAAGAATGTACATATATATTTTTTGTTGCTCTCGAAATACTTTTTATCATTTATTTTCTCTGGATGGACAGTCAACAGGCAGAATGAGGCTGGCCACAGATGAATACTGGTTGTTATTATTGGTCAATAGCTGAGAGCCTGTGTAAAGGCTGATTGTAATGAGATTGTAATTATCCTGTACACTGTAATTTGAGAATGATTACTGTATCTTATGCTGCTATGACTGACATTTCCTAGACCCCCTGTTCGAAAGGTACTGCGGGATCATATAGTAATGAAATGAATGGGTCAAATTACCTAGGAAGGTTTAGATCATCATTTCTTTTCTTTTCTTCTTTTTTTTTTTTTTTTTTCTTCCAGATCCTGGCTTCTTTTCTTTTTTTTGTTGTTTCGTTTTATTTATGTTTTTTTTGGTTTTGGGGGATTTTTTTTTTCCTTTTATGAAAGGGTTGCTTTTATGTATATTTATAGTATGAAAAGAAAGGTATGATATGATTTAACAACCATTCGGAAAGTGGATGTTTAAAGACTGACTTTATCTTTCTCATCACGCATGCATCATTTTCTTTTATGTATGTTTGGATTCTAAAAAGTCTAAATATTATGGAGTTTTTAATTTTATTTTTAAGTGGAACTGAACTGCAGTGTGTGTGTTTATGTGTGTGTGTTTGTGTGTGTGTGTATATATATATATATATATATATACACACACACACACACACTGTACGCACACATATATGCATCCTTGAATTTTCTGCTGACAGTGTGATTTGGATTGCATGAAAATCTTTTGCACATCTGAAGCCCTTCCACTCACACACTCTGTGTTAACTTATTCACTCTGTACATAAACTTCAGTTTTGTGGCGTAATTAAGATTATTTTTGTTGAGTACATTCACTGAAATATACAATCTATGACTCTGTCGCTACATGTCTGAGTTCTTGTTTTTCTTGTGAAAGGTTTGCATTATATTTTATTCCGATCACATTAAAGGGTATTACAGAGGAAGGCTTAAAAGAAAACTATGTAGGAAAAGTAAAAAAAAAAAAAAAAGAGACTCTGGTTTTGATCAAATCAGTTAATCTTTATATTGCAACTTTGATTTTCATTCATTTTTGCTTTTTATAAGATCGTGTCCACTCACAGCCTGCTTGTAAAATGATTCAGTGAGAGTCAAGTGAGAAAGGAATAAGATAGACACTAGCTGTTCAAAAAGAGCTCATGAACACTTTTACTTGCAAGTTATTCGTTTAGTAATACCAGTTTAAGGGGAAAAAAAAGTTTTACCACACTTTATTTGAAACAAAAAATGTGCAGCTAAAAAACATAAGCATTATTTTCATGTATAGATTGGTGCGTAATTGTACATAGTTTTTTCAACCATTGCAGAAATATACAGCGATAAAAACGTGAAATGTTATGGTGTAACTTGTAATGGTTCAAGCAGAGCGTCAGCTGGATTAAAGTGAACCTGCAATGGAAAAAATGACGCGTTAAATTGCTTCCATATACATTGAATACACTATAGATCATAAAGATACTTGGTATATTCAATGTAAAATGTAAAGATTTACTCACTTTTCCTCCATTCCAGCACTACTTCTTGGGTGTTGCTCTTCCTGTAACATCCACCTCCTGGCCGTCCTCCACTCATGGATGCATCCACAAGCAGGGCAAATCTTGACAGTGGCACGCTGGCTTCATTGCACGTGCTTGCGTTAGAACAGAGAGCAATGAGAGTAATGAAGGGGCAGGGGGGTTAATGAGACTAATGGAGGAGCTGGTGGGGTTAATTAGACAAATGGATGGGCTGGGGGGTCACTGAGATGCATGGAGGGCCTCGGGGAGATTAATGAGACACATGAAGAGGAACACAGAGCTCTTGGGGTACAAAGATACACAGAGAGCTGAGGGGAGAGGACACAGAAGAGCTGGAGGAACAAAGAGACAGAGGGGATGGGGGAATGAGACACACAGAAGGGCTGGGGGTGAAGAGGGATACAGAAAGGGTCTGATGGAAGAAAAAGACCCACAAAGGGGTTGGGTGACAGAGAAGTGCTTGGGGACAAAGACAGAAAGGGGTTGTGGATGACAAAAAGACACACAGAGAGCTGAATGGGAGAGACATATAGAAGAGCTTGGAAGTTTAGAGAGAGACATGGAAAGGTTCGGGGGGGGGGAGAGTGAAAGTGGGTTGGGTGACAGAGAGGTTCTAGGACAAAGAGAGGGGGTCTGGGAGGGACAAAGACACACAGGGAAGGTGGAAAGGACAAAAACACACAGATGGGCTGGAGACGACGACAAAGAGACACACAGAGGGGCTGTAGAGGGAAGAGACACAGAGGGGATGGGAGGGGGGGGGGGAAAGAGACCCACTAAGGTGCTGGAGGGGGAAGAGACACACAGAGGGGCTAAGGAAGGATAAAAAGACACACAAAGAGTCTGGGAGAAGAAAGAGACACACAAAGTGAGTATTTGTTAGGGTGCAAGTAGCTTGTCTTGCCTAGGGCGCTTAATAGTCTTGCATCGGCCCTGCCTGGAGCTGAAATAAAGTTTAATGGCTTTTTAAATGCTTTCTTTACTTAAATTAGGGCCCAGTAAGCTAAACAAACACATCTAATAAATATATATTGATAAATATATACTATACCGTATATTTTTTTAATTGGTGTTCCTTTAAGGAAACATTGACACTGACCTAAAAGGATGCTGTCATGAACGTCGGCTATTGGCCCAGCAGAGACAGTGTGGAAATGAAAGGGTTAATGACACCAGACCCCGGGTTACCTGTTGCTAGTCCCAGCAACCACTAAATTAACCCCTGCAATCCCTTCTACACGAACACCCTAGTACACACTTTACTGCCACCACCAAGACTTTATATCTGGGCGTCTTAGGATACCCCACACACAGTATAATTATAGTATCACAACCTTACTTTACTGATCAGACATATATAATTAACCCTTTTGGTAACGTGTTTACCTGAGCTTTCCTCAGAAGAGTGAGCTCATAGATAACAAAGACACAAGCTGATTAAGTAAACATTTAATCTGGCAAAAAGGATTCACAGTGCTGGGTACAAAAATACAGAAATAGGGGGGGCGGGCCGGGCCGACTGACCGCCATCTACATGGCCTCCCGCATTAAACCTCAAGAAACAGCCTTTCTACGGTCCCAGACTGCTTAAAAAGCGAAATCCGCATCGCCCTCCGACGAAGGAGAGGCTCCGGTACACGCCAGCTACCCGCACGTACCTTACTGCTTGAGAGCAGGCGGGGAGAACCGAGCCCGACCTACACGCAGCGTCCGTTGCCAGCAGCATGGCACCGCGGAAAGGTGCACCATCACCCCACCACGAGAAGAGCATTTCAGGCGTGGTGGGCCCTCGGCCCGGGGCGCGGCCCTGCTCCCCCCCTCATGGCCGGCGGGGGTTATCTCGGCCACATGGCGGCGACACAGGCCGCAGCGGGAGCCCCCGCACGGGCTCTGTGCTGACCGCCTAAACTGGCAATGGCCAAGTACTGGCTGGCCAGCCAGCTGACAAGAACAATGAAACTGGGGAAAGGAAGCCCACATATGAGGGGGCACCCCGACAGGGACCGAGACGTCAGAGCAAGGGGCCCTATGAAGATTGCTCACCATGGGGTGCCGACCTGGAAGGACCGAGCAGAAGGTGGTGTTGCGGGGCGCCCGATGGACCCCCTGCGGCGGATTCTGGCCGGCAGGAAAAGTGAGTGCCCAAGCTTCTGGGTCTTCAGGGCACCCAGAGAGTTATCTCCCTGCTGCAGCGAGCCCGGTGGGGCGGGACAGCGCGACCCTTCCGGCGGACCGGTGGCTGGGAGCGGCGCACACCGGCCCTAAGTATGTGGCCAGCACAGGAGAGACACCGGGACACAAGCTTTGCTGGGTCTGAGGTTGCGATGGGGAGGTGCAGGGAGTGGGTGGCCTACGGACTCTAGGTGTGGGGAGTCAAGTGATCTGCTTCAACCCCCGAGTGCCCACAGCGCTGCAGAGGACTCAGATGCTGGGTTGGGACCGGCCCGGGGGGGACAGATGGAGTCCTGGCAGCATGGGAGACGCACCGCGGCCGAACCAGGGGAGACCCTCATCAGACAGCTATTGAGAAATGCCCTGAAACCAGTGAGAGACATTACTACTTACCTGAAAAGCATTATAGGAAGCGGTACAATCTGCAGCATCATGCCTTATGCACATTAAGCTTCTGTTCCAAGTTCTGCGGTTTTTGAGGACTAAAAAGCTTCTATAATTTGCTTATGCTATAAAATTTTTAGACATGTAATCATTAGATACTATATCATATCAAATATGCGGTCTATGCACTGAGAGTGATGCTGCGTATAGCTGCATACATGGTAATTGATTGCTGCATTATGGGCTGTGGAGTTGCCTCTTGCCGCATACTTGATAACCAGATCACTATATCAAATAATAATGCGCCATAGCAAAGAAACGAATATGCCCCTTATGTTAAACTTTTGACACCCTAGGACGAGTGTTTAAGCCGCGCTCACGCTAACATGCTCTCTCCACGTCAGCTAGATATACAAAGAGCTTTTAAGCTAGGCGCGATGCTACCCGGCACAGTACTGACACATTTTCTTGGTTATTTACCCGCAGTTTAGTAGATTTTTAGGTTTTCTCTAAAGCAAAAACAAATCTCGCAAAGTTTATGTACACTTAATTTAATTAATAGCATGTTTATAAAAAGCTATGACTAAAAAGCCTGTATAATGCGTTAATATACCTGTCAAATACCCTTGATGTACCACAAGTCGCAAAGTCAATGTACATCCAATCTACTTTCTTGCTTGCCTATTCTGACATATGCCTCTGTGCAGGCAACCATGTGTTGTTTTTGCCGATCCGTACAATGTCTGCCTACGCTTTATTGCGACTCTAATAAACATATTCAAAACAAAAAAAAAAAAGAAATAAATGACATACAGAAACACAGATAACAAACTGCAAAACAGTCCATAAAATAAAATGGGAGAAAACACAAGCAATCCTTACATATATTTACCCTTTATAAATAACAAGTAGTTGTTGAAAAATACAAATATCTCTCTGGATAATCCAACATCCTCATTATATATCTATCATATATAGTTGTTTCTAAGTGGGCAGACCCCTGGGTGGATCAGAGGAGTTTGCCCTGGCAGTTTATTGTCCACTCCATATTTTCTTAAATTGTGTTGTCCTTTGAATGACCCAAAGTAAGAGCATATGCACCAATACCTCTTACGACATCCTATGTCTAGCTAGCAATGCTGGTGGTTGTGAGGGGAGTAAACAGCCGTCTGTGAGATTTGGATGGTGGCTGCTTTGTGGACCCAGGGGACCTCTCAACCCTGCTACTGGAAGGCAACTGCTGCTGCTTTTTGGTGCCAAATAGCTGGACATTGGGAAATGCAGTTTCCATCTCTGCCCTCTTCAGTTTCATTGGTGGGCTAACTGGGCTTGAATTCTTTCTAGTGCTACTGCTGGCTTTGGTTGCAGGAATTAGAAGCACTAGCAGCTCCTGCTGTTTCATTTGCCTCTGCTTCAGGTGAGTTGAAGAGGAAGCATGTGTACCACTACCTGTGCTCTGCCTCTTAACACTAGTACTGATGGAGAAACTGCAACGTGACGGCTACCATTTTCCTCAGTCACTTTGCTTGAGGGGAGAATGTGAGGACTCTGAGGACGTGGACGATCCATTATGGTTTCCTCTGTGTTATGTAATTATTTAAATTAAATCACAGAAAAATAAAAACCACGAAATTAATCACTGTAGCAAAGTCACAGTGCAGCAGAGAGACACCCTGGCAATCAATCAGGCTCTCTGGTTACAGCTAAAAAATACAAAATGAATCACTGCAGTAAAGTTACAGCGCAGCAGAGAGACACCCTGGCAATCAGACTAGCTTGCACAGCCACACACACACTCTCTCACCCCCCTCTTAAAAAAGAAAAACAGAATGAAGATTGCAGAAGGAAAAAAAGGCAAATCTCACTCTCTATCCCTGGAACACACACGTAAAAGCAATGTGGCTCCGTAAGACTGCAACAAGTAAAGTAAATGGAATGTTGTTTACCTTTCTTACTCTCTTTGTGCAATTACAACTAGCCTGCCGTCTGGTCACATGAATGCAAGCCAACAGCCTGATTTATTGCTATCCCACCTCAATTACTCTCTGTGCCTTCATTGGCCAAGTATCAGTGACAAAGTCACAATTAATTGGCTGTCCTCTAACATCAATCACAAAAATGTGCTCATTTCATTAGACAGGGAATAGTGAAACTGGATTGGGCATTACATTGCATAAAAGGAATTAGTATATTCTTGTAATTTTCCCTCCCTCTCTCTTGTTTTGCCCCTTTTCCGGAATTCTGAAGCACTTCAGTTCAGCACTTCAGACATTCGTAAGCAACCGAATTGCCGAAATTCGTCCGAATTTACATTCAGAACGAAATGAATTGCACATGTCTATCTAGCTCTGGTGATGGTTAGACATGTGCAATTCGTTTTGTTCCGAATATAAATTCTGACGAATTTCAGCAATTCAGATGCTTTGTTTTCATGTAAAACGAATCTGAATCCATAAACAGCATTATACATGCTGCATATAAATCAGTTAATGTACAATTATTAAATTACAGATGAAGGAAATGAAAACACCGAATGCGTGGTACACTTTTTTGCCTTCATTGAAGCATTTGCCAGCTATGGAAGAAATCATTCTAATAACCATTTGTGTTGATTGGTTACGGCAGAGCTGAAAGAAACCTAATTCATAAGACAAACGGCATGAAATTGACAAATTTATATATTCAGATGCCTGGTAGAGCTGTCACATTTCAAATATATAAATATAGCAGTGTTCCCTTTAATAAATCAGGTTTTAGATGCCTGTTAAATAACGGTTATTTCACATGGTTTTAACTACATCTCATACAAATTTACTGATATCAAGACTATGGCCTCTCACCAGGATAACCTTTCCTAGAAGAAACATTGATCGAACAGATCAGTTGCTCCATTTTCGTGTGCATCTGACATTTCTACACCAAATGCAATCCAACATTGTAAGATTTTGATATACCTCACATATGTTCCTATTGGCAAAATAAATCTTAAACAATGAGTCGGAATTTGTAGGTAGCCAAAGAATGCACCGAATTTAAAGTGCCATTGTAAGTACCAAAATCAACATAAGAGTTAGTGTGCCTTGTTGGATAATTAAAAGGTAGCAGAGACAATTGGCAGATAGAAATATTGCTCAAAATAAAAGGTATTTTATTCCACACAGACGACAGTCTGGGTGAGATTTAACTATGGACTCCACAGGTAAGTCAGATTAATTTATCTGGCTGTGAATTAAAAAGGTGTTTGATTTGGACATGGTCTGAAACAAGTTTTTGATCAAGTCTAACAGAATCGCCAAAAGACCAACCAATTACCTCCCATCTGCAAGGGATAACTCATCCACAACGGCGTTGGTGCTGACATTTACAAGTTTATTTCTCAGATGCCAATTCTATTGAGGTGCTTTCCCACAGGACATTTATTAATATCAATTAGTGTGGCAGCAGAAGTGTGATTTCTGCTTTGGTGAATTAGCATAAGTACAGAAAATATTGACACCATTTCATACTATCCAAGATCAGACCTTTACCCTCTTGTTTGAGGAGAAATTTTGCTATTTGGACCACTTTGCAGAGCAGAATATTACATCAAGTTTAGAGGTCAAATTCTAATTAAAGGGACACTAGTCACCAAAGTTACAGCTTAATGGAGTGGATCTGGTGTCTGTAGCTTGTCCTTGCACGCCTTCCTTCTCACCCACATTTAAAAACTGCCTCTTCAGAATGTTACTTAAACTGCCACTAGAGGTGCTGCATGCAATTCAGCAACTCCACGCTTTGCATGGGCTGAACTAGCACCAGCAGACCATTGTGGCACTGAGTTAAGTTTTAAAAACTTAAATGGGGTGGGGCCACAGAAACATGCACTCACTATAGGGTCAGGAGTACACATTTGTATTCCTGACCCTGTAGTGTTCTATTAATCTTAAAGGGACACTAGGCACCAGAACTACAGCTTAACATAGCATGTCCCTGCAGTGTTAGTTAAAAGAGTGTCTCAACCTGTGGCATTCATCTCCACCCTCTGCATGGAGGTGCTTAACAGCCTTAGAGCAGCTTTGATTCGATGCTGATTTGTGCAGTACAATAACCTCCAATACTTTCCTATTGGATTTGCTCGGATCATTAAGTTTGATGACTTCAGCCCTTGCCATCCACAGCACTAATCAGCATTGTGTGGGAGAAAATGCAAGTTTAAACATCTTTTCACTGCTTTGAAAGGGGGACATGGACCTAAATGGGTTCACACTAGTGTCAGGAATACATGCTTGTGTTCCTTTGCAAAAAAAAAACCCCACAAACAAACCACTCCTCAGCTTTTAGGCAAATAGTTTATTGCTTGCAGTAGTTTCCATAGGTTAATTTACTTTAAGTTTTTATTTTTAAATAGCTTTATTTACAGTGTATACAAAGTGTTGCCATTTTACAACAGATACAGAAATCCTTAATCCGGTCTACAATGCCAGGTCCAAAGCCATGAGTCTATGCCAAGTCATGATTCTACAGAGATACACCACTTCAAACAATATATTTGAAGCTATAGGTGTTGTCACACGAGAGTCTCTTGTTTTTGCATCGGCCACACAGTTCTTGTCGATGAGGTCTTTTGAGATCTATATGCCTTTTCTTTTGTGGACAAGAGCAACGTGTTTTTGAACATACCTATAAAAAAAATAAAAAGGGAACATTTTAACAGGGTTACATTTAATAGCATTAGACAATTGTCAAGTCAAAGCTTCTAAAATACGGTAGTTATTTCATCAAATTAGTTCTTCCCTGCACAGAAGCACCCTGTCTAAGGCCGAGGTGCATGTATATGGCTGAAAGGTCCATTCATACTAGGAGAATAGACTGTTTCATAAGTGTTGGCTATTTGGGGACCAAATAAAAAAAAAAAAAGTTTTTTAAAAAAAATATACTATAGAGCAGAATTAGGCAACCTTTGGCATACCAGATGGAGTCTCAAAGCATCAGGGAAGATTTAGTACACATCTGGAGTGCTGAAGGACAGTATGCACTAAACCAAATCAATGAAATGGAGCCTTCTGTTTTTTTTTTTTAAACTAATAGGGGCCAGGCTACTTTTAAAAATAAAGTTGGCAATTACAGTGAAGCATGGAGTATTAAGTCTAAAATAAGTTACCGGTGTGTGCAAGGGTTCACCAAGACTAGGCATGTATATTAAAGGGACACTATAGTCACCTGAACAACTTTAGCTTAATGAAGCAGTTTTGATGTATGGAACATGCCCCTGCAGCCTCACTGCTCAATCATCTGCCATTTAGGAGTTAAAACCCTTTGTTTATGAACCCTAGTCACACCTCCCTGCATGTGACTTGCACAGCCTTCCATAAACACTTCCTGTAAAGAGCCCTATTTAGGCTCTTTATTGCAAGTTCTGTTTAATTAAGATTCTTACCCCCTGCTATGTTAATAGCTTGCTAAACCCTGCAAGAGCCTCCTGTATGTGATTAAAGTTCAATTTAGAGATACAATTATTTAAGGTAAATGACATCTGTTTGAAAGTGAAACCAGTTTTTTTCCATGCTGGCTCTGTCAATCATTGCCAGGGGAGGTGTGGCTAGGGCTGCATAAACAGAAACAAAATGATTTAACTCCTAAATGACAGTGAATTGAGCAGTGAAATTGCAGGGGAATGATCTATACACTAAAACTGCTTTATTTAGCTAAAGTCATTTAGGTGACTATAGTGTTCCTTTAAGCTATGGCACAATGCAGCCAAATGCCATTAGTGAAGCTAGTAAAAGGGCCAGCTTGATGACTTGCTTAAAGTGTGAAGAGTGCTCTCACTTTACAAAATGTAGTGATTTTAATAGAACTTTGAACTTTCATAAATTAACAGTTACATTCCCTGGCTTTCAGACAACTGGTCTGTTACTTCCTGGTTTGGTTATATACACACTATATAACCAACTATAAAACAAGTAGTAATACGATTACTAAAGGTCTCCCTAATACAGGTTATTTTGTAGTTCAGATCATTCAGATCCGTCAGTGGCTGAGAGTGCATACATTTTTCATAAGGAAGCCTTTTTCTTTAGTGAGGGGGGTGTGGCTAAAGAAGCAGCCTTATGGTGCCTGGAGTGTCCATTTGAGTGAAAATCGTTCAGTTTTAGGATCTTTCACATGATCGCTTTGCAGCTGGCAGTTTTATAAGTCACTCAGTTAACACATAGGGTTGTCTGGGACAAGGTACCCAGCACAACTAACCTGGCATTGAATTTCTTCAACTCTGTATGGATTGAATCCTTTTTGGCATTTGCGGCAAAGTTGTTTAAAATAAACCTGGAAGAGAAGCGCAAGTTTAGACAAACGCAATGATAAAGACTAGATTAAAAAAAAAAAATTTTTTTAAAATGTGGTTTCAATTTGAGGTCAAATTGAGTAGTTTGTGTGACCTTACACATGGACTTTGAAGTCTAGCACCAGCCTATAAAAGTAATATATACAGAGAGAATTAATGTATTCAATCCTTTCAATGGTCTAGGGCAGGCATAGGCAGCCTTCGGTACAGCAGATGTTTTGGACTACACCTCCCTTGATGCTTTGCCAGCATTATGGGGATGTAGTCCACAACATCTGAAGTGCCGAAAGTTGCCTACCCCTTGTCTATGGTATAACTGCCCTTGTCATTAATACTTACACCAGGCTAAATTTACAAGTATTAAATATGAAAGAAAAAAAGCACAAACTTAACTTTGTTCAAACAATTCTACTCACTTTGTTACTTCCTGAGACACACCAAACATAGGCGCTCTCCCATCGAGTCTTGCATTCCTTGCAGTGAAAGTAGCCATATTTTTGTTCAAGGAACTAAGGAGAGAAGTGATTGATTACAAGTCTTCATTTTAGAGCACTGAAGAGCAATCAAGTCAGTGGTAATTTAGAGGAAAAAAAAAATTGATCTGGAAATTGAACAAATAACTAAAGCACTTAAACAAAAAACCCACTGTAGTGATTAAGGTATCTGAAGTGCCTTAATACCATTGGAGCATAATGCTGTCAAACCCTTGGCAGCTTGACATTAAACTGGGTCCCACTAGGCACTTTAGTGGCATCAAGTTATATCATAGTTTAAGACAGATGTTTTTTGTATATCTGTTTTATTGTATTTTTGGGAAAGAACAAGATATACCAAATCAAGCAACATCAATCGTAGGGACTCGCAGGTCCCGTTTGCATTGAAAGCACGAATACAAGACATATGTTAAACATAGGGACAGATATACAACAAAGTATGTGAGATTTTGGTTCTGAGGTATCAGCATCAGTATAACAAGTTTTAAACATCCATATCCGATGTAATGTGAACATAGTTAAAATAGTTATATCACTCATTGCATCAGCTCATACCCCATCCTGGAGTAATTTTGTGTACAATGTGCCTATCTCGTGAGCACCATACCCTCCCTGTACTCCTTCCCCCAGGGGTCATACTGATCTTATTTGGCAAAGCAGGTGCTGCATAATAGCGAGGTAAGGGCAAGATCAGGTGTACCCTCAAAGCAATAAGTCCCACAAGGTAACATATTTGATTACATTTTGCAAGTGCGAACCTTAATGTGGTAACAATGACTACAACGTGTCACAATCCTATCCACCCCATTTATCTTAATATCGAGCTATTAAGAGTCTGCCTTCACCGATGCATCGCTGGTATACATAGCGTTTGCATCAGCTATTGGTCAGTTATTTCCCATTTGCTCAGAGCGGTTGCAGCCAGGATGAGAGTGTGGCATTAGTGGGTAAATTGAGTATCAGCGTGTATAGATATGTATACAAGTAGAGTAGAGTTTAAGTTATAAGTAGAGAGGAAAGGATTTATCAGACTTCCTGCTCCAGGTAGAGTTTGACATGATATGGTAGCAGATGTGGTACGGGTTTGGGAAAGGAGGGTCAGGGTATGTAAGGCATGGTCCTGCCCTGCAGGCCAGGCACCCCCACGTGTGTCCCCTGATCTGGGCATACTCCACCCTATCGGCCCCAGTAAGACGCCAGATGGTAACGCAGCCATTCAATAAATTTTACAAGAGTTTCATCTGAGCACTGCCAATGAATGAGTTTCTGTATTGAACAAGACAGACATCCCACTTCTCAAATCAGGTAAAGATCTAAAAGCCACTAAAGCATCAATGGACTGTCCCTGGCGATTGCTACAGTTTAAGTTTTGTAGCAGAATAGCACTACAAAAGTATTTGTCAAAATTACCACATTACTGGGCATTTCACATGGATTGCCCACACTAATGGTTCCCGTTTGTGCAGTTGTTAATAAAACTTGTAATTTATTTACAGTTTGTGCCATAAAATGTATCTTCTGCAGTTTTACTTCCTAGATTCAATGGATTAATGAGACAACAGGCACAGGGCATGGTGCTAACACCATCCAACATAATTTATATAGTGCCAGCTGATCCTGCAGTACTCTACAATAGTATAAATGGAAATTGTAACAATAAGCGAGATGGTCACAGAATGTTACAGGAATAGGTTAATGAAGATCCTGCTCAAACAAGCTTACAGTCAGGGAGGTGGGGTATAAAACCAGAATAGGAAGGACAGAAACCAGACAAGGTGGGAAAGTAGTAGAGCTGGGAGTTGAGTGGACAGGGCAAGAGACAGGTCTGTGAAATAGTTACTCTGAGGCCATAAGCTTTCCTGAAGAGATGGGTTTTGAGGGACTTAAATTATTGAAGACTAGGGGAGAGTGATGGAGATAGGCAGGCTGGTCCAAAGGAAAGGAGCCACCGCTGAGAAGTCCTACAAGCGCGAGCAGCTGACTGGGGATAAGGAAAAGTCATCAACAGAACGGACAGACCACCAAGAAGGGTACCTATGAATTGGTAAAGAATTGTAACGGGACTAGAGAGGTTTAGAACTTTATAGGCAAGGATTGGTATTTTGAGTTGATTCCTAAAGGATACAGGAAGCCAATGTGAGGAGCGAAGAGAGAGATTGCCCTTGCAACAGCATTCATTACAGACTTGTAGCGGGGCAGTACAGTTTCTAGGGAGGCCAATTAGGAGTGATTAAACCCTTTGTCATGGGATGAACCCCTACCTGGATTGTTGATTTAAAGTGCTAGCCCTTGACCAAGCTTTCCATGTATCTGGCCATTTAGGCGATTATAGGCACACTGCCCTAGTCATAGCAAACCTTTAACACTCCACCAGTTGTGGACTACACATCCCATGATGCTCAGCAGCCAAGACATGACACTGAACCAATCACCCAGGTCTCCCATTTAATGGAATAGTGTCCTACAGCCCTGGTATCTGATTTTTGGACATTTCAGTCCCCCCACCGCCTAATTCCCCCATTACCTGGAAGGTGGACTGTTTCTGCTCCTCCCGGTTCTCTTTGTCCAGGATTTCCACCTTGCCGGTCTCCTGGCTCCCACTTGGTGTCTGCTCCTGGGGCCTGGCTGGCTCAGGCTCTTTGTCCGGGGCCTTGCCTGGGTGTGGAGCCGGGGGCTGGCCTGGCTTGGCGTTCCCTGGAGGTGGAGGCTCCTTCCTGGCTGGTCGGCCTCCAGGAGGAGCCGGGAACACCCTGCGGTCTAACACCGGGGAGTAGACTGCCACGGGGCGTGTAAAGTGCAGGGGAGCCCTGACTGGGCTGAGAGGGGGGGCAGGCCGGCGGAGGGTGCGGGGCCCCAGGGAGCACTGCACCCCGGTCTCTACCCGCGGGTTCACCTGCACCCCCACCTCCTTGGTGTTGGCCTTGCGGAGCCGCGGGGTGAGGTTGGGGTTCACCTGGGACAGGATGGCCTTTAGCTGGGCCCGCTGGAAGTTATCCAGGTAGTCGGCTGGGTCCAAGGACTTTCCTGATTTCCAGCCCGCCTGCTTAAACTTGGCTGGGGGCTGTAAGCCGGGGCCGTGATGGGCCTGACCGAATCCTGCCCCATACCCCTGGTAGGCATTATATGGGGTGTACACATAGCCCGCCATGCTGGGTGCTGTCTATGGAGGGGTATCCCAGCACCATAACTTTATACACTCACTGCCCCATTAACCCCATCATCACCTGGTACTAATTATTCTCTAATTATCTCATCATCACCTGGTACTAATTATTCTCTAATTATCCCCTAATTACTGCTTGTAATAAACTACTGACACACGGGGACAGGGGTCTGCCATATTACCCAGCCTGTAAAACCTACATCAATTTCTGTGTATCTCCATTTGTAAAACAGCCAAAAGGCTATATCTGTCCTTTCAATGGGTCAGTATTTAAAATATTTCCTGGTATTTTTTTTTTTTTTCTTCTATAAAACTACTATCCCTGTAGGATTTCCTGACCTCAGATGTTTTACTGTTTTATCTATACTGATGGGCAGTACATGAAAACTGCTACTCTGTAATTTGTGAATCGGTTTATATGAATAATTCAGAAGTGACATTGATGCCTAATGTTTGTTCATTCGTTAAATTAGAAATTTGTAGAGAAACGATAAAGAGATTAGAACATTTAAAAAAAACACTCCAAAACATCCATAGCCACTACAGCACAGTGCAGTAGTTATGGTGCCAGGAGTTATTAGTCAAGTTGTTTGTTAATGATTTGGCTTTTTACCAGAGGTGCTTGGAGTATTCCTTTAAAGTTTTTTTTGTTTTGTTTTACTAAGCCCCAAATTATTGTCAATTGCAATATGTTCAAGATGAACATAGTTTGGAGACATTGTGTAATTTATCTACAATCACAGCTTGGCTATTTTAACTTTAATTCTGCGAACTGGATTTGAATTCAACACTAAGTTTCTAAGTTTAATGAATGAAATGCTAAGACTAAAGTAGCCAAGTAAGAAAAATAATTCTCAGTTTCTGTTTGCATTTTTTTCACCAAGATTGGTTATTTAGACCCAAAACATGCAATATCAATGTCTGTTCTCCAGCTCCGTGTTTAGTAAACAAATAAATACATTGTAGTTATTCACTAGAATCCCAATTTGCCCCAGATTATCACAATTTCACTAATTATGCATTGCAACCAAATTTATATTCACTAAAGGCCAATTCAGTTGAAATATGGTTATTTAAACCTAGTGAGCATTCAGCATCATGTGATGTGTGCACTCCAGCTGTTGTAGAATGCACAACTCCTCATCCCCATCCATTCCGGCTGCCTAAGCATCTTTGGAATCAGATGGAATAGTAAAATGTCAGCCATGTCTGCCCAAGTCTTCCCCATCAATGTGGGACTTATTGTCTCCTTTAGAGATTCAGGCATTATTTCATCTGCAACTCAAACTGAACCATCCTGAATGAATGAATGAGTGGATTAAGGGCGGAAGTGGCGTCTTCTAGCATGTTTAGCCAGAGTCATGGGAGCACTTCCGCCCTTTCTCTTTGCTCTGTGAGCGTGAATGCGGTGCGTCATGACATCACCTGACGTTCTCAGGTCGTGTTTGAGCTGGTGGCGGGACATGGGGTTTTACAGAAGGCAGTAACAGGAAGTTCGATCAGTGATGGGTAAAGTTTGCTACCACAACCACTGCAGCAGCAACAACAACAATAATAATAATAGCAGCTGCAGCAGCAGCAGCAGCAGCAGCAGCACAGCTCACATTGATAGCTTTCAGTTGGAACTGGAATGCAGCAATTACAGAGCTAACTAATAGTATAGCAGGGGTTAACTCCTAGGTGGTCTCTGTTTACAGTGACACATTGACACCTTACATTGTATCACTGATGGTATAGCAGGGGTTAACTCCTAGCTGGTCTCTGTTTACAGTGACACATTGACACCTTACATTGTATCACTGATGGTATAGCAGGGGTTAACTCCAGCTGGACTCTGTTTACAGTGACACATTGACATCTTACATTGTATCACTGATGGTATAGCAGGGGTTAACTCCTAGCTGGTCTCTGTTTACAGTGACACATTGACACCTTACATTGTATCACAGATGGTATAGCGGGGGTTAACTCCTGCACTCCAGCTAGTCTCTGTTCACAGTGACCTATTGACACCTTACATTGTATCAAACCTACAACACAATAGCTGGAGTGGGAAGTTTAGAGATTCAATACAAGGGTGTACATGGCTGGCTAAGCATCATGAGAGGTGTAGTCCATAACAGAAGAGGTGCTGAGAGGTAAGCCATTGCAGAAACAAGTGCATCATTTGTCTGTTATAACCATGCTGAAGCACTGACATGCGTCCCAATAATTCAGTTTACTTGGCAGTACTGCTCAATATTAGAATGTTATTCTGTCCAGACATTTGTTTAATTGAAATATGGCAAAATGCAAGTATGGAGACTCATAATAGAGTATGCTGGCAGAATGTGGCACATGTTATTTGTTTGTAAGCTACATGCTGCCTTCTATTTTTGTGAGGTATTATAGAAAAGGCAGATCAGAGACGTTTACTTTCACAGCAGTCTTATTTTCATTGTCCCAGAATTAAAGTACTGTGGACAGATACAATGAAACTACACTCATTGCTGTAGATTTTTTTTTATACAAGCAAATCCTATTTTATTTCCAGGGTTCCTGTTTGGACGTTGCACGTGGTAATGCTCTTGAATGAACATTGGCCATGGCTCAAGTTGATAGACCATTTTTCTTTGAACTGTTTAAAGAACATTGCAGCGATTCAGGTACGGTATTTAATTCGAATGAGTTGTGGCGATATACTAAACACTGTATTCTGTGTGTGTTCTTGAAAGCCGCATTTAAAAAAAATACAAAAATTCTTCATTTTGAGTTTACAGCAGTAAACTGCATTTTATTCTGTATACAAGCATATACACAAAGATATTATAGGTAACTTTATATTTTATACTAATTTAGTAAACAGGTGCATCTCCAATATACTTTGTAATTGTATGTATATTGAGTTTTCATTACTTTTTTAGATTCACATGGTTTGACATAAACTAAATGGTTATATTATGTGGTATAGATTTAGGGGCTATAAGTCTGAACTGGTTTCAAGAGCTTACTGGGGAAGCTGCTCCATATGTGTTACCAGCGTGTGAAGGCAGTGAGGGCAAATTGGATGGCTTGGATGAAAATACAGTCAAGACACCTGTACGAAAAGTGTGCACATTCAGCCAGTTGGATGCCACTCCAATCCTTTTTAAAGAAGAGGTTTTGTCATCACCACTTTTCCTGTCACCAACAGAGGAATCATGTAGAACTTTATCTGTAGCAGGTAAGAAGAGTTTTATTTGTTTATGATCTTTTTCTTCATTTCTTTTCAGTTCTAGTCTATTAGACACCCAAAACTGCATTCTGAATGAGATACATTACATTCTTGTCACTGTGTTCAAGGATGAATGGAATGCAGCAGTCGGGCCTATTGCATCAGTAACATCTTTTCTTATCAAATGATAACACCTTAGCAGGGCCTTAATCTTATAATATGAATGGGCCATCAGTCAACCTCTAAAGTTGTGTTTGTATATTAGCAAACCACTAAAACAATAATGCTGTCATGGTTTGTCTAAATAGAGTGAAATGGAAATTAATAATCACAAATTTTACCACTGGTTAGTTACAATAAGGTTAAAAAATGACTCCCTCTTATCGGGAAACACTATTTTTAGATAAAGCGGAAACACCACTTCTGAGGGTTTTCTTATTATTTTTTTGTGTGATGTTTCCTTATCTCTTTTATTTAACAAATAAGCATTTGTGGAGTATGCAAAATACATTTACCTGTAGAAATCCACTCTACTGTATCCAGCTCTATCTCGGAACAAAGTGCTTCCATCTTGACTCCCTTGTCAAACATTGTTACAAGCTCTGCTCTTTGCACCTGTCAGTCAGCTTAGAGAGAGGAGACTCTTTCCCCAATACAATGTGTGTCCTTGCTGTGCCAAGATTGAACTGGTTTGTGGTGTCAATTTGTAAATCTGATCATGTACAAGTGAATCTACAATTGAGAGAGCAGTAAGATCATAAATCTATAGAGTAAGAAATCGATAACTAGCCGCAACATATCTCGTATTCCAAGGTTTCATCCTGGAAGGCTAGTAATAGTAAGCATGCCGTGCCTTCTGCTTTGGGTTTCTGCCTTCTGATCTGAGCTTTCAGGTACTAACATGCAAAATGAAAGGACCTATGTAGTCTCCTCTGAGATTTGGGGAATGATGGGGGACCATTAGGTGAAGAGATTTTTAATCAACTTATCTTTATTTTGTTACACTTCCACCGGCTTTAATACACATTTTAAGTGTCTGTCTTGCTTAGTGTTTCATAAAGATATAAGCTTTCTGAATTTCTAATACTAAAATTCTAATGCAATCCAAGGATTTCTTAAGACAAATAACTTTTGGTAGTACCTGTTGTATATTATTTTTAGCCTTGACGCTCACAGAGCCATATAGCGGACAAAGTATTATGTGCAACACTGCAAAGCAGAAATTCTTCTAAGGTACAGGTATGGCATTAGTTTTTTTTTCCTCTTACAGATCTTGCCCCAGACCTACCGGTAGCTGGATAGATGTTCTGTGTCACGTTAATAACTTTAATATCCTTTACATTGTTTCCCGAATGTAAAACATACTGTGACCGACTAAAGGATCTGTACTGTTAGAGAACAGAGAGCAGTAAAAAACATTTATTTTAATTGTGCTAAGCAACATTGACACATAGTTAACAGTTCTTTAAGGACACATGACATGTGTGACATGCCATGATTCCCTTTTATTCCTGATGTGTGGTCCTTAATGGGTTAAAGGGACACTCCAGACCCTTTGTTTTCATTTTACAAAAAGTACATATTTCATTAGATATTGGCACTTTTATTAATGACACTTTTATTAACATTGTTGCATCCCCTTGGTTGTCAAGTACACAACTGGTCATGTTCATTTCTGGTTGTTTAACCTCAGTGGAGCTAAACTGATTTGGACTGTCACAGAAAATCTGGGCTGGGTTAGAAGAGGAGGGCTTACAAAGGCTTCACGCTAGAGATCTACAGCTTTTGAAAACTGTTTAAATATAGCCCAAATGAAAAATGCACAGTTAAATTGGGGGTTTTGTTTGTTTGTTTTTTAATGTATCTATTTTTTTGTATTTGGGAAGTGTAGTGTCCTTTTAATTTTAATAATTGATTTATGCTAATATACATGTCTTTATAGGCCTGGTTTTAGTCTTTTGTGTACTCTGAGATCAAATTAACAAAGACTGTAATGCTGCTGTTGTTTTTTAAAGGGACTCTCCAGTCCCAGGAAAACAAACAATTTTTCTGGCACTAGAGAATCCTACAGTGCTCCACTCCTTCCTGCCCCCATCCCATGTTGCTGAAAGGGTTAAAAACTTTTCAGATACTTACTTGAATCCAGCGCCGATGTCCATCGGTGCTGGACGTCAGCGGTGGGGGTGGGGGAGGACCTAATGCGCATGTGCAGCAATGCTCGCTCGCGCGTTAGATCTCCCAAAAGGAAAGCCTTATTCAATGCTTTCCTATAGGGATTCCGGCGACGCTGGATGTCCTCACGCAGAGCGTGAGGACGTTCAGCCTTGTTTAAGCGACCAAAAAGTCGTTTAACCCCTTAAGGACCAAACTTCTGGAATAAAAGGGAATCATGACATGTCACACATGTCATGTGTCCTTAAGGGGTTAAGAACCCGGAAGTCCCTTTAGTGGCTGTCTGGACGACAGCCACTAGAGCAAGACTTAACCCTGCAAGGTAATTATTGCAGTTTATGAAAACTGCAATAATTACACTTGGAGGGGTAAAGGTGATGGGAGTTGGCACCCAGACCAATGGGCAGAAGTGGTCTGGGTGCCTGGAGTGCACAACCACAACAATGGTTGTGCTAAAGAAGTGACCTTTAATGTTTGAGAATAATTTTCTTGATTGCTTCTTAAATGTTCCAAGTATTTTTGTTCTGTATTCTATAGGTGCCTTGCATTATAATGATATTTGCAGCAATTAACTATATCTCATATTTCAGGAAACAATAACACAGCTACACCACGCAGAAGTCCATCTTTTCAGACACAGAATCTTCTAAACAAATATCCTAGTCCATCCAGTAGATTTCTCCATGAAAGGTAATGTACATGTATCTCAGTGATCTTATAGTACAGTAATCGTTCAGTCTAAGACTTGAAACCAGTTTCCTATAATCCTCAAATATTTGAAGCATAACAGTGCCATAGTTCTCTATAGCAATGCTTTTTGTATATTGTGCAGTTACGTTATTGTTTTTGTATTAAAATAATGGTAAATCATAAAATCAGCTAAATATTTTATGTGATTCCTCACTAAGCCTCCAAAACAACGAGTCACTCACTGATCATTTGGAATATCTCGCAACATTAGCTGACAGAGATAATGCAGGTTGTAGCTCGCAAACTTTGAATTTGCCGTTTGGTCTTCCAAAACAGTATACATTCTGTGAGCCTGCTTAAAGACCACAGAAAGGGCAAATTACAGTTCAGATTGGTATCACAATGCAGACGTTAAACTTCAAATGTTTAAAGTGAGAGCAGAAGTGGCTGGTTGTGAGTGCCAAAAGAAGCATATTTTGTGAAATCTCTCAAGCAATAAGCTTCTGTGGTTTTGTTCTTTGAATTTCCACTTAAAATGTTAGTTTGAGACCGTGCTTTAGTTAATATTTCCTATATATTGTGGTAATAAACCTCTCCTGTATTTTTTTTTTGTTATATATTATATATTTCTTTCATTTATGTTTTTGTATTGTATTTGTATTGTTTTTCCAGTCCTGCTGTTTTGAAAGAATTATTTAAGACTCCATTACGTGATACAAAATTTGTGAAAAGAACACAACAGAAAGATGGAAAACCTGGTGGGTGCTTTTGTTATCATATATATATATATATATATATATATATATATATATATATAAATCATGTTTGTTTTTTATTCATGTAAACACTATTTTTGTGTTTTCATTTGGGTGCAATATGCTGGAGGGACAAGTAAAACCAGGGTAGATGCAAATCACCAATCTAAACAAAAGAAACAAACAACTGTTTGATTTTTAAATTAGTATTTTTTTTCATTTACATTAGATTTATTTATTTTGTAAAGATACTAAAGATACTTTTTAATTATAATCAAAAGGTTATTGACCAATAAAAAGGAATTTTGTTTTTAGTTAGGTTGTATGTAGCTATATATTCACGCAATGTTTAGTTATTTTGGTAAATTAATCCCACTAATCCATTCACACAGGGGCGGATCCAGAACCTTATTTCGGGAGGGGCGCTGGCAAATTATTTAAAGAAACAATCCAGGCACAATAACCCCTTCAGCTCTCTGTAGTGGTTATGGTGGCAGGAGTGCCATTGCGTCCTCCCTGAGTACGTAGTCAAACCGTAAAAAAAAAAAAAAAAGTTTGACAACTTACCTGCGGTCTGCCGGGATAGAGGCAGTAATGTGTGTGTGTGTGTGTGTGTGTGGGTGGGGTGGGGTGGGGTGACACGTGTGTGTGTGTGTTAGAATGTAATTTGAAAAATTATTATACTATCAATGAAACCCTTAATAAATATTAAGATTCTACCAAACCAGCAAGAATGAGTCTTTACATAGAAACCCAAGATTTAAATGGTCTTACTGACTAGGGTTTTTCAAATTGATTTGATTTAAATCAAATCCACCGTGGTAAAAACACATTTCTTCTCCAGAATTTGGGGGGGTAGTAAGTTCCACTGCTTTTGATATTATTTATGTGATGACCTGTGTTAAGTTTGGTGTTAATATGGAAAATAGCTATTAGAAAATGTTTTCCAACATTCTAAGACATTGGTAGTCAACCTTTTAGTTCATGCCGCCCACTTATGTATCTTTGTTGATGGAAACATTTCCTTGCTGCCCACTGGTGCTGCAGTAACAAAATTTTTTAGCACAAATGGGATTTTTTTTAAATTTTTATTATTTTTTTCAGAAAGGAACTTTTAAAAAATATATATATATACCGGTACTTATATTAATCTTTTTATTTTTACTTTATGCATGTTTATTCATATATAATTTAAATGTAATGAATGTCTGCATCTCCATCGATGCAGCGCCTACTAGCACTGGAGCTGCTTAAATTTAGGGGAAAAAACTAGAAATTGTGAAAACAAGAATTTTTTTATTTCTTGGTGCTGCAAGACTAAATATTTGATATCTGGTTCGATTTTCGTAAGGAACAAACAAAGGTCCCCTCTTTCTGTGATATTCAGATGGTCTCTCTGTTTGGTGATAATATGATTAACAGTACTAAAGCCAGATTCTACAATGTGCTAGGGAAAGGTATCAATAAATTGAATATCATTTTCCACATATTTGGATATAACGCAAGCATTTTTTTTATTTTGCAAGAGATTTTGGCATCCACCACTGTCGAAATTACATTTACTCTCTTCGTCATATTTATGTTCTGATCGTTCTTCTTGGCAAATTATCAACCTCAGTAAAATTTGCTGTAAAATGATTTATCAACTAGTCACACACCTTCAAGTTCAAATTTACTTTAAATAGTTTTTCCATATCCAATTGAAGATTGTTGAGGTGGCTACTGAACTGTTTAATCTCCTCTGGGGTTACATCATCTTTTATAGATGGCAATTCATGAAATTCTCTCTTCAAAAGATTGACGGAGACCATCAAGCTTTTCGATAAATAATGAGATTTTTTTTTTTTGCAACTAATAAGAGTTATATAGGCTCCTTGAAGCTGCAAATTAATTTCATTAAATCTCTTGAAAATGACTGCCAAATAAAATGCATCATTCTTTACGGTTTTTGATTATTCATAGAGACCTGCTTCATTATTAGTTTCAAAAAAATCTGTATGACACGATCATGTAATGCAACAAAACAAAACAAGACAAGCATGTACCCTTTAAGAAGCCACGTTCTGCCCTCCACTGAGTGATGTTGTGATTTTGTCAGTTCCGGTAACGCTGCTTCGGTTTTCTGGCATGGTTACATGTTCTGTGCATGCATTTGCTTCCTTTTGCTCATTGGGAGAGATTTCACATGGGCACCAAACACGCATGCTTCCTTTTAACCATCAAGAGAAATTTAGCAAAAAGAGCGTTCACGCATGCGTGTTGGTCATTTTTGTAAAGGTTTCTCTCGATGGCACTAGTGGGCGGTAGGGACCAGGTTGACTACCACTGATCTAAGAGTTCAATGAAGGGTTTATACCTTGCAGACATTTCTCCTTTGTGAAATGCTCAATCTGATTTTCAAATTTTGAATTGATTACCATTCTTTATATTTTTCTTTTCTGTGTAGTAATAGTGACTTGTTCTTTTTCTACTTCTCAGACTTTTATGAGAGTTTGTTGTGTACCCCAAAACTTATGAAGGTAAGATGGCTGGAAATCAATAAACTGTTTCCATTGCAACTGTCGTTTATTTTTTTGTTTTTTTTTAATAAGGTCTATAATATTCAATGATTGAGTGATGAATTTCACTATGGCCAAGTCGGATGATCCCAAGATTTCTGTGGTGCCTGTAAAGCACAGCGTTGTTGTGAGAGAACGAGCAGTGCTTCCTTCATTTGATGGCCAGTTCCTTTGTCTAAAAATAATTTGAGCAAATATTTTACTTTTTTTGTTCCCCTATTTCTTTTCCATGAATGAAAAGCACCTGCATCCTTTGGGTTTTTACAAGTTTTCTTGTATACCTTCCCTTAGAAAACCTTGTGGTGTATTTGTACTCCCCACAGGCACTTGCACAGTTGTGTGTTCAGCTGCTGATAGTCAATGTTTTTGGAAGAGGGTGATAAGTGGGGAAAGGTGCACGTAGCTCTTTAGTTATTTTGTTTGTAGGTAACTAAGATGGAGAGAAATATCTGGATATGAATGCAGACTTATGCATGTATGTTTATATGTATTAAATTTGCAATAACAAATATGTCTAAATTTACACACTCTGTTTGTTAACACACTTATCTTTTCCCGACTCATTGAATTATTTATAAAACTAATGCAGAATCAATCATATTAGATCTAGCCTTTTATTGTTTATTTGTTAACAGATGCATAGTTTGTTTCACTTAAGGGTTATACTATAAACTAGAGAATTGACCAGGGGATTGCAAGTTTTCAGCAAAAATAGCTAAGCTGCAAAAAGATCTTAGATTGAGACATTTTCCAAATTGTGTATTGTGACATCAAATGTTAAATTCTCTTGCCAGTTCAAAGCCATACTTGTCTAGATAGTGAACATCCTTGACAGTGTCCACTAAAGAAATAGCGTAATTTATAAATAATACTTTGCTCTTACGTCTTCTCTTCCTGGCTCTCATTTTGTGTATCTGAACATGGTGTCAATAATATTAGTGATAATTGGCAGCAAATACTCTGCAAGTCCCCCTACATTTGGTTGATTGTGCTGGATATTTGGCTTAGCTGTCTTTAGATTGCATCATGGTTTTGAGTAAAAAAAAACTAAACAAAGACAAATTGTAAAATGTAGGATAAAATAGCAGAGCCGTGGACTAAAGCTGATTCGGAGTTATTTCCCATATTAAGTAACAAACACATATGAGTTCCAAATAACATTTGATGACGAATCGTGGTTAAATATTAACTTGTACATCTAGTTAACTCATATACCGTATTTTTCGCTCTATAAGATGCACCTAGTTTTTAGAGTAGGAAAACAAGAAAAAAAGTGTTCCTTACCACCCACTCCCCTCCCTTGTCCCATAGTGTGTCTCCCCCCCCCCCTGTCCCGTAGTGTTCTCCCCCCCCTGTCCCGTAGTGTTTTCCCCCCCTGTCCCGTAGTGTTTTCCCCCCCTCCCCTGTCCCGTAGTGTTTTCCCCCCCTCCCCTGTCCCGTAGTGTTCTCCCCCCTCCCCTGTCCCGTAGTGTTCTCCCCCCCTCCCCTGTCCCATAATGTTCTTCTCCCCCTTCCCTGTCCCATAGTGTTCTTCTCCCCCTTCCCCTGTCCCATAGTGTTCTTCCCCCCCTTCCCCTGTCCCACAGTGTTCTCCCCCCCCCCTTCCCCTGTCCCACAGTGTTCTTCCCCCCCTTCCCCTGTCTATAGTGTTCTTCCCCCCCCTTCCTCTGTCCTATAGTGTTCTTTCCCCCCCTTCCCCTGTCCCATAGTGTTCTTTCCCCCCTTCCCCTGTCCCAGTGTCCTTTCCCCTGTCCCATAGTGTTCTTCCCCCCCTTCCCCTGTCCCATAGTGTTCTTCCCCCCCTTCCCCTGTCCCATAGTGTTCTTCCCCCCATTCCCCTGTCCCATAGTGTTCTTCCCCCCATTCCCCTGTCCCATAGTGTTCTCCCCCCCCTCCCCTGTCCCATAGTGTTCCTTCACCCACTCCCTCCCTCCCCTGTCCCATAGTGTTCCTTCACACACTCCCCCCTTCCCATAGTGTTCCTTCACCCACTCTCCCCCCCCCCCCCCCCCTCCACCTGTCCCTTGGGCCCCTCTCCCCCCCTTGGGCCCCTCTCCCCCCCTTGGTCCCCGGTAGGTCTCCTACCTTTATGTAGCGTGGCCGAGTGGAGCGGGTTGCGGTACAGGAGATTCAGTTTCCTGTACCCGGCCGGTCTGAAAGGAAGTGAGCACTGAGTGCTCACTTCCTTTCAGTCAGGCAGGGAACAGGATACTGTTCCCTGTGCGCACTGCTCCGCTTGGCCACGCTACATAAAGGTGGTAGACCTACCGGGGACCAAGGGGGGGAGAGAGAGGGGCACATTCACTCCATAAGACGCACAGACATTTCCCCTCACTTTTGAGGAGGAAAAAAGTGCTTCTTATGGAGCGAAAAATACGGTACATAAATTACATAACATAACTTCAATCATACACCATATATACCTGGATGGGAGCGATAAATTCCACATTATAAATATATGATAAAAAACAAACTTTTTTTTATTAAAAATGACTTTCAATAATATGTTGCCAATTTTTGAGAATACTGCTTTGTTGTCTTGCCTTAGCACTTATCCAAAACAGACCCTGTTCCATTCTACATTGAAAAAGTATCTGTTCTTTCAATTGTGGCCACTGAATTTTATTTATTTTACCCCATTTTTTGGCTAGTAATAATTTAGCAGCAACAAAAAAATGAAATATTAACAGGGACTGTTTTTTGTTTTTTATCTAGGATTGGCCATTTTAGATGCTGTAACACGATTTCAGGTTTCATCTCAATGGCAACATTACCAATCAACTATAATTTTTCAAAAACCAAATTCCACATTTTTAAAATTCTTACATTTTCACCAAATGTGAAGGTAATCCTTCCCACATATCCCTATTGCGGCCCCTCAAAATGTTTTCAGAAAATTCGCCATACTAAGTGGATTGAAGAGATTTCATTGCTCTTCAAAACACTCCCAAAACAGGTAGCTAGCAGAGTGTTACAGCAACACTGTTGGATACGGAGACTATCATGTATATTTTTTCTAATCTTCCCTAAAACCTTATCTTTGGTACTATCATAGGTTTGACACTACGTAATGCAGTGCAATATATCTAGCCTGCCTATTTTTTTTTTTTAAATCTCTCTATATTTCTAAAGTGCAATTTCAAACAGATTAGACTTTGATGGTGTGTTTGTTATATGCTGAGGTTTGTCATTTAAGATTATATGTTGGGTTACTGTGTGCATTAACTCCTAGGAATATTCATGGCATTATATTGCTTATAACTGTATTCCATTTCTACACAGATGTTAGCTACAGTCACCGTAATAAACCTGCTTGCTAATTGGCACTTTCTGTCATTAATAAGCAACAAGCAAGTGTAGCCTCTTACCATTATTAGGCGTCTTCGCATTTATTTGATGTAAGCTAAATTTATACTAGCACTGATAATAGCACTATTAGAGAGAGATTACCTGAATATAGTTCCATATTAACAGGGAAGGTAGAGAGTATTTGAACATAGTCCCATCTATCTATTACTAGTGGATATATAGAGGCTTTATCAATCTGAGCTCCTATCAGATACTATCCAACTAAGTGCAACTTATTGACAGTTACTAGCTTTTGACCTTTATCTCTTAAATATATTCTTGACTATTGTGTCTATTGTAGAAGTCAATTCATTAGTAACAACTTACAGTTAGTTACACTTCTATATAAAACAGACTACCGTATTTTATTGTATAAATCAATTTATTAGTAACCACTTACAGTTAGTTACATATACATATACAAGAGACTGCCTAGACTGCATCGAACCTTTCCTTTTTAAATTCACCAACACTGTGTGTTTCACTTATTTCATCAATTTTTGTCCTTAAAGAGATTTTTAAATAGAATTCAATAAACATAAGTTTTTAATTTTTACTCTATTCATACCCTATGAGTTATTTTTACTACTGTGGGTATACCTAGGGGGAGTGTTAGAGGAAAGGCAGGTTGCCCTTCACTAGGGATCGACCGATTATCGGTTTTACCGACATAATCGGCCGATATTCTGTATTTTCGGCAATATCGGTATCGGCCATTAGAGATACCGATATTGCCGATAATACCTCCTAGGACCGCCGGGCTCATTACAAGCCCGGCGCTCCTGGGGGGGGGCCGCAGGTAGCGTTTACTTACTTTTCCTGCCGCTCCTCCAGCTCCCCAGTGTAAATCTCGCGGTCTGTGTGCCGCGCGGAGCGTTGCCACGGCGACCCGTGGCAACGCTCCGCGCGGCACACAGACCGCGAGATTTACACTGGGGAGCTGGAGGAGCGTCAGGAAAGGTAAGTAAACGCTACCTGCGGGCCCCCCCACAGCTCAGCCCATACCACTGGACCACAAGGGACTGTCATATCCCCCCTCCCTGGCCAGGTAACAAGCAGGGAGGGGGTGCAACAAAAAATAATAAAACATAAATATTAAAAATAAACAAATATTAAAAATAAATATTAAAAATGAAAATAAAAAAATGCCTTTCTCCCCCCCCCCCCCCCCATTTTACACAAATCACATCCCTTCAGGAAAACACACACGCACTGCATTATATACACACACACTACACACTCTGTATATAATGCAGAGTGTGTATATAGTGTAGTGTGTGTGTGTGTGTATATATAATGCAGAGTGTGTTTATAGTGTAGTGTGTCTATAATGTAGTGTGTGTGTGTATAATGCACACACTACAGACTCTGCATTATATACACACACACACTGCATTATACACACCACACACACTGCATTATATACACACACACTACAAACACTACATTATATACACACACACTATACAAACACACTGCATTCATTATACGCACACTGCATTCACTACTATACGCACACTACATACACTGCATTCACTATACACACACACACATTACACACACTGCGTTCGCTATACACACTACACACGCACTGCATTCCCTTTACACACCACACACTACACAAACACACACTCTGCAGTAATTATATACACACTACACAAACAGTCACTGCATTAACTATACACACTACACAAACACACCCTGCATTCATTATATATACACTACACAAATATACACAGCTCCACTGTCTAAACACACTGCATCCAGTGCATGTGGCATGTATATTTTGTGCATTTACCTTTAGAAATAGTTTATTTTTTCAAAATGGTAAATGTACAGAATAATGGCAAGTTATCGGCTATCGGCCTGATACCGATTGGTATCGGCTCTAAAAAAAATCAATATCGGTCGATCCCTAACCTTCACTCTTTCACCCTCTTAGGCAACCTTTCTCGTATCATGTATATTCTTCTTCTCCAGGAAACATGTTTTTTTTGAGGTTCGTGTTAACCTTAAAACTTTACCTCTGCATCTACTGCACTCATGAAGCAAAGGTCCAATTCCTAATGAAGTGAAAATTCCTCTGTAAGAACAGGAAATGAGATTGCTGGGATGTCTGACATCTTCAATTCCTGCAGTCAACTGGGCAACATCTGGACCTTGCCGCTACAGTGGAAAATTCTCTCTTCTGGGTCAAAGTGTGGATTTCTGTCTCCTAGACTCTCTTTGAAAAATTGGAAGATCGGCTAAACTGGTGGACAACGTCAAGTTTTGTCCGACAAGTCTGTTCTTTTAGCCTATAGAAGGAGTAATTTTCACCTCAGCATGCATCTAACACAGGCTGGGTCGTTCTCTAATGCGCCAGCGTTCTTGGTCCCAAGAAAAATAGTCCACTAATTTCAGAGCTCTTAACCCCTTAAGGACACATGACATGTGTGACATGTCATGATTCCCTTTTATGCCAAAAGTTTGGTCCTTAAGGAGTTAAGGTAGTTTTTCACTCCCCTCACCAATTCAGATCTTGGTTGATTTGAGGGACCTATTAAAATGCGGTCGGAACACGACACTATTTTCCTCACGTCAAATGACAGGGTGGTGCCAGAGGCAAGGTATGTAACAAAACGGTTTACTGGGCTTAGGATCTCTGGGAGGTCCTCTCTCCATTCCACTCATGAGGTGTCGACAATGTCAACACCTACAACCTCAGCACAAGAAATTGGGATCAAGATTAATAATCTATTGGTCCGATCATGTTCACGGTCTACAGGGAGATTTGGAGTGCCCGGATAAACCTTATGGCAAAGAGGGAGAACATGAAGATTCTCAGGTTTGCTTCTCTATACCGGACAGTTCACGTTGAATAGTTGGTCTGTCTATCTAAGGGTATTTCTCCAGGCTTGCATTTTTTCTCCTATAGACTGTTTCCAAGACTTCTTCATAAGAACTGAATGGACAGAGCAGTCGTTCTGCCAATCTTTCCGTACAATAGGGTTCCTGAGAGCCAAGCATGCGTTTCTTAATCTTGTACCATATTTCATATTCTATATTTGGTTCTTGCATCATATATACGTGCCCTATAATATTAGCTTGGTAGTTGTCATTAATCATGGGAAACCCGAGGCCCACTTTGTTTAATTGATAAAGTTAATCTTTTAGCCGCAATCCGTGTTTTTTATTTTTTTTTCCCAAACAAATTTTAAGAAACTAGTGTGAAGCATATCAAGCCAACTTGTTGGTATTTCCAGTGGCAGATGTCGAAAAAGATAGCAATTTGGGCAATATATATGCCTTTATGGCATTTATCCTGCCCAACCAAGACGAGCCCCCTTTTCCATCCTCGTAGCAAGTAATTTGTCTGTTTCAACAGATCTAGAAAATTGTTCATCATTATATCTTCAATGTTAGGGGTGATTTTAATCCCCAGATAATTAATCTCTCTTTTCGTCCAAACAAAGCTGTAATTTTCTTTTAAGATGTTTTCCGTTTCCAAGTGTATTTTTATGGGCATTACTGTTGATTTATTGATGCTTATTTTATAGTTAGATACATTGGAATATAGCTCCACTTGTTTTAATAAAGCTGGTACTGACATTAATGCAATTCGGAGTTGTTTTTCTAAATCTGTTTTGCGCTCATTTTATAGTTTGGTTTTTAATTCACTTTGATTCTGTGTTCAGAGAATAAACACCAATGTTGTTATGATTTTTTAGAATGTATAGAATCCTCTATATCGTTATATATCTGTTTCAGCTGCCTTGATAGACTTTTTTTTTCCATTTCCTTTAGAGCCACTCAGTATGCATATCTGAAAGCCTTGGTGCAGAAGTTGATCCAGAAATGTCATGGTCCAGCTCATTGGCCACACCACCGTCTCCCACCGTGATAATTAGTAAGTAGACATAACGAATAAAAGGTTTGGTGTATTGCTTTGTGGAAATTCTCATTCTGGTTGCCTTTGACATCTCTGACTTGCTTAATGAACCAAGACCTAGGGTATATCCAGATTAGTGTATATACATTCTCCCATTGATGCATGGGTAGCATTCTGTCTGTGTGAAGATCCATGGAAACCTATTACAATGATTGAGCCGTCTACATCAGAACACTAGCTGGAGCCTCAGAGTTGTTTTTTTGTTTTGTTTTGTTTTTTTAAACTTATGTTTCATCAATATAGATGTTTAGATCTATTTAACTTTTTCACAGCAGATGCAATAATATAATAAATGTTCCAGCCAGCTATTATCATAAAAAAAAAAACAACAGACAGGTACCTCAAAATAATAAAAAAAACACAATTCAAATGATGTGTAAAACTCAGAAATACAGGAGACACACAGAGTAATGATGTGATAATAATTTTTACTGCATTTACTTGGGATGTCTGGCATGTTGGTTTGCAGAAAATAAGCTATTTTTTGTTCCACATGTCTGTTTTACACTGCCTCAGATGCATTATTATTTGGACTTTTGCAGCTGTCAATAAAGCAATAATAAAATAAAAATTGAATTATAGTGACACTTTTATCATATGAAAATGTTTTGCTATTATATAAATTTCCAAATCCTTGTAGATAATAAAAAAAAAAACTAGGTTGACGTGAAAAAAACTTATATAATTATAATATTATATATAATTATATATTATATAAAACTTAAATAATATTGTGAAGCTTTTAACGATACCTGAATATTTCTTTTTTTTTTTTTATTTGTAGCCAAGGATAATGAAGAAGTCACTAGATCAAAGATGTATGATAGTAAAACTGCTGTGGTGAGTGTTTTCTTTTTATAATACAAGGACAGAACATCTATTGTTGAATTGATTAATTTCCTTATGTGTAAATCTGTACATAATGACCAATATAGTAAAGTTCATATAGTGTTTAATCATTAAACTTTTAGTGACCTCAGACTTGCATTGAAAGTTATTGGTGAAAAGTGCCTTTTAAGGAATACTCCACACGTTCTTTATGTGTCTGGAATCTGTCATTTTCATGACCGTTTATAATAGTGCAGATCTACAGCTTTGCGAGCTGGTTTTTGATATAACTTTAAAAAAAAAAAAAAAAAAAAAATGCAGAAAAATTACATGTTTGTTTTCTTTGGAGATAGATCTACTAAATTGTAAAAAAAAATCAATGTGTTCCTTTAAATAAAACTTACACAAGTGAGGCAGTCCTGAAATACCCCTCCGTGGGCTGTCTGTGACATTGAAATCTTTTTCCCAGTGTGCCAAAGTGATTGCTGTGCCGCCCTCTGCTGTATGTTAGCATGGAGGGCTGCAGCGACACCCAGTGCACTCCAATTGCGGCCAGTACCCCTTGCTATTTCTGGATTCCTCACACTTGAGACATCTTAAAATATGTATGCAGAGACTGCACCTCTGTACTGGATTGCTGTAACAAGCTGTCAGACTACTCCAGCACTTATCAGCCCATGTTGTTCAGTATGTGCCAAGATCGTTCTGTACTAGAATATTGTCTCACTAATGAGGCAGCTAGCGATAGTTCCATTAGCTGCCAGTTTGTGCTAGAGTAATAATCACTCGACGGTCACAGTAATTGCCTGACTTGTGACTTGGCAACATGATCACTGTTTCACAGTGATCCCTCAGCCTGGGGGATAATCTCCTAAACAACACACTGTTAGTGCTAGTTAAGGTTATAAAGGGTTAACTAGGATTAGACAAGGTTAGGGTTAGAAATAGCTGTAATCTGTGAAGCTGATCGTTATGGTAACACATGACTTATCTGTAAAACAAGCAAAAGAGGCATGACAAAATTACAGTAGAGCGTGTCTCTAAAGGTAAAGGTATGCATGTGGGGTATTGCAGTACTTAGGGCATGGCCAAATACAAATCTGGGGTCATTGAAGTAGTAGGACAAACAAGGCCTGTGAAATTCACTTTTAATAAAAGGCCCATGTTTTCTTTTGCATATTGTATGCCATGAAGGGGGTAGAGCATAGGCGTGCGCAGCCTGTTGCATTAGGGTGTGCACCCTAAAGCACAAACACACGCCGCGTGTATATGTATTTTTATATACACATCCACACACATATATATATATACATACATGCATACACACAAATACAAATATACATAGGTGCAGTGTGTGTGATTGTGAGCAGTGCAGCGTGTAAGGGGTGCAGTCTGTGTGATTGCGAGGGGTACAGTGTGTGTGTGTAATTGTGAAAGGTACAGTGTGTTGTAATTGTGAAGGGTGCAGTGTGTATGATTGTGAAGGGTGCAGTGTGTATGATTGTGAAGGGTGCAGTGTGTATGATTGTGAAGGGTGCAGTGTGTATGATTGTAAGGGGTACAGTGTGTGTAATTGTGAGGGGTACAGTGTGTGTAATTGTGAGGGGTACAGTGTGTGTAATTGTGAGGGGTACAGTGTGTGTGATTGTGAGGGATGCAATGTGTGTGGGGTACAGTGTGTATGATTGTGAGGGGTGCACTGTGTGGGTGCCAGGGGGTAGGGGGGTGGAGGGGCAGTGACAGGGGGTAGGGGGGTGGAGGGGCAGCGACAGGGGGTAAGGGGGTAGAGGGGCAGTGACAGGAGGTCGCAGGGGTAGATGGTTAGTGACAGGGGTTGGGGTAGAGGGGCAGTGTAAGGGGTTAGGGGTAGTGACAGGGGTTAGGGGGTAGAGGGGCAGTAACAGGGGGGTGTGGGTGAGTGGAGGAGCGTGGCAACGCTCTTACAGGCTGGAGATCGCGAGACACCTCAGTCTGCAGCTCACTCCCGGCGGAGCTGCAGACTGAGGCTGGATCTCTGTCAGGGCAGACTGACAGGAGGGGCCTCGCACCCGGCGGCATTGTGGGCAAGCCGCCGGGCCCCCTCCTGTGTCGGTTCGAGGACCCGACATGTCAGTCTGCCCAGAGGCAGTGCAGCACGGAGGTGTGATTAGGGTGTGCCCAGGCACACCCGGCACACCCCGTGCGCACGCCTATTGGGTAGAGTGCAGCTGGGGGGCTTCTAATTTGTCATAGAATGGGCATGGACCGAGTAAATCAATCTGTTTATTAATAGTTTTTTTTCCTCTAATATTTATTTCATATCATTTGTTAATAGATTGTTCAGAGTCTATTCTCCAAGCGTGACAATGGAGTTGAGAAAAAATTGTTACCTGCACTATGTGAAACTCAGGATGAAAAAGGTAAAATGATCTTACAAATTCTGTATTTTTATTTAATTTGTATTACAAACTGGTAATGCCGATCCAATTCATATTGCAATTAAGTACAATTTAGTAAAGGAATTGTAAAAGTACCCTTGGATAAAGAAAATGTTAAGAAGTGGGAACACAAAGGAAATGACAGTTCTAACCGTATAAATATTAAAAGTAAAAACGGAAATTCTAAAAATGTACTCAAATAACCTGCTTTTGGAATGTATAAGGAAATTCTGTAATTTCGTGAATTCAGTGTCTGTGTATGGGTAAAATACCACATATTATTAAAGGACCACTATAGGCACCCAACCACTTCAGCTTAATGAAGTGGTCTGGGTGCCAGGTCCAGCTAGGATTAACCCTTTTTTCTATAAACATAGCAGTTTCAGAGAAACTGCTATGTTTACAAATGGGTTAATCCAGCCTCTAGTGGCTGCCTCATTGACAGCCGCTAGAGGCGCTTCTCACTGTGATTTTGCCGCGCATGCGCATTCAGCCAATGACGACGAGAAGGAGGAGGAGAATCCCCCGCCCGTCGCTGGAGAAAGAGGTAAATTTAACCCCTTCCACACCCTAGAGCCCGGCGGGAGGGGGGCCCTGAGGGTGGGGGCACCCTCAGGGCATTATAGTGCCAGGAAAACGAGTATTTTCTTTAAAGGACCACTATAGTGCCAGGGAAACAAACAACTGTCATAAAATGTTTTAACTGTTAATGAAGCTTTAATGATTTTTCCCCCCCACTTTTTAATTTGGCTGAGCAGCCACGTTAAACTCTACTGCTCAACTTAACTAAAACGAATATCAAGTTTAATTAAATGTAATGAACTTTTTTTTTCCAATTCAATTAAACTTGTAAAAAATAAGGGAAAATGTGGTGACATTTGTGCTTTAAGATCATTGTAGCATCTGACATTTGTATAGCTACCAGGCATCGCTATATATTAAAGGACACTGCTGCTACGTGTATACATTACCTGATATATCATCAACCCTCTTTCTTCCATGTGTAGCAAAAACATGCCATTAGAGTGCTTAAAGGGATCCTATAGTGCCAGGAAAACAAACCTGTTTTCCTGGCAGTATAGGGATATTAGTTCCCCCCTTTCCTTCCCTCCTGCAGGGCTGAAGGGGTTATTCAATGCTTTCATAATGGGATAATCTGACGCTGGAGGTCCGTTAGAACGTCCAGCGTCAGATCAAAGGTTGGTTTGGATTCTGAAAGCCCTCTAGTGGCTGTCTGTTAGACAGCAACAGAGGGCAGACTTAGAGCTGCAATGTAAACATTGCAGTTCTCTGGAACAACGAAGTGTAAACTAAGTGCAAAAGGGACACAGCACCCAGACCACTTCAATTAGCTGAAGTGGTCTGGGTGCCTACAGTGTCCCTTTAATAGAATTCCTAATTAGAATATTTCTTTAACCCCTTAAGGACCAAACTTCTGGAATAAAAGGGAATCATGACATCTCACACATGTCATGTGTCCTTAAGGGGTTAAACTAGTAAATTTTAGGAAGTGTATATAAACATTTATCTTGTGTTCCTTAATTTGTGTTATTAAATAATGTTTTTCTCTATTGCAGCATTACAAGTAATGTGCAGTACATTTAAGAAACAAAGTGACAGCACTGAAACTCTAGGCAGTGTTCAGAAAGTACCTTGGAAGCAAACTGTGGCCAATACCATGAAGGATAAAGAGGTTTGCCATACGGTTGAAAATGTACTTGAGGGAATGGAGGATGTCCTTTCAATATTTTTTACCAATGAAAGGAATGACAGTAAGAGAAAAATGAGAAGTGATCGAATTAGAAGAAAAGCTTGTGCCAAGAAAGAGTTTGCTATACCTCAAAATTCTTCAACACAGAAAGAAAATATTTTAAGTAATTTGGAAAAACATGTTGATTTGGACAAGGACACTCATGCTAGCAACTTACAACAAGACCATAAAAATGATGTCTGTTGTAAAACCCTCACTAACCTTCACAAAGAAACATTATCTGTCTATGAATGGTCTCAACTAAACTTGTGTGAGCTTAATGCAAGTCAGCTGGAGAACTTCCCTTTGCCCACGGATAATCTTACTAATTCCATAGTTACCAAGTTTCAAGGTTTACCACAAGGACAAGAAACGAAGGACTGTAATGATTTAAAAAATGTTCAAGATCTAACTGAGACAGTGAACACAAGTGTTTGTAGGTCCAGCAGAATTGTGTCAGATATTTTAACTGTGGAGTATACCAACACATTGTCAGGAAAAAAAGTTACGGTTACAAAGAACTCTTATGTGAATTTACTCAACCAATCTTCCACATTGCAACACCATAAACCTGAATTAAAACTTGGGGAGGTAATCCATGAAAACAATGGCGGCAGTGGGACACAATTCACACTTTCTTCAATAAATCAAACACGCGTCGCTCAGTCTACATCGATGGAAAGATCTATCAGTGGACATTGGGAAGAAGGTCCTTGTGTTATCGCTCCAGAAACAAATCCAAATGGCGTTTTTTCTGCTTTGAAAAGGCAAACAAAGTTTTTGTATTGTGTAACTGGTGCACACGGCCAGTCAGTCAGAAGAAATAAAAACGACGTCCCCCTGTTGTCATCAAATAACCATTCATGTGCCAATGAGGAATTGCATTCACAAAGCAAAGGTAGACACCACTATATCACTGAAATAAACACAAGGGAACATTAACACTATGGAGTCTGTGAATTCAAAGTGTACCTGTTGTGATGCACACAGGTTTACTTTAAATAAAAATCGAGACATAAAAAAATATTTATAATATTATATTAGAGTATAATATATTTTAGAAAATTATGGTCCCTTCCACATCTATTAAATCTGTTGTCTGCATAGAGATACTGCTCTCTCCTGGTGCTCCTCCTACCTCTCCCAGTGCTCTTTCAGTGTTTCTTTCTCTGGCTCTGCCTCGTCTCCCCAACCGCTCTCTGTTGGTGTCCCCCAAGGTTCTGTCCTTGGTCCCCTGCTGTTCTCTATTTATACTGCCTCCCTTGGTAAACTCATCAGCTCCTTTGGCTTCCATTATCATTTATATGCAGAGAATATGTAAAATTGGTGAGAGCACTCAGAATAAAACAACTTTACCCAAACTTGGTCTGTCAATCTAAAATGTTAAAACAAAAAGAAAGACATAGGGTAATATTGTTAACATAAAATATTTGTGCAGTAAGTAATGGTCTTACTCACATATCCAGAGCCACTTAAAAGTTGGCTCAAACTTCAGGCTTGTAAGCAGTGGAAATCAGGACTTTCTATTGGAACCTCCGAGATTTTTGCAGCTGATACCTTCAATTTCATTGAGTTTCAGAATGCTACACACAAGCATAATAATGTTCAGATTTGTACATCTGAAGATAGTAATCTCTCCAGAGACAGGACTGTTTTCACTTTTATGGGACTTTATTTACCGAATTGTTTCCAGCTTTATTTTATTTATATAAATAAAATTTGTTTTCGTTGCCACTTTCATTTTTTTGGCGTTCTAAATGAAATTGAAGGTATCAGCTGCAAAAATCTCGGAGGTTCCAATAGAAAGTCCTGATTTCCACTGCTTACAAGCCTGAAGTTTGAGCCAACTTTTAAGTGGCTCTGGATATGTGAGTAAGACCATTACTTACTGCACAAATATTTTATGTTAACAATATTACCCTATGTCTTTCTTTTTGTTTTAACATTTTAGATTGACAGACCAAGATTGGGTAAAGTTGTTTTATTCTGAGTGCTCTCACCAATTTTACATATTCTCTGTATCACTGTTTTTTTGTGGCGGTGTGGCCCACAGAGGTGAATGTAGCACCATTTACATTTTTAGGGATCTTTTATTCATCTTTTATTGTTTATCATTTATATGCAGATGACATGCAAATCTACTTGTCCTTTCCTAATCTCTCTCCACCCATCTTGACTTGTGTCTCTGACTGCCTCTCTGCAATTTCCAACTGGATGGCTGCTCACTTCCTTAAACTCAACCTGTCCAAAACAGAACTTCTGGTCTTTCCTACCTCAAGTGTTACTACTCCCGTGTCTGTCTCCCTTCAAGTCAACGGTGTCACCATCACCGCTACCTCGCAGGTTCACTGCCTGGGTTTTCTCTTTGATTCCAATAGTGGATTTTCATCCCCCCCAATGACTCCTCTCCTACAACTGTCAAAAATAACCTACTGAGCTCTCCGTGATTACTTTTCTAGCAACCTATTTAATTACCCTTACTTATACCCTTTGTGTCACTATACCCCAACATGTAAGCTCATTGAGCAGGGCCCTCATAATAATAATAGACCTCTATGGTGACAATTAGGAGACAGGATTAGTAAGAGAGACGTTCACCAGACGATTGTTATATGTATTGAAAGTGAATGTCAAATTAAAGTCAGGATACTCTCACTTTTAGTAAATAACCATGCTAGTGATTTTGATTTACTGAACCAGGGGATGAAGTTTGTCAGAGAAGACACCCTTGTAAAAACCAAAACAAAATACTTTATAACTTCTAATTTTTATTAAAGTTTTGTCTATTATAATGTTGTGTTTTTCAATGAAATAAACTCTGAATATCCCGACAAATACCTTTTTAAATAGTTTTTGGACTTTTAGCACAGTTTAGCTCATTTTAAATACTCGTATCTATTGCAATGTGCGTAATCTATCCTACATGTAATTTGTGTTTTATTGTGCTTTTCTTTCCTCAGCAGAATTGGAGTTGCAAAATAAAAATGGTGAATGTGACCATAAACAAGACAAATCTTTGCATGAAGACCGGAATTTGAGAAATGATCCTGAAAGCTTACAAGAAAATGAAAGAAATCTCCCAAGCATGAAAGGAATGAATGGAGAATCATATATTTCTGATTCTTCGTATCGTATGCAGGCAAACCATAATGATTTCGAAACAAGAGACCCATCTTCATCTAATATAAGAAGGAAGGTGTTAGCCACAGCTGAACTGCTTGCTGAAAAACATCTACTTGCTGAAACACTCCTCCATCAGCGTGGAATTCAGGGCCCAGAGGAAAATAAGGTTATATTACCGAGCGATGGCATACAAAATGATTCTTTTTTAACCTGCAGACAAAGCCAGCAAGATAAAGTACATTCCAATGGGCTTTGCAATGTTATTTGTAGTGAGGTTCACAACGCAAGTACTGAAAAAGTGTCTGCATCACTGCCAAGCGAAAGGACCATTTCCTCTAATCAGCAAAGACAAGTATTGCCACATAGGGAAAATGAAGATATAAATATGTTTCCCTCTGCTGTCCTGGAGAGCAAGTCCACCAGCACGGACAATTCAGGAAATAAATGTGTACTAGATTGCAGTTTTAAGAATTCCTCTTTAAATGTCTTGAAGCCAAACTGCAGTCCAGTAGATGAGTTTCAGAATGCTACACACAAGCATAATAATGTTCAGATTTGTACATCTGAAGATAGTAATCAAAATAGAAATATTAGCGTCCTCCTGCCATCAGATACCTCATGTGAACATTCTATATCAATTAATGAAGTCCAAAGTGCCATGCAAACATCTTCAGCATTTAATAAAGTACCCAGCCTTAGCACTAGCACAGATGGTCTGAAAAAGGAATTTGAAGGCTTTAAAACCGCATCAAATAGAAAAATCCACATTTCAGAGAAGAACCTCATGAAAGCAGAGACCTTGTTTAAAGAAATTGAGGCCCAATGTCTGGTGACTGACATTCCACACAAAACTGAAAGGAAGACGGTCTCTTTGGAGATGAAAACCAGTGTGGATGTTCCTGCTTCAGTGGTAAACTTTAAAGGATTCAAAACCGCATCTGATAAGGACATAAAACTTTCTGATAGCTTGTTTTGTAAAGGTAGACTCCTTTTTAGTGATATTGAAGATGATAGCAGTGAAACGCCTGAGCGAATTAAAGGAGGAAAAATAAATCAATTTGATCTGTTCTCTAAGCCAGCATCAAACATTAGCTTGAATACATCTAAAGCTACATGCTGCATAAACACATATGATTCTTTGTGCAGCAAAATTATATCCTCTGAGAAAATAAAACGTCCGCAGAATGCAGAAGGTACGGAAGACAAAACTGTAAGTGCCTTTGGCTCAAGCAAGCCATATCCTTTCATATCTATTAAATCAGATGAAAACATGGTTGAACATGAAAAACTGCATTGTAGTCAGCCGGTCAAAAAGGCAAGGAAATCTCTCTTTTTGAATCCAGATCACATTATGGGTGAGGGAACAAGTAAACTCACAAAATATTCACCTGCTCGCATTCCCAATGTCCTGACTGAAAGCCAGAAAGCTGAGGTCTGTGAACTTTCTTCTATTCTAGAAAGTGCCGATAGTCAGTACGAGTTCACACAATTTAAGAAAATAAAACCTGTGAAAACAAACCTTGAAAACAGATCAAGTTTAAATGACAGCATAGGAACATCTCAGAATCTAAACAACTATGATGTTTGGAAAGATGTGGACTTTAATGATAGCTTTGCAGCTGGAGAGGACAGTGTGGACCCTGGAGCTGGTATTAGAAGTAGCTTAGATGTTGCCTCTCATGACAAAAACTTTTTTGAAAAAAGTAATTTACAGCCTTCAGGACCAACATTGCTTTTTAAGCAGGACACTTCCTGTGGAGGGTTCAGTTTGGCCAGTGGTAAAGCTATTAATGTAGATAATGAGGCTTTGCTCAAAGCTGCTAAGATGTTTAGTGACCTTGAATCCACAGATTTATGTGACCCCACAGTGCATGTTTCTTCAGTTTCCAAGGACCTGCCTGATGTAAACAGTGTCCACTTAGCATCTGAAGTAAATGGGGGTGACATGGAAATTTTGCCAAATTTTAGTGCTACTACGCAACTGGTTACAGATGGTTTGAAAGCAAATGTCAGTGTAGCGAACAGTGTTCACATAAGTAACTCTAGTGGAGAGGAGCGCATTCAGTCCACAAACATTAAGGCTGAAAAATGTGTAAATGTGAGTGTGAATCCTACAAAATTTGATGGAAAAACCCCAATACAAAATGAAACTTTTGAGAAAGATAAGAAATTACAGAGTCTCTATGTTGGACATGACCGGGGTTTTCAAACTGCCAGTGGAAAAAATATAAAGTTTTCTCAATCTTCACTTGAAAAAGTTAAACATTTGTTTGCAGATGATAATTCAGATACGTTTGAGGTCCTAAAAAGCAAAGACAAATCTGTGCAAGAGATGCATGTTGGAGCCAAACCGTTTCCAATTGCAAAAGGGCAAGGAAATTGCCTTGCCATAGCAAGTGGCAGTAAAGATTTTATAACTGGCTTCTGCACTGCAGGTGGCAAAAAAGTCTCCATTTCTGAGGAGTCATTAGCTAAAGTTCGCAACCTGTTTGAAAATGAAAACCAGCTTGGCGATGAAAATGAAACCTCAAAGCAGTGTGACAGCCAAGAACATCAGACGAAAGACTTGAAGGTTAAAACCTGTGGCCCGCTTGGGAAGGAAACAATCGAATCCGATGAAAAAAATGTGTCTGAAATTTTAGATCTTGAAGATGTTCCAGCAAGAAGACATCTGAAAAGTAGAGACCAAAATGCAGAGGGTTTTCAAAACGTTAACATTTTATCGTTCACTGAGAATGGAACTAAGAATGATAATTTGACTCATAAAAGTTCAACAGTATTTCCTATTGGGTTTACCACTGGGAAAGGCAAAGGAATAAATATAAATAAGGCATCATTACTTAAGGTTAGAAACATGTTTAGTGATATTTCTGATGAAGCTGAAATGGCCAAAGATAATGTGTCCAGCATTGATTTAACACTTAATCATGAAAGCAACTTGGTAAACCAGAGTGGAGAAACACTTATGAAAAAGAAAGATTCGGGTCCCCAAAAAATGAATCCTCCAAATACAAATGAAGGAATAGCGCAGTCTAGTAGGGCTCCTTCTCTTCCATTCAGTACAGTGAGTGGAAAGACTGTGTCAGTTTCTCACGATTCATACCATAAAGCAAAGCTCATGTTTTCTGACAGCAATGATCCCTCTTTGCCAGATAATAAAAGTAATGTGAAGCCAAGATTAGCTAGTATAAAAAACCATGAAGCGGAAGTAGTGCTCAGTGCTGTGTCAGATCAGAGTACCCAATCTAATCTTTATCATAATTTCCAAAATGCATGTTCAGCTGCTGGTAATGTTCCTATGACCACGGCAGTATCCTTCAGTACAGCTAGTGGTAGGTCTGTCCAGCTGTCAGAGGACTCTTTGAGGAAGGCCAGGGCAATGTTTAACGAAATAGTTGATATACCAGCAGCGCGCCAACAACCAAAAGAAAATCTTATTCATGGCAATGATACTGAGTCCATAACTAAGAAAGAACGCCAAAACTATATACAAGGACAGTTGGCAAAAGAGGAAGTACAAGCATCAAAAGACAAAGCTTCAATTAACGTTAACACCTTTAAAAGTCCATTTGGATTTAACACTGCAAGCGGGAAGAAAGTATTGATATCTGACAGTGCAGTGCAAAAAGTTAAGGGGATGTTACAAGAATTTGATGATCTTGAGCATTCTATGGTAACAGAAACACTCATTCAAAAGCATGCCCCAACTAAAGAGAAAGTGTCTACTGCATTATTGAGCAATCATGAGGAAACAGAGGTATTGGATAATAATCTTAACCACTGTCAAAATGAGAAACCCAACTTAATGCATGGTGAATCTGCCAACAGGAAATCTTATTGTTCAGAAGCCTCAGTAAGACATTTCCCACTCTCTAGCTTTGAAAGACACTCCACACCTTCTCACACTACTAAAACCTTCGCTCGGTTTAATAGTATCCCAAAACCAGATTTGGATTTCTCTGCTTCAAACACACCAGAAAATTATTTTGAACTGGAGGCAGCTGAAAGTGCCAAAGCTTTCATGGACGATGATGATCTAATGGATGGAGGACCAAAAGGAGATAATCTTTCTGCAAATTCCAATAAGGCTGCCCTTGTGAGGTGCGGGAAAAGACTTCGATCAGAGGATGGGGTGCAACATGGTAAAGGTGATGTATTTTTCTTTTAAATGTTCTCATTTTATTAGATTTTTTTTATATATATATACAGTTGCAAGAAAAAGTATGTGAATTCTTTGGAATGATATGGATTTCTGCACAAATTGGTCATAAAATGTGATCTGATCATCATCTAAGTCACAACAATAAACAATCACAGTCTGCTTAAACTAATAACACACAAAGAATGAAATGTTGCCATGTTTTTATTGAACACCATGTAAACATTCACAGTGCAGGTGGAGAAAGTATGTGAACCCTTGGATTTAATAACTGGTTGAACCTCCTTTGGCAGCAATAACTTCAACCAAACGTTTCCTGTAGTTGCAGATCAGACGTGCACAACGGTCAGGAGTAATTCTTGACCATTCCTCTTTACAGAACTGTTTCAGTTCAGCAATATTCTTGGGATGTCTGGTGTGAATTGCTTTCTTGAGGTCATGCCACAGCATCTCAATCGGGTTGAGGTCAGGACTCTGACTGGGCCACTTCAGAAGGCGTATTTTCTTCTGTTTAAGCCATTCTGTTGTTGATTTTCTTCTATGATTTGGGTCATTGTCCTGTTGCAACACCCATCTTCTGATGAGCTTCAGCTGGTAGACAGATGGCCTTAAGTTCTCCTGCAAAATGTCTTGATAAACTTGGGAATTCATTTTTCCTTCGATGATCGCAATCCGTCCAGGCCCTGACGCAGCAAAGCAGCCCCAAACCATGATGCCCCCACCACCATACTTCACAATTGGGATGAGGTTTTGATGTTGGTGTGCGGTGCCTCTTTTTCGCCACACATAGTGTTGTGTGTTTCTTCCAAACAACTAAACTTTGATTTCATCTGTCCACAGAATATTTTGCCAGTACTGCTGTGGAACATCCAGGTGCTCTTGTGCAAACTGTAAACATGCAGCAATGTTTTGTTTGGACAACAGTGGCTTCCTCTGTGGTATCCTCCCATGAAATCCATTCTTGTTTAGTGTTTTACGTATTGTAGATTCGCTTACAGGGATGTTAGCATTTGCCAGTGACTTTTGTAAATCTTTAGCTGACACTCTAGGATTCTTCTTCACCTCATTGAGCAGTCTGCGCTGTGCTCTTGCAGTCATCTTTACAGGACGGCCACTCCTAGGGAGAGTAGCAGCAGTGCTGAACTTTCTCCATTTATAGACAATTTGTCTTACCGTGGACTGATAAACAGCAAGGCTTTTGGAGATACTTTTATAACCCTTTCCAGCTTTATGCAAGTCAACAATTCTTAATCGTAGGTCTTCTGAGAGCTCTTTTGTGCGAGGCATCATTCACATCAGGCAATGCTTCTGGTGAAAAGCAAACCCAGAACTGGTGTGTGTTTTTTATAGGGCAGGGCAGCTGTAACCAACACCTCCAATCTCATCTCATTGATTGGACTCCAGTTGGCTGACATTTCACTCCAATTAGCTCTTGGAGATATCATTAGTTTAGGGGTTCACATACTATTTCAACCTGCACTTTGAATGTTTACATGGTGTGTTCAATAAAAACATGGCAACATTTCATTCTTTGTGTGTTATTAGTTTAAGCAGACTGTGATTGTCTATTGTTGTGACTTAGTTGATGATCAGATCACATTTTATGACCAATTTGTGCAGAAATCCATATCATTCCAAATAGTTCACATACTTTTTCTTGCAACTGTATATACATATTTACCCCTGTCTTCTAAAATGATTTCAGTCTGCATTATTTTTTTCCATATCTTTTCAGTTTTGGAGATTGTTCTACTCCAGGCCATCTCGGGTAGTGGTGTGATTTAAAGGAACATTATAGGGTCAGGAACACAAACAATCTCTGCCAATCACAATGTTTTCCTATAGGAGAGCATTGGATTAGCTTAGATTATCAATTCTGATGATCGCAGCCAAGGAGGCGTGACGAGGCGGAGCCAAATGCCAACCTGGCCAATCCGTATCTCCTTATAGAGATGCATTGAATTAATGCATCTCTATGGGGAAAGTTCAGCGTCTCCATGCAGAGGGTTGAGATGCTGAACGTCAGTGCTGCTTACTGTGCAGCAATGACCCAGGAAGCACCTCTAGGGGCCGTCTGAGGAGTGATCACTAGAGGGTTTCCTAGGCTGTGAGTATAATTATTCCTTTCAGGCTTTTCGCAGTACCCATTGTACAGCGTTTCGGAATTTGCTGGCGCTATGTAAATAATAATAATAATAATAATCATGCTTTTTTTTCAGATAAAAGGCAATGTTTACATTACAGCCTAGGAACACCTCCACTGGCCACTCATCAGACGGCTACTATAGGTGCTTCCTGGGGCCGTGCTGCACATGAGCATTCAGTGTCTTAACCCTCTGCATGGAGACACTCATAGATATGCTTTGATTCAGTGTATCTCTTTGAGGAGATGCTGATTGGCCAGTGCTGTGTTTTGCTTGTGCTGGATCTGCCCTTTATCTGCCTCCTTGACAGTCTAAGCCAATCCAATGCTTTCTTATGGGAAAGCATTGTGATTAGCTGAGATCATCACTTCTGATGTCAGGCAAATGAGGGGCAGAGCCAGCAGCAGACTGGAGTAAAGGTAAGATGTTATTATATTTAGGGGGAGTAGGGGGCTAGATAGTATTTTTAACACTAAAGGGTAAAGAATACATGTTTGTGTTCATGACCCTATAGTGTTCCATTACGCTGTAGTTCTTATGGTGATTATAGTGTCTCTTTTAAAGCATATTTCCGTAACGTGCCAAGAATTCAGATTTGTTGTTTGTATCTGTAGACATGTCTATGGGTTAACCTGCACATGAAATATTACATTATGGAGTGTCTATGATTGAAAATTATACTAAATATCATTGCATGAAAGGGAAGCTTTTTTTTTCCTTCATCTTCTTTTCTGACCAATACAAAAAGCTGCAAAAATTTTGTATTATCTTATATTCTCTTTCTGTGATTCTAAAAAAAAATTTGAAATGTATTTGTAAAATATGTATTCAGTTTTTAGACTTTAACAGAGCAATGCAGATTCCAGTGTCTCTTGTTTATAAGGAGGCATAAAATGGTTTATCCTTGGAATGGTTACTCTGTTAGAAAGTGATTTGATGTTAGATTGCTGGTTTCATAGCTATCATTCATTTACAGGAGAACCTCTAATCAAAAGACAACTTTTACCAGAGTTTGACAGAGCCACAGAGAATCAACCCAAGTTGCAACCTTTGACAAGCTCTCCAAATGGTATATATTGTCTGAGTTGTGCAGATATATTAACAGTTTAAACGATTTACTATTTTCATAATGGATCTTAATTTGAGAGACAATGCACAACTTGGACATTTTTTTAAATATTCAACTTTTCATACTGCCGAGATTGATAAATCCAATGTTATTTGAAGGTTATTTATAAATATCACTGTATGCTTTGTTGTTTAATATTCTGATAATATAATTATAATATTTTTCAGAACCTTTTTCATAACGGCAATAAGCTTACGTTAAATTGGGTGTGCGTGAATTAAAAATAGTAGATCTGGTCCACATTTTCAGATATTCAAAATTAACTATACAATCAGATACATTTCAGATATAATGGCCATAGGAATGTGCACTCCCCCCCCCCCCCCCCCCCCCCCTACTGCGGTGAACATTTGTATTTTTAATGTGTTTTATTGTACATACTTCTTAGGTACAATGAAGGATAGAAGGAAGTGTTTATACAACATAACTTTGCAACCAGCAACCTGCAACCCTACAAGGTAAAAAATTCAAAAACCCTATTCACTGTCTGTCGTCGTAAATTAGCTATGTGAGCCAACCAGTGGAATTAAACAAACAAAAAAAGTTAGCAGTAGCCTTACTTAGCACAGTGAGAAAAACTCAGATGCACTTGTTAAAGTACCACTTCACACCCAGGAAGTACGGTACTTCAGCTTGCTAAAGCTTTATGTGTGGTGTAATTAGTACCACATTTTAATGGCACTTAATCAAAGTGCCATTAAAAAATTATTTTATCAAATTTCTGAGAAATAGTCATTTTTATAAATTAACAAACTCCTCCCTGTGTGTCATTAAAATGGCCGGGGAGGTTTGCTTCCTCTTCAGTTAGTTCCACTGAGCTAACAGAAGTGGCAGCCATGCTCTGCTAGAGTGCACTTCCACTACCTCATCTAAATCATAATGAGCATGCGCGTGTTCACAGGGATCATTGTATCTTGGGTTCCCCGACTCCTGCATCTTCCTGTTTCTGGCCTTCCACTGGATTCGGTGTCCTTTTCAGCTATCCCTTTCCTTGGAAATCAGTCAGCGTTCCGGGCTGAGAATCTCAGTGAGAAGCATCTCATAGGTCATTTCACCTGCGGAGACTGTCAATCTGAAGCTTTTGCAAGCTGTTTTTGATATACCCCCATGTCAACATGCATAAATAAGTAGTGATTAAAAAAATCCCTCTGGGGTGTTCCTTTAAATGTTAGGAATCTACTACAGCAGATTCATATATTTCACAATCAAAATGTCTCTGCTAAATTCAATGTTCCAATAATTTTGCCAGGGTTTTCTTATTTGTAATCCTAAATAAATTTTAAGACAATATGTATGCTTTTCCATTTGGAGAACATATAACCTTAGTTGTGTTTATTATAAAAGCAGGGAATTTAATCTAATCTCTTTTAAGACTGTGTTCTGTCCAATACTACTTTCATTGATAATGTTTTACTTATTGTACATCCCTTGGTAATTACCGGTATGAAAGCTGTTATCTGTCAATTGTCAGCTATTCATTAGGACATGTTATCTTATTGTATGCTTATTTACAGTTCTAGAAATACTATGTGCAGTGACAATTTAAAGTGCTTACAGGGGTATTCACTAAACTCTGAATTTTCACGAATTAAATCCAAATGGCAAATATAGCCAAGTCAAGACTACGGCTGAGTTGGAGATCTTTCCAGATCACCTAGTTTTTCCACTTGGATTTATTTGCGACAATCCGGAGTTTAGTGGAAAACCTTGTAAGTGTTGTGTGTGCACTTGTCTCCTTATAGAAACCCTTTAGGACCTCTTATTGTTGCAAAGTGTTTGTTTTATGACAATTATCCTTTTAATGCAGTGTGCTGAAAGGAAGACCAGAAAACCTGGTTCCCAAGTTTACTGAGCCAAGCCAATTTCATTCCAAATCGAATATTTTGTTTCAAAGATCTCAATTTAAATCAGCCGTTGGTTCATCTGAATGTACAAGTCAATCGAACAGCTCCCTCGCTGATAATGTGCCAAAAAGAGCTTTAAACACATTTGTTCCTCCGTTTAAGAAGCAAAAGCCTTCATCAGAGGCGCAATCCAGTTATTCGCAGAGAAACAATCCACATAGAGTCACACGTAGTATGTTGGATCGCCAAGAACATGATTTCAAACCAAATTCAGCACTTACAGAAGACCAAGATAATGAATCAGGTATTGGCATATAACTGTTTTTTGTTTTTTTCATCTACAAAGTATAAGGGAAGGCTGTCTTGCACTAGCAGGCATTCAACAGAACAATAGAGAAGAACGTGTAAAGTAAGCACACGCTACTTATTGACCTGGAATATAAGAAATTAACATTCTTTTCAGGGAGTGTGTAGGTAGGCTGTGTCAGTCACAGCTAAGGAAAAGTGTTACTGGGACTGCAGAAGGGAAGGTTTTTAACTTCTAAACAGTAGGGAGTTGAGCATCATTTATGTTAATTCACTAAACCAAGAACTTGCAGTGATCTTAAAAACAAATTGCAACTCTTAAAATAACCAAACTGTATTATAGCCAAATTGGAAATTGTTCCAGCTCAGGTACTCTCTCCTAAATGTTTGTAATTTTGTTGTGAATTCGGTACAATTTGCTGTTTAGTGAATACACTCATGACATGTTTATTCAATATGGCTATTTATTGTCCATGAAGCAACCATTTTTTAAAATGTATTTTTCTTTGCATGTTAACTTTGTGCCATCCAGAATGTAATATATGTTGAGCAATGAGATCTGTAAGCTTCAAGTCTAACCATATGTTCAGTGGTACTTGTGCAATATTATTGATCTGGTATGGGTTCTAGTGGTGTTACCCGTGTATGTTGACTAGACGTATGTATTTTCTTTCCAAAAGATTTGTTGCATCTAGTATCCAATCTTTGCTGTGCCAGAGACATGCAGGAAATGAGAATTCGGAAAAAACAAAGGCAGAAAATTAAACCACAGCCAGGTTTGCTATATCTTGAGAAAACCTCCTCATCAGCCAGAATTCCACTACTATCTGCAGTGAATAAGGAGCCCCCTGCTACATATTCAAAAGAACAGGTATACATTTTAAGCCTTTTTTTGTACGTGAATTTACTGCTTAGGAGCAGTATAGGACAGACTCCTGAAGTGCTTCAGGGATCTGTGATTTGTTTGACAGTTTCTAAAAGCGCAGATTCAAAAGTGACTACAGCTCATTGGGAAACATCGGAAAGCCGCATGCATGTAAGCATGCGGTTACAGCACAGAATCTTCTCAATAAGAAGCCTCTGATTGGTGTATTCCACGGCGCAGACTGAAAGAGGAGGGCTTGCAAAGGCTGCAGACAACAGGTCTGCTGATTTTTGTACGTTTTTTTTTTGTTTTTTTTACCTCAAAGAAAACATACAGAAAAAAGCATGCTTTCTTTAGGGGTATATCTATTAAATTGTAATATATTTTCAATGTAGTGTTTGTGTTTAATGGAATTTCACTGTCAGTTTTTGAAGGAATGACGGGTGTACATATGTTCATAAACAATTTATCTTTAAGCACACCTAAAGGCTCGTGTGTCACTGACACTGACTGTCCTTTATCGTTATCCTATTAATTTTTATATATTTCTCTCTAGTTATACATGCTCGGACTTTTAAAAACAAGTATTGAAATTAAAAGTGAAAACTCCGGATCGTTTCAATTTAACTGCTTGGATTACTACACAAAAGATTGTCTGCTGTCTGAAAATGGTGTGCAGATAGCTGATGGAGGATGGCTGATTTTTACCGATAATTTGAAGGCAGGCAAAGAGGAATTCTACCGGTAATATTCCAGTGAAAAAAAACAAAAAACCTTCCAAATGTCCTTTCCTTATACGTTAAATACGAAATGTAGTCATGAAATATGCTGCAGCTGGTTTCGACGAGCATCAACTTTTTTGTCTCCCAGACTTTGAGTCATGTAAAAGTGCAGGTTTTGTTGCCTTAAGAAAAAAATACTGCCAAACACTGTTATTATACAAATGAGTGTTTCTCCAGCTGGCTCTTAGTATAAGTTGTGTGTGTGTGTTGATTACAAGACTACAACAAAATAGATGTTCCTACGTTTGTGGTTTGTTCGAATTAACCTGTGTCCATGTATTTTCTGTAGAGCACTGTGTGATACTCCTGGTGTGGATCCTAAACTAATTTCTCCAGATTGGGTTTATAATCACTATCGCTGGATTGTATGGAAACTTGCGTCTCTTGAAGTTAAATTCCCAGAGTGTTTTGCTAGTCGATGCCTTACGCCAGAAAGAGTGCTTTTACAGCTTAAGTACAGGTCAGTGGAGGAGACCTTATGAATATAGCTTCATCATTTTATGGTTTTAGGTGTTTGATCTCAATATTAAAGGGAAATTGGGGCAGGGAGGCATGATTCAATATTTTTTAATTCATTCCAAAACTGTGTGTAAATGAAATCAAAAAGTACTTACCTTTTGAAGTTCTAAGCAGATCCACTGTTTAGTGGGTCTGAACTCGTCTAAAGGGAAAACCCACCCTAACCAGATAAAGCCTCCAGTCCAGAGCCTTTATATTCTGTTCTGTTGGGTGTCTTATCCCATACCAATATCACGAGAGTCCGGAACCACTCAAGAGCAGAGAATGGGTGCACGGTACTCAACCATCAACTTTTAAACCATCAACTTTGAAAATGTTACGTTAATGGTCATATAACCAATTGTTCTATAATTTTTATACTTGTTATTGGAGCAGAAGGCAAACAAAACTCTCATCCATTGCTGGAGGCATAGCTTAAATTAACACTATAGTGTTAGGAATAAAAAGCTGTAATCCCCACACTATTGTGCCCTGCCCCTTTACACTTCCCTGTGGCAATTAAATGGTTAAAAACCCTTTAAAAACACTTACCTGATAACAGTGCGGAAGTTCATTGGCACTGGCTCCTTCGATGTAATCACGATGGGCATGCATGGTATCCCTTTTCTTTTTGTTTATATGAGTTTCGACGAGACTACATGTCTAGCATATATACATGCATTCTAAACCTTGCTATTCTTTATGCATAATTTGTACTAAAGACCTGGTGAGACACAAATCATAATTAAAGGGAAGAAATAGTTGGGATGCCTTCAAGCACCCCAATGACTTTGGTTGAGCCCATGTAGTTTTCCTCTCCATAAAAAATATATAATGGGGCGTGTGGGGACCCCCCCCCCCCCCCCAGAACCCACCCCTGAGCGGCGGGAGGGGGCCCTAAATCAAAAAATGTAAGCTAACCAATCAGAGTGCTCTGACAGTGCCTAATCATTAAATTCATGAACACCAATATGCAAAAAGTAATAATCCATATCTGATAAGGTTTATAGCAATATTGGCAGGCACACAACCCAGTTCGGGATGAGTATCTTGAACTATAGGAAAGAGAAATCACACAGAGACCAAGTTGAATATAAGAATTCACACCACACTTTGTCTACAATGGGACCCAATACAAAGTAAACTTAACTCTCATTAAGTTGTTGCATGCATTCACTACAAACAGCTTAGTATCTAGATATATCAGCTTAAGTATACATCACCATTAGAGGGGCTTGGTTGTGTCCTCACTGCATGACTGGGGGAACTCAAGCAGTGAGACTTGGAGGGACCCTCTCTTCTGGGAACAGTAGAGACCAGCAACACGCACCTATATTACAGGTGGGTAGTTTTATTTATTTATTATTTATTTATTAAAAATTCTTAAGAAACGCAGTCTTATTACCCATAGGGTCTCGATGCGCATACCAGCAATAAAACAGACAAAACAATATCCAGCAAACAACAGCATTATAATCACATGCATTTGAACCAGGTTAAAAGTTTCATGTCATTCCATACGCCTGAGCAAATAAAACTGTTTTTAAGCTCTGGCGAAACTTCAGTAGATCATTCTCAAGTCTTAATGTCAGAGGCAGGGAGTTCCAAAATTGCGCTCCCTGAACATCACTCGTTCTCCCTCCGCACTTTTTCTTTTTAAAATTTGGAATCTTCAATAAGGCTAAATCAGCCGATCTCAAGGATCGACTGGGAGTATAGCGTGTGAATTTATCCTTCAGATAGTCTGGTCCCATACCATGGACTGCCTTATATACCAAACAACCATTTTTAAACAGAACCCGTTCACGAACGGGCAACCAGTGCAAGGCTCTTAATGATGGAGTGATATGGTCATTACGGGCCACACCCGTAAGTAGCCTTGCAGCTGCGTTCTGTATCAACTGTAGCTTGTGTATGATGTTCTGAGGCAGTCCAATGTGCAGAGCATTGCAGTAGTCCAATCGGCTACTGATGATGGCGTTGACCACCGAGATTTGATCGGAGGGGGCAATGAATCTGAAAATAGACCTCAGAAGCTTCAGGTGGTAGTGGCAAGAGCTTACCACCTGATTAATCTGAGGCTTCAGTGTCAACCTGGAATCGAGAATGACTCCCAGATCTCTGACCTTAGTGGCAGGACTCGGAGATGGAGAAAACGAGTCCGGCCATGAGGGAAAGATACTATTCACCTCCTGGTTACTGAAGATGATGCATTCAGTTTTGGAGCCATTAAGTTTTAAATAATTGGCTCCCATCCACGACTGGATATCCTGTAGGCATGAAGAAAGATTGATTTGATCCTCCTTTTTCTTGGCCAGGCGAAAGTACAACTGGGTATCGTCGGCATAGATATGATAGGGAAGCATGTGGCGGCGGATGATATGGGTCAGTGGCCTCATATAGATGTTAAACAGGATTGGAGATAAAGCCGAACCCTGGGGGACTCCACACGTCAGGGAGATGTTAGAGGAGTAAAATGTCCCCAATTTTACCCTTTGAACCCTGTCGTGGAGAAACGAGGTCACCCAAGCTAGCGCCCTGTCATCCACACCAGCCACAGTAAGTAGCCTCTCTGTCAATCTATCATGATCGATGGTATCGAAGGCCGCCGATAAATCCAGGAGTACCAGGGCAATTTCCTCCCCTCTGTCCAAAGCCCACAGGAGATCGTCGTGGACTTTAACCAGGGCAGTTTCTGTCCCTCTACCAGGTCGAAATCCCGATTGGAAGTCATCCAGAATGTGATTAGATTCCAGGTGAGGCTGAATTTGCCATACCGCCGCTCTCTCGATGATCTTGGCCAAAAAAGGCAAGGTGGAAATAGGTCGATTGTTGCTCAACTCGGAGCGTGGCACAGTTGGTGTCTTCAGCAGAGGGATAACCACAGCCTGCTTCAGAATGCCAGGAACAACTCCGGTGGCAAATGACATACTAACAATGTCTGCAATATAGGGGGCCAAAGCATCAGCGGCATCCTTCACCAGCTGAGCAGTGCAGGGATCCAGCCATGAGGACGATGCCCTGAGAGACTTGAGGATGAACAGAATCTCAGATGAACTAACGGGTTTAAAATTCGAGAACATCGAGCCATCATAGTTCTCCAAGTGAGTGCCAAGTTTCTCCGTCTTTTATACCTTTTTACCAAGTCTGGAACTTTTCCAAGATTTCTTATCAGTGTAGCCCAGCATGTATCTGTTATGCGCATTAAGTAATCTTTATGAGTACATTGTAGGCTTTTAAGAATCGACTATACGTGGCGATGCTTAACATATACCAACCTTATTATCCTGTATAGTGTTACTGAAGTCATAACGCTGCTTGATATCTCACTTAAGTCTAACCACTTTCTTTACGACTACGCTAAACTTACTAGAACAACTCTTCTTAATATAAAATGAGGCTCAAAGCTACTCAGAGATGATATAAATTGCATTGTACTATTCCCGTTATGTATGAACTTTATCGTCTCCCATCTCTCATTTTGTATCCCATATAATTTTATGCCTCAATAAAAAAGAGATTGACAAAAAAAAAAAAAGTAATCTTTATGGTTGACCAGGCCAGTCATGATATCACCCACGGCCCATGCCAGACACATGCGGTATATTTTTCTATGAAACTATGTCCCTATACTCTTATCTTTCTAAACATTGCTGGCACCAAATCCCACTTTTAAGCACGTAGACCACTTTGGATATTGGCCAGACATGTTATAGAATATTTTATGCTGTGTCATCTTGTTTTTCTTAGTGCGATACAGTTTAAGACAAGTGCCATCTTAGTTATCTATAATAGTTTAATTTGCTCAATAGTGATCAATCAAAGTCTCTACATTTACCTGTCACTGCACTCTGGTTGGCTTGAAATCCAACCAATCAGAAGGCTCTGTCATTCTAAGTTTTATTTTTTACAGGTACTTATTCTTTTGTCGTCTCCCCCCTCCCCCCCTCACTTTTAGGGTGAGGGGGGTAGGTAGGGGTTTATTTTTTGGGGGTGGGGGGTTGACGAGGCTTGGGGACCCATAGTCATCTTGGGTGGGGTAACATTTTTGTTTCGGGTCCCCACCCTTAACTTTTTTTTTTCAGTTTAATTAAATTTACTTTGCCAGCTAGATTGTGGTATTTGAAAAAATTAGAAAGTGACCCGTCCCTTTTCGTTTCATGATTCTAGATATGACGTGGAAATTGATAAAACTCGTCGATCCGCAATCAGAAAAATAATGGAGAGAGATGACTCCTCGGCTAAAACACTAGTGCTGTGCATCTCCAGAGTAATTACTCAGGGTGGCAACGTGACAAATCCACGCAGTGATAAAAACGAACCTGCTGATACCAAGCCAGGGTCTGCTGTTATCGAGGTGACCGACGGTTGGTATGGAATCAAAGCCCTGCTCGACCCTGCCCTCACAGCTCTGCTGCACAGAGGAAAGCTTTTTATTGGTCAGAAAATAATCACTCATGGAGCAGAGCTTGTTGGTTGTGATGATGCATGCACACCGTTGGAAGCTCCTGAATCCATTATGCTAAAGGTACATTTCACATATACAATATACATCCAGTTTTTATTTAGTTTTTTTGTATCTTTTGTGTTATGTGTTTTTTTTTTTGTTTGTTTATAGAACTTTGTAGAATATTTTTGATATTTTTTGCATAACGTGTAAAAAGTGTCAGGGTTATTTACTAAATTCTGAAAAAAAAAAACCCTCTCCATTGTCTCCAACCCAGCTGTAGTCACAGCTTGGCTGGTTTAAGCTCCGTTTAATCATTTGGATTTAGTTGGCTAGAATTCTGTTTTTAGTGAATAATCTTAGATGTTTCCATTCTCTGCCGAGGGATGTTGGTTATTTTATTAAGTTCAATAAACGTCTCTAAGCTCGTGGTGTGAAAGCAGCTTCTAAGGACTTTAATAACTTTTATTGACTTTTTTGTAATTTAATAATAAAAAGACAAATCTGAGAAGGATTTTGTTTTTGGTTTCTTTGTTTTTCAGTTCACTTAAAGTTGTGGTCTTACCTTTGTTCTGATCTTAGCAGCAGCCAAGATTACCGTATATACTGGTGTATAAGTCGAGTGCAGTTTTGTGACCAACAATTGTGAAATATGCTATGCCTCATGGATAAGTCGAGGGTAAAACTTGGGCTATGAAATTCTGTGATTTTTATAATTATATACACACACTCATACAAACACACACTTTGCATTACACACACACTCATACAAACAATCTGCATTACACACACACTCATACAAACAATCTGCATTATACACACACTCATACAAGCACACACTCTGCATTATACACACACACTCATACAAACACACACTCTGCATTATATACGCACCCTCTGTGTGTATATAATGCAGAGTGTGTGTGTGTGTGTGTCTGTATATAATGCAGATTGTGTGTGTGTATATAATGCAGTGTGTGTGTTTGTATGTGTGTGTGTGTATATAATGCAGTGTGTGTGTTTGTATGAGTGTGTGTGTATATAATGCAGTGTCTGTTTGCATGAGTGTGTGTGTGTATATAATGCAGTGTGTGTGTTTGTATGAGTGTGTGTATATAATGTAGAGTGTGTGTTTGTATGACAATGTGTTTGTGTGTGTGTGTAGGTCTATAGTTAAATAGAAATGTTTCCATCATTTGTGTCCCAGAAGCTCCTGCACAGCAAGGCTTGGTTCAGTGGAGCTAATGGGAGGATTCGACCAGCGCCCAGAGAATCCCAAGTTAGCTCTCAAACACTTTTAGGCAATTTGATTGCTTACCCTAGGAGAGTACATAGCACTCCTGGCACCATAGCCACTGCTGAGTGTGGTGGTTATGGTATCTGGAGTGTAACTCTAATGCAATACATTCAGATAGTTTAAAGGACAGGGTGAAAGGACAAAAACATTTATTTTAGTATTTTTTTTTTTATTATTATTATTATTTTTTGTAATAATTAATTATTTTTTATTATTATTTAATTATATTTTCGTCCCCCCTCCCTGCTTGTTAGCTGGCCAGGGAGGGGGGCTCTCATTCCCTGGTGGTCCAGTGGATGGGCTGTGTAGGAGGGGGGCTGGCAGAGAGCTCTTACTTGCCTTCACAGCAGCTCCTGTTAGCTCCCTTCTCTCACCTCCGGTTCGGTCAGCTCCTCTGTCAGCTCCCACTTATTGATAATTTTAGGGCCCCCACCCGCCGCACAGGGGTGGGGGCCGGGGGGGGGGACAGTAGGTCCCCCCCCCTTATTGATAATTTTAGGGCCCCCACCCGCCGCTCAGGGGTGGGGGCCGGGGGGGGGACAGTAGGTCCCCCCCTTATTGATAATTTTAGAACGCGAGCTGAGCTGTCAGTCAGACAGCTCAGCTCGCGAACGCGCATTCCGCGCACATGCGCGCTATAGCGCTGACTATCTTCATAGGGCGGCATTCAATGCCGCTCTATGAAGAACGCGATTGGTGCAGCGCGAAGCCGCGCATGCGCACCACATCGCGATGACGCTTCTCTGTGAGAAGCGTCCTATTGGGCCCCGCGATTCTGTCATTTTTACAAAAAAGGGGGCGCGGCATGGCTGGGAGCTCGGCGCTGGAACGGAGGTAAGTTTTTAATATAGAAACACCTCGAAATTTTTTTTTACTAAATGAAAGTTCATATAAAAGCAAGAAGGAAGGCTGGGCGACCTGTCTTTCTTGCTTTTATATGGTGACTATAGAGTCCCTTTAAGTAATATTTTTAACTTCCTTCCTACCAACCCCGTGGGGGAAGAGCGCCTTGTGTAACACAAGCTCAGTGGTTAGAAAAGGAATTAGATAGGTAATACTGCGGGCTTCTACTTTTTAATTTTTTATTTGTTCTGTAGTAGAAGTCGGAATCACCCTTCTTGTCTTTGTAAAATTCTAATAATGTAAAATAGTTATGTACATAACAGATTCATTTTGTGAATGTTAATGAATGACTTTCTCTTGTTGCCAGCTTTCAGCTAATAGTACTCGCCCAGCTGCTTGGTTCACAAAACTTGGATATTTTCGAGATCCTAGACCTTTCTGCTTGCCTCTGTCGTCACTGTTTAGTGAGGGTGGCATCGTAGGCTGCGTTGATGTAATCATTCAAAGAATTTATCCTGTCCAGGTATGTGAGAGGTCTTCCTCCTCTGTAACGTGCATTCCGGCACATTTATTTAGCTAGAAGTTGCCCTTAAAAATCACTGGTGACTTGTTCAACATTAACATTTAAAGAATTACTACATCTGCCACTGAGACGTCAGGAATTGGAATTTTACATAAAACAGGGCTTCTTATACCAAGAATAGAAACCAATATGGAATCCATTGTATAGAGAAGCTGTGCTGGCACTTTAAATAGATGCATTTTAGGCAGTGAATATACAGGTATTATTAATATAAATATTATTAACTTCCAGGGAGAAATCTGATTGCCGTTGTGGAGTTTTTGCAGAATGATTTTCTCATTTTGAGCCAACATTGTATTTTGCTTCAGTGTTTTATTTTTTTTTCCTTCCTTTATATCAACATCAGCAACGTAAATATGTGAAACATTATGCTCTGTGGTGTTTTTCATCAGACTCTATTCCAAACTAGATTCTTCTTATTATTTTATATAATATTACTATATTGCTATTCCTGCGTGACATTACTTTCAGCACATCTGTGCTTGTGGTTATAAGCCATTTAAACTCTGCAGTCATGTCTAGCCCTTCTAAATAAACCTAACCAGGAAAGATAACATCAATAAAATTCACCTAATAAAATGTCTTAATAAACTCAGTCCCAAATTCCAAAAAAGGTTATAGCTAGTACTTGTGTATAAACTATCGCACACACGCACTAGAACACCAGCTAAGCACAATTAAAAAGGCAAGCATGTTGGAATGCAGTGGTGCAACTAGGTATTTGTCTAGTAGCTACAAAGAAACAATGACATTATAAACCAAAATGGTCGAAGAGTTTAAAGTCGTGTTGAAGCTACGAACATCATTGAAAAGTACTGCAAAATACGTTTGTGCTGTTATAATACATAATAATAAGTTAAGCCATTTCCAATGGTTGTCATGTTTTTGTTGCTTTTAAAGTTGTGTGTGTGTGTTTTTTTGCTCCTTTGACTATTTTGGCCTAAAATCTAAAATACTTTTTTGGTTCACTTAGAATTCCTGGCAAGTTTTCACTTTTTAGTAAATAACCCTGTTTGTCAAGCACATGGAACAATAGCGCAATCTCACTAATGTGATAGAAGGGAAAATACAATGAAAAAGTAAGAAGAATTTTGGATAATTGAAAAGGAAATTTAAAAAAATGACTGAGTTGGAGAGAGAGATTTGTGGGGCAGTGTTGAGCACCTAGAAAAAAAAATGCTATGTTATACTGATGTGCTTTCATTATTTATGACAACAACTTAAAGGGACACTATAGTCACCCAGACCACTTCAGCTCAATGAAGGGGTCTGGCTGCCAGGTCCATCTAGTGTTAACCCGTCAGCTGTAATCTGAAACTGCTATGTTTACATCACAGGGTTAATCCAGCCTCTATTGGCTTTCTTCCTGACAGCCGCTAGAGGCGCTTCCCTGACGCTCAATGCGAAAATCGCATTGAGCACGCTGAACATCCGTAGGAAAGCATTGAGAAATGCTTTCCTATGGGCATTTTTAATGTGCACACGGCTCTGAACGAACATGCGCATTCTGCTCCACTCGGGAGCTGACATCGGAGGGGGAGGAGAGGTCACCAGCGCCGAGGGAGCCCGGTGCTGAATAAAGGTAAGTGGCTGAAGGGGTTTTATAATGTGTATTGTCAGGGAATACCATAGTATTATGCTCTATTTCACCTTCATTCCAAATGGAATAAATATTCCAGGATTTCCTGTGTTTCAGTATATGGAAAAAACAGCAAATGGCCTGTATGTGTTTCGTAATGAGCGCGCAGAAGAAAAGGAAGCCGAAAAACATTCTGCAAATCAACAGAAAAACCTTGAGATATTATTTGGGAAAATCCAAGCAGAGTTTGAACAGCAGGAAGGTCTGTAATGGCAAGCAGTACTATTAATATTCTTAATGTTACAATGTAGACATACAAGCATTTTCTTGGGATCCAACATTTATTATATTTAGCTTCTGTGCAGGTTGCAGTATTTTTTCAATTTTATATTGCTTTTCGGGTTTTGTTTTTTTATGTTTATGATATTGTTAAGGATTTCGTTTCTGCTAATGGAGAGCAATGTTTTTGTACGTTTTATAAATAATGTGTATAATAAACTCTTAGTAGCATTTCTATATAACTTGTTCCTGCCAAGTAAATGCTGTTTTCATTTTTAATGTATTGCTTGCACTGTAGGCTTACAGACCCATATTATTAAGCTTTGCCTTGAGGCACATATGCTGTAACTTACTGATTAGTTCTCTGATTGTGTAAAAAATAGTCTCTGGGGTTTATGCATGTTCCCTTTCCAGGGAGCTTGTCTGGCATTTTTGGTCTGGGCTGCATCTTGAGGAGGCATTATATACTTTCTGTGTTATGGGATCGACAAACAAAGATATATGTGAGATGCTCCAGAGTTAGCATTATCCCACAGGGCAGGTGCCTGGTCTATTCTTGGTTCTGCTTGTTCTACAGATTGCTGGAGGAACATTCATCTTCTCACTTGATGGATGACTGGTTTTATGTATTTCTTGAAAACCCGCACTGGAGTATTAACCTAACTTCTATAAAACTAAAATATGTAACTGAACCGGTTTCATGTAAAGTTCTCTCAATTTGTAATTTGCTTATCCTTTTGCAGCATCAGGTACTAGAAGAAATGGACTCCGGTGTCGTTCTTTAAATAGACAGCAGATATCTGCTCTTCAAGATGGTGCAGAGATTTATGAAGCCATTCAGGCTGAATCTGACCCTGGCTACCTTGAGGTAAGCAAACACTGGGTGTCTATGACTATTCCTTTTTTATTTTTTTTTGGTGTGCCTGGATGTGGACGAAAAACACACAGGATAGGGGATATCGTTTAACTATTCTAAATTGAAATAAACTGAACATTTACAGAATACTGTATACATTATACAAAAAAGTCAACAAAAGCCTTAAAAAAAACCACACAAATCTGACCAATTATTCTAGAAAAATCCCCTGAACAAATCTTAATGTTACTGAGCTCAGAATTAATCAATGCTCCAATTACCAATGACTGGAAGTGCAATTGGGTGCTACAGCTAAAATGAGTGACCTATCACTGGTTTGGCTTCTATAGGTAGGATTTAGTACCAACCAATCTCAGTGCATGTAATGCAAGATTTTCTGCTGCTTTTAGCTGTGTGATGTAAAATATTAGATACTATGATGACTGTATTATATACAAGTGCAATGTTTCAATAACTATTTTGATCTCACAGTCTTGTCTTAGTGGTGAGCAGCTGAGGGCCCTTAATCATTACAAACAAGCATTGAATGATAAGAAGCAAGCTCAGATCCAGGCTGAATTCAGGAAAGCAATTGAATCCAGCGAACAAGGTCCCAATGGCTGTGCAAAGAGAGATGTGACTCCCATATTGAAAATGCGTCTTGTGGACTACAAAGACCAAGCACGAGACACAGGTCAGCACCAGGATCCAATCTGTTTTAATGTATCCTCATTCTCGGGTTGATACATGTTCTAAAATGCCCTGTAATCATAGGGACCCTTTAAACCCTTTGGTTTGGTGGTTTATTATTTAGTCACTATTTTCCTATAATGCTCACTTCGCTGTTGTTATATAATTTTGCAATTTGTGTGTGTATATGTTTTTTATTTATTTTTTCATTAAAATTTAAAAAAATATTTCTCTGTGACTGCTAAATTTAAGTTTTATCTATACTGTCAAGGTATTTATATCGGCAGACATTTTGTGCTATGATAGAAATTAAAGTGTATATTGCCTAAATCATTCTGAACAGAGTAGACTCCATTTTGTTATCTTCAAGCTAACAAAAGACACAAGATTTCTATCCTTTCTGTAAAACTAACCACTTTGCCAGAGCTAAAGGAATGCTTAGTATATACAAACCTGTTGATAAGAGATGAGAACGGGGGATGGACAGACTGTCTAAATGCTAATGGAATATAAGTAATCCTAAACCCAGACATTTGTGACAGAGAAGATTAAATAATTTAATTTTACTTTCGATATTGTATAACGTCCCATTGTAAGTTTAGGGGTCATATTTAGTTATAACTGTCATATTAGAAATTATAGCAGAATTTGCCAGACACATAGTCTGAAGAAAGCTTAAAAAAAAAAAAAACTCTTTGAACTGACAGAAAACTTAAGTTATAGACAACCATAAAGATAAGGTAAATGACGTCAAAATAACCACCAGGAAAAGTTAACTCTTTCTTGGATAGGGATGTTTAGTGGGACAAGACTGCCCTCTATAGACCAAATACTTAAATTGCTATCTGGAAGGTAACCACACCTCCAGTTTGATATTGGTCTATCACCTAGTGACGAACAGTGAATTTTCCCTTTAAAATGTTAAGACAAAGGGAAGAGAGAGGTATGCAAAGTAAGCAAGAAAGTAAGCAAAGAAGCAAAGGGCTAAGCAGTCGGGGGAAGGAGTCACAGGAAGCAGTCGGAAGCAGGCTAAGTCAGGAGACAAAGAAAGAGACCCATGACATTCAAATTCCTGAGAATACCTGAGAACATCTGATGAGAACATCTCTTTAACTGGTAATTATACTGGTTTCATTTAATTAATCTAAATTAATTACATTTTTCTAATAGCATGATATATGACTGGATAAATCACGATCAGATTTCGATATTTAGAAATCTTAGTTACTAAAGAATATATAATTAAGCATTCTATTCTGCAGATGGAATTACAATAATTATGTATTTATGTGACATATCACATGTTAGCATATCGTGGTATTTATCCAGGTGTATTGATTTGCTCTAAAATAAGATAAAATATCTGTTTAGGCAAGTTAAAATTCTGCTTATAGAACATGGTAGATTACTCTTATTGGATGGTTCCAGGAAATGACTAATGAGCTGGTTTAAATGTTATTTTATTTAAAATTACATGAGAATAGATCTTAATTACCTAGGAGGTCTAGCCAGCATTGAAAGGGTTATTATAACTGTCAGCTAAAGTTTTATGGCCTTAAGCTGCAAGCTCTGTGTGTGTAAGTTTTACTTTTGTTTCTCTGTGAAGCCCATCATAAATCTTCTTGGCAATTGCTATGTTAACCATTGGAATGTATTGCCATTAATTGCATACCATGTTATACTGAATATTCATTGATTATTGTCACGCATGTTACATATTATTATTATTTAAATTGTCACAATAAATTGTATCTATTTTTATAACAAATTGTGATTTTATTTATATGGAATACATTTCACTTACACGATAATGATCTTTGGGATCTGAGAATTGAAATAGTGGGCAATTCTCAACTGTTTACTATTAGTATCCCATAAATATCCCCACAATACCTATATTCAGATTTGTTCAGGAGAAGATGAGAGATCAATTGTGTGATTTGGGCTCTTATAGACTTGTCAAAAATGTTGAATGTTTCTTTCTAATTGCAATCAAAATACAATAGGAAAAAAAAAACATTTGGTGTGCAGTTCCATAAGGAGTCCGTGGTCAGATGGTTTGGCAGCCATATTGGTTTACATGACCAATTTTTAAAGTGTGTGTTTTTTTTTTTTTTTTAATATATAAATATTTCTATAAGATGTGGGTCTATGTGAAATGATGTTTTGCCAACTACAAGTGTACAAATACAATATCTGTGCCATAAGGTTGTCCTCCTCCATTTATTTTGCTGCTAAATTTTTATATTGTTCAACAACTGTTTTATATCTTTTTCTCCCAGCATATATATTGAACATATGGCGACCTCTTCCTGATGTAGTCGCCTTGCTGAAAGAAGGGGTTCGATTCAAGATGTATAACCTAGCAACATCCCATTCAAAGGGCAAGTCAGAAGCTGCAGATGTGCAATTAACAATGACAAAGAAAACCCAGTTTCAACAGCTTCAGGTTAGAGTTAATTTGGGACACTGTTTGTCTTTTTAAAGATTCATATCAGATTCTAAGAATACTGTCATCTTTTAGTCTTCACAGGACATCTTGGTTCATTTGTATAGCCCAAGAGAAGTTATCAGACTGAACAGGTTCCTGGATCCTTCCTTCAGGGCACCATATGGAGAGGTCGATTTGGTTGGATTGGTGATATCCACATGCAAGAAAACAGGTATCCCAAAATTAGATTTTTCATTTGTTTTATTTTTGCTTTATTCTGATCAATTGTGGGCATGAAGGTTGCTGAATTGTATTTCCAAATACAATAAACCCAGGGCCAGCCCGCCCATAGGTCCCAGTGGAGCCATATCCAGGCAGCACTTTCACAGGGGCAGCATTTTGCCACCCCTGTACACTCTAACAAACCTGCTGTAAGGGGCCAGGACTGCCTATCAATTACCGCTTATAGATATATGCGGTTCCGGGCCCCTGCAGCCTTGGCTAATGAAGAGAAGGCCCAGAAATCTAATCTTCCCCTCCAGCAGCAGTAGGTACTGTCGTCTCCTTTCGCGAGCCGTGGGTTACCATGGCAACCCTCAGCAGCATTCTCGCGGCTTCAGCGAGGGGAGAACAACACCTGCTGCTGCTGCTGCTGGGAGAAAGATTAGACTTCTAGGCCCCATCTTCACGATCCTCCAGCTCCACTGAGCCATCGCACCACCAATAAATCTAGTATTCCCCCCTCTCTGCCCACTGGTAAGAGTTAGGAAGGGGGGAATAAACAGATTTATAAATTTTAAAAAAATGTTTAAAACAAAAAACAACACACACTAAATCAACTACATACAATGCGTTCACTACACACACTGACACTGCACCCACTACACAAACACACAATGCATTCACTACATACAATAAACAGAAACTGCATACACTACACACACTGACACTGCATCCACTAAAAACACTGCATGCATTACACACACCGACACTGCATCCTCTACACACACTGCATACAATAAACACACCGCATTCACTACACACACTGCACAATGTCTTGGGCCGGCCCTGAATATACCTTTGTCTACAGATGGCTTCACTTTTTTTGCATTGGAAACCTTTGCTCCAGTGCTGGCGTTCACCCTTCAGAGAAGTTACTTTCTATGCCAGGACTCCTTTTTTTTGCTCTTGATCTCTGCAGAAATTACAGTGACTTCCAGTCCTCTCCCCTTTCCCATAGTCGTCAGCAAACATTGTAGATTAGATTTCATCACTTGTATTATAGTAATAATCCCTATATTAAAAGTATTAAACATATGTATTTCTGTTTGGTTAAAAAATTTAATTAAAAACCACAGGCATTATTTCAACCTTTATTTAAGTTGCTTTTTTTAATTATATTTTTTATTTCTGAAGCGGCACTATCAAAGTATGTTTTTTTTGTTTGTTTTTTTTTAAACATTTTTTAAAGCATTACTCATAATGGGTGTCTAGTTATAGACTGGGAGCGTCGGCCTATGCTTTCAGCCTCTTAGTGCGTCTCAACCAAATGATTCCAACTCCAGAGGAGAAGAATGTGGAGTGGTGCCTGGGGGACTTCACTTAAAGGGACACTACAGTCACCTGAACAACTTTAGCTTAATGAAGCAGTTTTGGTGTATAGAACATGCCCCTGCAGCCTCACTGCTCAATCCTCTGCCATTTAGGAGTTAAATCCTTTTGTTTATGAACCCTAGTCACACCTCCCTGCATATGTGACTTGCACAGCCTTCCATAAACACTTCCTGTAAAGAGAGCCCTATTTAGGCTTTCTTTATTGCAAGTTCTGTTTAATTAAGATTTTCTTATCCCCTGCTATGTTAATAGCTTGCTACACCCTGCAAGAGCCTCCTGTATGTGATTAAAGTTCAATTTAGAGATTGAGCTACAATTATTTAAGGTAAATGACATCTGTTTGAAAGTGAAACCAGTTTTTTGTTTTTCATGCAGGCTCTGTCAATCATAGCCAGGGGAGGTGTGGCCAGGGCTGCATAAACAGAAACAAAGTGATTTAACTCCTAAATGACAGTGAATTGAGCAGTGAAATTGCAGGGGAATGATCTATACACTAAAACTGCTTTATTTAGCTAAAGTAATTTAGGTGACTATAGTGTTCCTTTAAGTGTTGGAAAACATTGTTAAACCAAAATCACTTCATGGCAAATAAACCTTTATATTATATTTAAATGTAGGAAGGTGTCAGTGGACTCTGGGCACCATAACATATGGAGTGTCCTTTAACCCCTTAAGGACCAAACTTCTGGAATAAAAGGGAATCATGACATGTCACACATGTCATGTGTCCTTAAGGGGTTAAGATATTGGTTTAAAATCAAAAATATGAGAATAGGCTTGGAAGAGGTAGGAGAGACCTAGAACGTGTATATTATTTGTTATAATAGTATGTTACAATGTAGTGCAAAATACTGTGGGTATGATTTAATTCTTCATGAATAAAACTGTTTATATGGTTAGGCAAGGCCAGTTGTGCAGGGCTCTTAAATGCAAATTATATATTTTTTTCTTCTGTTTTGCCAAGGGCTGAGGTTTAACAGTAAAAAAACATTTGCAATCCTTAAAACTCATTTTTTTTTTCCAGGTGCGGCTCCAATAGTATATTTATCAGATGAAACACATACTCTTCTGGCAGTGAAGTTTTGGACGGATCTTGGGCAGCTTGCATTGGAAGAGATCACTAAGCCAAATTCTGTTATTGCTGCTAGCAATCTACGCTGGAGATCAGAATGTATATCTGGCATTCCCACACTGTATGCTGGAGATTTATCCACGATCTCATCAAATCCTAAAGAGTCACATCTTCAAAAAAGTTTCCAGAACCTTAAACAGTCAATCCAGGTAATGCTTCTGGTGAGAAATTGTAATGACGTGAATGACAAAGTTTTTAGAGACTTTTTAAAAGGACAATCCAGGCTGGAGATGGCCCTGTTTACTACCGTATGGAGATATTGCATTGAAAAGAAGCAAGAAAGAAAGTAAAAAAACATTCTAGTGATTTTTCCAGCTTTGCTGCATATTTGCAGCTTCTGCATGGGCCGGAAAGTAGCAAACATCTCATCAATAATCCTTGTACTCAAGTTTGTTTCAGTAGGAACACTGTGCAAATCCTCTGTTCATTGAAAGACATAAAAAGTTGCAGCAACTATTAACTTACTGGATAGCTTCAGTCATGGCCTTTCATGAATGAATCTATTAGAAGCTATCACAGCTTTTACCTGGGATGTGTGGGATCAATTTACTACTCTGGCGATTGTATGAAAATCATGTCACAAATTGTGCTAGCCCAGGATTAGTAAAGAGAAATGGACCTAAAACGTGCCCTCAAGTAAGTATAGTGGTGGTCCCTGATCCATATGGACCACTGCTTGCTTAAAACATCACTTTTGGTCAGGTTTTGGCTTCATTCTCTTGCAATGTTTGTGAAGGCTTTCTGCATAAGAACTCACTACTTTCAGCCACGTGCCTTCTTTTCACAAGGCAACTTACTTATTAGATGTGTTTTGGGAAATTGCTCAGACTATGAGAAATCAATGTGAACTGAGCTGCTAACTTGAGTAGCTTCCCAGTGCTTTAATGTGGGAAAGCATTAGAATGGCTGAGATCATCAAGATTGATGATCTCACCCATGGAGGTTTTGGCCATCCCTGGCAAGGGAAAAAAAGTAAGAAAAACAACCTTTTTAACTCCACAGATAGGGGGGCAGGAACCTAAACAACTAGTTTAACATTATAGTGTTAGGCCTACATGTTTGTATTCCTAACACTATAGTGTTCCATTAAGATTGTGTATACAATGCATTGCATCACAGGCGTTATCTGGTTACGTTGTACCATAATTTGCCCCTTTTTGCCTTACAGTGTCTTGAAAGGTTTCACAATGAAGCTGTCCTCAAACTGCTAAAATTGTTGCAAGTGAGTAATCTGCAGGACAAAAGATCACTAGTCGATTACATGAAAGAGCCTCGTACTCCCACCTGGAAAGAGATTACTGCAGCCAACCAGTGTCTTGTAAGTAGAATTTTAATTTGTCCTGCTTTTATTGTACCTTATAAAAACACCATATGTGTTTTTAGATCTGTTCACATATTAATTTTATTAGTAATTAGTATTACCCTTTCACCATGATTGTCTGTCTGCTTTGTACCCAGAATGGTACGGGTTGAGGCCCAGTACTTCTATGGCTGGGAGAATATATTACCCATATATAACCCCAATATTGTTTTTATTTTGTCTATATTTATTGATAGTTCAGAACATTTCACATTAGTAATGTGGAATAAACATTTTGCTGACCACATGTTAGTTAGAGCCTGTTTGATGTGGATAGTTATTCCACTAATCAGATAATATATCAAACCATTTTAAGGACTCATTTTGCTCTCTGGAGACATTCACTAAAATCACAAAAAGTATGTCAAAAAATGTGTGTTGGCTTGTAATGATACAGTGCAATTGTTTTTAGGTCCAGTAATTATTTATTTTAAACATCCAATCAGTTTTGTTTTTTACTTTATTAACCAATTGTAAGGGTTAAGTCCCAGTATTCGTATGGCAAAGCAATAAGTCTGCCAGTGTTGTTATGGCACAATGCCAGCGGCTTATTCATAGAATTCTCTGTGGGCTACATGCTGGTCATAAAGTTGTTCTGCATTTCTTAACCATCTAAGTGCCTGACGTGATTGCAAGTTAATGTGAATAATCCTTTCTCACCATCAGGGTTATTCACTAAAGGGAATTCAAAGTAAAGTTCACATTTAAGGTCAAAATAGCCAAACTGGGAAAATTTGCTTCATCATCCATGATTGCAGTTTGGCTGCTTTGGTCTTAAATGTGAAATTCACTTTGAATTCCCACTTTAGTATATTCCCCACCTAGCCTGTTCATAGTGTGGCAGACTGGGGCTGATGTAGAGGTTTTGCATGTTCCTTTGCTCCACCTGCCAGTATGGATACGGGCATGAGTAGAGAAAGGGCAGGAAGTCAAGCCCCCCTCCCACTCAGCTGCACTGAAGTGAGTGAGAGAGGAAGCCACTCGCTCCTTAGTATGACCTAGTATGTGTTGTAATGTATACATTTACTGACCGTTTTGCTACCACAATTTTTCTACTCGTGGACTAACTGCTGTACTTTTAACATCAGTGACAACATATAAAGAGTATTCTGTATTTTTTGGTTTTCCTTTAGACGCCTATGAATCACAAAGGAAAAAAACTAACGGATTATGTATGTACCCCTGACGTGAAGCTTCCTTTTACTGCCTGTAGACTTGAAACTGACCCAAAGGCATGCAAACAGCTCAGAGGTTTGGATTTCCTTAGTCGGGTACCTTCCCCTCCACCAGTGACTCCAATCCGGTCGCTTGTATCCCCACGCTTACAGAAAGCATTTCGCCCTCCGCGGAGCAGCAGTGCTCAGAAAGAAAGCACACACGTAACTGGGCACAATGAAAACCGTTTCAAAAGCACACCCAGAGACATTAACAGCTCGACAGACACAGAAGGGTTTATTGCAGATGAAGAACTTGCTCTGATAGATACACAAGCCCTTGTTCCAGGTATAGGAGAAGAAAAAGCAGACACTCATTTAAGTGCATCTGAAAATGGCCACAAACAAGGACAAGATTCCCCAACACATACTTCACAAGCAGAAACAGCCGACATGTTACAAAGTGTCAGTCCTGAAATTAACAATCTCAGTCAGACTGTGGAGAAAGATGCGCTTTTATTAGGCAAAAAAAAACTGCAGAGGAAAAGAAAACGAAGATTATAAAACCAATGGTTAATATAAAATGTTCAAATATGTTAATATGTAAAGTTTAATAAAAAAATTGTAAATATTTGGAATTATACCACTAACAATTTAACTGGTTTGCTTTATTCCTGGTAAAAACAACAAGGGATTAGGTAACCAACATAAAGTAAAAGATTATCAAGGTGGTGGGAAAAGGCATTTGCTGTGGCCATACACAACCCTATTCCCAAAATTTCACGGAAATCTGAAACACCTGGAACACAGCACCTGTCCTGATTACTGATAATTCTACCAATAGCGATCGCAGTTTGGGGAGAGAGACACAAACACACCTTTTCTCTATAATTGAATAGAAAGCAGGGGATAACAGCCGTTTTGTTACATGAGATGACAAGCTGTTCTTGTGAAGTGGAAATTAGCATTTTCATCCATAGTTTACTACAAATAGAATAAAATGATCATCAAGGTCTTTATAACCAGGTAAACAAATCTGACATTCATATAAAACATAGCTAAATCGTATTATTTATACAGTGCAAAATATCAACACCTAGAAATGTCGACATAACATTTAAACCATATTCATAGAAAAAAAAATCTATAGGTAAAAGTTTAAAAACTATAAAGCAATATATACACACATTTAGTAGTTTTGTCTATAAAAGAAAGTGACGTCGGAATTTTGTATAAGTGCATAGCCATAAAAGTATAGCACAATGGCAATAGTTAAAAATGATGTCCATGCAAATGTATCAATGAATATGTTATGTTCAGATTAAACATTTTATCCAGCACCTCTATGTTAATCTCATAGTGGCATAACATCAAAATATGGTCACCACAGACATGCAATCATTTGTTCTCAAACTGCCTATAACAATATATGCTGCTACCCTTAATTGTGTGAGTGCAGGGATGTGCACTCTGGCCCAGCACCCAATTGGAAGCATGCCTTACGTAGGTATAAAATTTAATCTGTACATTTGCTTGTCACTTCTCGAGCACATGGTAATGATTATATTTAAAGCGGAACTGTCACTTGTCTGAAGATTCACCAGACCTTATTTGATGGGGTGAAGCAACACCCGTTTGCAAAACTGACTAATGGTCCAAATTGGAAAACATATAGGATAATCATGATAATTTGACAAAGGTTCAGTGTAGAGTACATATGTTGCTTGTATGAGGGATCTCTGAAGTAAAACTGAACACTGGATGTTAATTTTTATTAGTTTGGAATTGACTGGTTCCACACCAGTAGATTTAGAGGTACCCTCCAGACTCCTAATGCACTTTAGCTTGCTGAAGTGCTTTATGTGCAAAGATTGTCTTTTTTCATTTTACAAAAAGTGCAGATTGCTATAGAAATTACATGTTTATAAGTTAACATTGTTATATCCCCCTGTCTGTCAATCAGACAACGGGTCCTCTTACTTTCTGGTGTGGTTAGGTAAGTGGAGCTACACCCAAGAGGCAGCAATTGTCCAAAGTACCAGCCTTGCAAAGACGTCTCTTTGAGCTGCACTGGGAAGTTTGATTGGGCAGCCACAGAAAGTCTGGGCGGGATTCGAAGGGGAGGGCTTGCTAAAGCTGCTGACAAGAGCTCTACATCTTTTAAAAGTTGTTTTTAGATATTATGTGAATGACAAAATGTCTAATTAAATGCATGTATGTTCTCATTGAGAACAGTGCTATTGAAGGGACACTCCAGGCACCCAGACCACTTCTGCCCATGGGAGTGGTCTGGGTGCCAACTCCCACTACTCTTAACCCTGCAACTGTAATTATTGCAGTTTTTTATAAACTGCAATAATTACTTTGCTGGGTTAACTCCACCTCTAGTGGCTGTCTACTAGACAGCCACTAGAGGGCACTTCCTTGTTCACAGCACAGAAGACCTGTGCTAGAGCGTTGCTGGACGTCCTCACGCTATGTGAGGACCTCCACCGTTGCTAATTTCTCCATAGGAAAGCATTGAAAAGCATTTTCAATGCTTTCCTATGGGGAGCGCTAATGCCATCAGGTCTCCCCGGCCGGTGGGCGGGATCAGTCTCGCCCACCGGCCGACGCAATCACAGGGAGGAGCGGCGGCGGAGGAAGAAGCAGCGACATGGGACATGTCGCTGCCTCAGGCAAGTCACTGAAGGGGTTTTCACCCGTTCAGCAACCGGGGATTGGGAGGTGGGAGGGAGAGGGGACCTGCAGTGCCAGGAAAACAGATTGTTTTCCTGGCACTGGAGTTTCCCTTTAAACAGTGCTATTTAATTTTTATTTTTTTGGGGGGGGGGGGGGATGGAGTTTCCCTTTAATTGAATTTTACACATGTTAAAGGGACACTCCACAGCCCAGATTGAAAAATATTTTTTTTTCATTGAGTGTATATCTAAAACAGTTTGCAAAAGCTGCAGATCTGTCAAGCTTTTGCAGGCCCTCCCCGTCTTCCCTAGCCCAGATTTTCTGTGTATCCAATCACAGACTTCCCAATGCAGCTCAATGAGAAGTCTTTACAAGGCAGGTGCTCTGCAAAATTACCTGCCACTTGAGTTTAGCTCCACTGAGCAAAGCAACCATGAAGTCTAACAATCAGGGGGGTGGAACAGGGCTAATTTATAAAAGTGTGATTTGTATTGCAATCTGCACACATTGAAAATGAAAAAACAATGACACACTCTTCATAATAATAATACATTTCTGCAACCTAATGTGCTTTAGGGGTCTAGGGTGGGTTTTAAGGATTAAGAATGCAGTGAACGTAAAACAAAACCTAGTTATCTCAAGTGCTTCTACAGCCAGGCCACAGAGCCTCGGGTGCTTTTCATCCAAAGAAGCAGATACAAGTGCAAAATGTGTGCTTAAGCATTCCTTCAGTAGAGATGTATGTACATGCATTAATTTAATTAGGAGCTGACAATTCCTTGTTCCTTTACCATATTAAGCAATATGAGTGTTTACTGGAGTTAAATGCAGCAGAAGTAAATAAACTTACTTCCACTGCACCTCCATGTTGTGGCATCTTCGCCATCCCATGATGCTGTGATTACGCACATGCATGTTCAGGCATCTATATGCACATATGAACGCTTGGAATTTTCTCTAGTAGTAACAGCAGTACCACACTGGCTTTGCATATCAGTTCCACTTTAAAAACATTTAATGACATAAATAATAAGACTGTAACATATTAGCCAGCAGTGGTCTATAAAACAACTGACTATTTTTTAGAAAATGTTTGGTCTGAATGTAAACCTGGTGGCAATACTAAGTTTGCAGTTTGAGATGCAAAAGATGCAGATTTTTGCGGTTACAAGTAAACCTTTAAAAATATATATATATAAATATTTTTAAAATTGGCTAAAAGTAAGTCTGTATTAGCTAAGTAAAACTTTTGTAAAATGTAACCATCATGAAATGCACAATGGAATTTGATGCATGAAACTTATTGTGGTCCTAGATGAAGGGTTGGCAACCTTCAGCACTGCAGATTTTGTGGACATTTCCCATTAAGCTCTTACAGCCAGGATGCTGGCAAAGCGTTCCACGACATCTGGAGTGCTGAAGGTTGCGTACCCCTGTCCTCGTGTGTTCCTGCTTCTAAGCTCCATATATCGGTGTACACCTATGTATATAAAATAGCATTATATGAAAAGGCTGTGTTTTGGTCCTGACTTGGGAAGAGCTCACGCGAATCTCTCTCAGACTTATCTATTGTTCCGGCTTGGCTTCTCGGAATGTAGAACTGTGTAAAAAGTAACATTGTGGTCGTACACTTCTTTCATGCGCTGAATCTTTTCTCTTGGAACGCCATGGCTATTCCTTCTAAACCGCCAAAGAAAACAATGTATATACTATTATAGTTCATTGAACTTGGAAATGTAGATTTTATTTCTTGGTATGGCTGACTAAGCATCATGGGAATATTATACAGAGAGTATATATTTAAAGCGTCTCTGTCACCTTCTGAGGTCTTTGCAGATTTTTGCAAATGCAAGAGTACAACACTGATATCTATGAAGAGAGCCTCCATAGATATTGTACCTTGACAATAATCTAGTAGAGGGATCGGCAACCTTTGGCACTCCAGGTGTTGTGGACTACATCCCCCATAATGCTTTTACACTCATCCTGGCAAAGCAAAATGGAAGGTCCAAAACATCTGGAGTGCCGAAGGTTGCCTATGTCGGATCTAGTTTAAGACTGGATTCTGTGACAGATGGTACACTGCCTTTGTTCTTCCAACAGATATTTTATAATTTAATGTTTTCATTTTATCTCCACCTAAAAGGCACCGACAGAGGTAGTCCGAGCCCCAATGCCCTATAGAGGCCCCTCATGCTTCATGTTTCCCTTTTAAAAAAGGAAAGTATATGTTTCAATCTAAGCTGTCTCTCAATATTCCACATTTTTAAAGACTGTGAAAGAAAACCGCAGATTTCTTATCATGAAATCTTAGCAAAAGCAACCATGTAAGCTAGGCAATTGAGTTTGATCCACTACTTACCTTGTCAATTCTCTTACATTGAACTTCCAACTTGTTTCAGGCTCACGGAATAAAACTTGGTATTCGTGTTCAAGTGCCTATTTTAAAGGCAAACAAAAATTGTTGGAACATCTTCATTTAGACATTCTGTTTTACACTACAAAACTGCACCAGCCCTTGGACACAAAATAGCCAGCATATTTACAGGTATAGGATTAATTTTATGAAATACTGGAACGCTATAGATGAGTAGTTATGATCTAGTAGTTTCTGAATAATTCTGAGAGATAGTGAATGTTTTGATCAGCAGGACAAAATCACATTAAGAATATATCATAATTCTGACTCTATATAATCATCCAAATATCCGGAATATAATTTATTTTTTTATAGGTGATCTGCACTTACAGATTAATTCACATTTTTCATTTATGTAAGTTTATCTTTGAAAATCCCTACAATACAGTGTACATAGAATGTATATGTTATAGCAGGGGTAAGGAAACCTTCCGCACTCCAGATGTTGTGTACTACATCTCCCATAATTCTCTTACAGCTATAATGCTGGCACGGCATCAGGGGAGATCTGGTCAGCAACATCCAGAGTGCCAAAGGTTGCCATTCCCTGTGCTACAGCCTCGGGATATACAGGGCGCCCTACAGCTATTGCTATTGCCTGTGATATTTTCTTGCAGTATTGGAGTTGTTTATGGTGCTTGACAAAGACCTCATTTGTAGGTTGAAACAATGCTGATTCTTGTAACTATGCACTGATCTTCATTAAACCTGCCAGATTGTCATCCTGGGGTGCCTGGGCTACTTCTCTAACTCTACGGAATGAAAGTGGTGACATTAATGCTGGATTTAGATCTGGTAAGTAAACATTCACCCATGGTGAGTATGTTAATTCTCCTCCAGGATTGCGGTGTTAAGGCCTGGATAAAATGTAATGCCTGGTGTATCACTCCCCTCTGTATTGTTGCTAGTACATTCATACCAAATTGGTTTGTTGATGGCAAACCGTCTCCCGTGGTGCTATAAAATGTATTTCTACTTTGATGAAGTACTTCTTTTCTATGAGAAGGCCTTACTTTAACAATGGTATTCCAATATATGTGAAAGGTGGTAATGACAAGACTGCCCCCAAAAATACCTCACTTTTTTAACACAAAGTATAATACAAACTTGTTTATTTCTAATAAAACTTACCATGACTGCATATGGCTTCATTTCCCATGCTTGAACATTGGTATTATCTATAATAATTGGTGTCTTTCCTTTGTTCATTGCTTTACGTGCTGTTAATAGAGAAAATTTTGTCTTTGTGATTTCTGTGCCAAAACAGGTTTTGATAAGTCAGGCAAGAAAGGGAACTAGCAGCAACACAGGGGAGCACAGTACAACTGAGCAAGGAGGATTGGTCCATTGGCAATATATATATATAGAGAAGGTTTGTCACCACACGCTTCTCTCTCCCTCCCACACCCACGTCACCTCCATTCTACCAACACATCCCACTCTCCTTTCCCATTAAAATGTTGATACACGACACTCGCCCCCTCTCCCCTGTGAGACAAACTGCAAGGAGAATAGACGATCTCCAACAACCCGAGGGTCACTTATTCGAGCCAAGCAAACCGCAACCTCTCCACATGTTCACTCCTGGTGAACTGAAGATCGCTACACAGAGAGCTGCAAAGGAGAATTCGCAGAGCAGCTCATATTTACATTTCCTGTAGTTATTAATATAGTTACATATACTTATATTTAACAAATATGTATTAGTGATGTGTGAAAATGAAAAATAACTGAAGAAATCCACACCTCTCTATTCTGCAACTGGGCACCTCTGTCTTCGCTTCCTATCAGTCTTTAGTTAGAGCTGTTATTTACACCTGGCAGTTAGCATACAGAGAAGAGGGGGCACTAAATGTTTCTATTTCTCCTTTCTCAGCAATCCAATGCTTTCTTATGGGAAAGCATTGTGATTGGCTGAGATCATCAATTCTGATGACAAGGAGGTAAATCGGGGGCGGGGCCAGGGCCGGCAGACTCACGAGGTGCTCAGAAATAAGGTTAGTTTTGTTATTTAAGGGGGCAGCAGGGACCCTACATGTGTTTTTAACACTATAGGGTCAGGAATACATTTTTGTAAAATTGTCTGTTTTGCTGCTCGACACAGTTTACAGAATTTTATAATATCTTAAGTACATGGAGAACCATACTGATTTTAAGCACGCCTTCTCATTTCCTAAATAGGTTGTATTGGAATAAATGATTGCTGTACACATGCAGATAAGAGGGGGAACAGGGACCTAAACATATTTGCATCACTACCACATAGTGTTCCTTTAAAGAGTTGGATCATCTTTTAGGATCCTATACTGTATGTTGGGTGATGTGATAAACTGAACTGTATATATTGTCTGGTCTTAGAATCCCCTCGAAAAAATAAATATATATATTACATGGAGAGAGAGCACAGTTTGATTGACACTTAATCAAAAATCATGCTGTCTTGGAGTTCTGAAACCCTCTTAACTTTCATCTCTTTGTTTATTCTATTATTAATTTTCCCATAATTCACTCTTCACTGTATAGACGTACAGACACTGCTTTATATATGTATTCACACCCCCATGGATACATGTACAGACACTGCTTTATATATGTATTCACACCCCCATGGATACATGTACAGACACTGCTTTATATATATGTATTCACACCCCCATGGATACATGTACAGACACTGCTTTATATATATGTATTCACACCCCCATGGATACATGTACAGACACACTGCTTTATATATATGTATTCACACCCCCATGGATACATGTACAGACACTGCTTTATATATATGTATTCACACCCCCATGGATACATGTACAGACACTGCTTTATATATATGTATTCACACCCCCATGGATACATGTACAGACACACTGCTTTATATATATGTATTCACACCCCCATGGATACGTGTACAGAGACACTGCTTTATATATGTATTCACACCCCCATGGATACGTGTACAGACACACTGCTTTACATATGTATTCACAACCCCATGGATACATGTACAGACACTGCTTTATATATATGTATTCACACCCCCATGGATACATGTACAGACACTGCTTTATATATATGTATTCACACCCCCATGGATACATGTACAGACACACTGCTTTATATATGTATTCACACCCCCATGGATACGTGTACAGACACACTGCTTTATATATGTATTCACACCCCCATGGATACGTGTACAGACACACTGCTTTATATATATGTATTCACACCCCCATGGATACGTGTACAGACACACTGCTTTATATATGTATTCACACCCCCATGGATACGTGTACAGACACACTGCTTTATATATGTATTCACACCCCCATGGATACGTGTACAGACACACTGCTTTATATATGTATTCACACCCCCATGGATACGTGTACAGACACACTGCTTTATATATGTATTCACACCCCCATGGATATGTGTACAGACACACTGCTTTATATATGTATTCACACCCCCATGGATATGTGTACAGACACACTGCTTTATATATGTATTCACACCCCCATGGATATGTGTACAGACACACTGCTTTACATATGTATTCACACCCCTGTGGATACGTGTACAGACACACTGCTTTACATATGTATTCACAACCCTGTGGATACGTGTACAGACACACTGCTTTACATATGTATTCACAACCCTGTGGATACGTGTACAGACACACTGCTTTACATATGTATTCACAACCCTGTGGATACGTGTACAGACACACTGCTTTACATATGTATTCACAACCCTGTGGATACTTCCATGTTGTCCATAATCCTTTTTATTGTAACACAAAAGTGCGCAAATCTCCAACCCCCATTGCTATGAAATTCCTGAATTTGCCTTACCCTAATTAGACAACTGGAGTCTACCTGAGTGCAGTCACACACTTATAATAATGCAGGATTTTAAAATCCTTTATAATATTCATATTATTATTTGACTAGTTGTCTTATACAGGGCCGGATTAAGAGCACACTGGGCCTGGTGCTGACAATTATGATGGGCCTAATTACGGAATCTTATCGACCAAAAACACTAAAACAGTCATACCTCCCAAGCGTCATGTATCTGATGGAGATGGTGCTGGAGGGAAACTCATAGGATGCAGCTATAAGAAAACATACTCTATGCTAATCTCTCTAATTTATGCTTTCATCTTTCAAGTAAATCCATAACCCCTAACAGCAGTGAAGCACGAAGTCAATGGGCGCGGTAAAAGGGTGGGCCACTGCTGCGAATCACGTGACCAGACCTGCCAAAAAGGGGGCATGTCTGTCCAAAGAATTTGAAGGACAGCCTGGCATGAATGCATGTCAGGCTGCCCACCAATCCTGCAGGCTGTCCAATTAAGGGCATATTATGCAGGCAGCACCCTGAGCTTGACATAAATGCGTCTAATGATGCGCTCACTCCATGCTTTCTAAGGACTGTCCCCTAGCACTCGCTGGTCCACTTGTCTCCTTACCTTCTTACTAGCAGGCAGAAGTTCCTGGTATATAGTCTGAGACAGAGAAAAGGTGTATGTAGTGAGTGTAGAAGAAAGGGGACATGCCACAGTGTTAGAGAGACCAACGTCTGCATTACCTAAACTAATTTTATTGTCAGCCAGTCCACACAAGTTTTGTTCACATACATCCCTCTTAAGCTTCCAAACTTAAAGGGACACTATAGTCACCAGAACAACTACAGCTTATTGTATTTGTTCTGGTAAGTAGAATCATTCCATTCAGGCCTTTTGCAGTAAACATTGTCTTTTCAGAGAAAATAACTCCACTGGCCACTCCTTAGATGGCTGCTAGAGGTGCTTCCTGGGGCAGTACTGCCTAGTGTGCAGCACTGCCATTCAGTGTCTCCACCCTCTGCATGCAGACACTGAACTTTCCTCATAGAGATGCATTGATTCAATTTATCTTTATGAGGAGATGCTGATTGGCCAGGGCTATGTTGGACTTGTGCTGGCTCTGCCCCTGATCTGCCTAGTTGACAGTCTCAGCCAATCCTATGGGGAAGTATTGTAATTTGCTCAGACCACCACTTCTGATGATGTCAGCAGACAGTCAGTTCAGAGGCAGAGCCAGCAGCTGCAGACTTAAATACTAGTTATATTTTACTATACTTAGGGAGGCAAGAAGGGGCCAGGTGGTTTTAACATAATTGGGTCAGAAATACATGATTGTGTTCCTGACCCTATAGTGCTCCTTTAAGCAAGAGTATGTGAAGAGTAGTTAGGGTTGCCACCTTTCTTGGAAAAAAAATATCAGCCTTAATCATTTGTATAATCACAAGGAGTGACATCAGAGAAAATTCTGTAAAATCACCAACAAACTACTCACAGTTTGATTCTGCTCTATAGATGGATTGCTCCCAGTGTCTCAGTCTCGCAAGTCACCCAGTGTCTCGGTGTCCCTATGCATTACAGTGTCAGTGTCCCCATGTCGCCCAGTCCCCTAGTCTCTCAGTGTCCCCATGTGTCCCAATGTATCAGTGTGTCACTAGGATACTGGGGACACAGTGAGACATGGGGACACTGAGAGACCCGGGGGCACTGAGAGACCCGGGGGCACTGAGAGACCCGGGGGCACTGAGAGACCCGGGGGCACTGAGACATTTAAGGAAACTGGGAGAAATGGGGAAACTGAGACATTAGGGACACAGACACTGGGAGACATGGGGACACTGAAACATTTGGGGACACTAAGACACTAGGGACACAGAGACATGGGAACACAGACACGGGGAGACTAGGGGACACTGGGGACACTGGCTGGGAAACAGACACATGGGGACACTGGGACATATAGGGACACTGGGAGACATGGTGACACTAGGCACACTGAGACACTAGGAACACAGACACTGGGAGACTTGGGGATACAGGCACTAGCGACACTGGATGTGGGACACTGGGAGAAATGGGGACATAGTGTCTCCGTGTCCCAATGTCTCAGTGTCTCCCAATGTCCCTATGTCTCACAGTGTCCCCATGTGTCTCAGCATCCCCATTTGTCCCAGTGTCCCCTAGTGTCTCAGTGTCCCCATGTGTCCCTGCTGCCTTTCCCCCTATCCCTCACTTACCTGAGCTGTAGAGCTGCTGTCTGGACTCTGTGCTGTGTTGCTGCTCCCCCACAGATCAATAAATAGTAGAGAGAGGCAGAGATATGCTGTAACTTCCTATCCCTGCCTCTCTCCAGACACAGTGACCCCCTACTGGCCGGTGCTGGTATTGCAGAGTAATCTCCATTTATTCTGAGAAAAATACCTGCATTTGTATTGCCGGTATTACTGCAATACCGGCACGGCCCGGCTGCCTCAAATATTGGCTGTGCCAGTAAAATACCAGTCAGGTGGCAAACCTAAGAGTAGTGTGTAAAAAAAAAAAAAAAAAATTTTTTTTTTTTTAAATGGGCCTATTCCATGGGCCTGGGCCTGGAGCTGCAGCTCCATCAGCCCCTATGTTAATCCGGCCCTGGTCTTATAGAGGGAGAGATGAAATAGCTTCCCATGCTACATTGTATTTGTGTTCTAGACGTGTTGCCTGTCATACAAAGGCACTGTACTGAAAGGAAGTTGAGCAGCTACACTACACACAAGAAAAGGTTAGTTGGGAACGTTATACGTTATAAGTCGGGAAAATCACCTCGTTTCTGATTCCACCTGTGTGCTTCAGGCAATAAGTCATGGTCATACAGATACGTTCCATCGTCCATAATGAAAAAGTCATCTGTGCTAAACACAAGAGCACTTGGAAATTCTCTTTTCAGTTTCCTGAAACATTAATTAAAAGAAGAATTTCATTAAAAGGATAGTTTATTTAGGTACTTACAGGCTTAATCTCTTAAGCACCATATTTAATGCTAACCTCATATTCTAGTCCTTAAAGACCCACAAGGCAGTTTGGAAGTTCTGCCCCAACAGGATGTAGGACCTTTACAAACTAGCTTTTTAAAAACAGAATTATTCTGTCATTGGCCATTAAGGAGTTAATTATGACTAATTTCAGATCCTGTTTTTAGTAACCACAGAAACTAAGTGGAAATAAAGTGTGCGAGCTACACACACAAATATTGACAATAGCAATGAGATTGTCACTGTGCCTAAAAAAATATTGCCATGCTGCCTGGGGGAAACGGACTGTATTCTGCTTCAGTTATTGTAGCCACCCTAATGTACGCTCTCCGTCACATCATACTATAAAACACATTTTATAAATAGCTTATAATTGATACATAGAAATGCTCAGGGTTACATTCTAAAACACATAAGTATGGAAAATCCTCCTGACATTATTTTGCCTCCACTGCATGTAGGCATGGTATTCGTAATGGAACAGGTTTAATAGAGATTTCAAAGAGAAGTTTAACTGGATAGAAGTTTGGCATTTTTTTTTTCATGGTGGTCATATATAAAAGGATAAAGCAGAGCACCAAAGAAATGTTATGGCTGACAAGTATATTATAGATCAGACATAGGCAACCTTCTGCACTCCAGATGTTTGGAACTACACCTCCCATGATGCTTTACCAGTGTAAGAGCTTTATGGGGGATGTAATCCACAACATCTGGAGTGCCAAAGGTTGCCTATTCTTGGTATAGATTATGCAAATATATCAAGCTCACATTCTAGAGATCATCTGAGACTCTGCAACACAGGTAATAGTGATGCCTCTAGACAGGCTTCCACTAGAGGCACTTCCTGTTGTGGTACTGCAGGATGTTTGGCGTCTTCATATGCTGATTGGCACAAAGGGGCAATTATTACACATGTGCAGTAACCTTCAAGCATTGGGTAGACTGAGATCATCACCATTGATAATGTCAGCTGGGTTGGAGGAAAAAATAATGTTTACCAATTTAGGCGCGGTTATAGGTAATTGAACTTGGCATGACAATGTTAAAGGAACACTATAGGGTCAGGAACACAAACATGTATTCCTGACCATATAGTGTTTAATCCATCCTTGCCCCCTCTCCCCGCATTCCCCTTTGAAAATATTAAAACCCACCTTATTTTCAGTGGCACGCAGGTCCGCTGACGCTAGCCCTGCCCCCGATTCACCTCCTTGGTGACATGATCAAAATTTCAGTTTTTAGTCAATCCAATGCTTTCCCATATGGATATGGATATGGATTACCTGAAATCAGCAAGATGGTGGGATGGGGCCGGGCCAAACACTGTTTTGGCTATTAAGAATCTCCTCATAGAGGTGCATTGAGATGCTGAACTGCAGTGCTGCCTACTATGCAGTACTGCCCCAGGATGCTCCTCCAGTGCCCATTTGAGGAGTGGCCACTTTGAGGTGTCCCTAGGGGCAATGTAAACACTTCCTTTTCTCTGAAAAGGCAGTGTTGGCATGAAAATGCCTGAAGGCAATGATTATGCTTGCCAGAACAACTATATTAAGCTGTAGTTGTTCTGGTGACTATAGGGTCAGGAATACAAACACCAAGGTGCATTCGGCGGGGGAAAGGGGTCATCATGAGCATGCTATGCAGCCGCATATGCACTGTTATGCACAGTGTGTTCTGACACCTTTCTATCATGGCATTATGTTTTTCAGCAATTTGAGCACAGTAGCTCATCTGTGTGATCGGACCAGATACGCCAGCCTTGGCCCCTCTCTTGCATCAATGAGCCTTGGGCGCCCAGGACCCTGACGCTGGTTTACCAGTTGTACTTTCTTGCACAACTTTTGATAGGTACTAACCACTGAATAAAGTTAACACCCCATAAGACTTGGTGTTTTTGGAGAGGCACTGACCCAGTTGTCTAGCAATCGCTATTTGGACCTTGTCAAAGTCACTCAGATCTTTTCGCTTGCCCCGTTTTTTTCTGCTTTCAACACATTAAATTCAAGAACTGACTGTTCATTTGCTGCCCAATATATACCACCTCTTGACAGGTGGCATTGTAACAATATAATCAATGTTATTCACTTCACCTGTCAGTGGTTTTAATGTTGTGGCTGATTAGAGTAAATGCCCCCAATAAATAAATAATCACAATAACCAATTCAGCTTATTGCAGTAGTTATGGTGCAAGGGTAACGTCCCTGTAATGTTATGTGGAATATGACTAATTTGTCAAAATAGATCTTTAAAATGCGACTTATAGCTCCACCTACATGCACTGTCAGTCAGAGAGCCAGGTATCGCTGGTTCAATACCAACTCATACCATTATGACAGAGAATGTCACTGCTGACATTGGAAAGTTTGCAGGTTCTGTTCTCTGGGAATGAATGCTTGCAAGTCCAAAAACTGTCCAGCGTTTGTGATGATTGGTGCTGCAAGTAGCTGTGAGCACCCAGCACTCTGTAAGAAGCATTTGATGGGACATCGATTGGAAAGGAGTGATGTCAGACGGGGAATGGAGCTTTGCCCAGGACTAAATTTAATGTAAATTTAAATGTAAATTTAATGCTTTCTTAAAAGGCTGCTCCAAACACCATGACCATTAGACCATGGTGCCAGTAGTCTGTACGTGCAGCATTTTGCTCTGGCGGCATCATTAGTCATTCCGGAACAATAGGCCCGGCCCAGCTAATGTCAATTCTGTGCACATTTGACGTCTGACAGGCTTCCAATAGCAGCAGTGCCCCTCCCTTTTGCCCATTTTCTCTGCTCCCCGATATCCCTCCACAACAACACAGGAGGATCATGAATGATGAAACTTGGAACTGTTCTGAAAAGCTAAGTTTTTGTTTTATTTTATTTTTTTAATTTTGGGTGGGAGTGATGGACTAGCACTGCAGGTGTAACTCTTAACTGTTTTATGAAAGCACCATTTTTGTTTGGAATAACTCTTTAATGTAAATGGATACTATAATTAACATATCAAAGTTGACTTAAAGGACCACTCTAGGCACCCAGACCACTTCAGCTTAATGAGGTGGTCTGGGTGCCAGGTCCTTCTAGGGTTAACCCATTTTTTCATAAACATAGCAGTTTCAGAGAAACTGCTATGTTTGTGAATGGGTTAAGCCTTCCCCTATTTCCTCTAGTGGCTGTCTCATTGACAGCCGCTAGAGGCGCTTGCGTGCTTCTCACTGTGATTTTCACAGTGAGAGCACGCCAGCGTCCATAGGAAAGCATTGTGAATGCTTTCCTATGTGACCGGCTGAATGCGCGCGCAGCTCTTGCCGCGCGTGCGCATTCAGCCGACGGGGAGGAGAAGAGGCGGGTCGGAGGAGGAGAGCAGGAGGAGAGCTCTCCGCCCAGTGCTGGAAAAAGGTAAGATTTAACCCCTTTCCCCTTTCCAGAGCCGGGCGGGAGGGGGTCCCTGAGGGTGGGGGCACCCTCAGGGCACTCTAGTGCCAGGAAAACGAGTATGCTTTCCTGGCACTAGAGTGGTCCTTTAATGAGGCAGTTTTAGTGTGTAGATAATTCCCCTACAGTCTCACTGCTCAAGTCTCTTTTGTTTCTGATTATGCAGTCCTAGCCACACTTCCTAAAGTGCTCAATGTCAGCCTGAGAGTATTATATTGCCTGTAATTCTGAATACAAGATGTATCTGAATTTATTGTTCTGGTAAGTTGTAAATGCAAAAAAAAAAAAAAGAGACAAAATATACCAGCATAGTACAGGTATACTTGCATGTGTTAGTTCCAAAGTCCAGGCAATAAAATGTTATTCACAAATCTTAAAAACATTTTTTTGAAAAAGACAGCTGTGCAAGCTGAAACTGAAGGTTAAATAAAGAGTAAGCAAGTCCATATAAAAACAGGTTTAGGCTTATCTTTAACACTGTGACTTCGGAGGTTTTTTTCATAATAGGTTTTTCTGAAAACACAAAAGATCTCAGTAAGACAAAATAGGGGCTACTTTGCTTGTAAGCACAGGGGGGAAAAAAAGTTTTTCTGGAAAGGGATATTTTGTAATTTATTTAAACTCAGGACTGTGATTGTTATGTATGCATATGTGCGGTCTGTATATTGCGTATTGATTTACACTTACAACTACAGGAACTGTAGTTACTCCAAGCCCTCCAGAGACAAAATGCTCAGATAACACTGCACAATTAAATGTGCCTTCCTACACCAGCCCAGGTAAAACAAAAAAGGTTTATTATGAACTATTAGTAAATGCTTTTGAGGATATGGCCGCGCCAGGAAGCACTACCAGATTACTGAAGAATTGAACAATCTAAATACCTATTTATTTATTTATTTTTGAATCCACTCAAAAAGCACTAACCCTGCTGGGATCTCCCACCCGAAGTGATTAATTACATAATGTATACATACTACCAGACACATTGTGCCACATATGGAGTAAAGAGTAAAAAACAAAACAAAAAAAACACACCATAAAAGGTTTGAAGAGACACAAAGAATGAATTAACAGTGGCAGCGAGATTATAGGAACACAACAATAAAGATTTACAGGATTATTTATTTAAGTGACCACACAAAGTACCGTATATACTCGAGTATAAGCCGACCCGAATATAAGCCGAGGTCCCTAATTTTCCCCCAAAAAACTGGGAAAACTTATTGACTCGAGTATAAGACTAGGGTAGGAAATGCAGCAGCTACTGGTAAATTTCTAAATAAAATTAGATCCTAAAAAAAATATATTAATTGAATATTTATTTACAGTGTGTGTATAATGAATGCAGTGTGTGCGTATGAGTGCAGCGTGTGTGTGTATGAGTGCAGCGTGTGTATGAGTGCAGCGTGTGTATGAGTGCAGTGTGTGTGTGTATGAATGCAGTGTGTGTGTATGAGTGCAGTGTGTGTGTGTATGAGTGCAGTGTGTGTGTGTATGAATGCAGTGTATGAATGCAGTGTATGAATGCAGTGTGTGCAGGGTCGGTGCAAGGATATTTGCCCCCCCCCCCCATATGTCCTGACCTCCCCTCCTCCTCCCTCAGTGGTCCTTACCTCCCCACCCCCGTGTTCCTTCACCCCCCTCCCCCAGTGGTCCTGACTCACCCCTCCCCTAGTGGTCCTTACCCTCCCCTCCCCTAGTGGTCCTTACTTCCCCCTCCCCTCCCCTAGTGGTCCTTACTTCCCCCTACCCTCCCCTAGTGGTCCTTATCCCCCCCTCCCTCCCATAGTGGTCCTTATCCCCCTCCCTCCCATAGTGGTCCTTATCCCCCCCCTCCCTCCCTCCCATAGTGGTCCTTATCCCCCCTCCCTCCCATAGTGTTCCTTTTCTCCCCCCTCCCTCCCATAGTGGTCCTTATCCCCCCCCTCCCTCCCATAGTGGTCCTTATCCCACCCCCTCCCTCCGATAGTGGTCCTTATCCCCCCTCCCTTCCATAGTGGTCCTTATCCCCCCCTCCCTCCCATAGTGGTCCTTATCCCCCCCCCTCCCTCCCATAGTGGTCCTTATCCCCCCCTCCCTCCCATAGTGGTCCTTATCCCACCCCCTCCCTCCCATAGTGGTCCTTATACCCCCCCCCCCCCCACAGTGGTCCTTATACCCCCTTTTTTATTATTATTTTTTTTATTATTATTATTATTTTTTTTTATTATTATTTCTTATTTTATTTATATTTTTATTTATTTTTTGTCCCCCCTCCCTGCTTGATACATGGCAGGGAGGGGGGCTCTCCTTCCCTGGTGGTCCAGTGGCAGTTCAGTGGGGGGAGAGGGGGGCTGGCAGAGCTGTAACTTACCTGTTCTGCAGCTCCTGTCAGCTCTCTCCTCCTCTGCGCCGTCCGTGCAGCTCCTTCTATCAGCTCACACTGTAAGTCTCGCGAGAGCCGCGGCTCTCGCGAGATTTACACTGGGAGCTGACCGAGGTGCTGCACGGACGGCGCGGAGGAGGAGAGAGCTGACAGGAGCTGCAGAACAGGTAAGTTACAGCTCTGCCAGCCCCCCTCTCCCCCAGTCTGTATTATGGCACTGTAAATTGCCATAATACAGACCTTGACTCGAGTATAAGCCGAGTTGGGGTTTTTCAGCCCAAAAAATGGGCTGAAAAACTCGGCTTATACTCGAGTATATACGGTAAATTTCAAATTTAAGGGGGGGGGGACACACTGCACACATTCTCCCAGTCACCAATGCTTCAAGTTTGGCTATTCTGGCCTCACATTTGAAATTCACTTTGAATTCTTACTTTGGTGAATAACCTTGTTTATGTTGTGATTTAAAAAAAAAAAAGTGCAAAGGTGCAAATGTGCAGAATTGCTACAGGAAGCTATGGAATCAACAGAAACATTATATAAACAGTGAATAGACTTTTATATAACCGACCATTCTATCTCCTCCCTGTATTTATATAACTATTCCCACAGGGTGTATATGTGTATTGTATTGTAATCACTGATAAAATGCACCATAAATCATTAATCACCAGACACCAGTGGCAAGCACTCTCAGCCTCTGTATGGAGAAAACTAACACCCTCTGGACGTCAAGCTGTAGTAGACTACCAGGGCGTACCAAGAGCTTTTGGCATCTGGGGCGGATCCTACATTTGGCACCCCCTTTCCTTTAAAATGTAAAAAACACCTGCAAAATATATGTATATGTATGTAGCACTCAGCAGTGTTAGTGTATTTTTTAATGTATTTAGCATTGAGCAGTGTTTGTGTATTTTAATGTAAGCATGTTTTTGTATGAAGTAAGTGTGAGTGACTGTAGGGATGAGTTTTTGTGTAGTGTTTGCATTTGAATGCAGGTGTGCATTTATGTGAAGAGTGGTTTTTGAATACAGTGGTGTGTTTATATATAATGGTGGTGTTTTAATACAGAGGAGTGTTTGTATGTAGTGTTGGCGTTTGAATACAGGGGTGTATGCTAAGATGTATGCACATATACACATACACACACATTTAGATATATAGACACACAAATGCACACTGACAGACAGCTACACAGACACACAGCTACACACTATGTAACAGATGCAGTGTCTGTTTGTGCAGTAGGTGCAATGTCTGTGTAGTGTATGCAGTGTGTCTATGCCCAGGTCCCTTATACCAGACACAGGGGCGTCTGTCTAAGTGCGCCCCGGGCACGCCCCTACTGAATGGCACCCTGGACAGACCGCCCCCCTTCGTACGCCACTGTGGACTACAATTATCAGCATGCTCAGGAAGTCTCTGGCTGGCCAAGACTGATGTTCCATTCCCCAGCAGAATTTGGAATGTATATACAGGGTATGACTGCCCCCTGGTGCAATATCTGACCGGGCTGATCTAATATTGGATATATCATCCCCTCCGTGTGGTACTGGGTATATCTGCCCTCCAGTGTGGTACCTGACCAGATTGGTCTAATACTGGGTATATCTGCCCCCCGGTGTGGTACCTGGCCAGACTGGTATAATACTGGGTATATCAGCCCCCTGGTGTGGTATATAATACTGGGTATATCTGCCCTGCAGTGCGCGGTAACTGGCCATGCTGGTCTAATACTGGGTATATTTAACCCCCAGTGTGGTACCTGGCCAGGCTGGTATAATACTGGGTATATCAGCCCCCTGGTGTGGTATCTAATACTGGGTATACCTGCCCTGCAGTGCGCGGTAACTGGCCATGCTGGTCTAATACTGGGTATATTTAACCCCCAGTGTGGTACCTGGTCAGGCAGGTCTAATACTGGGTATATGATCTGCCCCCAGGTGTGGTACCTGGCCAGGCAGGTCTAATACTGGGTATTTGATCTGCCCCCTGGTGTGGTACCTGGCCAAGCTGGTCTAATACTGGGTATATCTGCCCCCACGGTGTGGTACCTAGCCAGGCTGGTCTAATACTGGGTATACCTGCCACCCACGTGTGGTACCTGGCCAGGCTGGTCTGATACTGGGAATATCTGCCCCCCAGTGTGGTACCTGGTCAGGCTGGTCTAATACTGGGTATATCTGCCCCCCGGTGTGGTATCTGGCCAGGCTGGTCTAACACTGGGTATATCTGCCCCCAGGTGTGTGGTACCTGGCCAGGCTGGTCTTATACTGGGTATATCTGCCCCCCGTTGTGGTACCTGGCCAGGCTGGTCTAATACTGGGTATATCTGCCCCCAGGTGTGTGGTACCTGGCCAGGCTGGTCTTATACTAGGTATATCTGCCCCCCGTTGTGGTACCTGGCCAGGCTGGTCTAATACTGGGTATATCTGCCCCCCGGTGTGGTATCAGGCCAGGCTGGTCTAATACTGGGTATATCTGCCCCCCGGTGTGGTATCTGGCCAGGCTGGTCTAATACTGGGTATATCTGACCCCCGGTGTGGTACCTGGCCAGGCTGGTCTAATACTGGGTATATTTGCCCCCCGGTGTGGTACCTGGCCAGGCTGGTCTTATACTGGGTATATCTGCCCCCCGGTGTGGTACCTGGCCAGGCTGGTCTAATACTGGGTATATCTGCCCCCGGTGTGGTACCTGGCCAGGCTGGTCTAATACTGGGTATATCTGCCCCCCGTTGTGGTACCTGGCCAGGCTGGTCTAATACTGGGTATATCTGCCCCCCAGGTGTGGTACCAGGCCAGGCTGGTCTAATACTGGGTATATCTGCACCCCGGTGTGGTATCTGGCCAGGCTGGTCTAATACTGGGTATATCTGCCCCCAGGTGTGTGGTACCTGGCCAGGCTGGTCTTATACTAGGTATATCTGCCCCCCGTTGTGGTACCTGGCCAGGCTGGTCTAATACTGGGTATATCTGCCAGGTGTGGTACCAGGCCAGGCTGGTCTAATACTGGGTATATCTGCCCCCCGGTGTGGTATCTGGCCAGGCTGGTCTAATACTGGGTATATCTGACCCCCGGTGTGGTACCTGGCCAGGCTGGTCTAATACTGGGTATATTTGCCCCCCGGTGTGGTACCTGGCCAGGCTGGTCTTATACTGGGTATATCTGCCCCCCGGTGTGGTACCTGGCCAGGCTGGTCTAATACTGGGTATATCTGCCCCCGGTGTGGTACCTGGCCAGGCTGGTCTAATACTGGGTATATCTGCCCCCCGGTGTGGTACCTGGCCCGGCTGGTCTAATACTGGGTATATCTGACCCCCGGTGTGGTACCTGGCCAGGCTGGTCTAATACTGGGTATATCTGCCCCCCGGTGTGGTACCTGGCCAGGCTGGTCTTATACTGGGTATATCTGCCCCCCGGTGTGGTACCTGGCCAGGCTGGTCTAATACTGGGTATATCTGCCCCCGGTGTGGTACCTGGCCAGGCTGGTCTAATACTGGGTATATCTGCCCCCCGGTGTGTGGTACCTGGCCAGGCTGGTCTAATACTGGGTATATCTGCCCCCTGGTGTGGTACCTGGCCAAGCTGGTCTAATACTGGGTATATCTGCCCCCGGTGTGGTACCTGGCCAGGCTGGTCTAATACTGGGTATATCTGCCCCCCGGTGTGTGGTACCTGGCCAGGCTGGTCTAATACTGGGTATATCTGCCCCCTGGTTTGGTACCTGGCCAGGCTGGTCTAATACTGGGTATATCTGCCCCCCGGTTTGGTACCTGGCCAGGCTGGTCTAATACTGGGTATATCTGCCCCCCGGTGTGGTATCTGGCCAGGCTGGTCTAATACTGGGTATATCTGCCCCCCGGTGTGGTATCTGGCCAGGCTGGTCTAATAGTGGGTATATCTGGCCAGGCTGGTCTAATACTGGGTATATCTGCCCCCCGGTGTGGTATCTGGCCAGGCTGGTCTAATAGTGGGTATATCTGCCCCCCGGTGTGTGGTACCTGGCCAGGCTGGTCGCATACTGGGTATATCTGCCCCCCGGTTTGGTACCTGGCCAGGCTTGTCTAATACTGGGTATATCTGCCCCCCGGTGTGGTATCTGGCCAGGCTGGTCTAATACTGGGTATATCTGCCCCCCGGTGTGGTACCTGGCCAGGCTGGTCTAATACTGGGTATATCTGCCCCCCGGTGTGTGGTACCTGGCCAGGCTGGTCTAATACTGGGTATATCTGCCCCCCGGTGTGTGGTACCTGGCCAGGCTGGTCTAATACTGGGTATATCTGCCCCCCGGTTTGGTACCTGGCCAGGCTTGTCTAATACTGGGTATATCTGCCCCCCGGTGTGGTATCTGGCCAGGCTGGTCTAATACTGGGTATATCTGCCCCCCGGTGTGGTACCTGGCCAGGCTGGTCTAATACTGGGTATATCTGCCCCCCGGTGTGTGGTACCTGGCCAGGCTGGTCTAATACTGGGTATATCTGCCCCCCGGTGTGTGGTACCTGGCCAGGCTGGTCTAATACTGGGTATATCTGCCCCCCGGTGTGTGGTACCTGGCCAGGCTGGTCTAATACTGGGTATATCTGCCCCCCGGTGTGGTACCTGGCCAGGCTGGTCTAATACTGGGTATATCTGCCCCCCGGTGTGGTACCTGGCCAGGCTGGTCTAATACTGGGTATATCTGCCCCCCGGTGTGTGGTACCTGGCCAGGCTGGTCTAATACTGGGTATATCTGCCCCCCGGTGTGTGGTACCTGGCCAGGCTGGTCTAATACTGGGTATATCTGCCCCCCGGTGTGTGGTACCTGGCCAGGCTGGTCTAATACTGGGTATATCTGCCCCCCGGTGTGGTATCTGGCCAGGCTGGTCTAATACTGGGTATATCAGCCCCCCGGTGTGGTATCTGGCCAGGCTGGTCTAATAGTGGGTATATCTGCCCCCCGGTTTGGTACCTGGCCAGGCTGGTCTAATAGTGGGTATATCTGCCCCCCGGTGTGGTATCTGGCCAGGCTGGTCTAATACTGGGTATATCTGCCCCCCGGTGTGGTACCTGGCCAGGCTGGTCTTGCCGGAGCCGGGGAGCCCCCGCAGGAGGTAGATGTGTTTGTTGAACCTGGAGTGGCGGGGAGGAGGGGGGGCTTGATGTTGGGGTGCGGGGGGTCTGTTATTGGGGCGCCGTCTGTACCCCGATCTGGGCGGACCGTGTAGACTCAGGTTACCGAACGCCCCAACGAAGCGGTCCTCCTCCATCCTGCCGTGCCTGCAGCACGGCCTGCCCGGGGATGGGGCGGGTACCGGGGGAGGGGCGGGGCGGGTACCGGGGGAGGGGCGGGGCGGGTGTTGGGTGGTCCTGTGATGGGAAGGGGTGTCTGACAGGGACAGGGGTCAGGGTTTGTGGGCTGAGTTTGGGGAAGGTCCATGAAGAGTTGGCCGGGTGCAAAGCTGGGGCCTACTTTCCTCTCCCACCAGACCCCATGGATAGGACTTTATTATTCCCATCTTTATCATTCAATACAAACATTAGAAACATTTCCTCCCCTTCTAATGGAATAGTATTCCTGCCGATGGTTTAGAAAGACTGTGCAGCTTTTGCTACTTGACAGAAATATGTGTTTGTTTGTTTTTTTCTTTCTTTCTAGAAAAGTTAGCTGCCTACATTTCAAATGTCTGGAAAATGCTCAATTTACTGTGTGATGCTAAATTGTATTACCTGTGCATTGTTACACTGCATAGTGAGTAATATAGCATCTCAGCTCCTTAAAGTTTCACATGGAACACTGTGGTCTCCTAGATACAGCAATCACACTCTTTTCTTAATATATTATATTTGCTTAAGTGAATAAAGTAATACAGTACTTGAAAAGCAAGTAAATGTTATATATTAGCTCTGCACCTGCATGCATTTCCTTCAGACATTATCCTTAAATTTCTCCCATGCTCATTGAATTTCCAAAAATTAGATCTATATCTATAACATGGCAAGGAAATCCTGTGCTCACATACATTATGAAGCTACGTGTGAGCATGAGGTGATTACTGTGGGGTCACTTTGCTTTCCAGAAAGCAAAGAATTTGGGCAAGATGGGATTGATACTGATATTTACTGCAAAAGGGGAACTTTTGCATCAGACATAGGAGAAGAGGACAGGACGTATTTACTTAGAGGACCCAGGTAAATGTCAATACAAATGGTTTGACTACTTACTACAAGATCACACCTGGAATTAATGGCACCATAACCACTATAATGAGCTGTAGTGGTCATGGTGCCTAGACTGGCCCTGTAAAGCGGCTCTGTCACATCTGTGCATTTTGTAAAGAGATAATCTTTTTAAAATACTCATCCTGACTGCGTCTGCTACGGACTTCACAGATACCATCACACAAAGCAGGGACTACATTATTTTATGGTAAAGCATGAGGTTCACAAAAAGCAGAGGTGGTTTGCCAATTGTATTTGAGAAAGGGGTGTAGACAGAAGAATAACAGCAAGCCAATGGGGAGGAGAGATTGGTAGATTAAATGCCTGTATTAAAATAAGCTAGTGGTGTGTGGAAGAACTGAACAGTTGAAAGAGGGAGATTGAGCTGGGCTATGGAGATGAAGGAACTGAGTGATACAATTATAATAGAGTGTCAGCCGGGAAGATGGTATGATTTCGTTAAGAGGTGTGCGGGAACGGGATGATGTAAAAAAACAAACAAAAAAAAACTTGCAGAATGAACGGACCGAGAAGGGGTTATTTGTTACGTAAAGAGGAAATACAGCAAAGAGTAGAGTCATTAAAGGTTTTGTAGGTAAATGTTAGCAATTTGAATTGGATCTTGAAGTGTTTAGAAAGCCAATGTAATGATTGTCAAAGGAGTGAGGTGTGGGAGTAGAAGTGAGTCAGAAGATGAGCCTGGCAGCGGCTTTCACTAACAACTGAAGAGGGTCATTGCGGATATTTGGAAAGCCAATGAGTAGTGAGTTGCAGTCGGGAATGATGAGTGCATGAACAAGTGCCTTGGTTTTAGCTCGAGTTAGAAAAGGGCAGATGCAGACAATATTTTTACGGTCAAAGTTACAGAAGTTAGAGACCGGCTGGATGCTGGGTCAGCAGTATCACAGGTAGTGAGTGTCATGTTACATGATATTGTTTTATTATAATGTACTGTTTCTTTAATGTTCATCTTAAGTTTGTCTCTTGGGCCACTCCATAGTTTGCATGATGCTTCAGATTCTCCCCTCCCCCTTTCCTGTTCCAGTGTATTCTATGCTGTACATTCAATGTGACTTGTGATATCTCTCCTACCTGTTTGGAAGAATCGTTCTTTTACCTGTTGTAACTTCACATTCTACAGATCATACGACGAATAAACAGCGCCAGATCTTCTTACATGTGAGTTGTGACTGAGTAAACTATCTGGGAAGGTGATTTGGTATGGATAATCTCATCAGGGCAATGAGCGCCATGTGCTCCTGAAAACCACATTCATAGCCTTTGCAGCCCAGAATAGTAAAAGAACGTATCCAGCAGCTTGTACAGAGATTGCTGTGTCACAGGACAGATCATAGTGAAGTGTAACTGTGTGTATTGTATGAGAAGTCTGCATTCAACCCCAGCACAGCTTGTTACAGCCCCAGCACAGCTTGTTTCAGCCCCAGCACAGCTTGTCACAGCCCCAGCACAGCTTGTCACAGCCCCAGCACAGCTTGTTACAGCCCCAGCACAGCTTGTTTCAGCCCCACACAGTATACAGACACTCTTCACTGCTACAGCCAAGCCTGTGTACCTCAGGCCATCATGAGTGGAAAAGGCTCAGTGTGTGATGAAACACCACAGCATGCACCACATGGAGAAAGCCAGGATGAGGACCCAGAGCCCAGTGCATTGCCTAAACGCTCTGTGAAACCCACTTGGAAGGTTAAAGAGAACTATGAATCCATGAGAACTGAACTAGCAACCAGTTTGAAGCAGATTTGGGATAAAATCCTCACCCACATTGATGTGATTTCATGTCCCAGCCATAAGGTACTGCAACTAGAGGGCGCCATAAAGCATCTCTCTGCTTCATATGAACTGTACCAGACTACAAGCAATAAATATAAAACTATTCTGCAAAACATTAACACTGAGGAATCATTAGAGCAACTTAACAATGTCCAGCTTCTTAACATGGAAAGAGAAAGCTTTATCCTGCTAACTAAAGCAAAGGCAGAAGCAAAATTAACGCAGCCACAGGACACTGTATCTCACAGATCCATATCCACCAGACATTCTAAAAGTTCCTCTAGATCCCGAAGTTCAAGGCACTCAACGCTTAGTGAACAGCTTTTAAACGCCCGAGCCGAAGCAGAGGCTAGCAAAGTACAGGCCGCATATGCAAAAAAGAGAGCAGACATGGAGGCTGAAGCTGCAGCAATGCAAGCCGAAGCGGCGGCAATGGAAGCTGAGGCAGCGTCTAAAGCAGCACGTCAAAGGGCAGCAATTGAAGCTTTAAAGGTACAGAGCAACTACGAGGCAGCTGCAGCAAAACTAAAGATTTTGGAACAAGCTATCGGTGCAGAGGAAAATGCTAGTGAAAGGGTCAGCATCAAGGCAGATATGGAAGATCCTTTTGAACGCACTAAGAACTATGTTCTAAACCACAGCAGCGAGCACTCAATTGCCTCCATTCTTCACGACAACGCAAGGACTTCACCACACCAGGTAAACGCTGTTCCAGCAACTTCCTACATGCAAAACCACCCCAGTACAGCGCCTGACTGTCATGCTGATTCTGCATATGTCACAGAATTGCACACCAATCTGCAAGCAAGTCACCAACCTCCTGCTAATAGTACCGTTCCAGACTTTAACCCAACAACTCAGTTGAACGCCCTTGCTGCACCATATCTTCCGTCTCTTTACAACAATACCATAAACAACGCAATGCACAACATCCAACCAGCGACCTCCTACGTAAAGTCAGAGACAACTGATACAGCAGAGTTTGTAAAGTATATACTTCGAAGAGAGCTCACCAAGTCAGGCCTAGTAAGCTTCGATGACCATCCTGAAAATTACAGAAGCTGGAAAGCTGCCTTCAAAACTACCATAGGTGATCTTGGTATTTCTGCTGCTGAGGAGCTGGATCTGCTGATCAGGTGGCTTGGCCCACAATCTACAGAACGTGTCAAGAGCCTCAGGTCAGTCTACATCGACAATCCAACAGCAGGTCTCACCGCTGCATGGGAACGTCTAGAACAGAGTTATGGTAGTCCTGAAGCCATAGAGAATGCATTGCTTAAACGATTGGAAAATTTCCCAACGATATCCGGTAAGGACAATAAAGAGTTCCAGAGACTCAGTGACCTTCTTCTCGAAGTCCAGCTTGCCAAAACCGACCCTAAACTACCGGGCCTCAGTTACCTGGACACTGCTCGAGGAGTTAACCCTATCATTTACAAGCTTCCGTATAGCCTACGTGAAAAGTGGATCCAAATTGGGTCAAAATACAAACGGGAAAACAAGGTTTCATTTCCCCCTTTCTCCTACTTCTGCGAATTTGTCAGGAACATTGCTGACACCAAGAACGATCCTAGTTTTGCATTTGGTGAGTTCAGTACTCCCTCACTGAAAGGTGACAACCTACAAATCAGCTACAAGAACCGTAGAGGTCCCGTGAAGACAGACATTATTCCCGCTCCCACATCAGCTCCCGCCTCAAACAAGAGCAGCAAGATCGAAAACCCAAACCAATTATGTCCTATCCACAAGAAGCCACATCCCCTCAAAAAATGTATCGGTTTTAGGAAGAAGCCCCTACAAGAACGAAAGGAACTCCTAAAGACCTTTGGGGTATGTTATAGATGCTGTGCTTCCACTGATCACTTTGCCAAGGAATGTAAAATCCCTATCAAGTGCATAGAGTGCGGTTCCGAGGACCATGTTCAAGCTCTCCATCCACTCGAACCAACCCTTCACAATCTGCAAACCTTTCTCCCAGACCAAATCACGATGGGAAGAGTACAGATCAGGTGCCTAATTCCACTATAATATTTTCCTCATGCACTGAAGTCTGTGGGGAAGACCACTGTGACAAGTCTTGTGCTAAAATATGCCTAGTGAACGTTCACCACAAGGATCAGCCAGAAAAGACTTTAAAGGTGTATGCTATCTTAGATGATCAAAGCAATCGATCACTTGCCCGACCTGAACTGTTTGATCTATTTTGCATAAGAGGAGAGGTTCACCCTTACACCCTAAGCACTTGTAGCGGCACTACAGAGGTCTTTGGAAGAAGGGCACATGGCTTTATTGTGTCCTCTCTAGGAGGTAACTTACAATTACCCTTACCTACACTTGTAGAGTGCAACCAGATACCAGCCAACAAAGAAGAAATACCTACACCAGAAATTGCCTTCTACCACCCTCACCTAAAGTCAATAGCAAGTGAAATCCCACCACTTGACAAAGATGCTAAAATCCTTCTTCTGCTGGGAAGAGATATTCTAAGGGTCCACAAGGTGCACAGGCAGGTCAGCGGACCCCCAGATGCTCCATTTGCCCAGTACCTGGACTTGGGCTGGGTCATCATAGGTAATGTCTGTATAGGCAAAATGAAAAGGCCTACTAACATTTCTTCATTTAAGACAAATATATTGCCGAATGGTCGTAATACTCACTTTGAGCCATGCCCACATCACTACTGGGTAAAGGAGAAGGTAACTAGCTGCAAGTTGCAACATGGCAACACAAACCTTTCCCGCACAAACGATGACAGGTTTGGCTCTACAGTTTTCAATGCAAGCAGTGAAGACAACATGTTAGCTCCTTCAGTAGAAGACAAAGAATTCCTTAAAGTAATGGACAACGAGTTCTTTCAGGAAGATTCCAATAGTTGGGTAGCCCCCCTACCCTTTCGCCTCCCGAGAGAGAAGCTACCCAACAATCTACATCAAGCCATTAAAAGATTCTCCTCCTTAAAGCGTACTTTGAGCAGGAAACCAGAGATGGAAAGACATTTTGTAGACTTTATCCAGAATATCTTTGATAGAGGTCATGCTGAACCCGCACCTCCACTGAAAGAAGGAGAAGAATGCTGGTACCTCCCTTCCTTCGGTGTGTATCACCCACGAAAGCCAGACCAAATCAGAGTTGTCTTTGACTCCAGTGCCCAACATGAAGGCATCTCACTTAACAGCATGCTCCTCACAGGGCCTAACTTGAACAACAGCCTGATTGGAGTCCTAATTCGCTTTAGACAAGAACCTGTAGCAGTGATGGCGGACATTCAACAAATGTTCCACTGCTTCATCGTCAAGACAACAGAAACTACCTCAGGTTCCTATGGCACAAGGACAATGACCTCAACAAAGAGGTAATTGATTACCGAATGAGGGTGCATGTCTTTGGGAACAGCCCTTCCCCAGCTGTAGCAATCTATGGACTAAAAAAGACAGCCCAGCTTGGAGAAGCTGAGTATGGATCCGACGCTCGTCAATTTGTCGAAAGGAACTTTTACGTCGACGACGGGCTCAAATCCTTTCCTACTGCTAAAGAAGCAATTGATCTTCTCACCCGAACAAAGGAGATGCTATCCGTAGCAAACTTGAGACTCCACAAGATTATATCCAACAGCCAAGAGCTAATGAATGCATTTCACTCTGAGGACTATGCTGCCAGCGTGAAAGACCTTGACCTTGGGTCGGACACGCCTCCTTTGCAGAGAAGTCTAGGTCTGCTGTGGAACATCAAAGAAGACACATTCACCTTTCAAGTGTCAACCTGTGACAAACCTTTTACCAGGAGAGGAGTCTTGTCCATGGTGAATAGCATCTACGACCCACTGGGATTTATAGCCCCAGTCACCACCCAAGGTAAGATGCTTTTAAGACAGCTCACTACTGATAACATAGATTGGGACACTCCGTTACCCATGGAGAAACAACAAAGATGGGAGAAATGGAGAGGTTCTCTGAAGCCACTAGAACAGCTCCAAATTCCACGTTGCTATGCCCCAGTCTCCATTTCAGCCGCTAACCAGAGGGAAATCCATATTTTCTCAGACGCATCAGTTGAAGCTATAGCTGCAGTGGCCTATTTGAAGACCTCAGGGATCAATGGAGACATACATTGCAATTTTGTTCTAGGCAAGGCAAAGCTAACACCAAAACCTGCACAGACCATACCCAGACTTGAACTTTGTGCAGCTGTGCTAGCCGTGGAAATAGCTGAAGTCATAAAGAGTGAAATGGACATTAAAATTGATTCCTTCACATTTTACACAGACAGTAAGATAGTGCTTGGATACATTTACAACCAAACCAAACAATTTTACGTGTACGTCAGTAATCGAGTAGAACGTATCAGAAGGTTCTCTCTGCCAAAGCAATGGCATTATATTCCCACTGACCTTAATCCCGCTGATTGTGGGACAAGACCTATATCTCCAGCAGCTCTCCATAGCTGCTTGTGGCTGACGGCTCCAAGATTTCTTCACGAAAACTCCTACTCAAATTCCACCGATGTCGCCTACGAACTAGTACATCCTGATCATGATAAAGAAATCAGGTCTATGAACACCACATTACATACTTCTACAAGTCCAGAACCAAAACTCAAGTCACACCGTTTTGAACTTTTCTCAACCTGGTCATCAGCTGTTAGGGCTGTTGCTTATTTGATTCACGTTGCCCATTGTTTTAAAAGGAGCTCAATATCAGAGTGTCATGGTTGGCATATCTGTACCAACCATCTTACCGCAACGGAAATTGAGCGTGCCGAAAAGGTTATCATTCGCTGTGTACAACAAGAAGTGTACATGGAAGAATTCCACAGATTCCAAGGTGGAATACCTTTATCAAAGGATAGTTCACTATTTAATCTAAACCCCGTGGTCGATGACAATCAGTTGCTGCGAGTTGGAGGTCGAATAGAGAAATCTGACCTGTGCAGCAAGGAACAAAACCCTATCATCATACCAGGTCAGCACCACATCGCCACTCTTCTAATCCGGCACCATCATGAAAAAACACAACACCAAGGTAGACAATTTACAGAAGGCGCTATCAGGTCAGCCGGCTTGTGGATTGTTGGAATGAAAAGATGTGTTTCTTCCCTGCTTTTCAAATGCGTCAAGTGTCGCAAGTTAAGAGGTAGACACCAACTACAACAAATGGCAAGCCTGCCAGCTGATCGTTTAAGCACAGATCCACCCTTCACCTACGTTGGAGTTGACGTCTTCGGTCCGTGGACCGTGGTAACTCGAAAGACTCGTGGTGGAGCAGCCAACAGCAAAAGATGGTCCGTGTTGTTTACTTGTCTCACCATACGAGCTGTACACATCGAAGTGATTGAGTCAATGGATTCTTCTTGTTTCATCAACGCTTTACGAAGATTCTTCTCCATCCGAGGACCTGTCAAGCAGCTAAGATCCGACTGTGGTTCCAACTTTGTTGGAGCCTGTAAAGAACTTCAACTAGACAATTTCTTATCAAACAATGGATGTACTTGGCTGTTTAATCCACCACATTCTTCACATATGGGAGGATCCTGGGAGCGAATGATTGGGATCGCTCGAAGAATTCTCGATTCCATGTTGCAGGACCGCAAGTCTTCACTATTGACTCATGAGACTTTGAGTACCTTTCTCTCGGAAGTATCCGCCATCATTAATGCAAGGCCTCTAGTACCAGTATCTTCTGATTCTGATTCTCCAGTGATTCTTACCCCAGCCACACTCCTTACTCAGAAGGTTGGGACTACCATGATATCTCCTGCTGAGATCGACACGAAGGATATTTACAGGCGTCAATGGAAACAGGTACAACACCTAGCCAACGTGTTTTGGCACCGCTGGAGAAAGGAGTACCTGCCTATCCTTCAAAGCCGTTCCAAATGGCAAACACCCAAGCCCAACCTCAAAGTAGGCGACCTTGTTCTTCTGAAAGATAGAGAAGTCTGTCGTAATGAGTGGCCTATGGGTCTTGTAACAAGTGTAATGCCCAGCAATGATGGAAAGGTTCGCAAGGTTGAGATTAAGAAAACCAAAGGAGGTTTAGATCGGACTTTCTCACGACCAATCACAGAATTGGTACTTCTTCTCCCAAGCGAGTGACTTATGCAAGAGTACCAGACCGTACGGTACTATGGCGGGGAGAACGCCACTATAACTGTTAACTATGCCACTGTTGAAGCTCCACGGCTATAAACTGTAGACTACAGGACTTTAGCCATCCGTTATTGGACTTCATGTTTTATTGTTTATTTACTGCATACCTTCTCTGTTTTGCAGGTATCTTGTATTTAAGGTTTACACACCAGTATTATTTTCCAATGTTTTCTTCACTTACAGGTTCAAGTTGGACTTTTAGACATTTGGACTTATCTTTATATATATAATAGGCTTTGAAATCTAAAGATTTCAGGCGGGGAGTGTCATGTTACATGATATTGTTTTATTATAATGTACTGTTTCTTTAATGTTCATCTTAAGTTTGTCTCTTGGGCCACTCCATAGTTTGCATGATGCTTCAGATTCTCCCCTCCCCCTTTCCTGTTCCAGTGTATTCTATGCTGTACATTCAATGTGACTTGTGATATCTCTCCTACCTGTTTGGAAGAATCGTTCTTTTACCTGTTGAAACTTCACATTCTACAGATCATACGACGAATAAACAGCGCCAGATCTTCTTACATGTGAGTTGTGACTGAGTAAACTATCTGGGAAGGTGATTTGGTATGGATAATCTCATCAGGGCAATGAGCGCCATGTGCTCCTGAAAACCACATTCATAGCCTTTGCAGCCGTTCCAGAATAGTGAGTAATGACTTTTTGATGACATCGTTAGTCGCTTTGGTAAGGGCAGTCTCACTAGAGTGGAGGGAGTGGGAGTCCGATTGAAGTACAAGTGGGTCAAGCAGGGAGTTAGTATTGAGAAAGTGAGCGAAGTAAACACATGCTGCTCAAGAAGCTTAGACGTGATAAGGAGTATCTATATGAGACAGTAGTTGAAGAAGTGGGGTCAAGCGATGGCTTTTTTAGGATATTTGTTGTAACTACATTTAAGATATTAATCCAATGTATTTCCAACAAATGAGCTTGGGGTATGATTGCTCTGGTGACAAGTTCAGGTCAGTGACTGCTAACTTACCAGGATATATTCTTTCCATGAATACCGATTTGTAGAGGATGTGTTCATACAGGGTGTAACAAAGAGGAATTGGGAAAGAAACAGGAAGTTAAAGCAGCTAGTAAAGAATTTTGTTTTACTTTAAAAATGTTTTATTTAGGAACTTGTTCCCATACAGAAATATCACAAAAGCCAAAACTATATTGGGGGGGGGGGGGGGGGGGAGGGGAGGGGAGGGGTTGGAGGGAATCAAGCAGTAAATATAGATTACAATACAGTAATATGAAAAGCAACCAGAACAAGGTTTTTGTTTTTTAAGTAGAAATACAGTCAAGTGGTATAGAAAAAGCCATAATAAACTAGTGAGTGCAGTGGCTCTTACGAAACTTGCTAGAGCCATGAGAGGACCACGTTTAGGTTAGTGAGAGGGGAAAGTGGAGAAAATTTTAAAAGAAAAATACAAACTAGTGAAGGCAACGCTAATAGAGGCAGTGCCATCAGCATTAACTGATCCCAATAGGAACCAGCATGACAGGTCCAGCACACATCATCAGCCGATGCCCATTGCAGGGGCTTGATATCGGAACACGTAAAGAGGTTCACAAACCCCCAGGTCAGATAACCCAAAGGTGCAGAGTATCATTTAGAGAAGGACAAAAACTACTCAGCCTTCAGGCATAAACGCAAGTAATACCTCTGTACCGTCCATACCAGACATTCAATCCACAAGAATAAGCCCCAACAAAGAACTAAAGCTGAGAGGTAGGTGCATTCAAACTCCAGTCAGAAAAAATATGGTGCATCTCACAGCCACTTCTAGAAAGGCGGTGGTATTGTGGGGTATTGCTCCCACCACCACCTACTGTTCAATCTAGTAAAGGCATGACTGCACAATATAGGCGGGAGGGATTGATTGCTGATGTCGAGAAGACATTTTTGCCCCAACCCCGTGCATTACTTGCACTTACTGCCAAAATTGGCCGCAGAGGCAGTGAAAGGGCGCTAGGAAATTGCAATGCTGCAGACAGGGCCTGTCAGGTTCTTCAAGAGCTGCTGCGTAAGGCATAGGCGCCATTTTAGGCACAGCTAAGTTGACTAGTTACACACTTAAATGCCACATAACAGGGTGCCTTCCAGGTACAGCCAGGTGGGGGGGAGGGAAATTGGCAATTGTGGCATTACATACAGGCTCCAGGAGAACTAAGAGTGGAGAGATCGCAGTCTCTCACTCACACCGGGTCACCACATAGGCCGCAGATCTGACCAGAAAGATCTCTGCTAGAAGCTTCTATATCCTGGTACTCTGTGTCAGTTGGTTAGCTAAAGAATAAAATCTGTTACAATTCCTGAAAATACTGGAATCTTCAAAAAAACAGAAAAGCTAGATTTTCGTCAGTGCTCAGGCAATGTGCACCTGCATGACAGTTAGACACTGCCTCCCCTTACTTTGAATTATTAACACTTTTTTTATGATATGATTTAAGAAATATAAATAGAAAAGAATCTGCAATACATAATAGGTTTTAAAGTGCTATGCAAAATTATCACCATTATAAACTAAACTATGTTGTTATGTCCATAGTGCATTTTAATACAATTTTAAACTTTTACTATTATAGCTAAAGAGAATTTATACACAAGAATGCGAAACACTGCAGCTTTATAATTAAAACAAAACAAAACACAACAACAAATATTACTCAATATTTAGGGCTAAAAGCATGAGCTAAAACATCAGGTTACTGATAAGTGAATCCAGGGGAATTTGAGCAAAAAATAAACTTTTTAAATCTGCCTGATATGTAGATGTTGCATTTATAATTATGTATCTATGCAATATAGACACATTTATAAAAAAATAAACATATTGTGAAACACAGGGAAAAAAAACTTGTTTGGTCAACCAATAGTCTTCAAAAGAAATGTAGTCAATCATCATTTTATCTCTACAGTGACATGGAAGAGGCAGAATAATGACCGTCGTAACTTCACAATTAAAAAAAACAAATATGGATCAGCACAATTTTGAGGATATTAACTATCAATTGTGTCCAAGTAAGCTTGATACAATCAGGTCTTGATTCCAAAAATCTAACATTAGATTTTAAGCTCATAAAAGCAGCTTCCTCAAATCTCAGACATCTCAATAAAAACAGAGAATATGAGAATGGACTAAAGAGTAACTCAATAGCTTGCCCTTTGAGATTTCATGTTTAGGTCTCAAAATGGTTTTTTTCTCACTTGTGCCATTACAGTCCAGAACCGAAATGCCGGCAAGTTCTTTCTGCAACCCTGTACGATTTGGGTGGGATCAGTCTTATATGCCAATTGTATGGGTTCTCTTTGTAGTGGCACATGTGATCAAAAACTGTTTTCAAACCTGAGCGGGGAGTAACTGAAGGGCAAGCTGACTTTCTCTAAGTTTTTGCCCCTTCTCAGAGTTCTCCTATTATCTGTTTTGTATCTGCTTATATTGTCTCATACAATAGGTTTCGTACAACATTAAACTGTTATCACGCCATGCATGCCACCATTTTAGGAAAATACAGATGCTGATTTGATTAATTTAAAAACTAAATTAAAAAAATATATAGTGGTACCTCGGTTTACGAATTTAATGCGTTCTCCGGGACGTTACGTATTGCGAAAAATTCATAAACCGAAACGTGGTTTCCCATAGGAATGCATTGAAAACCAATTCATCCGTTCCTGAGGTCAGAAAAAAGTAAAAATGAGCTGGCATGGAAACCAACCCACAATGCAGCTCCCTTCCTTTCCACCGCTTGAGAAATGCACCAAAAAAGTTCCAAAAAGGCCCAAAACCGCTGCAAAAAAATTCCAGAATGGCTCCAAAACTCGATGCAAAAACTGCTCCAACACCTCCACACTCGACGCCACCTGCTACCCACAGACTCCAGCATGCACGGGGGCGGCGCTATAAACCTCCTATGCGCAATGCATCCTGGAGAAACACTTCTGGCTTGCGACATTCTAGTCAGTAATACAGTATGCAAATGGTGTATTAGGTGGTCAGAGCAGGCAGACAGCAATTCAGATGATCCATGGTATCCGACAAGGTAGCTGAACCTCAAGAGTGAGAGTGTGTCTGGGATTATAAATATTTTATTATTAGAATGTGTATTGAGAATTATATTTTTGATATGATACAGCATTCTTCAGTAGTACCCATGACTGTCCTCATCATGACGAGCTGTACAAAATACATATATTGATCCAAATAAAAAAATCATACTCTCCATTGACAGTGTTATATATTCCAATAGAAAATATTCTAGGAGAAGATTTAAGAAATAGAAATACAATATTAATAGACCAAAAAGCTACATCACACAATAAAAAGAAAAGGGACTTAAACCTGAGATCCTTCATAAAACAAATATTTATTACAGCAAAAGTCTCTTTTGCACAATTGATATTAACCCACCAAACTAAATACGGACAGCAAAAAAAGGGCTGCCTAACAAAAAAAGGGTAAGCAGAAGAAAAAAAATTATCTGCACACAATTCCCTGGTTTCTGAGGTTTAAAACACTGAATAGAAAGATTCTACAGTGGAGGTAAAAATTGCTGGTGGGGAAAGGAAAAAAAAAAAAAAAACTTTAGGTAAATAACGGTCATCTGTTGTGGAATGAAGTGCTGTGTTGTAAAGAGTCCACAGATGATCCCCATCTCTGCATGGGCTGTGGAGCCCTCCTTGAGGAACTCAAGTGTGGAGGTTCCACCGAGTCCATGACATTTGGAACAGTCATATCATATTCGTATCGTTCCAACATCTTGGAAATCTTGTCACGCGGTACTCCATGCTTATTTCTCCTGGAAAACAAAATTGGCAACAACATTAAGTGTCAATTAAAATGTGTCTCCATTAAAGTGTGGAATGGTCGTAAAACCTTGATGTGACTTTAGCAATGAAATGGTACAGTGGCACAATACGTGCGTTAAAATGTGACAATCAATTTCATCTTTTGAAAAATTAGAACATCTAGTTTGAACATTTAATCTAATGGAGCGATTAATAAATTATATGGTTCCACACAGCTAAATGTCAGTTCAAATAAAAAGAGAAGAAACTTCTTATTCCGCATTTGAAGGAGAAATGATGTTATTTCTAAGTCACTGTGTTCACATGTATGTATTTTCTTATCTTTATAACCTTACCCATTTTTACTTTTTGGGTACCATTTGTTACCATTGTCCAGCATATATCCCAATGCACAAACCAAATTTACCATTTTTAAATGGCTCACCCCTTCATACCCCTGTCCTATAATTATGTCTAGTTTTTTGTTTTGTTTTTCTTGTTATTCCTTTGAGTACTAAATGATGGACTATATTTGCCCACATCTGGCACTTGAAAGAAAGCATGCCACAAATTTATTGGAAGTAAAAGTGTTCAGGCAGAAAAAAACAAACAAATGAAATGTAAACTGAGCTTGGCACACATGCATGAATGTTTAGGTCCTTTAAGGACACAATTGTCAAGGCATCTGCAGAGAGCAAACCATTAGCTACATCATGCGATATTCTAATTCAACAGCTATCAATAGCAAATGAGCGTGTGATGCTTAATACAATATTAATACGATGCAGAGGTCATTGTTTTCTCCTAGATTAAACTGCTTACATTACAAAAAAAAGAAGCAATGTAAAAAAGGCACCTTTTCTCTTAAAAATTTGTTTTCCTTCTTCATTAGTAATTTCTGGACGTGCTTCAGCTTCCCACCCCCAGCTACTCATATTTAGCATCAGAATTTCTTCAACATGTCTGCCTTTCTCTAGCCTCCTATTCTCTGACCTGCTACCGGTGGGTGCATTTCCCTGACCTGCTACTGGTGGGTGCATTTCCCTGACCTGCTATTGGTGGGTGCATTTCCCTGACCTGCTATTGGTGGGTGCATTTCTCTGACCTGCTATTGGTGGGTGCATTTCTCTGACCTGCTATTGGTGGGTACATTTCTCTGACCTGCTATTGGTGGGTGCATTTCTCTGACCTGCTATTGGTGGGTGCATTTATATGACCTGCTATTGGTGGGTGCATTTCCCTGACCTGCTATTGGTGGGTGCATTTATATGACCTGCTATTGGTGGGTGCATTTCCCTGACCTGCTATTGGTGGGTGCATTTCTCTGACCTGCTATTGGTGGGTGCATTTCTCTGACCTGCTATTGGTGGGTGCATTTCCCTTACCTGCTATTGGTGGGTGCATTTCCCTGACCTGCTATTGGTGGGTGTATTTCCCTGACCTGCTATTGGTGGGTGCATTTCCCTGACCTGCTATTGGTGGGTGCATTTCTCTGACCTGCTATTGGTGGGTGCATTTCTCTGACCTGCTATTGGTGGGTACATTTCTCTGACCTGCTATTGGTGGGTGCATTTATCTGACCTGCTATTGGTGGGTGCATTTCTCTGACCTGCTATTGGTGGGTGCATTTCTCTGACCTGCTATTGGTGGGTGCATTTCCCTGACCTGCTATTGGTGGGTGCATTTCCCTGACCTGCTATTGGTGGGTGCATTTCTCTGACCTGCTATTGGTGGGTGCATTTCTCTGACCTGCTATTGGTGGGTGCATTTATATGACCTGCTATTGATGGGTGCATTTCCCTGACCTGCTATTGGTGGGTGCATTTCTCTGACCTGCTATTGGTGGGTGCATTTCTCTGACCTGCTATTGGTGGGTGCATTTCTCTGACCTGCTATTGGTGGGTGCATTTCTCTGACCTGCTATTGGTGGGTGCATTTCTCTGACCTGCTATTGGTGGGTGCATTTCTCTGACCTGCTATTGGTGGGTGCATTTATCTGACCTGCTATTGGTGGGTGCATTTCTCTGACCTGCTATTGGTGGGTGCATTTCTCTGACCTGCTATTGGTGGGTGCATTTCCCTGACCTGCTATTGGTGGGTGCATTTCCCTGACCTGCTATTGGTGGGTGCATTTCTCTGACCTGCTATTGGTGGGTGCATTTCTCTGACCTGCTATTGGTGGGTGCATTTATATGACCTGCTATTGATGGGTGCATTTCCCTGACCTGCTATTGGTGGGTGCATTTCTCTGACCTGCTATTGGTGGGTGCATTTCTCTGACCTGCTATTGGTGGGTGCATTTCTCTGACCTGCTATTGGTGGGTGCATTTCTCTGACCTGCTATTGGTGGGTGCATTTCTCTGACCTGCTATTGGTGGGTGCATTTCTCTGACCTGCTATTGGTGGGTGCATTTATATGACCTGCTATTGGTGGGTGCATTTCTCTGACCTGCTATTGGTGGGTGCATTTATATGACCTGCTATTGGTGGGTGCATTTCCCTGACCTGCTATTGGTGGGTGCATTTCCCTGACCTGCTATTGGTGGGTGCATTTCCCTGACCTGCTATTGGTGGGTGCATTTCTCTGACCTGCTATTGGTGGGTGCATTTCTCTGACCTGCTATTGGTGGGTGCATTTCTCTGACCTGCTATTGGTGGGTGCATTTCCCTGACCTGCTATTGGTGGGTGCATTTCCCTGACCTGCTATTGGTGGGTGCATTTCTCTGACCTGCTATTGGTGGGTGCATTTCTCTGACCTGCTATTGGTGGGTGCATTTATATGACCTGCTATTGGTGGGTGCATTTCCCTGACCTGCTATTGGCGGGTGCATTTCCCTGACCTGCTATTGGTGGGTGCATTTCCCTGACCTGCTATTGGTGGGTGCATTTCTCTGACCTGCTATTGGTGGGTGCATTTCCCTGACCTGCTATTGGTGGGTGCATTTCTCTGACCTGCTATTGGTGGGTGCATTTCCCTGACCTGCTATTGGTGGGTGCATTTCCCTGACCTGCTATTGGTGGGTGCATTTCCCTGACCTGCTATTGGTGGGTGCATTTCTCTGACCTGCTATTGGTGGGTGCATTTCTCTGACCTGCTATTGGTGGGTGCATTTATATGACCTGCTATTGGTGGGTGCATTTCCCTGACCTGCTATTGGTGGGTGCATTTCTCTGACCTGCTATTGGCGGGTGCATTTCCCTGACCTGCTATTGGTGGGTGCATTTCTCTGACCTGCTATTGGTGGGTGCATTTATCTGACCTGCTATTGGTGGGTGCATTTCTCTGACCTGCTACTGGTGGGTGCATTTCCCTGACCTGCTATTGGCGGGTGCATTTCCCTGACCTGCTATTGGTGGGTGCATTTCCCTGACCTGCTATTGGTGGGTGCATTTCTCTGACCTGCTATTGGTGGGTGCATTTCCCTGACCTGCTATTGGTGGGTGCATTTCTCTGATCTGCTATTGGTGGGTGCATTTATCTGACCTGTTATTGGTGGGTGCATTTCTCTGACCTGCTATTGGTGGGTGCATTTATCTGACCTGCTATTGGTGGGTGCATTTCTCTGACCTGCTATTGGTGGGTGCATTTATCTGACCTGCTATTGGTGGGTGCATTTATCTGACCTGCTATTGGTGGGTGCATTTCTCTGACCTGCTATTGGTGGGTGCATTTCTCTGACCTGCTATTGGTGGGTGCATTTCTCTGACCTGCTATTGGTGGGTGCATTTCTCTGACCTGCTATTGGTGGGTGCATTTCTCTGACCTGCTATTGGTGGGTGCATTTATATGACCTGCTATTGGTGGGTGCATTTCTCTGACCTGCTATTGGTGGGTGCATTTCTCTGACCTGCTATTGGTGGGTGCATTTCTCTGACCTGCTATTGGTGGGTGCATTTCTCTGACCTGCTATTGGTGGGTGCATTTCCCTGATCTGCTATTGGTGGGTGCATTTCTCTGACCTGCTATTGGTGGGTGCATTTCTCTGACCTGCTATTGGTGGGTGCATTTCTCTGACCTGCTATTGGTGGGTGCATTTCTCTGACCTGCTATTGGTGGGTGCATTTCTCTGACCTGCTATTGGTGGGTGCATTTATCTGACCTGCTATTGGTGGGTGCATTTATCTGACCTGCTATTGGTGGGTGCATTTCCCTGACCTGCTATTGGCGGGTGCATTTCCCTGACCTGCTATTGGTGGGTGCCTTTATCTGACCTGCTATTGGTGGGTGCATTTATCTGACCTGCTATTGGTGGGTGCATTTATATGACCTGCTACTGGTGGGTGCATTTCCCTGACCTGCTATTGGCGGGTGCATTTCCCTGACCTGCTATTGGTGGGTGCATTTCCCGGACCTGCTATTGGTGGGTGCATTTCTCTGACCTGCTATTGGTGGGTGCATTTCCCTGACCTGCTATTGGTGGGTGCATTTCTCTGACCTGCTATTGGTGGGTGCATTTATATGACCTGCTATTGGTGGGTGCATTTATATGACCTGCTATTGGTGGGTGCATTTATATGACCTGCTATTGGTGGGTGCCTTTATCTGACCTGTTATTGGTGGGTGCATTTCCCTGACCTGCTATTGGTGGGTGCATTTCCCTGACCTGCTATTGGTGGGTGCATTTCCCTGACCTGCTATTGGTGGGTGCATTTCTCTGACCTGCTATTGGTGGGTGCATTTCCCTGACCTGCTATTGGTGGGTGCATTTATATGACCTGCTATTGGTGGGTGCATTTATATGACCTGCTATTGGTGGGTGCATTTATATGACCTGCTATTGGTGGGTGCATTTCTCTGACCTGCTATTGGTGGGTGCCTTTATCTGACCTGTTATTGGTGGGTGCATTTCCCTGACCTGCTATTGGCGGGTGCATTTCCCTGACCTGCTATTGGTGGGTGCATTTCCCTGACCTGCTATTGGTGGGTGCATTTCTCTGACCTGCTATTGGTGGGTGCATTTATATGACCTGCTATTGGTGGGTGCATTTATATGACCTGCTATTGGTGGGTGCATTTCCCTGACCTGCTATTGGTGGGTGCATTTCTCTGACCTGCTATTGGTGGGTGCCTTTATCTGACCTGCTATTGGTGGGTGCATTTATCTGACCTGTTATTGGTGGGTGCATTTCTCTGACATTTCTCTGACCTGCCATAAGTGCCCCATCTGTCAGTCATTGGTTACAGCATGTGCAATTGCATTTTGGAGGTAGAATTGTATAAATACAACCAAATTACTCTTTTCCATATGAAAGTATAATTAATTAATATGTGAAATTTTAACTGAGCGAAGCAAATACAACTAGCTTCTAGGCACCACTGCAAGACATAATGCAATGTTAACTTAGCAGAATTGTATAGATGTCATGTTACGTGGTTGTGGAACATGTAATATGCACATGAAACTCTGAAACTGCTATGTTTACATCGAAGGGTTAAAACCTGAGGGACCTGGCACCCAGACCACTTCATTGAGCTGAAGTGGTCTGGGTGACTATAGTGTCCCTTTAAGCTATAGACATTACAGCCTTGCACAGAAATATATATTAATATGTAAACTGGCATAATATTCAACGGGTTGGATTAGCGGAAATTTTACATTTAGAAGAGTATTTTGATAAAAGAATTCCCCTTTTCATACAAACTAATGGATTCATGCAGGATTTAAATTTTGTCTTCTAGCCATGTAACTCAGATACACCTCTATCTAAGCTATAGCATTGATATGCTTAGTTATTGAAGCCAGCATCTAGATGTAATTCTCCACTTACTGGCTACAACAAATACATGTATGCCCCATTGCATTCTGAACACCTTGTTTCATCAAAACAAAAAAGGCCTTACTTTTCCAACTCAGATGGGTCAAGCTTCCACCATGTGTCTGGTTCCAGGAACTCCACACCATAATCTCTTTCTATGGCCTGAGGAAAGCAAGAGGATCGCATTAAAGGATGGGTTCGTAGCAAACGGCATACATTTAAATGTTTTCTTTACTGGTGAGCAGTCATACGATTTTTAAACACATGGCAGAAAAAAATATACTGATATTTTACTGGCTAAACAAAACATTTAAACCCTTCTATGTTTTACTGATACAAACCATATTTGCATCTCAAACCAGTCTGTCAAGTGGGTGGGAACACTTGGCAACCATACACATGTCTACTAATTCAAAACTAATATCCATTGGAATATCCGGTAATCATCACCAAAGGAAATGCACACCCACACCTTCCAACATTTCAAATTTAAACAGACTGACACTCATTTTAATGGGATATTGATTGGTATTTATAGAGCTGAATAAGACATTTGAACTTGAATCAAGTATATTACTTACACAAACAAAAGTACGCATTTCTGGAATATTATCAATGTCAAGCTCTTACATACACACTCAGCATTCTGATTAGAGAGATCACAATAGGAAAGCACAAGGGAATTTGGATTCCAAAGATGGACTGTCCCTCCTAAAGATGCATACCCTGAAAATATGCAAGCCATGGTTAGTACCCAGGTAATCCAGACAGCAGGCCCAGACTATGTTTAATGCAAGCTTTATTTGAGGAGAGACGTCTGTGCATCTCCCTCCTGCACGAACAATTGCAAATATTTATATATCGCCAATATATTACACAACACTGTATACCAGGAAACGAGACAATCATTTAACTCTTACAAAACATATATGATATATAGTAACATTAGGTGAAGAGGATCCTGCTCAAATGAACTTGCAATCTAAACCTCTCTCTCAATGTTTCCTTACTATTCAACGTATGACACGGTTATGACACCAGAAACCAACAGAACTATAACACGTGTGTGCAGTACGCACATCCTCTGATTCAGGTTCCTCTGTGAAGTGTACGCGAGCAGAGGTAGGTTTTTAGTGCACCAATATATTCAGCCAGTATGAATATCTTCAGCTGAACAGCTCACTGCTGGTTTAACACTCAGCAGCCAATCATGAGCCTTGTATATTTTCCTCCATTAGAACGGGCCTAGTGGTATGAGATATGTTCATTCCCATTTTGTGGCTGCAATGGCTGTATTCATTATGTGACCAATAATGGGACAGAGGCTGCCGTTGTGAACACACGCACTGTAACCGAATCTATCACTCCCAAAGCGGGATAGAGGGAGACTCTGCTTCACTTACATCCTGCACACCTAGTAAGCACAGATCTTTATTTCTGTTTACAGTTGGTAGAAATACTTATTATTTTTTACTATTTGTAAGGTTTGTTTTAGCGCGTTTTGTGAACATCTACCTTCCATACTATGCATTAAAAAGTGGGTCAGTTCCAGTCTGGAATGTCAAGCATACAATTAACTGTAATCATACCATTTGTACGTAGGGTTTCATTTCCCATCTCTGAATATTAGTATTGTCAATGATAATAGGAGATCTTCTGTCATCCATTGCTCTCTTGGCTATAATAAACAAAACAAGAAAAATGTTGTTTAAAAAAAACAAAAAAACAAAAACACCACAAATCAAGAATAAATGTGTGATCTTCAGTTATTATAAATATATAAATGTCAACAATATGTAACTATATTTAAAGTAGCTATTTTCTCAATGAAAATATATAAAAGCTATATCAAAATTTGAAACAAAATAATTGGTTATTTTTAGTTTTTTTTGCATAGACAGAGATGCGGCTGCACGACAGATTAGGCTTACGCAGAAGCCAAATCACAACTCACGTTTCATTTGTATTACAGAAAGGAAATATAGTTAGTTATTGCATACAAAACGCCTGAACGTTGTAATGTACATGTTTCCGTCACTAAGTGTTTACAGATTCATACAGCTCAGGATATTAATAGTGTCATCATCCTTGGTCAATCAAACGGGTATAGGCAGATTACAGTAAGAGACATGTTGGGAAAGAGAGATGTCATCCATTGCATTACTACAAGATTTGCATTACTCTCAGTGAAAGGTAGGTTTATAGCATTCTATCATTCTATAATGATATTTCGACTGTCGACATGCCACAATCTGTCTTCATTTTACAACAGTTGAAACTTTAATTGTAAAGAAGAAGAAAAAAAATCAAAAACCAAAAAGCACTTTCCACACCGAGCGGCTCCCCTGTCTCCCGTCATCACTGCGTGGCTCAGTGTGGGGGAGTCCCTCTGTCCCCTTCCCCGCTGCAGTCTGAAAAACATTTATGTCCAAAACTATGTACACATATGCAATGAAATAAACTGGTAACATGTTCAATATCTAGTTAGACTGGTGGTGGTTATATGCCTTGGCCTATGACCTGCAATGTGATATTATGGTATTCTGAGCCTTCACCGCTGCTTCCACACGGTACTCCAGGTGGGAGGTCCGGGCCCCTAAGGCCTGTATCTCCGCTTTCATTTCCTTCGAGTTGCAGGAGATTTCACTAGCAAGGTAAGTCTTCACCTACGTTAGTTTTGGGAGAATTTATGCAGCCTCTCCCGTGTGGATATCTGGCTCGTCACTCCCCGCCATTGATATTGGGGAGATGGAGCCACGTGGGCTATCTTGGCGGCCATCTTGTGAGGCCTGGTGCGGGCAGGAGGCCGCGAACAGCTCCATCACATTAGGCTGTGAATCCAGCCTGTGGCCTTGCTTCTTGCGTGGTTGCTTCACTCCGGAGCCAGTACTGTGCATTGCTGAGTAGGTTGGTAAGTGTTTTGGGTCTAGTTGCCTCTGGAATGTGCTGGATACAATGCGGATTGTCGGGAGCGTTCATTCGACGGCCAAACCACGCCCCCAGAATTGGTAATTTTTTCTTGTAAAATAATGCTTTATTTGCCTTGATATATTACATGTCTTATGGATATATTTCCATTTCATAGGCAATAACCTAGTTTGCCCTTAGGTGGAGCTATTTCTTATACAGAGTAAAAAATATCAGTCCCCTATAAATATTGCGGACTTTGCCAGTCAACGCGCCCGACTATAGAGACATTTGCAACGACCATCCCCCTTGCATTCCTCACAGCATATTAGGAAGACTTCAAACACATCTATACTGCTGGGTAACCAAATCATAATATAAAGAAACAATATGGACACCTGTTTGAACATCTGGTGCTGGATTCCTCTCAAATAGATAATAAAGTAATAGATGTAACAATGTCAGATTTTTAAACTTACATTTGTTTCCCCATTTGCTATCACAAATGGTATTGATGCTTGTGCTCTGCCCTCTGTTATTCAATTACTAAGCCAACAGCATTACAGCAGAAGGTGCATTGGTACTGGAGAGAACTGGTGCTCAAAAATCAAACTTCTTTGGACAGCTAAACTAATCAGGATTTGCTGCAATGAGTCCAGAAATGACAAATGAAAAAAATAAGGAAGTGGCTATATGACTACACGGTTCTCCCGTTGCTTTCAACAAATGGAAATACTATTCTTTTCATATACACTGCTCAAAAAAATAAAGGGAACACAAAAATAACACATTCTAGATCTGAATGAATGAAATATTCTTATAAATACTTTGTTCTTTACATAGTTGAATGTGCTGACAACAAAATCACACAAAAATTAAAAAATGGAAATCACATTTTTCATCCCATGGAGGTCTGGATTTGGAGTCACACTCAAAATTAAAGTGGAAAACACACTACAGGCTGATCCAACTTTGATGTAATGTCCTTAAAACAAGTCAAAATGAGGCTCAGTAGTGTGTGTGACCGCCCTACAACGCCTGTGCATGCTCCTAATGAGGTGGCGTATGGTCTCCTGAGGGATCTCCTCCCAGACCTGGACTAAAGCATCTGCCAACTCCTGGACAGTCTGTGGTGCAACATGACGTTGGTGGATGGAGCGAGACATGATGTCCCAGATGTGCTCAATTGAATTCAGGTCTGGAGAACGGGCAGGCCAGTCCATAGCATCAATGCCTTCATCTTGCAGGAACTGCTGACACATTCCAGCCACATGAGGTCTAGCACTGTCTTGCATTAGGAGGAACCCAGGGCCAACCGCACCAGCATATGGTCTCACAAGGGGTCTGAGGATCTCATCTCGGTACCTAATGGCAGTCGGGCTACCTCCGACGAGCACATGGAGGGCTGTGCGGCCCCCCAAAGAAATGCCACCCCACACCATTACTGACCCACTGCCAAACTGGTCATGCTGGAGGATGTTGCAGGCAGCAGAACATTCTCCACGGCGTCTCCAGACTCTGTCACGTCTGTCACATGTGCTCAGTGTGAACCTGCTTTTATCTGTGAAGAGCACAGGGCGCCAGTGGCGAATTTGCCAATCTTGGTGTTCTCTGGCAAATGCCAAACGTCCTGCACGGTGTTGGGCTGTAAGCACAACCCCCACCTGTGGACGTCGGGCCCTCATCCCACCCTCATGGAGTCTGTTTCTGACTATTTGAGCAGATACATGCACATTTGTGGCCTGCTGGAGGTCATTTTGCAGGGCTCTGGCAGTGCTCCTCCTGTTCCTCCTTGCACAAAGGCGGAGGTAGAAGTCCTGCTGCTAGGTTGTTGCCCTCCTACGGCCTCCTCCACGTCGCCTGATGTACTGGCCTGTCTCCTGGTAGCGCCTCCATGCTCTGGACACTACGCTGACAGACAAATTAAACCTTCTTGCCACAGCTCGCATTGATGTGCCATCCTGGATGAGCTGCACTACCTGAGCCACTTGTGTGGGTTGTAGACTCCGTCTCATACCACTAGAGTGAAAGCACCGCCAGCATTCAAAAGTTACCAAAACATCAGCCAGGAAGCATAGGAACTGAGAAGTGGTCTGTGGTCACCACCTGCAGAACCACTCCTTTATTGGGGGTGTCTTGCAAATTGCCTATAATTTCCACCTGTTGTCTATCCCATTTGCACAACAGCATGTGAAATTGATTGTCACTCAGTGTTGCTTCCTAAGTGGACAGTTTGATTTCACAGACGTGTGATTGACTTGGAGTTACATTGTGTTGTTTAAGTGTTCCCTTTAATTTTGTGAGCAGTGTATTATTGCTACTGTAAGCATTATATAAACAACACCGGCTCAGGCACAAAGGCAAATGAAAAAATACATTAATATTTCTACATAAACACACAAACTCTATATATTTAAAAAATATACAATGCCTAACCTCTGTTTTGGTTCCAATTGTGTGCATCTCCAAGCAGTTTAACATCATATGTATATCCTTCCTCCTGGCCAAAGTAATCGTCAGTGCTGAACACGATGCCATCTGGACACTGTTCAAGCAGACCACTGTTGAATAAAAAAAAAAAGAAAATATACTGTTAAATATGATTCCTGAAATTTCTCTTTTTTATTTAGGTAATATTTTACTCCTTGACAGCCTCTAAGTAAATTACATGTATAATATATTGATTATCTGGCTAAAATAACTTCAGATTATTAAAGGTGAATTAGTTAGGGACAATCAAGAGAGAGTTTTTTTTCCATCTTTTGCTTTCAACTATGCAGATTGTCAAACAATGTTTAGTAAATTGAACCCCAAGGAGATGAATCCCACAGTTTATATGGCTAAATGAATTTGATGTTCAAATAAGCTCAGTGACCCATTTTTTCACTGTAACATATTAGATTCTTCCCAGTGTCAGAAAGGTCTTGTTGCTCTGTAGAAGCAGTGATGTTATTGAAACAATTTAGATTGGGCTGCTGCCTGTCACCCATGCCTCACAACACAACGGATTTTGGCAGGACCCAAATTTGTTCTCTAGTGTTCTACTGTTGGGAACATCAGAAAACTGTCTCCAAAAAGGGCATCATGAGCGAACAGTAGATGTGCTCACAGTACACTCAGGGCACTAGGATCCTGCAGAGAGCACGAAAATAGGCTGCTACATGCGCCGGCTTGGATGATTGACAGGCAGTCTGGCGTGCATTCATGCCAGGCTAACCTGTCAATCTTTCTAGCAGACCCATCCTCTTTTTGTGACGGTCTCCTCCGATCAGCGGTGCCAGTAATATGATTGCGCCATTCAGGGGGCATCAATGTAGGAAGGTATGATGGGCCCGCTCCAGGCATTAGGGACCTAATTAAATAGCATGTGGGCTCATATTATAATAATAAGAAAAAAAATCACACGCCGAAAAAAATCCCCCATCCTGTAGCTTTCAGCGGTAGTGGAGGACTCGGCCCGGAGCTGCATTCGAGGTAAGTTTTAATCTATTTTTAAATGTTTCTATTTAATAAGTGACAAGTAAAAAATGCACCAAAAACAAAAAAAGTTTGGCGTAACCCTTTAATGAAATGGTTTTGGTGCATAGACCCAGTCCCTGCAGTCTGACAATGTCAAATGTTACCCTTCCAGAGTAACAACAATGTAGCTGTCCTACTGATAGCCACTACCACAGCTTGATGCCAACAAACGTATTTTACCTTGTCTACTATTTGTCATGGTGCAATACCCCAACACACAGAGTTTAGGATAGCAAGGGACAAGACTAGGATATAACATATTACCGGGCCTTAGAATGGCCGGACTAATTCTTCTTGACCACTCTGCTGCCTTTGACACTGTTGACCATGTTCTCCTTCTCCAAACTCTTCAATCACTCGGTCTCTGTGACACTGTCCTCTCTTGGTTTTCCTCCTACCTCTCCCAACGTTCATTCAGTGTCCTTTTCTAATGATACCTCCTCCCTTTGTCCTGTCTCTGTTGGAGTCCCCCAAGGCTCTGTCCTTGGTCCCCCTCTATTTTCTCTTTATACTGCCTCGCTTAGCAAACTTATTACCTCATTTGGATTCCAATACCACCTGTACGCTGATGACACTCAGATATACCTCTCTTCCCGGGACCTCTCCCCTGCCGTCCTGCAACGTGTCACTGCTTGCCTTTCTTCCATCTCTGACTGGATGTCCTCCTGCTTTTTGAAACTCAATCTTTTTTAAAACTTAACTCCTTGTCTTTCCTCCTGCTAATACTGACCAATTATAGCCCCTCCTATATCTCTTCACTGATCCGCAGGTATGCTCCTTCTTGGTCTCTCCACTCTGTCCATGACCTTCTCCTGTCCGCTGCTCGCACCCGTACGGCCAACTCACACTTGCAGGACTTCTTGCGGGTGGCTCCTTTTCTTTGGAATAGCCTGCCTACCGCCATCAGACTCTCCAATCATTTAAAAGTGCCTCAAAACCCATCTCTTTAGGAAAGCTTATGGCCTCCCAGAGTAACCTCTACCTCAAGTACCTGTCTCTTGCGCTCTCCTAAACGGCAGCACTCTATTCTCTCCTCCAGCTCTGCTTCACTCCACCTTGTTTGAATGCTACCTCCTGTCCTGTTGTGTTTTACGCCCCACCTCCTATAAACTGTGAGCTCGTTTGAGCAGGGCCCTCTTCAACTTATTGTTCCTGTAAGTTTTTGTAATTGTCTCATTTATTGTTAAATCTCCCCTTTGATAATATTGTAAAGCACTACGGAATATGCTGGCGCTATATAAATACCAGTAATAATAATAGTAATAAAGCATAATCAGAGACGAGACGAGGTCAGGGTAATGGAGAGACAGAGAAAAGGAAAACTAGCCAGAGTCAGTACACAGTAAACAGTCAGACGGGCAAACAAGACAGGAAAGGGTTAAAGTTAAACTCAGAGTCAGGAACAAAGCCAAGGTCAGTACCAGAATAAACACAATAGATCAAGGAATGCACTAAAGGGTACTGAAACAGAAACCACGATAGGGCAAAGTGCACAGGGCTAGGGAAGTTTAAATATCCTTTAATTTATATTTGATTGGCCCATGTCATGCCCACACCCCCAAAATGTGCGTGTGCCGGAATGACGTGGGCCAATGGGAGACTGAATCCACTTGTGGCTCCCACTACCCCTTTAAGAGCGCGCTCGTGACACGAGCCGCGCTCAAAGTGCCAGGAGGGCCTCGTGACCTCTCACTGTGTTCAGTGCACGCGGCCCACTCAGAGGAGGAGATCGAGTTGCATGCGGCTCGAGCAGAGGATCACGCCACACTATTGCACCATATAATAGGCAGGCTTGGTTTTACAGCATCCCCTTTCCAAAATAAAAGTCAAAAAGTTATTCTTCTTACCATGACAACTGTCAACTATGCATCTGCACTAAACTTTACAGGTGTCTTTCTAACTTACATTTTTAATGCATTACCTATATACTGCATTAAAAATAGGGTAATTTAATCCCATAGTTTCCCTTTCTAAAGTAATGTGTTGAGGAGCAAGACTCAATAAGAATGGAATGCCTTTACTTATACAGGCAAATCAGTTAGTCCTATAATTTTTAAGATTCATCATTAAGGGGCAATGACATTATAGCAAGTGAAACAGTAGATTCTCAGAAAAGGTCAAAGATGTTTTAAATATACGTACCGTGCCAATGTACTTTTTCCTGAGCCAGGGACACCTCTTAAAAGAACAAGTGTTCTTTTGTACCTATCAAAAGGCTTAATATTATAATCCTTATTCAGATGTGGTTCACTAAACGTCCGAAGGGCATGGTGTAATGAAGTATCTTTTGATCTACAGATATCGCTTCCATATTCTTTGTGCTTGCTTTCAATATCATGCTCATGGAATGGCTGTCTAAAGCTGCCCCATTGATCATTATACTTGTTCTGGGAAGAAGGCATTTCATTTTGTTCATCTGGCCTCTGATACTTGTCATTGCATCCATAATGGTTCTGTTTTTGAGGGTATGGTACATATGGTTTATTATTTTGGCTTTGGAAATTTGATGTATAATTATATTCTTCTCGAGGTGGTCCACGGGAGTCAGATAAAGAAAACCTTGGTGGTACAGCATTGTTTAAAAAAGGAGAATTATTTGTTCTGTTGGACTCTTCATGTTCTCGCCATACAGTTTCTCTATTATAGGAGATTTGGTTATGAGGGATGACACTATATTCCCCTTGTGAAGACAGGGCATTATTGTAGGCAGTTGATGAGTAGAAAGATTCCTGAATATTATTTGAACTGCATTCATTTTCCCTCACATTTTTATTTTGAGGTGGTGGGCTATAGGGTCTAAATAAACACTGTGGTGGTTGGTCAGGGAATCCTGGTGGCATTCTACTATATAAGAAAGGTGGGTTTATAGTTCTGTTCGACACATTGTGCTCTCTCCATTCTGTCTGTCTGTTAAAGGTTTGTTTATTTTGTGGGCCGACACCACTGCTGTGAGGATGACTTGTTCTGGAGAAAGGTTCCTGATTCACACCACAAACGTTTTCCTTAATTGGTATATTTTGCAACGAAAGGACATGAAACCTTGGTGGCACTGTATTGTTTAAAAAAGGATTATTGCTTGTTATATTGGACCTATAAGGATCGCTACAGACAGTCTGTGTGTTAGTGTTAGAAGAGGTGGTGTTTTTATGAGTGGGGACACTGTGTACATCTTGTGAAGATTGAGTGTTGTAAGGACTACTTGTCATGCAAACAGGCTCCTGAATAGTGTTTGAAAATGTGCATTTATTTTCATGAACGTCAACAGTTTCTGTTTCATCTTCCAGTTGATGCAATTCCTTGTAAAACTGCCGCAACTCATAGTCCATGCCATTGTCACCTTTAGAATTGGTGGCTTTCCGCAACTCAACTGTTTTTATCTTATAAGGAGGTACGGTACTGTCCTTACTACTAGACCTCTGAGACACATTTTTAACTTTAGGAGGAGGAAAGAGCGGCCCAATAAATGTACTGCTCGTTAATGAAAATGTAGCACTAGAAACCGGGCAATTTTTGCTTGTGTCAGCTTCAGTAAAAGCACATTTAAATAAGTGGTCATCAGGTTCATCCTTTCCACTATTAGAGTTGCATTCCCTAGATTCTAAATCATAAATCCCTCTGGACCTAGCCACCAAAGTGCCAGCATCATTTGGGGGGTCTCTGACAGTAGAACTTTTATTTCCACCATATTTTTCCTCAAACTTACCCTTGTTAGAGAGAGGAAAACAACTATTGAGATTTGGTTTTATTATGCGGTTTTCAGTCAGAGAGTGTCCAGTGATATTTTGATCTGTCCATGGCGCGTAGTCATTGGGTCTGCTCTTTTTCACACAAGGTTCAGAGGAACCATGCTCAAACCGAGATGCAGGCTTTTCAACATGAGGCATCTGTAAAAAGTATATACAAATGTATGTTTACATAAAATAAAAAGATAACAATTGTTCTTATAATAGACATATATCACTGACCAAATAAAATACACTTGAGATTTTATTTCACAAATATTGAATCCAGCAAGAACCCCCAAAGCCATCAAAACTTCACAGAAGGTTTGTTTTATGTTTTCCAGTCATCAGTTTCAATTATTTCTTCGTCTTCGTCTTGGTCTCTAATACAAATTCAAGCCTACTTGTCTTCTTAGTCAAGCAGTAAGTAGCTATGACATTTACCAAATGCCTAACGTGGACCATTTTTTCAGAGGAAATGGCTAGCTCTTAACAGTACTTATTAGATGATCTTATTGATGATCTATTAGCAGACACTCTGTAAATGTATGTGCTCTATGTACATACTAAAGTTTAAATAGACTGAATTGTGGGTTTTACTTATTCTGAGATCTGTGTAACACATTCTGAGATCCAGAAAAAGTAGAGACCTTGTGTAGAAAGGAGGGTCAATGGATTACTCATCCAGCAGTTATTTAAAATGAAAACTATATGTTCCTTACTACAGTAAGTCTTAAGAAATTTTCAGAATTTTTTTGCTTCATGAAAATAATCCGAAATGTAAATATTATATTCAGGTCAGTTTTTCATATTGAGATTATTTTTTTGTATTGTATGCAATTGTAATTATAAAGTACATTATAGAAGTAAACACTTTAAATCCAATATAACCCTAAAATAAAATGTTTGTTTTCTGTCATTTGCTTTGTTATTGCATTTAATAATATCCACTTGAAACTGAATTCAAATTGGGAATGGTTACTAATTAATATACATAACATATTAATTGATTGGACATCTGGATTCTTGTATACTCATTATCTTTGTGATATAAAAACACTAAATATCTGCTCAGAATCCTGGTATTGTTGCTTTAGTTATCTGGGCATTGTCCACAGTTTTATGTCAAACTGTTTAGGACCAGTTTGACAAAAATAGGGCATTTAACTGGTACCACACTGATAATGCAGAATTTTAACTGTGCTAACACTGCCCTAGAACCTCCAATTACTGCCATCTACGTTTGCTAAAATTTACGCAGAAGTGTTAATCCCACATCATCAATTAAAGGGGCAGTTTCCAGATAGCATGGGTGTGTAATTTTTAAAACTGCTCCTACAAGGTTTGAAATAAACCCAAGACACAATGTCCAAAGAACATCATAATCAATACACTGTGCTGCCTGTGCTGTAGTGGTTATGGCACTTAGAGTGCCCTCTTTAACAAAAAAAAAAAAAACAATAAATATATATATATACACATACACACATACTGTGACAAACTCCCCTTCCCATGTGAGTTTGCCACGAGCTCTTGGAGGAGCTTGCTTGCCAGCTTCCTGCCCACAGACTATGGGCCCTGCAGGGAAACCTGTAAAAGACTAGGTAACTGACTTTGTTCGTGCCCTTTCTCTAATTTGTTCGGGAACTGAAGTCTTGTAAGGACTAGAGCTCCCAGGACTGAGTGTCGTCCAGTGTCTGGGGCAGCGGTGTATTTACCACGAAGCTGGCAAGGCATTTGCCTTGGGCGGCACTTTCAGGGGGGCGGCAAAAAAAGCCACCCCCCAAACGCTCTAGCAAATGCCTTGCCAGCCTCTTGTCCTGGGGGGATCTGGAGCTAGCCGGGTAGCCGCCTCTGGGCCCCCCCGAGGCTGGCATGGGCTGATGTGGGAGGCGGGCAGTAAGGGAGCACTCTGAGCTCTTTCCTGCTTAGCTCCTTCGCGGGCACTACAGTGATGCTGGAGCCGGAATATGATGTCAATGTAAGCAAATAATAATAAAAAAAAAATTGTGAATGTGTTAGTGTGTGTGTGTTGGTTAGTGTGTCTGTTAGTGTATGTCTGATAGTGAGAGTGAGTGTGTCTATTAGTGAGAGTGAGTGTGTGTGCCTGTTGGTGAGTGATAGTATGTGTGTCAAAGATTGTTAGTCGGAGAGTGTGTCTGTCACAGAGAGTGTGTATTTGTCAGTCAATGTGTATGTCTGTTAGCAAATGTGTGTTTCTAACACTGAGTGTATATGTGTCTGTCAGTGAGTGTGTATGTGTGTCTGACAATGAGTGAGTGTGTGTATCTGTCAGTGAAAACGTGTCTCAGTTAGTGTGTCTGTCGGTGAATGTGAGTTTGCATGTCTGTCAGTGAGTGTGTATGTTACAGTGAAAGTGTGTGTTGGTTAAACAGGGTGTGTGACAATTACTGTGTATCTGTCATCGAGTGTATGTCAGTCTATGCATTAGTGAAGGCGTGTGTCCGTTAGGCAAAGAGCGTGTTGGTTTTTAACATGAAGTGAAATTTAGAAGAGGACGGGGGGTTGTCTGAGTTTTGTCATGCCTAGGGCAGCACAAAACCAGAATACACCACTGGCCTAGGGGTGGATAGAGTGACTTTCCCTTGGGCTCCAGGGCCCCAGTCAAGCCACGGCGACTGTGGGCAGAGGTGGAGCGGTTTGTCCTCTGTTCTAGCTAGGAAGCGGTCCTTGGCAGAGGTACCCAGCCAGGGGTACAAGGAGCTCTGTTACACATACAAACACAAAGTATATTGCACTGCAATAAACAAAAGTAAAATAAATAAAAAAAAAAAATTAAAACAAGTTTGTTGATGACAAAAAACAGATCTGAAGACTACTTCAGTCCTGAAACTCTGAGTTACCAAAAATATGAATGTCAGGTCTCTATGTCACCTAGAAAATGGATCCTACCTCTATGGTTTTACTATGCACAAAAGTGCAGTGGATATGAAAAGCACTGTATTTATCCCATCATTGCCTCCAGTTAACTTATTTAGAAACGCAAATCTAATACTTTCCTGAGAATCCTGTAAAGACATCTGTTATAAACGGGACGAGTAAATTATACTGCCACATGGCAGTTTATTCCCACCAAACAGCAACTGAAATTCAGTTAGAAAAGCAGGTTGCCCAGTGCATAGAATGATCAATACTGCAGGGCCATTAGCGCAGATGGTGGTAGCTGTATGTGTTGGTCATGCCTGTGATGTGAGAACGGTCTTTAATGTGGGTGCACGACTGGTGACATTTGGCTCTAAGAACAAAACTAAATGTTTCAACCCTGGATTAAACACAAATCATTGTATATATGATGTATCCTGTATTAAAACACAAATCAGTGTGTGGATGTATATATATATATATATATATATATATATATATATATATATATATATATATATATATACATACATACCTACATACGGTATCCTGTGTTAAAACACAAATTATTGTATATATGAGGTATCCTGATTTAAACACAAATCCTTGTATATATGGGGTATCCTGTATTAAACACAAATCATTGTGTGTGTGTGTGTGTGTGTGTGTGTGTGTGTGTGTGTATTTGAGATTCCTGTGTTAAAACACAAATCATTGTATATATGAGGTACCCTGATTTAAACACAATATGGGGTATCCTGTATTAAAACACAAATCATTGTATATATGGGGTATCCTGTATTAAACACAAATCATTATATATGGGGTACCCTGTATTAAACACAAATCATTATATATGGGGTACCCTGTATTAAACACAAATCATTATATATGGGGTATCCTGTATTAAACACAAATCATTATATATGGGGTATCCTGTATTAAACACAAATCATTGTATATATGGGGTATCCTGTATTAAACACAAATCATAGTATATATTAGGTTGCCTGGATTCAATACAATTCATTGTATATAGGAGGTCTGTATATGAAAACTGTCACTATAACCTCACATTTTACCATAAAAGAAAGAACAAAGATAGAAGTAATTTAACATATATAAGATGTGAGAGTAAGTATATGAGATGTGCCAATGTGTTACTCTTCTATGTCTAACAACAAAGTGACACTCGGACACCCCGAACTGCTGGACACATTGTAACCCTATAGCTCCATGCAGGAAGTACAGAATGTATGTTTACTTTGTTGATAACATGCACCGATCTTTGTTAATGTCATTAAATTCAGTGGCAGTGGGACGGTGTATGTATAATTACTGACATGTTACAGGTCTCCCAGTAATGTGCCCTGTGTTCCCCTTTCTATTTCCCCCAGATATATATATATATATATATATCATTTTAAAAAATCTCTTTTCTCTCTTTCTCCCTCCCTCCCTGGCTGTGAATGGCACATGTCCTATAACCGCAGGAAGCCAGCCATAGTCACCCTAACAGACCACACACAGTGATACCTACCTCCAAGGACAGCTCTAGGTCTAAGCCCCGGAACCGAAACCAGACCCAGAAAGAAAGCCAGGCCTAAGCAGCCATTTACACGAGTCGCCACGTGACGTTGCTCAGCTGCGCCAGCCGAAGCGCATGCCGGGAGATGTAGTTTCCGTTCCCCTTCCCTGGACTGCTTGCTCATTGAGTTCAGGGACATGGAGCTATGCAGACAGAGCACTGCCACTCTGTGTGTTTGTGTTGTCTGCATGCTGGTTTCTATTCAGTGTCACCAAGCCATACTATTTTATCAAACCTTGTGTTGTATTAACCTGGGACAAATAATAATGGTTTTTTAAATATCTAATTTTGTGTGTGTTTTGTAATAATGATCCCATTTTTTTTTCTGTGTTTAAAAATAATGTCATTGTATTATAGGAGTTAAGTGTTATCTTTTAAAAGAGATAAGGGTGAGGTTGAGTGTATGTAACTGTGCATGTGAGTCTGTGGACGTGTTTGTGTGTGTTTGTGCATGTGTGTTTTTATGTCCATGTGCATCTGTCAGTTCCCAGATCATTTATTTTCAGGAAAACAGTCACGCAAAGTATGTTTCCTTCTAAAATAATCATTATCTCCTCTAAAACCCAAAGGTAATTTCCACTCTCTACCTGTGTGTCATAAAAAGCTCTTTATTTCTCTCCTCATACACAAGCTGTGTATTGAACTGTAAAATATATTTTGTCAGTAATTTATTAATATTATTTTGGAATATGTCCTTTGCTTCCTTTTGGTATTGTGTGTTTGTGTGTTCCTGTGTGTGACAATTTGCATCTGTATCTGTGTGCGACAATGTATGTGTATATGTGAATACACACATGCATGCAAACACTAACATTGCACACAAACACACCCCTGCATTTAAACACTAACACCACACAGACACAGCCATGCATTCAAGCACTACACCCAAACACATCCTTGCATGCAAACATCATCACTACACTACAAAAACACCCCTGCGTTCAGTCACTAACTGTAGAAAAAACACACTCAGCATGCAAGCACTAACTATAAATATACCTCTGATTTAAAACATAAGCATTATGCACAAATACAGTTATTCGCATATACAAAAACATGCCTACATTCACACACAGGCACTGCACATTAATACAACCCGACTAGGATGCGCAAATTGTACAGACACAGTTTGAGAAGCATCAAGGGAGTTGTACGGCAGATGAGGAAATCGGAAGTTTGTCTTCCGCATTAGAAATATTAAATTCACCCCTATTTGGAGAAAGTTCATTGGATGAGAGCATCAGCTGACCCTCTCAATTACTAATCTCTGTCTAAAGATGGGTGGAATTGCCCCAAACATTTTTGGGGGAAAACTATTTAGTGCATGCATTTAATTGTTCATATTATCACTCAGAGGATATCTGAAACACTTTTTTTTCATTGGGGAAATATCTAAAAACCTTTGTCTGCAACCTGTAAAAGCCCCCCTCTTATTTTTTCCCCATTGTTTATTTAACCTTGAGCAGCAGGTAAATCAGTGTACAATGACCGTGAACAATAGTGCAAAACATTCAATAAAAAGCACATTAGTAGGATACATAAATAAAATCATTAGTAGGATACATCAGGAGTTTAACAATTGTGACATTATAACCCATGCTACTAGCAGAAAGTTGAGCAACAATGATAACATTCTTCTGAAATTGCGAAGCACACATGTTCCAAGAAATAGGCTAAACATTTTGTAGATTGTAAACAAAGGAGTTTATTTTTTGGTTACATTATGGGGATATTCCCATCAGGAGTTTGAAAGAAAAAAAAAAGAAAAGGAAGTGGAAAGAAGTAGGTATAAAAAGGAGGGGAGAAGAGCAAAAAATACCTCCAGACCTCCTACGCATGCTTCTGCATGGCAAGCCCTCCTCTTCTAACCCAGCCCAGACTTTCAATAGTTGTCCAAATACTGACTTTGCTTTTTTTTTTTTCCTTTTATGTAATCTTTATTGAGTTTTTTTTTTTCTTTAAACAAAATCCCAACAATACATACACCTGTACTCATATAGTCCACCCATTGTACAGCGCTTTGGAATTTTGCTGGCACTATATAAATAATATTAATAATAATAATAATAATAATACACACAAACAATACTCAATATGTTATTGTTTTACTTAACATATTGTTACACCCATACAAGACAAGACAAGTTACGGACCACAGGAAGGACATATCCTGATAAATGAAGGTGAATGGAAAAAAACATGGAAATATTATTGTTTTTGAAGATACTCCCACAACTTTTGGGCATCATTGCTTTTGGCAATGGCAGAAGGGTTTATCCATCTTAAGCCTTTGACCATTTGGAGTTGATATAGGACTTTTTAGTTGTAACCAGGTTATAGGGTTAGTTTCTCTCCAGTTTTTAACTATTAAAATCTTTGTAGCAGAAAAAAAAAAAAAGGTTTATAACTATCATTGTTTCCAAGTTGGAAACTTTGTACCAATTTATTGCAGCAAAGTGGTTTCTGGTCTTTTTTCTAGTTTAACCCCTTAAGGACCAAACTTCTGGAATAAAAGGGAATCATGACATGACATGTCTTCCGGACAACCACTAGAGGCGCATCTGCAACGCTGGAGGCACATTTGCCTCCATCACGCAGAGCCTCCATAGGAAAGCATTGAGAAATGCTTTCCTATGGACACTTTGAATGAGTGCGCGGCACTTGCATTCGGCTCCGCTGACGTCGGCGGGGAAGAGAGGTCACTAGCGCCGAGGGAGCCTGCCGCTGGATTAAGGTAAGTAACTGAAGGGGTTTTAACCCCTTCAGCGCCACGGGAGCGGGACCATGAGGGTGGGGGCACCCTCAGGGCACTATAGTGTCAGAAAAACCGCTTTGTTTTCCTGACACTATAGTGATCCTTTAAGTTTAGTAAATCATTTCAATTTATCAAAGACCAGTAGCCATAAGGGTTTAATTAGATCACACTCCCACCAAATGTGCAAAAGAGAACCTTCCTTGCTTCCACACCCCCAGTATCTATTAGTATCCCCAGTATCCCCGTAGGGAAAGCATTAAACTAGCTAAAATCGTCATGGGGCGGGGCCAAATGCCGTTTTGGCTAATCAGGACCTCCTCATAGAGATGCATTGAATCAATGCATCTCTATGAGGAAAATTCAGCATTTCCATCTAGAGCGTGGGGACGCTGAATGGCAGGGCTGCTTACTGTGGAACCCTGAGCCAGGAAGCCCCTCCAGTGGCCATCTGAGGAGTGGCTACTTGGAGGTGTCCCTATGCCTGAAGGGAGCTATTATACTCACCAGAAAGCTGATTGGTTTTCTGAAATAAATAATCCAAAAATTTTGTGGTATTTATCTTGAAAATGTACCTTGAAAATATTCTCCCATTTTTCTATTTTATTGCAATTGCTGGTGTATAGGTGTGAATCAAGAAAACCATTAATTCTAATCTAACAAAAAATTTGTTTAGGAGGTAAGTTGTATTCTTTATTCAGTTGTGAGAAGGGTTTGATAACATAGTCCTCCGTTATGTATTGTTTTAGACAAAGTTGAAATAGAGAATCTGACCTACTTTACCAACCAGATGAATTTAGAAATCTGGATTAATGGACCACTATAGGCACCCAGACCACTTCAGCTCAATGAAGTAGTCTGGGTGCCAGGTTCCTCTAGTTTTAACCCTGCAGAAACTGCTATGTTTACACTGCAGGGTTAATTCAGCCTCTAGTGGCTGTCTCACTGACAGCCACTAGAGGCCGCTTCCGCGATTCTCACTGACGTCCATTGGAAAGAATTGAGTAATGCTTTCCTATGGGCTTATTTAATGTGCACGCTGCTCTGGCCGGCGCTGGGTAACTATTTTGCTATGATATTTGACTCACTTAATACTACTCATTTACATAATAGGACTGATCTATGTAGGAAAGTAGTCTAACACAAACTGAGTTTGTATGGATTGGGCTATGGAGTAGAATGGCACACAAATAAAATGCACTGGATACACAATTTAACCTTAAACAACTGGAGTAGGCAGGAGGATATTGTTTTGTGTGCCATGGTAATAAACTGGATACATGCACGACCTTGTGTGTGTAGTATGTAGATATACTGTGTGTATTATTGGGAGAATATGCATGCATTGTGGGAGCTGTGTGGGTAGGTTGTATGTCAGGAAGAGTGTGTTTGTTGTGGGGGGGTCTGTGTGTGCTGTGGTTAGTCTGTTGTGTAATTTGTGAGAAGCTGTATGTGTAGCGAGGCAATGTGTGTGTCTTGTGAGGGGCTATGTATAGAGAATGGGGAAGCTGTGTATGGGTAGTGTGTTTGTGTTTATTGTATGAAGCACTATTTGACGTGTGTGGGGAGTCTGTGTGTATAGTCCTGGGGATGCTATGTTTGTGTGTGGTAGGCTGTGTGTGTATCGTGTGTAAAACCCGTGTATGTATAGCAAAGTGGAAAAGCAGCACTGACGATACACATAGTGCTATTGCTTTGATATGCCCTGAAATATGCCCTGAAATTCTTGCCTAATGGAACTTGAACATCTTTAAACTGCAAGTTGTTATGGTGCTTCGAGTTTTCCTTTTAAAATAGAACACACATTAACAAAGCAATAGTAGTAGTGCAGATTTAATATAGGCTTTGTTTACACATAATTAGGTAGTTTTATCCTTAGCGGTTAGGTAAGCTAATGATGATCTGACAGTGGGCGTTGGACGTTTGTGAATCTCTGGCAGTCTCGTCTGATATTTCAATTCCCGTGTAGCCCCGAGGAATAGATTGTGAAAGCATGCAGAACATATGCATATAGCTGGCTGTCTCAAAGAAGCCTTGAGTAAGGAGTTACCAAAGTAATATAAAAAGTGATGATTAATATATATGACGAAACACTTCATTATTCCTCTAGCTTTAGCAGTATTATTATTCTAAGCATTTGTACAGAACCAACATATTCAGCAGAGCTTCACAATTATACAATGATTATATATAACGACAAGTATTACACAGACAGAACAAAGTCTGCTGAGTACCCTACCCTTTCACTACAGGTGCCCCTTATGGAGGTTACTACAAGAAGGCACAAATTTGAGGAAAGTCTCTGGAAGCAGTTCAAGCCATAAATATTGCAGTTAGAATGTTCATCTTCGATGTTAAAAATTTGTATAGGACCCACCGATATTGGGGTACTGTGACGTAGTGGTGGGCTTAACACAATATGGCCGTATGATGTAACACAGGCTTCCCCAAACTCCGGCCCTCCAGATGTTGCTGAACTACAACTCCCATGATTCTATGAATTAAATGGATAGGCTGAGAATCATTGGAGTTGTAGTTCAGCAACATCTTGAGGGCCGGAGTTTGGGGAACTCTGGTGTAACAGAATCCCCATACTTGTTTACTATCATAGGTGATTTTAAGTAGCCTTGTAAAATGTGAAACTGTATTTTTTTTGTGTGTGTATTGCTCCTTAATCTGTAGACAGAATAAAATTGACAAACATAAAAAGTGAAGAGCCAAAATCGGGCAGGCGGAGGAAGAGAAAGCGGAGAGCACACCGCACACAGAAACGCAACAATGACGGCAGCCTTCACACACCTGGACCTCAATCCAACCGGGGACAAACCCCAAGGGACAGCCCACATCCTTGGAATACAGTGACTCAACGTGCAAAGCAGGTTACAGGCAGCAGACCCGGAGACCAAGTCTGGGTAGCAGGCCATGACCGGACCAGAGGGCAAGGTACACTGGACTGTGCTAGAGCCAGGGACAGGTGGGACACCGTTATGTGGGACTTGAGCAACAAAACTATGCCGGGTCCACCGCAGTGCCAGAAGGGCATAGGATAAGACGTGCAAAACCTCGAGCTAGTACCTGGAGATCCCTCTCTCCTTCCTTCAACGGGCCCTTGACCTTACTTGAGGCATATGTTTGCATACGTCTGCTCTCTGCATAACTGCACTCCAGTTAGCACCAGTTATAATGTCTCTCCTGTTTCATATACTTACCTAACTATTACCATGTTTGAAAGATCATGCCTCTAGATAGCATGTTTTGCTTGTATGTTTTATATATAGGCAGGAGGTAAAGCCTGGAGTTAACATGAATCCTGTCAGTTTTACTGCACTACACCGGCTGCAAGATCTGCTAGAACCGCTAAAATATTCTTCATACCACAAACGCAGTCTTACTAGATATGTAGGGCAAGCTACAGTTATTTTACTAAACATGAGCCGTTTAACCCAATGCCCCTACCACTTGTTTACATCACTGAGATTTATAATTCTATGTGTTATGCAGCTTGACTATAACTACTTATTAAAATTTTGTGCTACTACTTTAAAAGCCACAAGAATGTTCAACAATGTTATCAATGTGTTTGCACAAGCCGTTGTGGCTTTGTAAGCTGTCTTGTTATCTCTTGCACAATGAAAAATAAAGAATTAAAAAAAAAAAAATAAGTGAAGAGGACCCTGTTCAAAGGAGCTTACAATCTTCCTTATTTGGACACTCCATTTACCAAATATTTTTTTTGTTTTAAATCACCCAATGAATACATGCATGCATTTAATTATGCATTTTACATTGGGGTTATATCTAAAAAATAACCTTGAAAAGTTGCACGTCTGAAGCCTATACAAGCTCAATGAGAAGTCATTGCAAATTGTGGGTACCTATTCACCATGGTGTTACTGTTCATCCAGCACTGAGAGTGTTAAACTGTCCACGTTCATCTGGTTCTGTGTTAGTGTGTTAGCGCGTCTGTGTATCTGGGATCTTAGTTAACAGGTTCGTTGAGATATATTAGTGAGTGTAAGGAGTTGAAGAACAACTTTAGAAAGACTGCAATTAGCTGATAGTTTTGTCTTCACCGGACTCTGAGGGGCAAGTTGAGTGACACACTGGTTTCCATGGTGTTTATACAAGCAGTTGTAGTGTGTTTTTATTTTACTACGTTCTATTCTATGTTTGTGGGTGGAGCCGGATGTTGAAAATCAAGGTAAATCCATTTAAATAATTGTTTTTCCTTTTGTCTGGAGGCTAGCACTAAAATCTAGGCCTAGTTTTGTGATGAAATATCAAAAGCAATCAATTTAAACAGATCTGTCTCTACAAATCATGTCAGAAAGAACGGAAAATCTTGATACAAATGAGTTTGTTCAGTGAAAATGGAATTGCGTATATTTCAAAGCAGCAAAAATGTGATTACAATTGATCCAACACACAGTATTAGTATCACACTTAGGAATAATGATAACGTCTAACCGGACCTTAGAATGTCCGGACTTAACGTATAGGAGAATAGTCGAAATACTAGCCGAGGTCATGAACACAGAACGAAACACAGTTGCAAGGAATAGCCAATAGTCAGGGATACCTGAAATCAGGGACGTCAGAACGAAGCCAAAGTCAATAACCAAAGAAACACAGTCAGGAACACACTCTCGGATAACCAGCAAAGGAAAACCACAACAGGGCAATGAGCAGAAGAAATGAGTGAGTTTAAATTTCCCTCTTGTGAATCCGATTGGCCATATCCGGCCTATGACCCAAAACGTGCACGCGCGTCCTCTGCGTGACGTCATCCGTACGTCGGTGTCGCTACCATTGTGAACAGACGTGGGGCCACATAACAGTGTGGATCTGATGTGGCCGGCGTCCACTGGCATGTCGCAAAAGCCTGGTCTAATGGCATAGGACGGCCAAGCAGCACTTCTCCTATTCCTGGAAGGGTGATTTATGTTGTGCACAGTGTATGGAGAGGATGTAAAGGTGACAACCATATGCCTGTCCGTTATACCTTGCACTGATAAAATAAAGAATGTAGGAATGACAAAGCACCATGGAAGTTGTAGGTTTAAAACATCGGAGGATCTATGTTTTGGGCGATCCTGTTTTACAATCACAAGTTTGCTATTTTTACCCAAAGTTTAAAATTCACTTTAAATTCCTGGCATTTCACACGTTATTTCATCACCCTGGACAATGCCATTCTGAGTGGATAATTTGATCCGTTAACACCTTCAGCTGAAACCAGATAACTTTTCTGCTCCACGGCACGCAACTCCATGGGCAAGTCATCTTTATTATTTTATATAGTTAGAAACTGAAAACACATTAATCAAATACGCAGCACTATATTTCATCTGACGTCTGGCAGACTAGAAAATGACAGCTGTAATATTAAACAATTGAATCATCTGTTTCTCTTGAACCCTGTATAACCTAGTTACAAAAGCATGTTACGTTGATACAGAAAGGCTTTAAAATGGACTTGTCATCCACAAAGATATGTGGATGTCTTGATCACATCTGCTTCAGGCATTATAAGTAATATGTGAACTGAGCTAGTGAAATTGCTAGCAAATATAAAGGTTAAATAATTTAGCTTCCTATAGTCTGCATCCTTGTGGTGCTCTGAGCTGTTAATGCATTTTGTTTGCACTCCCATAATGCACAGCGACATTCCAGAATCCAGGCTGACTGTTGCACGGCCTCAGACCAGACATAGAGGTATCGCACATCTTGCATTGCTGGAGTGCATGCGCGCTACTTGTATTTTCTACATCCAATATCATAACTAAAGAAGCTAAATTGTGAACTGGAATTAAAAACATATTTACATTTACAGTTTGCTGAGCAGAATGCATAGATTACACACTACTTACAAGGTGTCTTCATATTATACAGTTGCAAGAAAAAGTATGTGAACCCTTTGGAATGATATGGATTTCTGCACAAATTGGTCATAAAATGTGATCTGATCATCATCTAAGTCACAACAATAGACAATCACAGTCTGCTTAAACTAATAACTCACAAAGAATGAAATGTTGCCATGTTTTTATTGAACACACCATGTAAACATTAACAGTGCAGGTGGAAAAAGTATGTGAACCCCTAGACTAATGACATCTCCAAGAGCTAATTGGAGTGAGATGTCAGCCAACTGGAGTCCAATCAATGAGATGAGATTGGAGGTGTTGGTTACAGCTGCCCTGCCCTATAAAAAGCACACACCAGTTCTGGGTTTGCTTTTCACCAGAAGCATTGCCTGATGTGAATGATGCCTCGCACAAAAGAGCTCTCAGAAGACCTACGATTAAGAATTGTTGACTTGCATAAAGCTGGAAAGGGTTATAAAAGTATCTCCAAAAGCCTTGCTGTTCATCAGTCCACGGTAAGACAAATTGTCTATAAATGGAGAAATGGAGTTGTTTGGAAGAAACACACAACACTATGTGTGGTGAAAAAGAGGCACAGCACACCAACATCAAAACCTCATCCCAACTGTGAAGTATGGTGGTGGGGGCATCATGGTTTGGTGCTGCTTTGCTGCGTCAGGGCCTGGACGGATTGCTATCATCGAAGGAAAAATGAATTCCCAAGTTTATCAAGACATTTTGCAGGAGAACGTAAGGCCATCTGTCTACCAGCTGAAGCTCAACAGAAGATGGGTGTTGCAACAGGACAATGACCCAAAGCATAGAAGTAAATCAAGAAAAGAATGGCTTAAACAGAAGAAAATACGCCTTCTGAAGTGGCCCAGTCAGAGTCCTGATCTCAACTCGATTGAGATGCTGTGGCATGACCTCAAGAAAGCGATTCACACCAGACATCCCAAGAATATTGCTGGACTGAAACAGTTCTGTAAAGAGGAATGGTCAAGAATTACTCCTGACCGTTGTGCACGTCTGATCTGTAACTACAGGAAACGTTTGGTTGAAGTTATTGCTGCCAAAGGAGGTTCAACCAGTTATTAAAACCAAGGGTTCACATACTTTTTCCACTTGCACTGTGAATGTTTACATGGTGTGTTCAATAAAAACATGGCAACATTTCATTCTTTGTGTGTTATTAGTTTAAGCAGACTGTGATTGTCTATTGTTGTGACTTAGATGATGATCAGATCACATTTTATGACCAATTTGTGCAGAAATCCATATCATTCCAAAGGGTTCACATACTTTCTCTTGCAACTGTATTTGTTTGAAAGTACCACTTCAAGCTGACAATTGACCGAGGGAATAGTGGGTAGCCAATTGTCATAATCATCCAACATTTATGCTCTACCTTTTGATCGCAATATGTTTTTTATACTGGCGGGGCTGATGGGAGTCGGCCTGCTCTCCACTCCTCACAGTCTCCACCCTGCCTCCTCTTTATTTAGTCAGTTAAATGTAGTAAGTAGATATATAATAAAACGTTTAAGTAACATGCCATTATGATATGTTCATCAGGGTTTACTTGCTAAACATATAACCGTAGCCAAATGAAAATCGATTTGCAGATTTTAGGCAAAATGTGCTTGTTTTCTCCAACTCAGCTTTAGTCACATCTTTTTAACCTATTTTTGTCTGAATGTTGCCATTTGGGTTTGATATGTAATTGGCTGTATATTGGTGTTTATTGAATAAAACCTACAGTGCATTTAAAAAAAAAATATTTTAGGTTTTCTGATCATCCTGTAATGTAAGGCTCTGTAACAAGTTCTGACAGTCAGAGCATTCATCAAAAATAGTTGTACAGAAAACATTTGAAAACTAAATGCTGATCTAATATGTGAGCCTTTTCTCTTTGTTTCTGGCTTCTGTGATGTGTCCATCTTTCATCTTTATATTCATAAATGCATGTGCAGATAGAATAGACTGTAATGCCTGTGCCCTGACCAGATATAATAGTACCAGGGTGGATTTTCCATTAAAGGACCACTCTAGGCACCCAGACCACTTCAGCTTAATGAGGTGGTCTGGGTGCCAGGTCCTTCTAGGGTTAACCCATTTTTTCATAAACATAGCAGTTTCAGAGAAACTGCTATGTTTATGAATGGGTTAAGCCTTCCCCCTATGTCCTCTAGTGGCTGTCTCATTGACAGCCGCTAGAGGCGCTTGCGTGCTTCTCACTGTGAAAATCACAGTGAGAGCACGCCAGCGTCCATAGGAAAGCATTATGGGCGTGCGCATTCAGCCGACGGGGAGGAGAAGAGGCGGATCGGAGGAGGAGAGCAGGAGGAGAGCTCTCCGCCCAGCGCTGGAAAAAGGTAAGATTTAACCCCTTTCCCCTTTCCAGAGCCGGGCGGGAGGGGGTCCCTGAGGGTGGGGGCTCCCTCAGGGCACTCTAGTGCCAGGAAAACGAGTATGCTTTCCTGGCACTGGAGTGGTCCTTTAACCCCTTAAGGACACATGACATGTGTGACATGTCATAATTCCCTTTTATTCCAAAAGTTTGGTCCTTAAGGGGTTAAGAAGAGTAGGCAACTGCCTACAGGTGCATGGAGGCACCTACTCTGCCTGTTAAAAGTCCCCTCCCTATATCCCATACGGTGTATACTGTTTGCAGATAGGAACAGATACTGCAGAACTCTGAGACCCCTGTATTCAGTCTGAGGGAGCCTGATCTGTGCATGGCCTCACCCACTCAGACTTAACACAGCATCTGCTGGAAGGAGAGGGGAGACGACTGTTATATCTGAGTTGTCCATGACTGGGGAGGCCCAGAATGGACAACTGAGAAATAACAGGTAAGCATGTACACACACACACACACAGACATTATGCACACATATATACACACACACACACTTACTCTATATGTACGCGTGTGTGTATATGCAAAAAAATTTAAAATCATATTTAAATAATCAAGGTTTTTTATAATAGCATAGCAGGAGGTGATTGGGGGGTGCTTGAGAATTCTGTTCCTACAGGTGCGTGCTGGTGATGTAAATCTGGCCATGGTAGTGATACCGGAGAAACTGACGGAAGCCAAGCACAGAGAGATGGACACAGGTTTCTTCAGGAAGGAAGAGATTCTTTATTGGATCACCGATCGGGACTCAGAGGGACTAATGTCACCAAAATACAGCAAGTTCTGAGCCCCGGACAATAGTGCAGGCTCCTTATATAGGCACATAACTCCTCCCATATTAAGCTCCACCCGCACATTCTCTTGACCAATCAATACAAGTAAGAATTAATTTCCTGCTTGACCGCATGGCCTGTCCAGCACAATGGAGGAGGGGAATACTATATCCTGTATTCTTGCACATGCTCCGTACACTACTGATCGTATCTTGCCTCGTGCAACCAACTGATCGATACGTCAGCATATGCACGTACACATGCCACGTGGTAATCTCGGCCTACTAAATTTATTTTTACCGAGATTCCACCACATTCCCCCCTTTGATGCCTCTTGATATTTCACAATTACTTGAGGCATCACTTAACCTTGGTTTGCATACACCGCAAGTTACCTTGAACCAGACCAAACTTATCTCATGATGTGAATCTTCAACACTCATCTTCCTGCATTGGTTCTCCCTGATCTAGAGCCTTATATTTATAAATTGCCATTATCTGTGCAGCAGCCTTCCTCTCTGCTATATTTTCTATCAGGCTTTGCACAGACCTAACTACTAAGGGTATAAGACACGGCAGGAGTAGACACAACATTAAAATCAGTAGGACTCCACCTACCACTGCCTTAAGCCCTCCAAACCACTCATACCAGCTACCAAACCAACTACTTGGATTGTACCCTTTCCATACCTGAGTAGGCACATGCGCTAGTTTAACCATATGGCTAGTAAGCTCAGCTATTGCTTGCCCTTCGTCATCTATTTGAAGACAGCAATTGCTCAGGTTAAACTTCCCACATACACCTCCCTCTACTGCCAAAAGGTAATCCAAAGCTAATCTATTTTGGTAGACTGCTGTCCTCATCCTGGTATTGTGCTTCGCTAGAAGATTGAGCGCTTGTGATGTCTCGTTAGTGATGATCTCAACCACTGCCTGTAATCTTATAATACGGTTGAGCATATAAATAGGGGTTCTATAACCAAAGGTACCATCTTCTGCCCACGTGGCTGGCCCATAATAATCTATAATACGCTGGGGAGGCCATTCATCATCTTCCCAGGTGCCTATCTCTATGGGTCCCCTTTTCTTCCTATGATTCACATCATACACTTTAACACCTAAAGTCTCACCTGTTTCGATAGGTAACAAGAAGAAGGATGGTTTGAGCATACCCAACACACATGCCCCTTCCCAGTCCTGTGGCAACTCCGAATAGGCTTTCTTACCACAGATCCAGTACAAATTTGCTGGGGCTCTCCAGTTAGATGTGATGGATAAATCAAACCACACATCCTTTAAATTGGCGTATCTAGCAAACGGGTTAGATGGTTCTGAGACATTTGAAGCCGACCACCAAGTTGTATTCTTTGTATCATCATCATAAGCTTTTTGCCCTAGACAAGTTAATTCTCCTACAGAAGTATTATACATTATTCCTTTCCTTGCTATGCAAACATAACCTATGATGGAGGTCTTTAATCTCCACTCAGATTTACCTCTAACACTCATATGATAATCGGCTTGTGTAGATATTAATTGGTCAACTGCCTCAGAACCGGACATTACCTCCTTTGCTTCCCAAGGCCATTGGTCTCCCATGTTAGTACCTCCACACACATAGCAGTTGGTAACATTAAGACTACCGGCAATACGTTCAGCTAAATCAATGAACAGGTTTTTAGCATTATGGGGGATCTTATTATCTATGCTCATCTCTTCATAAAAGGAATGATATACTTGATGAGTTTGGGAGTTTACCGTATCAGTCTCTATTCCTATAAACAATACTGTCCCAGGGTCTAAACCCATCCCATATATTTGAAACCCAAATAAATTACCATATTTATCTAAGAACTTGTCGGGGTTATTTATAAGTATATGGATTGGATTGCATTCCATAGACTTACAATATGGACTGGTAGGCAACTTAGTCACAATCATGTCCTTGTCTGCTGTCTGTCCCCAAGTTGCCCACCCCACACAAGACCAATATGGGCAAAAGTTATAATCTCTATTTGGGCATCTAGGACTCACATACTTATTTTTACTACTGGGACAAATATATTTATTGTTAGACCCATACGTCCTCTCCCATCTAAGATCCCCACATACATTCCACGGTTTTCTACCACTTGATATCGCCTTACACGCATCAAATAGCAGAACACCTGAAGAATATACGGATTCTAATACCGTCTTATTAATTAGGGTCCTCTGAGGATCTCCATTCCTGAGAGTCAACCAAATTGTACGGGGTTGATACTCTGGACTGAAGCACTTAGGTTCTCCTACTCCTAAATGGCACACACTATATTCTATATTTAAGTATCTACATCTTGATACATCTCCTTTACACTCATATTGCGAATGCCAAATTAGGGTCTGGGAAATATGGTTACCTGTTCTTGTAGTCTTAATGCATATCTCACAGCTAGGAGTGTCGGTACCTCTACCTTCCTGAATATAAAAATACATATATAAAAACATTATTAATGTTATTATTAATACATCTTTCGTCGTCATCCTCAGTCTTCATCCGTGCGAAGGCACCTCAGCTTCCAGGATGTAAGGGCTGCAGGGAATGGAGTTCTGCTCGTCTTCACAGGGGTCCCTTCGAGACTTTTCCTGACTTATACACTCGTTGGTGGGTGGACAGGCTTTATTATGGCCTTCCCACTCACTTACCAAATCTCTGAAACAATAAAATTTGTAATCCACAAGGTTCCTCGTCACTCCGACTGAGTCGTGCGCTTTAACCGGATCTTGCAGGGATTCTCTGGATCTGCTGTAGCTTGCCAAGAATCAACTGCTGCTGGTTTAACCCTGGAGTGATGTATCCACGGAGTCACTTCGGCTACTTTTATCGCTGTAGGGGTAGACAAAAGAACAACATAAGGACCTCTCCACTTGGGCCCTAACGGTACATTATTCCACTCTTTAATCCACACTTGATCTCCTGGGTGGTAACTATGAACTGGGGGATAAATATTCACAGGTAATCTATCTTGTACCCATTTCTGTACCTCCTCCATAGTCTTACCCAACTCTACAACCTGCTGCCGGGTAATTCCTTCTCCCAACTGACTCAAATCCCCCCTTAAGTTACCAAGTACGGGAGGTGGTCGCCCATACATGATTTCAAAAGGAGAGAGGCCCATCCTTCTGGTAGGTGTACTGCGGATTCGCAATAAAGCTATGGGCAAGAGAACGTTCCACTTAAGTTGGGTTTCCTGACACATTTTAGCCAACTGATTCTTAATAGTTCTATTCATTCTCTCTACCTTACCAGAACTCTGGGGTCTATATGCCGTATGAAGCCTCCACTTTATACCGAGCATATGAGTCAGTTGTTGTAGGCACTGATGAACAAAAGCTGGACCATTGTCCGATCCTATAGAGCAGGGTAGTCCATATCGGGGTATTATTTCTCGTAGCAGGAATCTCACAACTTCTCCTGCTTTCTCTGTACGAGTAGGACATGCTTCTACCCAGCCTGAATAGGTGCACACAACTACCAACAGGTAGCGATGTCCAACCGATTTAGGCATCACTGTATAGTCAATTTGTAAATCGGACATGGGGAGTCCCCCCATAAACTGGACTCCTGGTGGCTTTACTGGTCCTTGCCTTGCATTATTTTTAGCACACGTTACACATCTTCGTACAATGGCCTGAGTCAAGTTGGACAATCTTGGTATGTAGAAATGTTTTCTGAGAGATTCTTCTGTACTGTCTCTCCCAGAATGTGTCCCGTTGTGATAGTTTTGGACAATTTCTACCGCTAGTGATGCTGGAATGACTATTCTTCCATCTTCTAACTGATACCATTTGTTCTCCAAATACTTTCCAGGTTCAGTCTTTAACCACTCCTCTTCTTGAGTTGTATAAACTGGAGTCCATTGAGACAGTGGAGTTGGTATAAGAGCAGCTATATGCTCCACATATTCCTGTCTTCCTGATTCAGCGGCACGCTTAGCCGCACTGTCTGCCATCCGATTTCCTTTGGTTACATCACCATCTCCTCTCAGATGCGCTCGACAATGTATAATACCGACTTCTTTCGGCTCCCACACTGCTTCCAATAGTTGTAGGATTTCAGCTGCGTACTTGATTTCTTTGCCTTCTGAATTCAATAGTCCTCTTTCTTTATACAAAGCTCCGTGGGCATGAGTGGTTAAAAACGCATACTTGGAGTCCGTGTAGATGTTCACTCTTAAACCTTCAGCCAATTGTAACGCTCGTGTCAGTGCTATCAATTCTGCCTTTTGTGCTGATGTTCCTTTTGCCAGTGGCCGAGCTTCTATCACCTTGTCTATCGTTGTTACTGCATATCCTGCATAGCGGATCCCTTCTTTCACATAACTACTGCCGTCGGTGTAATATTGAACATCGGGGTTCTGGATGGGAAAATCACGAAGATCTGGTCTACTTGAAAATACTTCATCCATCACTTCCAAACAATCATGTTGCCTTTCAGTAGGTTGTGGCAAAAGGGTAGCTGGATTTAAGGTGTTTACAGTCTCTAAATGCACTCTTGGGTTTTCACACAACATTGCTTGATACTTGGTCATACGGTTGTTACTAAACCAATGATTTCCTTTGTAATCCAACAACGTCTGTACTGCATGTGGAACTCGTACATAAAGTTCTTGACCCAGAGTGAGTTTATCGGCTTCAGCTACTAGCAGGGCGGCTGCAGCTACGGCTCTTAGACAAGGTGGAAGTCCGCTGGCCACTGCATCCAGTTGCTTAGACATATAGGCAACAGGTCTTTGCCATGATCCCAAGTACTGTGTCAATACTCCCACAGCCATTGTTCTTTGCTCATGTACATACAGGTAGAATGGTCGTGTGTGATCAGGTAGACCTAATGCTGGGGCACTCATCAAAGCCTTCTTCACATCTTCAAATGCCGTTTGCTGTTCTTGAGTCCATAAGAAGGGGTCGTGCTCTGTACCTTTGATAGCTGCATACAGAGGTTTTGCCAGTATCGCGTAGCTGGGAATCCATATCCTACAGAAGCCTGCTGCCCCCAAGAATTCTCGCACTTGTCTTCTATTCTTGGGTATTGGTATTTGGCACACAGCTTCTTTTCTCTCTGGCCCCATAATTCTTTGACCTTCAGAGATATGGAATCCCAGATATTTGACAGTCGGCAAACACAACTGAGCCTTCTTTCTAGACACCTTGTATCCTGCCTTCCAGAGAATGTGTAGTAGATCGTGCGTTGCTTGCTGACATATTTCCTTTGTAACTGCTGCTATCAACAAGTCATCTACATATTGTAACAGTACACACTCTCCTGGGATAGACTCGAAATCCAGTAGATCTTGACTTAGAGCTGAACCAAATAGGGTAGGTGAATTTTTAAACCCTTGGGGCAGTCTTGTCCAGGTCATTTGGTGTTTCGAGCCCGTTACAGCGTTTTCCCATTGGAAAGCGAAGATACATTGGCTTTCTGCGGCAATTCGGAGGCAAAAGAAGGCATCTTTGAGATCTAAGACGGTAAAGTAAGTAGCCCCGCCCGGAATTAAAGCAAGCAGGTTATATGGATTGGGCACAACTGGATGTATACTAACAACCGCATCATTGACTGCTCTCAAGTCCTGCACAGGTCGATACTCATCTGTACCGGGCTTTTGAACAGGCAGCAATGGGGTTTTCCAGAGGGAAGTACAGAATTTTAGGATACCATACCGTATGAACTTATCCAGATAAGATTGGATGTTCTAGAGCTTGGTTGCTTCTTCTAAGTGTTGCTTCTAAGTGTCTGTGGTTGGAGATATTCTGGAGAGTTTTACAGAAGCTTCAACTGTCTAAGAGTTGTGCTAAGAGTTTTCTTTTTTACTGTTACAGGTAAGATTCATCTGTAGGAAAAGGTTACTGATTGCACAAGGTTTGATTTCCTGTTGGTAATTATAAGGCATTTGATTGGATTAGGTAGCTACTTGCTATTGATTGCTGTGTAAATTAGCTATTGTTTGCTAATAAGCAGAGGCCTACCCAGGTGTTAAACATTCCTAGTGGGAGGTGATTTTAGGAGTATATAAGGGCTGTTGTCATTAGCTTGGCTAATAGAGCTTGGTTGCTTCTTCTAAGTGTTGCTTCTAAGTGTCTGTGGTTGGAGATATTCTGGAGAGTTTTACAGAAGCTTCAACTGTCTAAGAGTTGTGCTAAGAGTTTTCTTTTTTACTGTTACAGGTAAGATTCATCTGTAGGAAAAGGTTACTGATTGCACAAGGTTTGATTTCCTGTTGGTAATTATAAGGCATTTGATTGGATTAGGTAGCTACTTGCTATTGATTGCTGTGTAAATTAGCTATTGTTTGCTAATAAGCAGAGGCCTACCCAGGTGTTAAACATTCCTAGTGGGAGGTGATTTTAGGAGTATATAAGGGCTGTTGTCATTAGCTTGGCTAATAGAGCTTGGTTGCTTCTTCTAAGTGTTGCTTCTAAGTGTCTGTGGTTGGAGATATTCTGGAGAGTTTTACAGAAGCTTCAACTGTCTAAGAGTTGTGCTAAGAGTTTTCTTTTTTACTGTTACAGGTAAGATTCATCTGTAGGAAAAGGTTACTGATTGCACAAGGTTTGATTTCCTGTTGGTAATTATAAGGCATTTGATTGGATTAGGTAGCTACTTGCTATTGATTGCTGTGTAAATTAGCTATTGTTTGCTAATAAGCAGAGGCCTACCCAGGTGTTAAACATTCCTAGTGGGAGGTGATTTTAGGAGTATATAAGGGCTGTTGTCATTAGCTTGGCTAATAGAGCTTGGTTGCTTCTTCTAAGTGTTGCTTCTAAGTGTCTGTGGTTGGAGATATTCTGGAGAGTGTTGCTTCTAAGTGTGGTTGGAGATATTCTGGAGAGTGTTGCTTCTAAGTGTCTGTGGTTGGAGATATTCTGGAGAGTGTTGCTTCTAAGTGTGGTTGGAGATATTCTGGAGAGTGTTGCTTCTAAGTGTCTGTGGTTGGAGATATTCTGGAGATAAACTGGAGGTAATCTGAGGTATTCAGGAGGATAAATAAAAAAGTTAAGATTCGTTTGATTTAAATAATCGATCTCATTGGAATGGCAGACTTAGTTCAGTGTAATAGTTGCTATACATTTGTTTCGCGATCCACTTTTTGGAGGTTTAGTTGTTGTCTAATCTGTAGACAGTTCTCTATCTTGCGGCAGGAGATTGTATATTTGAAGTCTGAGATTTGTAAATTATCTGGTAAACAAACTCAGGCTGGAACTGCTGCAAAGCCACTGCCACAGAGACATACTAGGAATGGCAGATGGATTACTGTAGGATCTGGTAGACTTAGAGTTGTGGATAAAAGGCATATTGCACAGTCTGTTGTTCTACATAATTCATTTTCTGCACTTTCAGAGTGTAATGGTGTCATGGAGATAGGCACTGAGGCTAGTGGTGTTGTGCAGAGAGGCACTGAGGCTAGTGGTGTTGTGCAGAGAGGCACTGAGGCTAGTGGTGTTGTGCAGAGAGGCACTGAGGCTAGTGGTGTTGTGCAGAGAGGCACTGAGGCTAGTGGTGTTGTGCAGAGAGGCACTGAGGCTAGTGGTGTTGTGCAGAGAGGCACTGAGGCTAGTGGTGTTGTGCAGAGAGGCACTGAGGCTAGAGGTGTTGTGGAGAGAGGCACTGAGGCTAGAGGTGTTGTGGAGAGAGGCACTGAGGCTAGTGCTGTTGTGGAGAGAGGCATTGAGGCCAGTGGTGTTGTGCAGAGAGGCTTGAAGACTATGATGAGGCCTAATAGAAAGCAGTTGTTGTTGGGGGATTCCATCATAAGAGGTGTGGAGATGGACAATGGTGGTCTTGTGAGGTGTCTTCCCGGAGCTACTGCTCACAGAGACAGGAGACGTATCTGTAATATTGTTAAGCAAGCAAAGCAGGAAGGGGAATTGGATGTACTTGTCCATTTAGGGACAAATGACTTGGCTTGCAATGAGGTTTCAGGGGTTAAGGAAGTTTTTAGTGTTTTTGCCAATGATATACGGCAGGTTGCTTCCACACTGTCATTCTCTGAAGTTCTGCCTGTGCATAACACTCAGAATGACAGGCGGATGCGTATTAGGGACTTTAACTTGTGGCTTGGTGAATGGTGTCGGGAGCAAGGATTTGGCTTTATTGCTCATGGTAGCTCTGTTTGGAATGGAAATAAACTGTACAAAAAAGATGGTTTGCATCTTTCTCAAAAGGGAACAAATGTTCTCAGTGAGCAGTTCAGAGGTTTTGCTAAGATGTATTTAAACCAGGAGGGGGGGGGCAAAAGGGTGATAAAACATCAATCCAATTGTCCCCCAAAACAAGGACAGAAGGTGCCTGTAGCAAGTGTGTTAAAAAATGATAAGCTTAGAGTCATGTCTACAAATGCTCGCAGTTTAGGGAATAAGATCCATGAACTTGTGGCAATAATGGCAACTGATAGTGTAGATTTAGTCGCTGTTACTGAGACATGGTATAATGAAAAAAAATGACTGGGACATAGCAATACCAGGGTACTCTTTATATAGAAAAGACAGGGAGGGGGGCGGAGCCGAACCAGCTAACAGACAAGTCGCACACTGCGTGAGCTCCTGCGGTGAGAGTCCAAAAAACGCTTATAACCCGAATCTGACTGATGGAAACTTACCGCAATTGGGCTCAGTACACGAAGGAAGTTCCCACGGACCTGTCGGTACCACCCATGGCGACGTATTCGACCGGGAGCCGCAGCGGCAACGTGAGGCCTAGCGGAGGCACGGGGGTCGGACGGCCGCCTTCACACCAGATGCCAACCGCACTAAGAGTGAGGAACAAACTTACCCCCCCCCCTATGGACCGATGGGGGATATCTCGGTCCCCACCGGACGGGGTGTTCTGCTCTCCGCACCGAGAGACGGGCGCACAGATCTCCCTACACAAAATGGAGGCAGGGGTCCCCAAGATGGTGGAGCATCCTGACACGCAAGTGTCGGACAAGCGATGGCACCAAACTGCTACAGCAGCAACTACAGATGGCACGAGAGATCCTATCGACAGAATCTTTGATCGCTTTTGGGCGAAACTAGAGGCCTACATGCAGCCAGCAATCCCACGCTGCCAAAAGGCCGCAAGGATGAGAGCCAAAGACAGGCGGAGGCACGGGGCCACCCACCGGGGCTGTTCTAGGAACCACACTCCAGCTCCACACGTCCGGAGCCCTCCCAGGCTGAGCGCAACAAAGGGTATGACCCAGAGGTGCCGGCTACATCGGTGGAGAGCAACACAGCGACCAAGCCAGCGACTGAATTATACCCACCGCACTACCCCACAAGGGGCGACCCTGGGTCTCGCGGGTCCCCAGGCTGGTAGCCTACAAACACCAGCCCTCCCGCAGCACCGGGGCAGGGGAGGATTCCCACCCCCAGAACGTCGAGGCTCTGCTCCAGTGCGAACGAAGCTGGGCATGGCATCCAAACAGCACAAGCTCCCGCCTCCCAACCGAGCACAGCGACGTCAGCCGCGGAAACCGCACGACCAGCTGGTGTGGCGAAGAGTAGTCCGACACCCTACCAGCCGCTACCGCGGTGTGACGAGTCCCATCATGCAGGCGTCTGTCCTCAGCTACACGGAGAGAACTCCCCGGTCACCTCTGAGCCGACACTCAAGCTACCTATGGCCGAGTATCTCCTCACCAAACGAGCAAGTCGCTCCCTGGCAAGTCACCTCTATACTGGACAGCTTAATGGACCAGGTTGGCATAGGCTAGGGGGGTAAATGGACAGGCCAGTGGAGCTGGAGGCCAAACTCCTGTCTCTCCAGCTTACAATTTATGGGACAATGTTACCGTTGGCGGAGCCCTGATGCTCTGATACCCACCTTCTGCATGTGCCCAGATAAATTTAAAAGTATAGCCTAACCTACCCTAATGTACACACACACAAAGTTTTACCTACTTTATGACATAATATTGCAAACATGTACACGCTCCAGTGTCATAGTGTTAACTTGCGCTCCTTATACCGGAGCAATGTGGCAGCTAAGACCGCGTACTCTTTTTTAAAGGGCAAGGCACTTACCTGTTATGTAGCCTAGACTACCCTACCTTGAAGCAGACACGGTGGCATGAGTCAAAATGGCGCCGGACACCATTTACCCTAGAGATGGTACTGCCTGCTAAATCACTGTCTCCCCTGTTCACATCAACATAGCCCTAGGTTCCTACTGCTTCATAATTACAGGCCTTCAGCCTTTCTGTTGTTCGCCCAGCGGAACTTTACTCTTAAACGCGACCAGCCTAGGTAATACAGCCGTAAGGCATGTGATCTAGATAGTACTTAGATGTTTTCATTAAGCATGCATACCATGCCAGTATCGATTTCTAACCAGCTTGTTAGTACTTATTGTTACACACAACTGCTTCATGTGAAAAATAGTTTATACCTAAAGCATAAATGACTAGTGAGCAATTTTCATGTCTGAATGTGCCTACCAGCCTATAACATTCTTGCCTCATGTACATAATCTGTGATGCCCACAGATTAGTTTAAACACTGTTGAACTAATTAACATGCATCACAACTCTCACAAACCGAAGTTTACGCTGCCAATGTTGGCCTTGTAAAGTTACAGATTGATCTACCTAGCTAGACCCCTCTTGTCTTAACAAAAAAAAAAAAGTGCTGATACCGATTGCCATGATTATTGATATCCTTGTTTATTCCTTCAGCCTGTACTTGCTATTGTGGCAATACAAGCGTGTTTTGTTATTCTACGCACAATAAAAATAAAGAATTAAAAAAAAAAGAAAAGACAGGGAAGGCAAGAAAGGGGGAGGGGTGGCCCTGTATGTGAAGGATAGCATAAAATCTAGCCTAATAAAGGTTAGTGAGACGAACATAGAGTCCATTTGGGTTACGTTAGAATTTGGTAATCACACAGTAGTTTGTGTAGGTGTGATTTATAGGCCCCCAGGACAAATTGAAGAGTTAGATAATCTACTAGTTGAAGAAATAGCTAAAATGACAATGAAGGGGAAAGTTATCACCATGGGTGACTTTAATCTTCCTGATGTGAATTGGAAAACAAAAATAGCTACTTGTGCCAGAAGCACACATATTCTAAACTCCCTACTGGGATTGTCTCTAAAACAAGTCGTTGAGGAGCCAACTCGTAAAGAGGCCATACTAGATTTAGTGTTAACAAATGGAGATTTGGTATCAGATATTACTGTAGGTGAAAGTTTAGGATCCAGTGATCATCAGTCAGTGTGGTTTAATATAAGAACAGTGACTGAGTCACACCACACAAAAACCAAAGTTTTAGACTTTAGAAAAACAGACTTTTCTAAAATTAGAATATGTGTAAAGGAGTCATTATCAGACTGGAGCAACTTAAATGGAGTCCAAAATAAATGGGATTATTTAAAAGCTGCACTACTGAAGGCAACAGAAAATTGCATTAGGCTTGTCAGTAAAAGCAAAAAATTCAAGAAACCACTGTGGTACTCCGCAGATGTGGCCAAAATAGTAAAAAACAAAAGGTTAGCATTTAGTAATTATAAAAAAAACCAGAGTGAGGAAGACAGAATGACCTATAAGATTAGGCAGAAAGAGGCTAAGCAAGTTATAAGAGCTTCCAAATCACACACAGAAGAGAAAATAGCACAGTCAGTAAAAAAGGGGGACAAAACTTTTTTAGATACATAAATGAGAAAAGAAAAGTAAAACAAGGATTAGTTAGATTAAAAACAAAAGAAGGAAGGTATGTAGATGAGGATAAAGGTCTAGCTGACTGCCTCAATGAATATTTTTGTTCGGTATTTACAGCCGAAAATGAAGGAAAGGGACCTCTGTTAAAAAAAAGGATAAATGAGTCATTTATTACACGTGAGTTTACAGAGGAAGAGGTTCTATTTCAACTGTCAAAAGTAAAGACAAATAAGTCAATGGGACCTGATGGAATACACCCAAAGCTATTAAAAGAGCTTAGTGGTGTACTAGCAAAACCATTAACAGATTTATTTAACCAATCATTGTTAACAGGAGTAGTCCCAGAAGATTGGAAGTTAGCGAATGTTGTGCCCATTCACAAGAAAGGTAATAGGGAGGAGTCGGGCAACTATAGGCCAGTAAGCCTTACTTCAGTAGTGGGGAAAGTGATGGAAACCATGTTAAAGGATAGGATTGTTGAACATCTAAAAACACATGGATTTCAAGATCAGAGACAACATGGGTTTACTTCAGGGAGATCATGCCAAACTAATCTTATTGATTTTTTTGATTGGGTAACTAAAATTATAGATCAGGGTGGTGCAGTAGACATTGCTTACCTAGATTTCAGTAAGGCTTTTGACACTGTTGCACATAGAAGGCTTATCAATAAACTGCAATCTTTGAGTTTGGATTCCAATATTGTTGAATGGGTAAGGCAGTGGCTGAGTGACAGGCAACAGAGGGTTGTAGTCAATGGAGTATATTCGAAGCTTGGGCTTGTCACCAGTGGGGTACCTCAGGGATCTGTACTTGGACCCATTCTCTTTAATATTTTTATTAGTGATATTGCAGAAGGTCTTGATGGTAAGGTGTGTCTTTTTGCGGATGATACTAAGATATGTAACAGGGTTGATGTTCCAGGAGGGATAAGCCAAATGGCAAATGATTTAGGTAAACTAGAAAAATGGTCAGAGTTGTGGCAACTGACATTTAATGTAGATAAGTGCAAGATAATGCATCTTGGACGTAAAAACCCAAGGGCAGAGTACAGAATATTTGATAGAGTCCTAACCTCAACATCTGAGGAAAGGGATTTAGGGGTGATTATTTCTGATGACTTAAAGGTAGGCAGACAATGTAATAGAGCAGCATGAAATGCTAGCAGAATGCTTGGTTGTATAGGGAGAGGTATTAGCAGTAGAAAGAGGGAAGTGCTCATGCCATTGTACAGAACACTGGTGAGACCTCACTTGGAGTACTGTACACAGTACTGGAGACCATATCTTCAGAAGGATATTGATACCTTAGAGAGAGTTCAAAGAAGGGCTACTAAACTGGTTCATGGATTGCAGGATAAAACTTACCAGGAAAGGTTAAAGGATCTTAACATGTATAGCTTGGTGGAAAGACGAGACAGGGGGGATATGATAGAAACATTTAAATACATAAAGGGAATCAACACAGTGAAGGAGGAGACTATATTTAAAAGAAGAAAAACTACCACAACCAGAGGACATAGTCTAAAATTACAAAGGTTTAAAAATAATATCAGGAAGTATTACTTTACTGAGAGGGTAGTGGATGCATGGAATAGCCTTCCAGCTGAAGTGGTAGAGGTTAACACAGTAAAGGAGTTTAAGCATGCATGGGATAGGCATAAGGCTATCCTAACTATAAGATAATGCCAGGGACTAATGAAAGTATTTAGAAAACTGGGCAGACTAGATGGGCCGAATGGTTCTTATCTGCCGTCACATTCTATGTTTCTATGTTTCTATGTTTCTATGTTCTTCTTAGCCTTCTGCGGGATGTGATATTGTCTTAGGCTCACTGGATAAACCCCAAGTTTTAGTTCGATTTTAATAGGTGGAATATTGCGGGCCAGTCCTGGTGGGTTGTTCTCTGCCCAAACTCCTGGTATGTTGAATAAGGATTCATCACTCCTAGGGTTTTGGCTAGTCAACGCTGTATAAAGTCGCCACTCTTCTTCCTTTGGTACGGATAATGTCATAATACCTGAAGGTCCATTAAACTTTAAAGATGTTGTTCCATTTGGTAGGAACGTAATCTGCGCTTGTAATTTGGATAGCATATCACGTCCCAGCAATTGGACTGGACATTCAGGCATGTAAAGGAATTGGTGTTTTACTACGTGGCCTCCCAATGTACAGAGTCGACTTTTAAGAACCGGTTTTTCAGCACTTCTCCCAGTTGCTCCTATTACAGTAATAGTTCTTTCAGATGGAGGAGCAACTAGGTTAGTCACCACCGAATGTTCAGCACCAGTGTCGATCATGAACGCACTCCTTTTTCCCCCTATTGATACATCGACCATAGGCTCCGCTCGACCAAGGGGGATGGAGCCCGGTTGGTATCAATAGTCCTCCATGACCGTGTCAGCCAATCCTACAAAGTCCCTACCTTCTCTATCGCGGGACCTTTGCGCTGCTGGATAATACCTATCTTCCCTAACACTTCCTCTGTTCCCATTACTCCCTCTATTACCATTACTCCCTCCGGGGCCTCCTCTACCTCTCGCTCTGCCTCTAAAGTTTCCGTAACCTGCCCTGGGTCTGTCTCTCTCATACTGTTCTCTTCGCGGACACTCACTTCTCCAATGCCCTTCTTCCCTACAGTATGCGCACTGATTTCTACTCAGAGGTTCCTCATTCCACGTACTATCGCCTCTATCTGGGCCCCGTCTATCTACGCCTGCGATCGCTACCGCTAACATATCTGCCTTTCTACGCATCTTGCGCTCTTCCTCTTTCTTGCTTTCTGTTTCCCTATTCATATACACTTTGTTCGCTACCTCCATTAGTTGGGTGATAGACATACCTGCAAACCCTTCTAATTTCTGTAGCTTGCGCTTAATATCTCCGTAAGCTTGGCTGACAAAGGCGGAGTTTACCATTCGGGAATTATCAGCGTCTTCCGGATTAAAGGGGGTATACAAGCGGTATGCCTCCAATAATCGGTCATAAAAGACACTGGGCGCTTCATCACTTTTCTGAATCACCTCAACTGTCTTCGACATGTTAATAGCTTTCTTCCCTCCGGCTTTCATGCCAGCAATTATAGCGTTGAACCATATCTGCGCCATTAACATTCCAATCGGGATCGGTATTAGGGTAATGTGTTGCGGCCCATGCTGCCGGATTGGCTTGATTTAAAGCACGGGCTCTATCCTCTAGCGCTTTAATGGCCGCTTGGTTAATCCTTGTCCTTTCCTCATTATTGAACAATGTCATTAATAACTGCTGGCAATCAGCCCATGTCGGATTATGTGTCTGAACTATCGAGGTGAACAGATCGGTCATAGCTTGTGGTTTCTCAGTGTACGAGGAGTTGTGGGTCTTCCAATTCAAGAGATCGGTAGTCGTGAACGGGACATATACGAAGACTGGGTCAGCATGTGCCATTTGACCTGCGGCATCGATATAGGCTGACCCAGGATTCAGACGAAGAGGCATCTGATAATGTTTTAATTGTTGGGTACTGGTCAGTTGTCGGGTTAGTATGGGGCTACGTGGAGGGGCGTCAGTTAGAGGTTCCGGTCGGGGGGTAATAGAACATGAGGATGTGGGAGCTTGATTTTGGGAAAAATTGGTGAATAAAATACTCCGAGCCGAGCTAGAAGAAGTTTGACCGGAAGTTTGAAGTGGCGCCAAATCAGGATATTCAGATCTAATGGGGGTTGGTCCTGGTTCCGGAAGGGGAGATTTAATACGAGGGGGGGTGGATTCTGTACTGGAGGAGGAAGCGGAAGTGGATGGGGGCAATAGGGGAAGGGGTGCAGAACTTCCTGCATTCGCGTCACTTCCTCTTAAAGGAAAGTAAGGGGGCGGCAAAGGGATCTCGGACTCAGGGGGCGTGTCCAAAATGGGCCTAACACCAGTCCTAGTGGACAAACAAGTCCTGGCCACCATGAGGCGACATTGCTCCTCGTGGCATATCTGAATCCATTTTGGCGAGTCGTTTACGGCCTGTCTCCAACAATCAATATATGGAAACTGCCCGTAAAGTTCAGGCCTACCTGATACAGCCACGTGTACACGCTGTACCAGAGTTGGATCCAAACTGCCACGTGGCGGCCATGCCGCAACCAAAGTAGGCCACTCCCTAGTGCACAAAGTGACCAAACGTACAGGAGACATTTTAACCCCAAAATCACATGTTTTGAATCCCTTTTTAAAATTCTTTACCATACAACCTAAGGGATCCGGAATCGTTGACTCCGACGCACCCATACTTATCAATGGAACGTCGTTGACAACGAATACTATGCACGCGTTCTATTCAACAGTCACACCCGTTTCCTCTGGCAACAGCACCACGTGGTACGGTTACCAAGTGAAACGTACACAATAACACAATAAACACTCAGGGAATTCCCGTACACACACAGCTGTTACACCAGTCACTAAATAATCAATATTATGCCCTTTGGCGAAACTATACAGTCACCCACGCTATAATTCTCTATATATGAATTACCCGTCTATAACACACCCCAGTAACATCGTCTTTTACAAATAGCGGTTACAGTACGGTTAGCATAGGTCAAAGCACAATTTAAGGTCACAATACAATTATTAGTGGTTATGGTGTTAAACATGCAATAGACGACAATGATTAGTACTTATATACAGTGTCAGTAAATATACAGGGTTATGGTACCGTGCACTATGATACAGCAACACACTATTAACACTCTCGCTAGACGGCTGAGCTCGCGCTATCTAACAAGATATACACTTTACTAAACAATCTTTAACACATTTACAATCCCAACTAAACTATTGGCCAGTACCTTGAATGGACTACCTAAAACTATCTACATCCGTTTTGGTTAGCCACACTGCCCAAGCACCACATATAGCGAACTAGAGGACCGAATTTACACAGACGCCTCTTAGTCTATTACTCTATCAAAAATCTAGTGGGTTCCAAATTTACACGCCTTCCCACTTAGCCAAGATAGGTTGAGAGCTAGCGGACCGAATTTACACAGACGCCGCTTAGTCTCCCGGTCCCTCCGACCTAGCGAACGAAATATACACCCTAGAACGCTAGTCTAGACAAGACACCGGTGTCCGGCTAGGGCTATTTACACAGAACCCCGCCTGACTCCAAACCAAATCAAACGGTCTTACTAAAGAGCGTTCGATTGAGCGGTGCGCCTTCGCTCCTTCCCTCCGACAGAGGGGGCAGATTCCACACACAGATTTAAACCCCTTTTGGGCCTACCGCACAATCGGTATACCCCTAGTGGGTCTGCCGTCTAAAACAGCAGTTGTCTTACCTCCTCGTTCCTGAACCTGAGTTCACACTCATCGACGGGGACACCCCAGCACTTCTTACATAGAGGCCGATGATCTCCTGGACAACAGACCAGTGGCGCCGAGACGAAGAGAGGTCCACGCAGAAGTTCAGGGGTGCAGCCGTAGAGAACGTGGGAAAAGATAGACCGTCTCACGCCTCTGCCTCTCAGCTACCGTTGAACGATGAGCTTCCCGGCCAATGCACCAAATGATACCGGAGAAACTGACGGAAGCCAAGCACAGAGAGATGGACACAGGTTTCTTCAGGAAGGAAGAGATTCTTTATTGGATCACCGATCGGGACTCAGAGGGACTAATGTCACCAAAATACAGCAAGTTCTGAGCCCCGGGCAATAGTGCAGGCTCCTTATATAGGCACATAACTCCTCCCATATTAAGCTCCACCCGCACATTCTCTTGACCAATCAATACAAATAAGAATTAACTTCCTGCTTGACCGCATGGCCTGTCCAGCACAATGGAGGAGGGGAATACTATATCCTGTATTCTTGCACATGCTCAGTACACTACTGATCGTATCTTGCCTCGTGCAACCAACTGATCGATACGTCAGCATATGCACGAACACATGCCACGTGGTAATCTCGGCCTACTAAATTTATTTTTACCGAGATTCCACCACAGTAGTACCAGTTGAGGCATGGCACTTGTGGATTGTGTTAGATGATGCATGTGTGCAGTCCACTCTAAAGTTTACTCCTGTTTCTGTCGTTAGTTGTCAGACTTTAGAAACAGAGAACAAGAAAACCTGAAAGATCTCAGCCACCTCTGCATGTTTTATGCAGAAATCAGAGTCTAAACAAGGAACTTTCAGAAAGGAGTATGTATAGTGATAACAATCTTTGTAATGTGGGGGGGAATTCACATTCATGTAGCCCCATGTAGCTAGAGCGCAGCTAAGCGGAAAAAGGCCTTGACAGGGGTTAGGAGGCGGGCTTAGGAGGAAGTAAGCGAGGGTTGGAATTATGGGTAAGTGGGATTGGCTATTTAAATGAGCAGCCATTTTAGGTGAGTCATTCTAACTTCCTACCTGGTCGAGTTTGTCCCACCCACCCTCCCTTTGTTTGTTTTGTGTTTATTTAACCCGTTTCTTTCACAGCGGCGGGACGGGGAGCTGAAGGAGAGGAAATAGGCTCCCCTGGATGAACGTGAGGTGGAATAAACAGATTGTGGTCATCGGTGGTTGAGAGGTTTCGAGTCCTGGAGGTGGCTCAGAACCTGGTGGGGCAGGGGTATCCGGGTATACCCCTGCCGTGGTTAATGGTGGTTGGCACTTTGATATAAAGTTGGTGTATGTTATAATTATGTATATATGTGTTATTATATGGGGGTCATTGCCTTTTGTATGGTAGCCGAAGGAACAGGATGCGAGGGGGCGGAGTATGGGGGGCAATGACCCATGTTTACCTGTTAATTTATTATCGATATTATTATTATTATTATTATTATTATAATTATTGGTTAATAAAGCTGTGGACAAATTTCCCCATACTACTTAGTGTCTGTGTATTATTGGGTTAGGTTATGGGGGTGGTTTGTCCTGGATTCCGACTGCCCAAATGGCGACTATAGACCTGTCATGTAGCCCCATGTAGCTAGAGCGCAGCTAAGCGGAAAAAGGCCTTGACAGGGGTTAGGAGGCGGGCTTAGGAGGAAGTAAGCGAGGGTTGGAATTATGGGTAAGTGGGATTGGCTATTTAAATGAGCAGCCATTTTAGGTGAGTCATTCTAACTTCCTACCTGGTCGAGTTTGTCCCACCCACCCTCCCTTTGTTTGTTTTGTGTTTATTTAACCCGTTTCTTTCACAGCGGCGGGACGGGGAGCTGAAGGAGAGGAAATAGGCTCCCCTGGATGAACGTGAGGTGGAATAAACAGATTGTGGTCATCGGTGGTTGAGAGGTTTCGAGTCCTGGAGGTGGCTCAGAACCTGGTGGGGCAGGGGTATCCGGGTATACCCCTGCCGTGGTTAATGGTGGTTGGCACTTTGATATAAAGTTGGTGTATGTTATAATTATGTATATATGTGTTATTATATGGGGGTCATTGCCTTTTGTATGGTAGCCGAAGGAACAGGATGCGAGGGGGCGGAGTATGGGGGGCAATGACCCATGTTTACCTGTTAATTTATTATCGATATTATTATTATTATTATTATTATTATTATAATTATTGGTTAATAAAGCTGTGGACAAATTTCCCCATACTACTTAGTGTCTGTGTATTATTGGGTTAGGTTATGGGGGTGGTTTGTCCTGGATTCCGACTGCCCAAATGGCGACTATAGACCTGTCATGTAGCCCCATGTAGCTAGAGCGCAGCTAAGCGGAAAAAGGCCTTGACAGGGGTTAGGAGGCGGGCTTAGGAGGAAGTAAGCGAGGGTTGGAATTATGGGTAAGTGGGATTGGCTATTTAAATGAGCAGCCATTTTAGGTGAGTCATTCTAACTTCCTACCTGGTCGAGTTTGTCCCACCCACCCTCCCTTTGTTTGTTTTGTGTTTATTTAACCCGTTTCTTTCACAGCGGCGGGACGGGGAGCTGAAGGAGAGGAAATAGGCTCCCCTGGATGAACGTGAGGTGGAATAAACAGATTGTGGTCATCGGTGGTTGAGAGGTTTCGAGTCCTGGAGGTGGCTCAGAACCTGGTGGGGCAGGGGTATCCGGGTATACCCCTGCCGTGGTTAATGGTGGTTGGCACTTTGATATAAAGTTGGTGTATGTTATAATTATGTATATATGTGTTATTATATGGGGGTCATTGCCTTTTGTATGGTAGCCGAAGGAACAGGATGCGAGGGGGCGGAGTATGGGGGGCAATGACCCATGTTTACCTGTTAATTTATTATCGATATTATTATTATTATTATTATTATTATAATTATTGGTTAATAAAGCTGTGGACAAATTTCCCCATACTACTTAGTGTCTGTGTATTATTGGGTTAGGTTATGGGGGTGGTTTGTCCTGGATTCCGACTGCCCAAATGGCGACTATAGACCTGTCATGTAGCCCCATGTAGCTAGAGCGCAGCTAAGCGGAAAAAGGCCTTGACAGGGGTTAGGAGGCGGGCTTAGGAGGAAGTAAGCGAGGGTTGGAATTATGGGTAAGTGGGATTGGCTATTTAAATGAGCAGCCATTTTAGGTGAGTCATTCTAACTTCCTACCTGGTCGAGTTTGTCCCACCCACCCTCCCTTTGTTTGTTTTGTGTTTATTTAACCCGTTTCTTTCACAGCGGCGGGACGGGGAGCTGAAGGAGAGGAAATAGGCTCCCCTGGATGAACGTGAGGTGGAATAAACAGATTGTGGTCATCGGTGGTTGAGAGGTTTCGAGTCCTGGAGGTGGCTCAGAACCTGGTGGGGCAGGGGTATCCGGGTATACCCCTGCCGTGGTTAATGGTGGTTGGCACTTTGATATAAAGTTGGTGTATGTTATAATTATGTATATATGTGTTATTATATGGGGGTCATTGCCTTTTGTATGGTAGCCGAAGGAACAGGATGCGAGGGGGCGGAGTATGGGGGGCAATGACCCATGTTTACCTGTTAATTTATTATCGATATTATTATTATTATTATTATTATTATTATAATTATTGGTTAATAAAGCTGTGGACAAATTTCCCCATACTACTTAGTGTCTGTGTATTATTGGGTTAGGTTATGGGGGTGGTTTGTCCTGGATTCCGACTGCCCAAATGGCGACTATAGACCTGTCATGTAGCCCCATGTAGCTAGAGCGCAGCTAAGCGGAAAAAGGCCTTGACAGGGGTTAGGAGGCGGGCTTAGGAGGAAGTAAGCGAGGGTTGGAATTATGGGTAAGTGGGATTGGCTATTTAAATGAGCAGCCATTTTAGGTGAGTCATTCTAACTTCCTACCTGGTCGAGTTTGTCCCACCCACCCTCCCTTTGTTTGTTTTGTGTTTATGTAACCCGTTTCTTTCACAGCGGCGGGACGGGGAGCTGAAGGAGAGGAAATAGGCTCCCCTGGATGAACGTGAGGTGGAATAAACAGATTGTGGTCATCGGTGGTTGAGAGGTTTCGAGTCCTGGAGGTGGCTCAGAACCTGGTGGGGCAGGGGTATCCGGGTATACCCCTGCCGTGGTTAATGGTGGTTGGCACTTTGATATAAAGTTGGTGTATGTTATAATTATGTATATATGTGTTATTATATGGGGGTCATTGCCTTTTGTATGGTAGCCGAAGGAACAGGATGCGAGGGGGCAGAGTATGGGGGGCAATGACCCATGTTTACCTGTTAATTTATTATCGATATTATTATTATTATTATTATTATTATTATAATTATTGGTTAATAAAGCTGTGGACAAATTTCCCCATACTACTTAGTGTCTGTGTATTATTGGGTTAGGTTATGGGGGTGGTTTGTCCTGGATTCCGACTGCCCAAATGGCGACTATAGACCTGTCATGTAGCCCCATGTAGCTAGAGCGCAGCTAAGCGGAAAAAGGCCTTGACAGGGGTTAGGAGGCGGGCTTAGGAGGAAGTAAGCGAGGGTTGGAATTATGGGTAAGTGGGATTGGCTATTTAAATGAGCAGCCATTTTAGGTGAGTCATTCTAACTTCCTACCTGGTCGAGTTTGTCCCACCCACCCTCCCTTTGTTTGTTTTGTGTTTATTTAACCCGTTTCTTTCACAGCGGCGGGACGGGGAGCTGAAGGAGAGGAAATAGGCTCCCCTGGATGAACGTGAGGTGGAATAAACAGATTGTGGTCATCGGTGGTTGAGAGGTTTCGAGTCCTGGAGGTGGCTCAGAACCTGGTGGGGCAGGGGTATCCGGGTATACCCCTGCCGTGGTTAATGGTGGTTGGCACTTTGATATAAAGTTGGTGTATGTTATAATTATGTATATATGTGTTATTATATGGGGGTCATTGCCTTTTGTATGGTAGCCGAAGGAACAGGATGCGAGGGGGCGGAGTATGGGGGGCAATGACCCATGTTTACCTGTTAATTTATTATCGATATTATTATTATTATTATTATTATTATAATTATTGGTTAATAAAGCTGTGGACAAATTTCCCCATACTACTTAGTGTCTGTGTATTATTGGGTTAGGTTATGGGGGTGGTTTGTCCTGGATTCCGACTGCCCAAATGGCGACTATAGACCTGTCAAGAATCCCTTTAAACTCAATGACTTTATAGACGTGATAAAAAAGAGGAGAGCTACAACATATCACTGATATGCAGTCCACCCACCGTGTCTGTTACTTAAGGTTCACTCACTTGGGGGATTTTCTGTACTTTTTTTAATGAAATATCACTGAGTAGGACATTAGGTGCTAGTTTCTTGTTCCGTGCAGTTCACACTGACTGTCTTAATATTTTCCTATCACAGTCCCCCACTCTTTCCCAGTTACCAAGCTAGTGTCTACAATACTACTACCCACTCAGGAGTCTGATGATAATAGCTGAAAGTCTGGCAAGTGAATATGTTTTATATAGTATGTAGAGATCATACATACATTTCCCTATAATTCTGTTGACGAAGGTATGCACAAACCGTTTGTGTGAATCAGTTTGATCTAATTACAAGTCTACACTATACAGTTTATTCACCTAGACTTATCTTATTACCGATATACCCACAAGGCCGACCTTAGGCCTTCAGCACCTTGTGCAAAACTTAGAATTCATGCCCGCTCCTTATAATTCCTGTGATACTCATTAAATCCATTAGGATGGCTGAGAGTTGTAGGATTTGTAGTTTTCAAACGTCTTTAAAAACCAGGCCCTGCAGATATTAGTGAAATGTAATTCCCATGATGTTAAGACAATCATAAGAGCTGATTGTGCATTATGGGAATTGTATTTCACATACATTTTTATATATTCCTCTTAGGTGCAACCCTAGTGGTTCTGTTTCTCTTCCTATAGTGTGCCTGTGTTCTCCCTTGCTCAATTGTTGGAAGTTTGTTTCTTCCAATTCACCCAATTTGTTTGGTATTAAAAGGACACTATAGTCACCAGAACAATGTTAATCGTAATGAAGCAGTTTTGGTGTATAGATCATGCCCCTGCAGTCTCACTGCTCAATTCTCTGCCATTTAGGGGTTCAACCACTTGGTTTATGCAGCCCTAGTCACACCTCCCTGCGTGGGACTTACACAGCCTTCCTAAACACTTCCTGTAAAGAGTCAGCTAACGTTTACACCTTCAATTATTGCAAATTCTGTTTAATCTCCCCTCCAGCTAGACCCTGCGGGAGTCTCCTATATGTATTTAAAGCTTTACAGAGCAGGAGATAAAAAAAATGAAATTATTTTTTTTCATGCAGGTTGTGTCATTCACAGTCAGGGGAGGTGTGGCTAATTGGCTAGGGCTGCATAAACAGCAACAAAAGTGATTTAACTCCTAAATGGCAGTGAATTGAGCAGGGAGATTGCAGGGACATGATTTATACACTAAAACTGCTTCATTAAGTTAAAATTGTTTTGGTGACTATAGTGTCACTTTAACCCCTTAAGGACCAAACTTCTGGAATAAAAGGGAATCATGACATGTCACACATGTCATGTGTCCTTAAGGAGTTAAAGAATTAGAACTCTCGACATTCATGCAGTTTATCTTTAGGCAAGTATATTTTATAAGCTCCTTGGGAGTTTTATTGGGTTAGCCCAACTATTCTAAGACTTGGTAATTCATCCTACTGTAATTCTGCCTTCTTTCTGCTTAGCGGGGTCCGACCTGTGTGAGCAAGATAATGTGAGCATGGTAATTATGCCTCATGGATAAGGTAGAGCTGCAGAATAATTTATTTATTTTTCTTTCTAGTTTTGCTAAATCCCATTACCCTGGATGGAACCAACATTTATTCTGAATATTTCGGGAAAAACGATTTTCAGTTAATGGAAATAAATTTGCCTCTGATGTTCACTTAGCAAACAGTTAGGCCAAGCATGGGAATCTTAAGAGCATATATTAAAAAAAAAAAGGCATATTAGGTTCCCTAATATTTACTCCCGATATAAATGTAATGTGTACAGAATACAATGTAAATTGGCACTTACTATTTGTTATTAAAAATATATATATTTATAGGTCAATGTCATGAAAAATTTAAAACTTCTTTTATTGAAGCCCATGGAACAGCGCAGTCAGGGGAGTGGGCCTTGACAGAGCCAGGAGTAGGCAGGGGAGTAACCAGTTAAAGGGGCGTGGTTATTGGTAAATGGGGGCTGGATAATAGGAGTATATTAAGCGGCCATTTTATGAGTAAGGGACATTTTAACTAAACTGACACTTACCTGGTAATTGTTTTTGGCAGGTCTGGGTTGGTTTTTTCTTTGTCTTTCAGATCATGGCATCAATGGAAGAAATCCTGGAGGGAGTGAGAGCTGCTGTGCGGGATAGAGGACTGGCCTGGCTTCATGAGCAACTGGGGGCTCAGGGTCCCCCCCCTACAACCCCTGCGGCGGCTGCACGGCGTTCCATGAGGAGGGCGAGACCGCCCCAGCGGCTGAGCCCAGGCATGGAGCCCGAAGTCGGCAGACGGAGGAGCCCGTCAGCGGAGTCTGTTGGGGCCCTGGATGAGGTAGCGGGCCCCAGCGGAGTGGAGATACCGCGGCCGGCACTGTCTGTTCGACGCGGTGCTGGCCGGGTGCGGGCAGCAGCTAGGCCGAGGCCTACCACGCGGTGTGCGCCCCGCCGGGAGGCGGCAGGCGGGACGGTTGCGGCTGGAGCCAGGACGCAGAGCGGATCGGATGGAGGAAGCAGTGAGCGGATGCGGCCCGGTGAGTCAGGGAATGGCGCTGGGGCCGGGCAGCGGGCGGGGGGCAGAGCGGAGGCCTCTAGAGAACAGGCGGTCCCCCTGATGGCAGGGGGAGCCCCTGTGCAAGGGGACACAACGGGGGCGGCCTCTAGTGGGGCCAGGTGCAGCGCAAGGGACACAGACAGCGGGTCCGCCCAGCCAGGTACCTTGGGGCCGGCAGGGCCCGCGGCTTTGGCGGACCGGAGGCGCCAGGACAGACAAGTGGAATCCCCAGTTCACAAGGCGGCCCAAAAGGGGCCAGGTTCAGCGGGTCGGGATAGCTCCCAGGAATCAGCCCAGGGCATGGAGACAGGACGGGCTGGGAGAGAGCGGGAGGGCCACAGGGGCGGCTCCCGGGGACGGCGGGGTCTCTCGCGGAGCCCTAGGCCGCATCGCAGCAGGGAGCAGCGCGGCGTCAGTGCCAGGCAAGACAGGAGGCGGGCTGACGGGTGGAGGGGTAGAGAGAGGAGCAGGTCAACAAGCAGGCTTAGCAGGAGGAGATCGGTTTCAGGGGAACTGAGGTGGAGGCAGCGGCGCAGTGCGTCTGGGTCATCAGGCAGGAGCTCGCCAGGTCAGCGGCGCAGCGCTTACGGCCGGGAGGGCCAGGCAGGGAGGCGGGACATGGTGCGGAACTACAGGCAGGAGCATAAGGAGGTTGGGCGGGTATGTGATCATGTGGACACACTACCCAGGTGTCGTTCTCCATGCAGGTCTCGCAGCACTACACCCGCGGTCCTGAGGCAGGGCCAGGCTGACAGGAGTCGGCGCTGTGAAGAAATGACTATATTATTCGATATTTTGTTGCATAGTTCTTGTTTTTTTGTGTATTTTTCATTCGGCAGATGGGACTGCCGAACAGAGACCACCCCTGGCTCACTTAACTTCAAAGCCGGCATCACTTTCACCCTCTATGTGTGCGGTCAGCGTTCGTACTGCCGAACGCCACGTGGCAGAGAAAACCGCGGCCATCTTTTTTTTCGCCAAACAAAGGCAGCGGGACTTGGTCGTCGAGTGTCTGGAACTAAAATCGGACACTCGACTTCCCAAACACCGGTCTCAATCATACGAACGCTGGAACTAGTGATACCGATTAGCTAGGAGAGCGCTATTCGGTACAAATATGCACACGAATGAGGGGAACAATCGCTGCTAGGAGCCAGGGGAATTCATTCGGTACTTTTATGCATTTTTTCCCTTTTTCTGAAGTGACCGGCAAAACCACACGAACCTCTGGAACTATTTTGGGCAGTCCGCCCACAGTGAACCGGTCACAAAGGACTTCCATACTTTTTGCGAACCCCTGAACCGATCCGGGTGAAATTTGGATATGTTGGTCACCCGGATCGGGGCTATCAGGGGATATAGTATTTGTGGGGATACCCCAGGTATAAAGGGGTGTTCCAGAAATTGGGGAAAATAGTGAATTTTCAGCCTGGAGATAATTAGGTTGTTACTATATCAGACCTGATTATCTCCAGGACTAGGGGAGGGAACTGCCTGTTTGTATTGGGTGTGTTTTATATTTTTACTGTTCGGGATTGGATAAATGTTACTCCTCCCTGTGGGATGTCCCCTTGCATGGGGACCTGCATAAAAAGCCATGTGTGTGAATAAACGTTAGTTCTACTTGTATCCTGAACCTGGACTCTGACTGTTATTTGGAATTCGTATGCTGTAACAAGGGAATTATCTTATGCAGCTGTTTTATTCCGTATGGATTTCGGTTCCTGTAACTATCGAAGCAAGCTCGCACTACCTTAGACTCTGACCTTTCGGGAGGAAACTACCGAACGCGGTTTGTCTAAACTTGGTTTCCTTACAACTGGTGGCAAGCGGAGGGATTCGAATCCCGAATGGACGTTACAAACCAAGCAAGGGAATGAATGGCTCAGCAGTACCAGCTACTTAAAAGAACCACACTAAAGGATTTACTGGAAGCTCGAGGCAGAGTGGCAAGTAACAAGACAAAAGCCACGTTAATTGCGGAATTAATACAGAGCGATAATACCAGTAATACAGAGATGGATCAAGAGGAAGAAACCGTGATGCAAAAGGACATCCGATGGATGGTCAGTCTATTGGGACCCAACCCAACTACAGAGGCGCTTTTGCAGGTCATGGCACAAGCCAGACAAGCGCAAAAAGAGCGAGAGGACCGGGACAGGCCGGCACAAGGAGATTTACTGCACTCCCCGGGAAGTACTGGGGAGATACCAAAGAAGGTAAATTATGCAGCCTTTAAATCGTTTAATGACAATGAGATGGAAATTGACAGTTACTTGCAAGACTTTGAACGTCAATGTGCACTGGAGGGATTAGACTCCACGAAATGGGCTGCAGTCATTAGCAGTAAATTGTCAGGTAGAGCAGCCGAGGCGCTGCGAGCAGTACCTGAGGGGGACATACATAATTATGAAAAAGTAAAAGACATTTTGTTGGCCAGATATGCTGTAACTCCGGAGGCATACCGAAAAAAATTTAGAGAGCTGAGGAAGACTGGGAGAGATTCCCATACGGAATGGGCTTTTCGGCTACAACGGGCGGCCCGCAATTGGATGAAGGGCTGCCAAGCAACCACTCTGGAGGATGCTTTGCAACTAATGTTACTGGAGCAATTTTTTAATCACTCTGCAGAGGACATAAAAGACTGGGTTAAAGATAGAAAGCCAAAAACTGTGGAGGAAGCCGCTAGGCTAGCGGATGAGTATCAGGATAATAGGAGGAAGGAGCAAGGGGTGAGCAGACCACCTTTTAAGCCTAACTACCAGGCTCCAACAACCCCTACCCCTCCTAGACCCTCCATGAGTAACCCTTCACCGAACCCAGCAAACACACCACGTCCCCCTGCAGTGTGCCATTATTGCAAGCAACCAGGGCATTATAAGAATCAGTGCCCTCGCTTAAACCGGGGAAGCTGGGAAAGGCAACCCCCACAACAACCCAGGGCAGCTGCTCATTGTGTGCAACAGGAAGGCACAACCGGTGTTCCTAACCAAGAAGAACAGTGGAGTGTGTTACACGAGGTCAACCCAGTTCAAGCTGGGGGTGACAACCGGGACCACCACCGCCAATGGATTACCGTAGATGGCGTGGGGGCCCGGGCTCTGAGAGACTCTGGGGCTACTTTGACTGTAGTGCAACCTCACACGATCAGAGCGCAAGCTCGCACCGGACGCACAGTCGCTGTGAGGGTGGCTGGGGGCGCTATCCACAAACTGCCCACCGCTAATGTCCTTGTTGATTGGGGTTCCGGGTCCAAACAGCTGGAGGTGGGGATTATGCAAGAACTACCCGCCGAAGTTTTGTTGGGAAATGATGTAGGGTGCTTGACCTCCCAACTGGCCCGAGACCCACCTGCCGAGGCATACCCAGTTACCACCCGAGCTCAAGCCAGACTGGAAGCTCCGCTGCACTCTGAGGAAAACCAGGTAAGAGTCGAAATACCCCCCTTACCCGATCCTCCCTTTCCTTTCTGGGATACCCCCCAGGGGTTTGAACAAGAGCAGCGTACCGACCCCACATTAGAGGGTTATAGGAAGGCCGCGGCCGTTACCCCAGGGAACAACCCGCACGAAAAGTTTGAGTGGTATAAGGGATTGCTGTATAGAGTGACCGAGGGGGTGGGACAGGGGGCCACCCAAGTCATCAAAAGACAGTTAATTGTACCCCGTAAATTCCGGGCTGAGTTGTTAAAACTCAGTCATGACATTCCCCTAGCAGGACATTTAGGGGTCAAAAAGACAAGAGACAGGTTAACCCAAACCTTCTTCTGGCCCAGGGTCACCCAGGACCTCAAGTATTACTGCAGGACGTGCGACGTCTGCCAAAGGGTAGGAAAAAGGGGAGACCTTCGGAAGGCCAAACTTCACCCATTGCCCATTATAGAACAGCCCTTTCACCGAGTAGCGGTAGATTTAATAGGACCCCTCAGCCGACCCAGCCAGTCGGGCAAAAAGTTCATATTAACCGTGGTCGACTACGCCACTAGATACCCGGAGGCAGTCGCCCTCACCAATATAGAGGCAGAGACCGTGGCCGAAGCCCTTATTCAGATATTCACCCGAGTAGGTTTCCCACAAGAGATCCTATCCGATCGGGGAACTCAGTTCACGGCTACCCTGACACAACAATTGTGGCAGAGCTGTGGAGTGAAACCCCTGTTCAGCGCCCCGTACCATCCCCAGACTAACGGGCTCTGTGAACGTTTCAATGGCACTCTAAAACAGATGCTAAAAACCTTTACGGAGTCCCACAAGAACTGGGAAAAATTCCTCCCCCACCTTCTGTTTGCCTACCGTGAGGTGCCCCAGGCCTCCACTGGGTTTTCCCCCTTCGAACTCCTGTACGGGAGAAAAGTTCGGGGCCCACTGGAGCTCGTACGGGAGCACTGGGAGGGCAATACAGACGAGGGGGGAGTCCCTATCGTCCAGTATGTCCTGGAGTTCCGGGACCGTCTGCGGGCGCTCACCGCATCGGTTCGGGAGAACCTGCAGACGGCCCAGGAGGACCAGAGGAAATGGTACGATAGGGGAGCCCAAGATAGAGTACTAGACTTAGGGCAGAAGGTGTTAGCTTTGAGGCCAGTTAAAAAGGATAAGCTACAAGCCGCATGGCAGGGACCATTTAAGGTAGTCGAACGGGTTAGCGAGACCACCTACATCGTGAGCAAATGCTCAGATGAAAGGCTGACCAAAGCCTTCCATGTGAATATGCTCAAACCATACTTTGAGAGAACAGAGGATGTGGGCGCCGTGTGTGCGCCCGCCACAGAAGATAGTGAGGGACTACCCCTCCCCGATTTACTAGACACCGCTCCCTGTACTATTGACCAAGTAAGCTTGGGTCAAAATTTAAACCCCCTAGAGAAAGGTGAGGCCACGCAACTGCTGCAGAGATACCAAGAGATGTTTTCAGCCACCCCAGGCTATACCTCCGCTGCGGTACACCGCGTGGAAACCCAGGGAGAGACGCCACTGCGGCAACAACCATATCGGATCCCGGAAGCAGTGCGTGAGAGTATGCTCACCGAGTTAAGGGATATGTTACAGTTAGGGGTAATAGAACCCTCGCAAAGTCCTTGGGCCTCCCCGGTAGTACTAGTACCGAAGCGCGACGGCACCACGCGCTTCTGTGTAGACTATCGGAGGCTTAACGATCGTACCATAACAGACGCCTACCCCATGCCCAGAATAGATGAGCTCTTAGACCGTATGGCGGGGGGGAACTACTTGACTACCCTGGACCTGTGCAAAGGTTATTGGCAGATCCCCTTGGAGCCTGCGGCCATCCCCAAGTCGGCATTCGTCACCCCTTTCGGGCTATACCAATTCAAGGTTATGCCCTTTGGGATGAAGAATGCCCCGGCTACCTTTCAGAGGATGGCCGATAGGCTCCTGGAGGGGTTTCAGGACTTCGCATGCGCGTATCTAGACGATATTGCCGTCTACAGCCGCACATGGGGAGACCATCTGGGCCATGTGTCCAGGGTACTCCAACGAATCCACCTCGCAGGGCTCACGTTAAAACCCGACAAATGTCACGTAGGTCTGGCCGAGGTACAGTATCTCGGCCACAGGGTGGGCTCCGGTAGACAGCGTCCAGAGCCAGCTAAGGTAGAGGCCATAGCGAACTGGCCCCAACCTCGGACCAAAACCCAGGTACTAGCTTTCTTAGGGACGGCCGGTTATTATAGAAAGTTTGTCCCAGAGTACAGCGCCCTGGCCAAACCCCTCACCGACCTTACCAAAAAGGCCCTCCCCAAACAGGTTTCCTGGACCCCAGAGTGCACGGACGCTTTCCAGAAGCTTAAAGCGGCATTGAGTGAGGCTCCTGTGTTGGCAGCACCCGACTACACTAAACAATTTCTTGTACACACAGATGCCTCCATGTTCGGACTGGGAGCCGTGCTAAGCCAAGTGGGCACAGACGGCATGGAACACCCGGTGGCATACCTCAGCCGTAAACTGTTACCCCGAGAAGTTGATGTAGAATTATTAAAAAATCTTATTGTATTTATATTGAATTGCTGCTCTAACTCTGTATTAACCTGATACTGTGACAAATCCTCCATTTTGTCCTCATAACCTGACTTCTTCATATGAAAACTACATTACATGACAGTATTTCTCAGCACATCTAATACAATAGACAAGGACTGTATTCTCCATAAGGATATGACTAACCCAGGAACTGTTGAATTTCCCCTAACTCGCAACATAATATAATTTAAAGGCCATGAGAACACAGTAGTAATGAAATGTTCTATTCATAAGAGACCTTGCACCTAACCACGAGATTTGACATCACCGACCGAGTAAAATGACGCTCAAGACCCCTTGTCCCCCACCCGTGTCCGAAAAAGTACCACCTCTTGGTGGGTGGACACGGAACTAACCACTTAGCTTTTGATCCAATTAATTATATTGATAGGTGGACACTAACCCAGACACTTAACAATTAATCCAATTAATGATGTTTATTCACTGATATCTTGATAATCAATGATGACGAAAATGTCTCTTAAAAGGGCCTGCGCGCCCGCTGATTCTGCACTTGCCAATAAATTTCCTCGAAGTTATTTTAACCTGAACTCCGTGTGTCAGACTGAATTACTTCAGCGTATATACGCAATTCAATTCTCTTTAATTTGGACAGGAACAGATAGACACTTAAACATTTTGGTTTACTGAAAAAGTACCATAACAACTTTGGCGCCCGAACAGGGACTCCGGGCTATGTCTGGCCGGTGAGCCGTCCTAAGGAAGACAAGGGTGGACGGAGGAATCCAGGGGGAAGGAAGGGAGACTGATCACCTCCAAGTACACGGTAGAGACTTCTGCAGAGCCACCGGTATGTTCCGGCCCCTTTGATTGACCCGTCCACGTGTCTGTGACTGCTTCCCGGGAGGACATCAAAGACAGGTAATATCTTGCCCGGAGTCTTATTACCCATTTGTTACCTGCATTTAGTCTATCTGTTGCCTGGGTGTGTCTAGTTTGGTTGCCCGGGCTGAATGTTTATTTGTTTCCCCTTTTTGGGATAAAGGGGGGGGTGGACCCGTGGTAGTTTGCTTGAGGGTCCTGTGTTTGTCTGTTTTCCCCTTTTTGGGATAAAGGGGGGGGTGGACCCGGGGGATTTGCCTGGAGTCCTGTTGCCTGTTTTACTCCTTTTAGGAGCCACGTGTTTGTGGCTGTAGGGAAAAAGGGGGGTTGACCTGTGGATGTGTTCCTGGGGGTCTTCTTTGCCTGTTTACTTCTTTTAGGAGCCTCGTGGCTGTGGCTGTAAGGAAAAAGAAGTTTGTGGAATTGTGGGATCTGTGTAGAATCATAGTTTCCTGTGATCCAATTTTGTGTCACTTTGATAGCCTAGCTAGCTTCACTGTGCGCTTTCGGACCATCCAGCTCTAGTTGAGTTGGGGACGTCCTGACCCGGACCATCCAGCTCTAGTTGAGTTGGGGACGTCCTGACCCGGACCCTTCGGCTCTAGTTGAGTTGAAGGTCCACTGATTATTTTAACTGTGGTAGGAGACTTAGCCTTGTGGCAGGGGACTCAGTTTCCTGGGGGGATTCAGGCAGGCATTGCTTGTTTTCCGCATCACGTGGTAGTGAGACTTATAGAGTGGGTTTTATAAGGGCACTACGGGAGTGAGGGTGGCGTGGCCACTTTAAGTGGACTGCTGTAACGAGGGAGGCTAGAAAGGATTTCGGACCGGTGTTAGCTGTTATCCTTGGCCGCTGGTAGTGAGACTTGAGGAAGTCATTCTCCGAGCGGGGACACTACGAGGTTGAGAAAGGTGACTTTGGAGTAAGCACATGTAGAAGGAAAGGGATTACTGTTGATTTCATTTGAACTGTGATGCATGCACTGTATTTCAACTGTACTGTTGTCTTGTTTGTTTAATGTGGAGTCATTTAAAAAACTCCTGTATCTGTCTCTAAGGATTTTTCTTCCCTTACTCTTTACCTTTTCTACACTTCCTGTACTATTATACTATCCACTCCCATTCCTCTTAATAGAGAAGTGATTGGTCACACACTTCTCACCTCGCTCCAATCCGTGTCTACCACCCCGGGTAGGCGGATTCAGTGACTAGTCTACGTTTTGGGAAGACGCACTTGAGAAAGACCCACGATTCTCAGGTGGCAGTCGAGCATTGTAGACGTTCCGGTTCAATTTTCCTTATCTTTCCCTATATCTGGGACGCTGGTGTAGGGGAGAAGGGATCATGGGGCAGGATTTAAGTAAGCCCAGTAAGGGCTGGTTAGCATGTGATTTAGTTGATGACAGAGAGGGTGAGGAGATGGTTAAAGGTGTTGAAAAGATTGCAAAAGTTTGTAAAATAACTGTGCCGACATGTGGTAGATTACAACCAGAAAGTTGGCGTAGATTGTTGATGGAAAAGAAAGGCAAGCTTGCAAATTATGATTTATTAAAAACAGCTGAAGCATGGTACAGAGTAGCAAAGGCTATTCAGCAAGAAGGTTGGGTAGAAGAAGAAATAATTCACAAGGGTGTGAAAATGTTTGTGTACCATAATAATTGTGTTGTTGGGGCTCTTCCTCAGCCAGCGCCCCAAAATGGCGCCCGGGGGATGTCTATCCCAAAGATCCAGTCAGTAATGGGAGATTGCCAGCTGATTAATCCTCCCAATCCCCATCCCGTCACCTCTCCCGTTTGCCCGGTCCTAAATTCTGATGGATCCTACTTTTCCCCTTCTCCCTCCCTAACATTCCCATCATCCTCATCCATCCCCAAGCCACCTTCTGAGTCTAATGCTAACATCTCATCTGCCATTCCTTCCTCACACTTTGTCTCCGTAGATAATCCTACCCTCCCATCTGCATCTGCCCAGTTCACTAACCCCTCCTCTCCTGCCACTGTCAATCTTGCTGATCCCACTCCGGCTCCTCCTCCTTCAGGCACCTTTACTAACTCTTCCCCACCCTCTCCCTCGCCCGCCCCGACCACAGCCCAGTTTCCCACCCCCTCTGCTAATCCCTCCCCAACCTCACTGCCCACTCCAGGTTCCGCCCCAACTCCCACCCAAATGGCCTGGCCATACCCCTTCCCATACCCCTATCCTCACTGGCCATACCCCTTTCCCCAAGTCACTCCCCAGGTTCCGGTCATGCCCAGTCCGGTTCAGTCTGCCCCGGATGTGCCCACATCCAACATGGCCGCCACGTCTTCCCTTAACCCCAATGCAACTTCCTTCCCCGCCTCCAATATGGCGGCCCCCAGCCATTCAGCACCCCTGATGCCGGTGCTTCCCGGTGATTACCGGTCCCAAGGTTATGACCCAATGGCAACTCCCGCCTCCGGAGCTCCCTCCTATCCCCCGGCCCTGTCTCCCCAGGTGTTCCCCTCACGCAGAAGGTCCCAGATAATTGAGCTAGATGAGGAAGAGGATGACAGGCTGTCCCAGGGTTCAATGGAGGCTGCGAGAGCCCACCGTTCTATTGAAGATCCCTTCGGCCATCAGGGTCGGGGAGAACAGGCCCCTCCTAAATATGTCGCTTTTAACCCCACACAAGCTAGTGCTTTAATGAAATCTCTCCCTGACCCAGAGAAACAGCCTATGCCTTTTTACCGAGGGATAGTTCAGATACAAAAGACTTATTCCGCCGCCTGGCGTGACCTACTGAGCATTTGTGCTATTAAAGCAGGGGATGCATATTGGCCCAGCATGGCCCGCCACCTCAGTACAGATCTGCTTACAAGTGATGTTGATTATCCCTCCGGAGTAACCTTTTGCAATCAATTGAGAGATTGGGCTAAGGATAAACTTGCAGATCAAGCTGCTGGCCTTACTGATGTTGTGCAAGACAAAGGAGAATCAGTGGAAAGGTTTCATGCAAGATTATATCAAATGTTTACAGATTTGGGATTTGATCTCACTGACAAAATTCATTCACAAATGCTATCAGGTGCGTTTGTCCAAGGTGTTAAAGATTCCATACGCAAGGGAATCATTGCTGCACGCCCTGAATACAAGGTTGTTCCCCTAGATACGTTACTCCTAGTTGCTAGAGGTTTGGAATCTGCCCAAACCCCCAGAAGACCCAATTCAGCTCCTCTCATGGTGGCCCGTGCCACCCCCATCGCCCCTGGCACCAAGGGTGTCAAGTTAGAGGACGTAACATGTTTTAATTGTGGGGCTAAGGGACACTACAGAAGTGACTGTCCAGAACCCAAAAGGGAACCGGGGGAGCCCAAAAAGTTTCCTACAGGGGAGCCCAAAAAGTTTCCCAAGCCTGCCCCGGCCCCTAAGACCATGAAAACGGTTCCAATTGTTGAGGAACCAGATGATGATTAGGAAATTGGCAAACCTGTGTCATTAACCCCTGTCATGGCAGTGTTTACAGGGGATAAGGGGGGGGGGGGGGCCACTTGCCACAGTGACTTTACCCATTGAAGGCCAACCTACCACATTTCTTATTGACACAGGCGCAGCCCGAAGTGTTCTCAGAGAACAAGACCTGCCAGACCCATCTTTCTTGTCAAGTATTGATGTCTCCTGTGTTGGAGTGGATGGCCAACCGAGACACAGTCCTCTAACAACCCCTCTGCGGGTTGGCACAAGCTTACTTGCTCGTTTTGTAGTTTCCTCCACATGCCCAATTAACCTGTTAGGCGCTGATGTCCTTTCACGCCTGCAGGCGTCTATAACCTTCACTCCAGATGGACAGGTAGAAATGTCTACACCTCTATCTGTTTCTGACACTTCAGCCCTGTGCTCCTTACCTTTGATGCTGCAATTAGATATACCCAATGAGCAAGCAGCAGAACCTAGGTCCAATTTCCCAGATGAGTTAAAAACTCAGGTGCCTGCTAAGTTATGGTCCTCAGGCCCAGAGGATATAGGTCATCTAAATGTCCCACCTGTGGTGGTTAAGCTTATCCCAGGAGCTAAGTTACCAAGGAAACCACAATATCCTCTAAAACCAGCACAGGCTGCAGCCATTTCTATTCACATCAAAGCGCTCCTGGAAAAGGGTGCTTTAGTGGAGTGTAAATCAGAATGTAATACTCCATTATTTCCTGTGAAGAAGAAGACTTTAAAAGGTGAGCCAGTAAAGTACAGGATGGTTCAGGATCTCCGTGCAGTCAATGAAGCCACTGTCCTGGACACCCCTCTTGTACCAAACCCCCATACCCTGCTCTCTGGCGTCCCACCTTCTGCAAAGTATTTCACAGTCATTGATCTAGCTAATGCCTTTTTCAGTGTTCCACTAGATCCATCCTGTCAATACCTGTTCGCTTTCACCCATGAAATGCAACAATATACATGGACTGTCATGCCCCAAGGGGCACAAAATTCTCCAAGTCAATTTGCCAAAGCCATGTGTACTATTCTTGACCCATGGCAAGCTGAACACCCAGAAGTTGTTTTACTCCAGTATGTGGATGATTTGTTGCTCTGTGGAGATGATATACCCACTACTGAAAAATGTTCAATCAGTCTGCTTTGCTATTTGGCAGAACAAGGATGTAAAGCTTCGCTTCTCAAGCTGCAATTCTGTCAACCCTCTGTGATTTTCCTTGGACATTGCCTATCTCAAGGTACCAGACATCTCACTCGGGACCGAGTCAGAACAATTCTGGACATTCAACCCCCAAGGACTTCAAAATCTCTTCATGCCTTCTTAGGCCTCATTTCCTACTGCAGAGCATGGATCCCAGAGGCCTCTCTGCTTATGCAACCTCTCTACGATGCACTCAAGTCAGATCCATTCGGCCTGACCAACGAAGCTCTGGACAATTTCAAATCTCTTAAACGTGCCATTGCTTCTGCTCCTGCCTTGGGCCTACCTGATTACTCCAAACCTTTCAAATTATTTGTCTCTGAAAGACAAGGCCACGCAACAGGAGTTCTCACCCAAACTAATGACTTAAGAGGCCGCCAGAGGCCTATTGGATATTTCTCATGTCAACTGGACATTGTGGCCAGAGGGACTCCTTCCTGTCTCAGGGCTGTTTTTGCTGCAAGAGAGCTCATAGAAAGAACCTCAGACCTGGTCCTTGGCCACCCCCTGGTTGTTTTGGCCCCTCATGACATTTCTGCCATCATCAACCAAGTCCAGCTCAAGCACGTGTCTCCAGCCAGACACCTACGCCTCCAGTGCCATCTTCTTCTACCTGACAACATTTCCATCCAAAGATGTCAAGTTCTTAACCCATCCACTCTTCTTCCACTCCCTGAGGGGGGTATCTACTATGGGTTTGTCACAGATGAAACCTACATTTACCTTCTCTGTGGATGTATCAAGAAAATGCATCCACATTTAACTTTTCACGAGGACAAGACACCTCTCTGTGAAGGTCCAGATTACGCCTTCTGTACCATGTGGTACAAGCCAGACATTACTCCTGAACCTTGCTATGAAGATGAGCTCTACCACTGGTTTGAAGTAAAGCTCACTGCCCAAGATTTCTATTGTGACTCGGAAGGCAACAGCATGGTCCTGATCCAACTGCCCCCAGAACTCAATTACCTATACCATCATTGGGATACTGCTATTCCACATATTCCTGTTACCAAGTTAAAGACAAGATCATGGAATGATCTTGGGCCCATGGCAAAGTTATGGGCCACCATGGATGAAGAACAACTACAGGAAAATGGCATTGCCAAATACCCAGCAACTGACCTTCTTGAAGCATGGCCACGACATTTCCTGGAAAAAGAATTTAAAGACCTAGTTATAACAAATGACTATGACCCAGAAACTCCTCATGACTGTTTCGAACAGATGAAAATGGAAACAGTACACTTACCAACTGTGCATGAGAATCCATTACCGGATCCGGATTTTACTCTGTTTGTGGACGGTTCAAGGTATGCTGATGAAGAAGGAAAATACCATACAGGATATGCCGTAACCACAACAGGGGAAGTTCTCAAGTCATCACCTCTACCGCCAGCAATGTCTGCGCAAGAAGCTGAATTGCAAGCCCTGACTTCAGCATGCAAGATTTCCAAGGGAAAGCGTGCCAACATCTATACAGATTCAAGATATGCTCTGGGTGTGGCACATGACTTCGGCCTCATTTGGAAGACAAGAGGATTTCTTACCACTGCCGGTACACCAGTCAAACACAGCTCTGCAATCAAGGAACTAATGGATGCCCTCCTACTCCCAGAAGAAGTGGCCGTTTTGAAAGTAAAGGCACATGGGAAATTGGATTCAGATGAAGCAAAGGGCAACCATTTGGCCGATCAGGCTGCTAAGCAAGCAGCCAGAGATTTGCAGGAAGTGGATGAAGAAGTGTCCGGTCAAGAAGAAGAAGTTCCTATCTTTACCTTACAAACTCTTCCTACCGACCTAAGAATTCTACGAGAACAACAAGCTATAATTACCCCTGAAGAAATCCAGAAATGGAAGAGGAAAGGAGCTGTCCTAAAGGACGGAATTTACTACAACAATTCTAAATTTTGCCTTCCAAGAAACTTATATCCAGCAGTTGTCCAATGGGCCCATGGGCCTGCACATCTGTCAAAAGACCTAATGGCCGCCCTCATTCAAAAATATTATGAAGCACCTGGAATCACAACCCTGATCAACAGCTTCTGCAGGGCCTGTGTCATTTGTGCAAAATGTAATCCAGGAAGACCAATCAAGGTGCCTGCAAAGCACCTAGCAAAACCCATGTACCCATTCCAGAGAATTCAAATTGATCATATCCAAATGCCCAAGAGTGGGTCTCATGAATATGCACTAGTAATGGTGGATATGTTCTCAGGCTGGCCAGAAGCCTACCCTGTAGCCAATATCACTGCAAAAACAACCGCAAGACGCCTACTTACAGACATTGTATGTAGATTTGGACTTCCAGAAGTCATTGAAAGTGATCAAGGCCCAGCCTTTACAGCAACAGTGACTAAAGAAATTTGGACTGCTCTGGGAGTGACCCTAGCCTTCCACACCCCTTACCACCCACAAAGTAGTGGTAAAGTAGAGCGCATGAATGGCACTCTAAAAGCCAGAATGTTAAAAATGTCACAAGAAACAAAAATGCCCTGGCCAGAAAGTCTGTCAATAGCTTTGTTCAGTGTTAGGCACACACCTAGAGGGAAGCATTCACTGTCCCCATATGAGATTCTATTTGGGACAGCACCCAGACTAGGTTGTTATTATCCACAGCAGTTACAGCTTCAATCAGATGTTTTAGTAGACTATGTAACTGAACTTGCAAGTGCCTTGAACAAAATACATGCCCAAGTTTTCTCTTCAATTCCAGATCCCGAATTGGATACAGGTACCCATAACCTGCTTCCCGGAGATTGGGTTCTGGTTAAGAAGTTCGTGCGGAAAAGCACCCTGGAACCAAGATTTGACGGGCCATTCCAAGTTCTCCTGATCACCGCAACTTCCGTCAAATTGGCCGGCAGGCCACATTGGATCCACGCTTCCCACTGCAAGAAGTCTCCTGCCCCAGAGGAAGCAGATACCGCACAACCATGTACCTCTGGTACATTGTCTCCTTAATTAGTTTAATTAAGGCCCAGCAAGTAGCCATCACTAAAGATGCTAGTGGGTACACCTTCTGGTATAATTCATCATGTACCCGTGTGGCTACCTATACCTTTGATTATTGTGACATCGTAGAATGCCCATTCACTACAACACAAATCCAGAATATCTATAGAGATATCCCTCATGTAAAAGATCCATATGTTTGTGTAGTTGACAAACAATGGGGGCATAATTGTGGCCATTGGGGGGCGGCGGGATGGAATGCCGGACCTTCCTGGGGCTACAAGCCAAAAAGTGCCTTATCTAAAGTAGATGATCATGGTAGGTCCCTCCTTCAAAGAATGACTCTGAGAAAGCCTGGAGGAGGCACACCAATGAAATTAATTCTTAATGTTGAGCATCCAAGCCCAACAGATGCAGACCAGTATGTATTGGGAATGTACTGGAAAAAGGGTTCCTATACTAAATTAGGGCATTTCTACCTTAAAGATATGTGTAATTCCCCTGAGTGGCGAGGAGCTACTCATATGGTCACAAACCCATTAAAACCACACATCCAGTCCTTTAAGGACATGATGGCCATTGCTAACCCCACCTTTGAAGATACTATGGCCGCTGAAACAGGTTTTAATGATGTTAACCTATGGTTAGAATGGATGAAATATAATGCCAACAAACATAACCGAACCGCATGCTATGTGTGTGGTGGTGCCCGGCCTCATCTGGGCACTGTACCTTTAACCCTGCCAGTAGATGAAGAAAATTGCATTTTAAGTCTTTTTGCCTACCAATATAATTTCAACAGGTCTCAATGTCAAGCATGGACAGCGGAGTATCCTCTTATAGCCAAAAATGTAAGACCTCCTCATGGTGTTACCGTATATAAAGGTAATTACACTTGCTATGTCAAACATGATGGGATTGGTAAATTTGTGGGTAACTTTCCCGCAGGTTATTGTACTACATATAGAACTGTTCCTGTACGTTTGCTGCAGCAGCACACTAGGTCACTGGGAGATATTTACTGGTTGTGTGGGGATTTACAGTTAAGATCCAGAATGGACACAGAGTGGTGGGGGGAGTGTACATTGGCCAAGGCCATTATGCCTATACACATTATTTCTGACACACACACCAACACCCATGAGTCCAGCCACACTAAGGCCAAGCGTGAAGCCCCAGTAAAAGGAAGTTTTGACCCTCACATTTACATTGATGCCATTGGGGTGCCTAGGGGGGTACCCAATGAATTTAAAGCAAGAGATGAAGTTGCTGCAGGGTTTGAATCAATTTTTACCATAGTTACTGCAAACAAGAACTTAAATTGGATAAACTACATTTATTACAATCAACAGCGTTTCGTTAATTACACCAGAGATGCCCTCCAGGGATTAGCCGAACAATTGCAGGCAACATCCCAAATGGCCTTCCAAAATAGAATAGCCCTGGATATGATCCTAGCCGAAAAAGGAGGGGTATGTAAAATTTTGCCCGACACCATGACATGTTGTACTTACATCCCAGAAAACACAGGTCCTAATGGTAAAGTTACATTAGCCATAGCAAAATTAAATGACCTCTCAGAAGAATTAAAAAGGAATTCCGGGATAAAAGATCCCTGGGACAGATGGTTTGGTTGGATGACGGGTTGGAAAAAGGCTTTAATGCATATTGGTATGGCAATACTAATTTCTCTTTTTATCTTTGCTCTTCTCTTTTGTTGTGTCTTCCCCTGCCTGAGGAAAGCTCTCACGAAGACTGTTGACCAAGCGGCACCCACTTTCACACTACTTGATGTTGATGACCAAGATTTCCAGGATCTCAACTCACCCTGTTTGCCGCTGCAATCCATCCCTTTTGATGATAAAGTGCAGGAATTCTAGGAAGGGACTAGATTAGGGACAGCATCTGTCGGTGAATGGTAAAGGCCCCATGTGGAGAAGTGGTGGGTTAGCTGCCATGGGATACCCTTGGGTGTGAAGTGTTCGAGAGCCATACTGACAGATGAGCTAGCCTAGTAGGGTCAGAAAATAGGGACAGACTTGCACTTTGCATTAACACCTAGCTAGCGGCCACGGGGTTTCTGTGCCTTTGGGCTAACACGTCTTCTGGTATTAACAAATAAAGTTTTATCTCTTAGAATCTAACATTTCATAGGGGGGACTGATGTAGAATTATTAAAAAATCTTATTGTATTTATATTGAATTGCTGCTCTAACTCTGTATTAACCTGATACTGTGACAAATCCTCCATTTTGTCCTCATAACCTGACTTCTTCATATGAAAACTACATTACATGACAGTATTTCTCAGCACATCTAATACAATAGACAAGGACTGTATTCTCCATAAGGATATGACTAACCCAGGAACTGTTGAATTTCCCCTAACTCGCAACATAATATAATTTAAAGGCCATGAGAACACAGTAGTAATGAAATGTTCTATTCATAAGAGACCTTGCACCTAACCACGAGATTTGACATCACCGACCGAGTAAAATGACGCTCAAGACCCCTTGTCCCCCACCCGTGTCCGAAAAAGTACCACCTCTTGGTGGGTGGACACGGAACTAACCACTTAGCTTTTGATCCAATTAATTATATTGATAGGTGGACACTAACCCAGACACTTAACAATTAATCCAATTAATGATGTTTATTCACTGATATCTTGATAATCAATGATGACGAAAATGTCTCTTAAAAGGGCCTGCGCGCCCGCTGATTCTGCACTTGCCAATAAATTTCCTCGAAGTTATTTTAACCTGAACTCCGTGTGTCAGACTGAATTACTTCAGCGTATATACGCAATTCAATTCTCTTTAATTTGGACAGGAACAGATAGACACTTAAACATTTTGGTTTACTGAAAAAGTACCATAACAAAGTCAGCTATGCCACCGTAGAAAAAGAATGCTTGGCCCTCGTGTGGGCACTCAAGAAGCTACAGCCCTATTTGTATGGGCGGGCATTTACCCTTATGACGGACCACAACCCCCTGGTATGGCTTAACCGGGTAGCTGGAGACAATCCCAGGCTATTACGGTGGAGCCTAGCCCTTCAACCTTATAATTTCACTATGCAGTACCGGCCCGGAAAACAAAATGGTAATGCGGATGGCCTGTCACGCCAGACCGAACTGGACTCCTAAACCGCTACTTTTCTCGGACATCCCCAAGCCAACCCGACAGGGTCTAGGCGGGTATGCCGACCTATGGACTTATAGGGGAGCAGTGTGAAGAAATGACTATATTATTCGATATTTTGTTGCATAGTTCTTGTTTTTTTGTGTATTTTTCATTCGGCAGATGGGACTGCCGAACAGAGACCACCCCTGGCTCACTTAACTTCAAAGCCGGCATCACTTTCACCCTCTATGTGTGCGGTCAGCGTTCGTACTGCCGAACGCCACGTGGCAGAGAAAACCGCGGCCATCTTTTTTTTCGCCAAACAAAGGCAGCGGGACTTGGTCGTCGAGTGTCTGGAACTAAAATCGGACACTCGACTTCCCAAACACCGGTCTCAATCATACGAACGCTGGAACTAGTGATACCGATTAGCTAGGAGAGCGCTATTCGGTACAAATATGCACACGAATGAGGGGAACAATCGCTGCTAGGAGCCAGGGGAATTCATTCGGTACTTTTATGCATTTTTTCCCTTTTTCTGAAGTGACCGGCAAAACCACACGAACCTCTGGAACTATTTTGGGCAGTCCGCCCACAGTGAACCGGTCACAAAGGACTTCCATACTTTTTGCGAACCCCTGAACCGATCCGGGTGAAATTTGGATATGTTGGTCACCCGGATCGGGGCTATCAGGGGATATAGTATTTGTGGGGATACCCCAGGTATAAAGGGGTGTTCCAGAAATTGGGGAAAATAGTGAATTTTCAGCCTGGAGATAATTAGGTTGTTACTATATCAGACCTGATTATCTCCAGGACTAGGGGAGGGAACTGCCTGTTTGTATTGGGTGTGTTTTATATTTTTACTGTTCGGGATTGGATAAATGTTACTCCTCCCTGTGGGATGTCCCCTTGCATGGGGACCTGCATAAAAAGCCATGTGTGTGAATAAACGTTAGTTCTACTTGTATCCTGAACCTGGACTCTGACTGTTATTTGGAATTCGTATGCTGTAACAAGGGAATTATCTTATGCAGCTGTTTTATTCCGTATGGATTTCGGTTCCTGTAACTATCGAAGCAAGCTCGCACTACCTTAGACTCTGACCTTTCGGGAGGAAACTACCGAACGCGGTTTGTCTAAACTTGGTTTCCTTACAGGCGCCAATCGGATGCTCCAGAGCCAAGCATGGCGGACGGAAGGGAAACGAACCCACGGCCTTCTGCGGCTTCGGGCTCAGGCGGTGAGTCAACTGTTGCACCACACGCAGGAACACTATTGACTTGTTTAAAATCTTTCTTAGATTCATGGGCGGGTGGGGAAATGGCTTCACCTCAGTTTGGGAGAGTGTGGACGTGTGAGAAGGGCCAAGGGTTACCGGGTAGGGCCGTGGGTCCAACACAGGATAGCGAGGTGGGGTTATCTGTGTCCGAATCTATTAAGGAGTCGGGGGAGAAGGTTGGTATTGGGGGCGAAATTACCGACGCTGCGCGGCAAAACGTGCACGTGTCTTTCTCGGGCCCATTAGGTTGTCATATAAAAATGGACATAAAGGAGAAAATTTGGAAGGGTGAGTTTGTGGAGGTTTTTTCCTTACTCCCGCTGGAGGAGTTCTTAGACATGAAGGAGGAGGACAAGAAGGACGCGAAGAAGGAGGAGGAGGAGAAAAAGCGTAGGTATCGGAAGATTCCTAAAACATTTGGGAACTGGCTAAGGGCCTTTTGTATCCTGGCCAGTGTGATAGGGGAAAAGTCGCCGGATAAATGCTCCCAACTGTTCTGCTACCTAGACGGGATTGGGGAAGCGTACCGTACTTATGGCGGGGTCGCCTGGTGGCGGTACGACGAACAGTTTCGCCAGAGGTTAGCGGCGAATCCCAGCATGCGGTGGGATCAAATGGACCTTCCCCTCTGGATGCGGCTCATGATGGCGCAGAAGGCTGCGCCCTTTCACGGGACGGCCGGTGCGGCCCCTGGGGGACCTGCATCGGCCGGGCAAAAGAAAGGCTTCTGTTGGCTCTTTAACGAGGGCCAATGCAAGTGGGGAACGGCGTGCCGGTTTAAGCACGAGTGCTCCGGTTGTGGGGGGGCCCATGGAGCCAGTCGGTGTTTTAAGCGAGGTAAGTCTGCACCAGGAGTGGGAGCCAATGGAGCGGCGGCCCCCTCCGCTGCCGCGGGGGGCAACCCCAGTGAAAGTAGGCGAGATGCTACCGTGGCTAAAACAGTACGGTAACCATCAGGACGCCGAATTCTTATGGCAAGGCTTTACGGAGGGTTTTTCAATACCGTTTCAGAGTAGGGATGTGGGGAGGTTATGCAGTAACCTCAAGTCGGTGGGGGAGCACCCGGGAGTTGTGCGGGACAAGTTGCTGAAGGAGGTGCAACTGGGTAGGATGGCAGGGCCGTTCGAGGCTCCGCCGTTGCCTGACTTGAGGGTGTCCCCGCTAGGGGTAGTCCCCAAGAAGGAGGCGGGTAAGTTTAGGTTGATTCATCATTTATCATTCCCGAAAGGGGCGTCAGTAAATGATGATATCGATGAGGCCCTGTGCTCCGTATCGTATGCATCATTCGACCATGCTGTCGAGTTGGTTCGGAGAGCAGGGCGCGGGGCCTTGATGGCGAAGGTGGATGTGGAGGCAGCATTCCGGCTCCTTCCTATCCACCCAGACTGTCACCATTTGTTGGGGTGCCTTTTTGAGGGTAAGTTTTTCGTGGACCTGTGCCTACCCATGGGTTGCTCCATCTCATGTGCGTATTTCGAAAAGTTTAGCACGTTCTTGGAGTGGGTAGTGCGTAAGGAAACGGGCGGGGGTACGGTGGTCCATTACCTGGACGACTTTCTGTGTGTGGGCCCGGCTGGGTCCGACAGATGTGCCCAAATACTGCGGGTTTTTCAGAGGATAGCGCAACAGTTTGGGATTCCTCTGGCTGAGGACAAGACAGTGGGCCCGACCGAGTGCCTGAGTTTTCTAGGGCTGGAAATCGACTCGGTCGTGGGGGAATGTAGGCTGCCGGAGGAGAAGTTGAGGGTGCTCCGCCAGCAGGTGAACGCGATAAAGGGCGCTAGGAAAGTTACGCTTCGGGGACTGCAGTCCTTGCTCGGCAGCCTTAACTTCGCCTGTAAGGTGATCCCTATGGGTAGGGTTTTTTGTAGATTGCTGGCTAGGGCTACCTGTGGTGTTCGACTGCCGAGTCATTACATCAGGGTGTCTGTAGGCATGAGAGAGGACTTGGACATATGGGACCGCTTCCTCACTAAATTTAATGGGCGGGTGTTTTTCAGGGATGCGATGAAGGCATCTGGCGACGCCGGGCTGTTTACGGACGCCTCGGGGAGCGTTGGCTTTGGGGCTTACCTTGGGGGCAAGTGGTGTGCCGAGGTTTGGCCTACGGCTTGGTCCGAGAGCCCCTTGATTCGGAACCTTGCCTTTTTGGAGCTTTTTCCAGTTGTGGTAGCGGTATCACTATGGGGCAGGGAGCTCAAGGACAAGAAAGTTATCTTCCACTCTGATAATATGGCAGTGGTACAGGTAATTAATAGTCTGTCGGCTTCGTCCCTTCCAGTGGTTAGGTTGTTGCGTCAGCTAGTGCTCTTGTGTATGTCTTGGAACATTGTCTTCAGGGCCGGCACGTGCCGGGTCTGCTGAATGTGGTCGCTGACGCTCTGTCTCGTTCGCAGTGGGAGCGGTTCCGGGAAGCAGCACCGGACGCGCAAGCGACGGGGCAGGCGTGCCCGGAGGAGATGTGGCGGCTCGGGACGTTGTGCTTGGGCGATACATAAGGAGCTCGCTGGCACCGGGGACTTGGGCCGCTTATACAAAGGTTTGGAGTGAATGGGAGGAAATGATGTCCCAGGCGGGAGCAGGCGATTCCGCAGCCGGTAGGTTGGATACGCTGTTGTGGCTTCTTTGCAGGTTGGTGGCAGGTGGGTCGTCCCCTTCTAGGGTGGAGCGCTACATGTCTGCGTTAGCTTTCCTGTTCAAGTTTAACGGGTGGGAAGACTTGACAAAACATTTTTTGGTGAAGCAAACTTTGAAGGGTTTCAAGAAGGGCAGGAGGTCCGTGGATACGAGGAGGCCGGTGTCCTTTGCCACCCTTCAAGGGTTGGTGGGGTTGCTGAGCGAAGTGTGCAGCTCGGCATTTGAGGTAACTTTGTTCTCTGTGGCTTTCGTATGGGCTTTCTTTGGGGCCTTTCGTATTGGTGAATTGGTGAGCGCCAATAGGTCGGGGACATCGGGCCTCCGGTATGAGGATGTGGTTATCGAACAGGACAAGGTCGTGGTTTGGCTCCGGCGCTCGAAGACGGACGTCTTCGGAAAGGGTAAGAAAATTGTCCTGTCCTCGCTACCAGGGTCCCCGGTGTGCCCGGTAGTGTGTGGGGACGTGTTTTTACAGATTCGCCCGAAGGTTGGTGGTTGCTTCCTGATTCACGAGGATGGGAAAGCGCTGTCGCGCTTTCAGTTCTTGCGAGTCTTCCGCATGGGGTTGACGAGATTGGGCTTGCAGCCCGGACAATTTGGTACGCACTCCTTCCGTATCGGGGCTGCGACTGAGGCGGCGCGTCTCGGGCTAGGGGAGGAGCGGATAAAGCAGATTGGGAGATGGGAATCCATCAGGTTCCGGGCATATGTAAGGCCGGAAAGGTTGGTGTGAATGGATTGTTGTGGATGTGGGTAAAGGGTGCTCTGCCGGTTAACTGAATTTGTTTCCTTTCAGGCTTGGTCGCTTGGCTGGTGGGTCACTCGTTTGTCTACTGGGCGGAGAAGAGGGCCGCAGTTCGGAGACAAGGCACACAACTGGGTTTTCTTCTGGACACAGTGGACCTTCGGTGGTTTGGTTTTCGGGGTTTCAGCTGGCAGAGCATAAGTGGGGAGATTTTTGGGATGTTGTCAAGGGGGTTTGCCCCAGATATACTTTTGATTCACGGTGGGGGCAATGATTTAGGTTTGGTCTCCCAGAAGGTGTTGGTCAGGAGAATGAAGAGGGACCTGGATAGGGTGAGGGCACTGGTCCCTGGAGTTACAATAGTGTGGTCTGAGATGGTGCCGCGGTTGAACTGGAGGCATGCCAGGGACCCGGCGGCTGTGGCACGTTGCCGGGGTAAAGTAAACAAGGCCATGTCTGTCTTTATTAGGAGGATAGGGGGGGTCCCAGTGAGGCACTTTGAATTGGAGGGCGGGTTGCCCGGTTATTTTAGGCGGGATGGTGTGCACCTGTCTGAGGTGGGGTGTGACCTATTAAATTTAGGTTTCCAGGATGGTATTTCCAAAGCCCTATTTATGTGTGGTGGGGGTCGCTCGAGACATTAAGGGTTCAAGTCTCTTGCTATGGCGGGATAGGGCTTGGGTAATTGGAAGGTAGGAGGAGTATAAATTGGTTAGGCTGGATTAGACTGGAGTGTGAAATGGTTTGTGGGTTCGAGCTCATCGGTGGCTCCGAACCAGGTGGTGTAGGGGGGTCTCGGTACACCCCTACAGTTAAAAAAGTTATGGATATGGGGCCTCTTTGGTAGGCCATGTGTTATGTGTTATTTGTTATTTATAATGTTATTTATTGTTATTGGGCGGGGTCATTGCTGGGGGTAATTTATGTACGGTGGGGGGTGGAGGTAAATTTACATTTGTGGCAATGACCCCAATTTGTTACCTTGTTTATAATAATAAATAAAGCTGTGGACTTTTTTATTCCAACAGAAATACGGTGTCTGTAAGTTATTGGGGGGTTGGGGTACACAGCGCACCTGCCGAATAATCGACTGTGCGCATGTCATGAAGCCCATGGAACAGCGCAGTCAGGGGAGTGGGCCTTGACAGAGCCAGGAGTAGGCAGGGGAGTAACCAGTTAAAGGGGCGTGTTTATTGGTAAATGGGGGCTGGATAATAGGAGTATATTAAGCGGCCATTTTATGAGTAAGGGACATTTTAACTAAACTGACACTTACCTGGTAATTGTCCCTCCCACCCTCCCTGTTGTTTTTGTAGTTCCCGTTTGGTCACAGCGGCGGGATAGGGCTTGGGTAATTGGAAGGTAGGAGGAGTATAAATTGGTTAGGCTGGATTAGACTGGAGTGTGAAATGGTTTGTGGGTTCGAGCTCATCGGTGGCTCCGAACCAGGTGGTGTAGGGGGGTCTCGGTACACCCCTACAGTTAAAAAAGTTATGGATATGGGGCCTCTTTGGTAGGCCATGTGTTATGTGTTATTTGTTATTTATAATGTTATTTATTGTTATTGGGCGGGGTCATTGCTGGGGGTAATTTATGTACGGTGGGGGGTGGAGGTAAATTTACATTTGTGGCAATGACCCCAATTTGTTACCTTGTTTATAATAATAAATAAAGCTGTGGACTTTTTTATTCCAACAGAAATACGGTGTCTGTAAGTTATTGGGGGGTTGGGGTACACAGCGCACCTGCCGAATAATCGACTGTGCGCATGTCATGTATCAAACAACATATTGGTCAGAATTATGATCACTTTCCCTGTTTTCCTTTCTTTTTTTATGTTAGCCCATTATATTTATATTGTGGATTTTTACTTATTAAACATATAATGTTTATGTTAAAATTGCAAAAACTTAAATGAAAGAATTTGAAAAGAATGTAATACATGCTCTGATTACACTGCAAATATTCAATATCTGCCCTAAAATTCAGATAGTCAGCAAGACATTTTAGTCCACTGAAAAACACATAGATTTAAAGACTTGCGCACAAGATCACACTCAGACCACAATTAGAGTGGATCTAATTCTGTAAGGATGCGGAATTCTCTGCCTGAAGAAGTGTTTTTTATGCTTACAGACCTGACTACACGCCATTTCCTTGAGCTCCACAGGGAAACCCAACAATCTGGCCGGTAAAGCAGAAGCCAATCCAGCTTTAAAAACTACATACCTGTACTTTGCTGCCCAGGCTGCATCGATTGATGCCTTTTTTCCAGGCCCAAAAGCAGCAGAAATGGCGAGATCCGGGGCCTACCCCACGCTGCCAATCCCCGGCCTCGAGGCCCTTCTCGGTGGAGACTGGGCGCGAACCACCTCCCACTCAACCCCCTGAACAAGCCTGTATGCAGGCAATGGGCCGCAGATCACAAAAACCCGTCTCTGGATCAGACAACAGAGACATTGGGGCGATGCTGCAAAGGCCTGCATAGCCAAGATCGCAGGGCCGGGGGGCAGGGAGGCAATTGCCCCCCAGGCCGCCCCAAACCATTTTAAGACCGGCCGCTGCAGGGCCGGCCCTTTAAATGCTGCAGCCGCCTGAGCGCTCTGTTAAGAGCCTCAGGCGGCTGCAGCACATCTTCTCCCCTCCCCTGTAGCGTGGCCGAGCTGCTCTCCGGTCCGCGGTGCCCGGCCAGAGTGATAGGAAGGTGCCCACTCAGTGTGCACTTCCTGTCAGTCCGGCCCGTTACAGGAAACAGAAACTCCGCGCGGAACTGGAGTTTCTGTTTCCTGTAACCGGCCGGACTGACAGGAAGTGCACACTGAGTGTGCACCTTCCTATCAATCCGGCCGGGCACCGCGGACTGGAGAAGAGCTCGGCCACGCTACAGGGGAGGGGAGGGGAGGTGAGGGGGGGTAAGAAGAAGAGGGGGGATTAAGAAGAACACAGGGAGGGTGGGGGAGTAGGAGGGAACACAGGGAGGGTGGGGGAGTGAGAAGAACACAGGGAGGGTGGGGGGAGGGAATAGAAAACTGGGGGGGAGTGAGTGAGATCACCTGGGGGGGAGGTGAGGAGAACCGGAGGGGAGTGAGGAGAACACATGGAGGGGGGGAGTGAGTAGAACACAGGGAGGGAGGCGGTGAAAAGAACACCGGAGGTTTGGGGGGGGAGGGGGAATGAGAAGAGCACAGGGAGGGTGGGTGGGTGTGAGAAATGACTGCTAGGGGAGGGGGGGGGGAGGAGAGACCACTAAGGGGCAGGGGAGAGCTCTATAGGACAGGGGTCAAGACAGGGAGCTCTTTCACACTACGCGCACACACACACACACACACAATGCATCCCTATACATACACAGAAACACATAATGCATCCCTACACACACAGAAACACAACATGCTTCCCTTACACACAGAGAAACACACAATGCATCCCTACACACACAGAAACACAACATGCTTCCCTTACACACAGAGAAACACACAATGCATCAATTACACACACAGAAACACAACATGCTTCCCTTACACACAGAGAAACACACAATGCATCCATTACACACAAAGACAATGCATCCTTTGCACACATACACAGAAACACACAATGCATCCCTACACACCCAGAAACACAACATGCTTCCCTTACACACAGAGACACACACAATGCATCCATTACACACACAGAAACACAACATGCTTCCCTTACACACAGAGAAACACACAATGCATCCATTACACACAAAGACAATGCATCCTTTGCACACATACACAGAAACACACAATGCAAACCCTTACACACACATGCAAACACACACACTGCTTCTCTTACATATACACAGAAACACAATGCATTTCTTACACACACTCAATGCACACACTTACAGACACACACCTTGCATCCCTTATGCATACAAACACAGATTCACACAATACATCCCTTATACACAAACACACACTGCTTCCACTACAAACAAATACACTGCATTACCTGCACAAACTGGTATCCCTATACACTACCTACCATAAGCACACACATTAGATCCTCTACAATAACACATAACACATCCCCTACGCACTCCACTCCCTGTGAGCGAACTCATGGGTGGAACATATAGGTGGACTTTTAGGTGGGCCTTATGGGCATACTCACCGTCAGGCCCTGGGGCCCAGACCTTGAGCTGTGTAAGGGGTCCCCAAAAAAATGGAGCTGCTTCCCATTCTACTAGAACTTTGAATTTTGTGACCACAGTTACAAGCAGCCTCCAGAGATCCTGTTCTACACCAGACCAGTGGAGCCAAACTGCAGCCCATCACCATCCTCATCTGATTGTAAGTAGGCAATCCAGGATATTATTAGTGACACTAATCTATAATTTACCTCACATTAAAGGGACACTATAGTCCCCAGAACCACATCAGCTTAATGAAGTGGTTCTGGTGTCTATAGCCTGTCCCTGAAGGCTTTTTAATGTAAACACACACTGTGTGCAGCATTGGCATTAGTTCATATGACAGATCATATAGGTGGGGCATTGTGATGTCACATGGGGGAGGGGCGAGGCGGCAAATTTTTGTTTTGCCTAGGGCGGCAAAAATCCTTGCACCGGCTCTGATCCTGGGCAGGTGCATCAGTCTACTGGTGACCCACAGGAGGGGAGTGCACTGATTGCACAGCACTCTCCTTCTGCCCAGATCCGTTTTTACCGCAGTACAAGTGCCCTCTGCCCCTAATTTACAGTGGCTCACACTCACAGCAAGCAGTGCCTGGAGCCCTTTGCAGAGACGGGAACAAAGAGGTTCTGCGGCAGCTGGCCGTCCTGCAAGCATTACATTAAACAGCTGTTCCCCATGCAGCCACAGGTGGCGCTGTGCTGGGAGAATGTGATTACTCTTCACTTCCTCCCAGCCTACAGAGCAGCGCATGGGAGAGAGGGAGAGAGAGAGAGAGGAGGAGGCATGATTTAATCTTACAACAAATCCAGTAAGCAAATCTTTATACATTTGGGGGGGATCAGCTCTGTTTCCACAGTTTATTGGTGTTTACTCTGATGTCTGTATTAATATTGAGGGATTTCTAAGTAGTAACGTCAGTGTGTGTCAGCAGGGCCAGCCATTGGGGTGTGCACGCTGTGCAGTCACGCAGGGTGCCATGACAACAGAGGCGCCCGGTAGCCAACACAGCTCACAAGTTGGGGACACCAGCATATTCAATTTAAACGATTCGCTGGTGGTCCACTGGTGCGCACCAGCAGTAGGTGCAGTCAGATTATACCCTCTCCCTCGTGGTTCCGGCGCTCAGTTAATGCGTCAGAGCACAGGCTCAGAGATTCTCAGCCTGTGCTCTGACAACATTGAAAGTCAGAGCTGTGAAGGAGCGGGTATGGCAAAGAGCTACTGATTAGCATAACATCAATATCCGTTATAAAACCAGGAAAAGGTGGGCATGGATGGTGAACTGATTTGGTGGTGCAATGGGCCACTTGACTGGTTTTGCCCCCCAGGTCTAAGGCTGCCAGCCCTCCCCTGCCGGCGGGAGACCAGCAAGAGGCCGACCCTGAGCCAAGCGGCCGGTAGAGTGGAGGAGCCATCAAATTCTCAGGTAACACATTCCATGCCTGTGGAATCCTCCGACGACTCAGCCCCGATCACAAAGCGAGACCTGAAGGTCCTGCTGACTGACATACACAAGATACTAGCCGCAGACTCAGCTGTATTTAAAAAGGAGTTGCAAGCAGTTCCTGAATGTGTAGGGGTTGCGGAGGGGGACATAAAAGACACACAAGCTAACCTGTCCACAGTACAGGACTCAATGCACCAATTGCAAACTCACCAGAGAATCTTATCTGCCAGAATCACGGCCATAGAGGACCGACAACATCGCACACATATTAAAATCAGGGGTGTCCCCGCTAGTGTCACCGCAGAGGAACTGCCTTACTACATCAGGTGCCTTCTCACTACCTTGCTACCTCCCACAGTGGCACGCAAACAGACCTGTTTGCTGGACAATACCGCATGGGTGGGGGAGTGAGAAGAACACAGGGAGGGTGGGGGGAGGGAATAGAAAACTGGGGGGGAGTGAGTGAGATCACCTGGGGGAGAGGTGAGGAGAACCGGAGGGGAGTGAGGAGAACACATGGAGGGGGGGAGTGAGTAGAACACAGGGAGGGAGGCGGTGAAAAGAACACCGGAGGTTTGGGGGGGGAGGGGGAATGAGAAGAGCACAGGGAGGGTGGGTGGGTGTGAGAAGTGACTGCTAGGGGAGGGGGGGGGGAGAGACCACTAAGGGGCAGGGGAGAGCTCTATAGGACAGGGGTCAAGACAGGGAGCTCTTTCACACTACGCGCACACACACACACACACACACAATGCATCCCTATACATACACAGAAACACATAATGCATCCCTACACACACAGAAACACAACATGCTTCCCTTACACACAGAGAAACACACAATGCATCCCTACACACACAGAAACACAACATGCTTCCCTTACACACAGAGAAACACACAATGCATCAATTACACACACAGAAACACAACATGCTTCCCTTACACACAGAGAAACACACAATGCATCCATTACACACAAAGACAATGCATCCTTTGCACACATACACAGAAACACACAATGCATCCCTACACACCCAGAAACACAACATGCTTCCCTTACACACAGAGACACACACAATGCATCCATTACACACACAGAAACACAACATGCTTCCCTTACACACAGAGAAACACACAATGCATCCATTACACACAAAGACAATGCATCCTTTGCACACATACACAGAAACACACAATGCAAACCCTTACACACACATGCAAACACACACACTGCTTATCTTACATATACACAGAAACACAATGCATTTCTTACACACACTCAATGCACACACTTACATACACACACCTTGCATCCCTTATGCATACAAACACAGATTCACACAATACATCCCTTATACACAAACACACACTGCTTCCACTACAAACAAATACACTGCATTACCTGCACAAACTGGTATCCCTATACACTACCTACCATAAGCACACACATTAGATCCTCTACAATAACACATAACACATCCCCTACGCACTCCACTCCCTGTGAGCGAACTCATGGGTGGAACATATAGGTGGACTTTTAGGTGGGCCTTATGGGCATACTCACCGTCAGGCCCTGGGGCCCAGACCTTGAGCTGTGTAAGGGGTCCCCAAAAAATGGAGCTGCTTCCCATTCTACTAGAACTTTGAATTTTGTGACCACAGTTACAAGCAGCCTCCAGAGATCCTGTTCTACACCAGACCAGTGGAGCCAAACTGCAGCCCATCACCATCCTCATCTGATTGTAAGTAGGCAATCCAGGATATTATTAGTGACACTAATCTATAATTTACCTCACATTAAAGGGACACTATAGTCCCCAGAACCACATCAGCTTAATGAAGTGGTTCTGGTGTCTATAGCCTGTCCCTGAAGGCTTTTTAATGTAAACACACACTGTGTGCAGCATTGGCATTAGTTCATATGACAGATCATATAGGTGGGGCATTGTGATGTCACATGGGGGAGGGGCGAGGCGGCAAATTTTTGTTTTGCCTAGGGCGGCAAAAATCCTTGCACCGGCTCTGATCCTGGGCAGGTGCATCAGTCTACTGGTGACCCACAGGAGGGGAGTGCACTGATTGCACAGCACTCTCCTTCTGCCCAGATCCGTTTTTACCGCAGTACAAGTGCCCTCTGCCCCTAATTTACAGTGGCTCACACTCACAGCAAGCAGTGCCTGGAGCCCTTTGCAGAGACGGGAACAAAGAGGTTCTGCGGCAGCTGGCCGTCCTGCAAGCATTACATTAAACAGCTGTTCCCCATGCAGCCACAGGTGGCGCTGTGCTGGGAGAATGTGATTACTCTTCACTTCCTCCCAGCCTACAGAGCAGCGCATGGGAGAGAGGGAGAGAGAGAGAGAGGAGGAGGCATGATTTAATCTTACAACAAATCCAGTAAGCAAATCTTTATACATTTGGGGGGGATCAGCTCTGTTTCCACAGTTTATTGGTGTTTACTCTGATGTCTGTATTAATATTGAGGGATTTCTAAGTAGTAACGTCAGTGTGTGTCAGCAGGGCCAGCCATTGGGGTGTGCACGCTGTGCAGTCACGCAGGGTGCCATGACAACAGAGGCGCCCGGTAGCCAACACAGCTCACAAGTTGGGGACACCAGCATATTCAATTTAAACGATTCGCTGGTGGTCCACTGGTGCGCACCAGCAGTAGGTGCAGTCAGATTATACCCTCTCCCTCGTGGTTCCGGCGCTCAGTTAATGCGTCAGAGCACAGGCTCAGAGATTCTCAGCCTGTGCTCTGACAACATTGAAAGTCAGAGCCGTGAAGGAGCGGGTATGGCAAAGAGCTACTGATTAGCATAACATCAATATCCGTTATAAAACCAGGAAAAGGTGGGCATGGATGGTGAACTGATTTGGTGGTGCAATGGGCCACTTGACTGGTTTTGCCCCCCAGGTCTAAGGCTGCCAGCCCTCCCCTGCCGGCGGGAGACCAGCAAGAGGCCGACCCTGAGCCAAGCGGCCGGGAAGTGGAGGAGCCATCAAATTCTCAGGTAACACATTCCATGCCTGTGGAATCCTCCGACGACTCAGCCCCGATCACAAAGCGAGACCTGAAGGTCCTGCTGACTGACATACACAAGATACTAGCCGCAGACTCAGCTGTATTTAAAAAGGAGTTGCAAGCAGTTCCTGAATGTGTAGGGGTTGCGGAGGGGGACATAAAAGACACACAAGCTAACCTGTCCACAGTACAGGACTCAATGCACCAATTGCAAACTCACCAGAGAATCTTATATGCCAGAATCACGGCCATAGAGGACCGACAACATCGCACACATATTAAAATCAGGGGTGTCCCCGCTAGTGTCACCGCAGAGGAACTGCCTTACTACATCAGGTGCCTTCTCACTACCTTGCTACCTCCCACAGTGGCACGCAAACAGACCTGTTTGCTGGACAATACCGCATTCCCACCACAATTCACACTACATCAAACATAAACCGAGATGTCATTCTGCGCTGTCTCACAGTTCAGAATAAAATCAAAATAATGACAGCTCTGACGGGCAATACACCGCACCGCCTTCGAGGACTCCAACTTGACCTTTTTTAAGGATTTAACAAGAGCCACCTTTCTATGGAGAAAATCCTATGGATCTGTTACCAGCAAACTGCGATCGGCAGAAATACCTTAGAGACTGGGGGACTGACAACTCTCTAATGGTAACAAAGGCCCACCTATCTATCCTCCCTTATACTCAAGTATGTCCCGTCTAGGCCCTTACGATCTGCTGAAGACTTATGTCTATCTTCTGTCCGTACTCCCACCTCTGATGCTCGCCTTCAAGATTTCTCGAGGGTTGCACCGTTCCTGTGGAACTCGCTTCCCTCCTCCGTTAGATGCTCACCCAGTCTCCACTCCTTCGAAAAATTGTTAAAAACCCACTTCTTCATAAAAGCGTATCAATTAAACTGTTAATAACTCCCAACTGGTTCCTCTTCTGCAACTGTCACTAGTCTAAAACTATCCTTACCTTTTTGTGTCATTTTACCCCAATCCCTCTAGCATGTAAGCTCACTGAGCAGGGCCCTCAACCCCTCTGTTCCTGTGTGTCCAACTTGTCTGGTTACAACTACATGTCTGTTCGTCCACCCATTGTAAAGTGCTGCGGAATTTAATGGCGCTATATAAATATCATAATAATAATAATAATAATGTCCTCCACTCCATGGAAGATGCAACGTCCTTCCTAAAGAACGTGGGACTGCCCCCCCACCTACAACCCCGAACCAACCGGAAACCTCATGGTACCCGGCTAACGTCATCCCCTTTGTCCCACGTACCAGTGTAAGCACCGTGACAGAGACAGAAGATCCTCTGCAAACTAAAGTCCCCTTTGCTGGAGGCGGCAAAACCCCCCCTTTGAACTAAATGGGCCAATGATATAGATTAACACACCACAGCCGGTTATATTTTTCCCGTTATATCTTGGTTTTTTTTGGTGCTATGGTTCCGACATGGTACATTCTTATAGATTACTTATGTCAATGCTTATATGTTCCTCATAACCCTGGGGAGCTCACTACCTCGGAGCGTGTCCGCTCCAGAAAGGAGCATGCACTCTCTCCAGTACTCAAGACATGGCGTAACACACAAACCCCGTTGCCCCCTTGGTTAGGGCTAATACACCCCAATGCATTCTCCCACACCTCATTATCTCACACCTGGGGCAAATAGCCTACCGGCAACCTACAGTGGCAAGCTAGACCACCTGCTATCAGCACTTCTCGCAGAATGCATTTGTAGTCCTACATAGACCTTAGCATGAAAACAAAATCCTGAGTATGTCACTGGCAATGCAGCCAACTCTCACTAACCCCATAAAATCCCGTATGACATACCCGCTAGTTTACTTTGGGTTATACAAGATACCAAGAGATACAGCCTGTTTATCTAGCATGCACATACCCCTTGATATATACCTACACCACACTCATCATGTCTTCTCCACTCGCTGACCCTGATGCTCACTCAGTCTTATCCGCGCCTCAGACATGCTGACCTAACTTGATGCATACTCTGTACTATTTTTAAAAAATGTGTTTTTTCTTCTTATGCCATACACATGTTTACAATTGTCATTAACGTAATAACAATGGGAAAGGGGGCAAAGATAAAAAAAACAGGGAAAAATTAGAAAAGCAAATCTTCCATCCACAATCAGTTACATGTATATATAAAATCATAGGATATTTTACAAAATCATAAAATATTTCAAAATATAGTACTGCAGCTTTTTATTTTGCAGACACACCCGATTGTAACAACACATACAAACTGTATATGCATACAGTGTATTGTCTAATCAAGTGCCAGGCCTTTTTAATGGAATACAAAAAAGTCGGAAAGGGTCGCAAGCAATTTATATGAATCTCTGACATACATTATGCAGCTAGATACCACTGAAATAGAAAAGGTAATTTGATTTTTGAGCACATTATAGACACCTGATACATTACTGTACCCTCCACTTGATTTGTCACAGTTCCTGAGTGCTGCTTTTTGCTTATATATGGAAATGAAATTGACCTTAGCGTGTGACCTTGACACTTTTACTCATGAATACAATTCACTATGTTTACCTAGCTATGAATATATTTTTCCAACACTGACTCTGACTTTATTAATTTTATTCTGCTTGACAAAGCACAGCCTGTACAGTATCCTCATCAGATGACTGAGGTGTTTGCTTTTAGTGCCTAGGTCTGCAAAACACTTTCATTAGGCTGAGATCAGATTGGTATCTACAGCACTGGGAAAGTCATGTTGGTAATCAGGAGAGGTGAGGTGTGTGCCTTTTTGTGTGTACAAAACTCACAAATCTCAATGTGGACGGTCCTAGTAAAATTAAAACACTCAATATAATTATTTCACAAAGTAGGATTTTGGCATACATCCCAAGTGCCCCTATCTAGGAGGGACAGTCCGTATTTTGGTCCCAAATCTTTCTGTTTCTCTCTTTTTTTTTTTTTTTTTAACAATAAACAAAGTATGGAGAGACTAATCCTCACTGGTATTCCCTCAAATACCCATATAAATATCTCTTTTTTTTTTTTAACATAATGTCCCTCCTTTCTAGGAATTCCATATTGTTGGTTTGTCTGAGTTTATAACAGAGCACCACAGCAATAATACTCCTAGTTATGTGTCTTTAAACTACAATAAATGTGTTTAGAAATTAGCATGTGGTTAAAAAGATGAATATTCTAAAGAAATCAGTACGTGTAAATAAAATACATTGTTCTTGTTTTAAATCACATTTTAGTTTCAAAGAACATTATTAGTAAGCAAAGGCATACCTAGGCTACATTGCAGCCAAATTATAGATTATTTTTTTTGTGTCTCACTATGCACACCCTCTCCTAAATCTCCTTTTGTTAGGGAAATTAAACCCACAATCATATACACATAAACACAGTACAGACATTTATATACACAAACATGGACACATAACATTGATATATGGATAAAAACAGAGAGGTGGGTGCAGCGCTTCAGTAATTCTTGACAAGGTATATGTGGAGAGAACCAGAGAAGAAATAATAGTGTAGTATTTAAAACGGTAGTGGTGATAGGTAAGATAAAAGATGTGCACTCACACTTTCCTGGAGCTTCAATACAGCTCCAGTGTATGCGCCTGGGCAGAATAACCCCCGCCTGTGGATCAAGTGCAGAGGTAATTCTTCGAATTATAGGTGTGGTAGGGGGTATCCTCATAAAAACAAACAAATAAAAATTGTATATGGTGAAGTATGTAGAGCTATGAAGCAAGGGTAGGTAAAAACTATAAAATGTGCACTCACGTGTAATGGAGCCGTAAAACCTGGCTCCTCTGATAGCCCTTGAAGTGGTATGATCCTCACTCAAGGATACAGGTGTAGATATAAATTATTCCGTCCTCGCTGAATTTATTTTTGTGTGATTGTGACACATTGATATGTATTCACACAAATTCATACCAAACATCCAGTCTTTGTTTTCTAACCTTGAAAGAGAGAGTTAGATTGCTGGTGTGTAGTGGGGAGCTACTGAGATCACTCTCTGTACTGACTGCCCAGTTCCTTTTGTGGTGGAATCTCGGTAAAAATAAATTTAGTAGGCCGAGATTACCACGTGGCATGTGTACGTGCATATGCTGACGTATCGATCAGTTGGTTGCACGAGGCAAGATACGATCAGTAGTGTACGGAGCATGTGCAAGAATACAGGATATAGTATTCCCCTCCTCCATTATGCTGGACAGGCCATGCGGTCAAACAGGAAGTTAATTCTTATTTGTGTTGATTGGTTAAGAGAATGTGCGGGTGGAGCTTAATATGGGAGGAGTTATGTGCCTATATAAGGAGCCTGCACTATTGTCCGGGGCTCAGAACTTGCTGTATTTTGGTGACATTAGTCCCTGTGAGTCCCGATCGGTGATCCAATAAAGAATCTCTTCCTTCCTGAAGAAACCTGTGTCCATCTCTCTGTGCTTGGCTTCCGTCAGTTTCTCCGGTATCATTTGGTGCATTGGCCGGGAAGCTCATCGTTCAACGGTAGCTGAGAGGCAGAGGCGTGAGACGGTCTATCTTTGCCCACGTTCTCTACGGCTGCACCCCTGAACTTCTGCGTGGACCTCCCTTCGTCTCGGCGCCACTGGTCTGTTGTCCAGGAGATCATCGGCCTCTACGTAAGAAGTGCTGGGGTGTCCCCGTCGATGAGTGTGAACTCAGGTTCAGGAACGAGGAGGTAAGACAACTGCTGTTTTAGACGGCAGGACCCACTAGGGGTATACCGATTGTGCGGTAGGCCCAAAGGGGTTTGAATCTGTGTATCTGCCCCCTCTGTCGGAGGGAAGGAGCGAAGGCGCACCGCTCGATCGAACGCTCTTTAGTCAGACCGTTTGATTCTGTTAGTCAGGCGGGGCTCTGGTGTAAATAGCCCTAGCCGGACACCGGTGTCTTGTCTAGACTAGCGTTCTAGGGTGTATATTTTGTTCGCTAGGTCGGAGGGACCGGGAGACTAAGCGGCGTCTGTGTAAATTCGGTACGCTAGCTCTCAACCTATCTGGGCTAAGTGGGAAGGCGTGTAAATTTGGAACCCACTAGACTTTTGATAGTTCGACTAAGAGGCGTCTGTGTAAATTCGGTCCTCTAGCTCGCTATATGTGGTGATTGGGCAGTGTGGCTAACCAAAACGTATGTAGATTGTTTTTAGGTAGTCCATCAAGGTACTGGCCAATAGTTTAGTTGGGAATTGTAAATGTGATAAAGATTGTTTAGTAAAGTGTATATCTTGTTAGATAGCGCGAGCTCAGCCGTCTAGCGAGAGTGTTAATAGTGTGTTGCTGTATTATAGTGCACGGTACCATAACCCTGTATATTTACTGACACTGTATATAAGTACTAATCATTGTCGTCTATTGCATGTTTTAACACCATAACCACTAATAATTGTATTGTGACCCTAACTTGTGCTTTGACCTATGCTAACCATACTGTAACCGCTATTTGTAAAAGACGATGTTACTGGGGTGTGTTATAGACGGGTAATTCATATATAGAGAATTATAGCGTGGGTGACTGTATAGTTACGCCAAAGGGCATAATATTGATTATCTAGTGACTGGTGTAACAGCTGTGTGTGTACGGGAATTCCCTGAGTGTTTATTGTATTATTGTGTACGTTTCACTTGGTAACCGTACCACGTGGTGCTGTTGCCAGAGGAAACGGGTGTGACTGTTGAATAGTACGCGTGTATAGTATTCGTTGTCGACGACGTTCCATTGTTAAGTATGGGTGCGTCGCAGTCAACGATTCCGGATCCCTTAGGTTGTATGGTGAAGAATTTTAAAAAGGGATTCAAAACTTGTGATTTTGGGGTTAAAATGTCTCCTGTACGTTTGGTCACTTTGTGTACTAGGGAGTGGCCTACTTTGGTTGCGGCATGGCCGCCACGTGGCAGTTTGGATCCAACTCTGGTACAGCGCTTACACGTGGCTGTATCAGGTAGGCCTGAACTTTACGGCCAGTTTCCTTATATTGATTGTTGGAGACAGGTCGTAAATGACTCGCCAAAATGGCTTCAGACATGCCACGAGGAGCAATGTCGCCTCATGGTAGCTAGGACTTGTTTGTCCACTAGGACTGGTGTTAGGCCCATTTTGGACACGCCCCCTGAGTCCGAGATCCCTTTGCCGCCCCCTTACTTTCCGTTAAGAGGAAGTGACGCAAATGCAGGAAGTCCTGCAACCCTCCCCTCATTACCCCCATCCACTTCCGCTTCCTCCTCCAGTACAGAATCCACCCCCTCTCGTACTAAATCTCCCCTTCCGGAATCAGAACCAACCCCCATTAAATCCGAATATCCTGATTTGGCGCCACTTCAGACTTCCGGTCAAGCTTCATCTAGCTCGACTCGAAGTGTTTTATTTACAACCTTTTCCCAAAACCAAGTTCCCACATCCCCATACCCTATTTCTCCCCGACTGGAACCTATGACTGACGCCCTTCCACGTAGCCCCATACAGACCCGACAACTGACCGGTACCCAACAATTAAGACATTACCAGATGCCTCTTCGCCTTAATCCCGGGTCAGCCTATATCGATGCCGCAGGTCAAATGGCACATGCTGACCCAGTCTTCGTATATGTCCCATTCACTACAACCGATCTCTTAAACTGGAAGACCCACAATTCCTCGTATACCGAGAAACCACAAGCTATGACTGATCTGTTCACCTCAATAGTACAGACGCATAACCCGACATGGGCTGATTGCCAGCAGTTATTAATGACTTTGTTTAATAATGAGGAAAGGACAAGAATAAATCAAGCGGCCATTAAAGCGCTAGAGGATAAAGCCCGTACTTTGAACCAAGCCAATCCATCAGCATGGGCCGCAACACATTACCCCAACACCGATCCCGATTGGAACGTAAATGGTGCTGATATGGTCCAACTCAGAGCCTATAGAGACGCTATAATTGCTGGCATGAAAGCCGGAGGAAAGAAAGCCATTAATATGTCGAAGACAGTTGAGGTGATTCAGAAAAGCGATGAAGCGCCCAGTGTCTTTTATGACCGATTATTGGAGGCATACCGCTTGTATACCCCCTTTAATCCGGAAGACGCAGATAATTCCCGAATGGTGAACTCCGCCTTTGTCAGCCAAGCTTACGGAGATATTAAGCGCAAGCTACAAAAGTTAGAAGGGTTTGCAGGAATGTCTATCACCCAACTAATGGAGGTAGCGAATAAGGTATATATGAATAGGGAAACAGAAAGTAAGAAAGAGGAAGAGCGCAAGATGCGTTGAAAGGCAGACATGCTAGCGGTAGCGATCGCAGGCGTAGATAGACGGGGCCCAGATAGAGGCGATAGTAGATGGAATAGGGAGCCTTTGAGTAGGAATCAGTGTGCGTATTGCAAGGAAGAAGGGCATTGGAGGAACGAATGTCCACAAAGAGAGCAGTACGAGAGAGACCAACCCAGGGCAGGTTATGGAAACTTTAGAGGCAGAGCGAGAGGTAGAGGAGGCCCCGGAGGGAGTAATGGTAATAGAGGGAGTAATGGGAATAGAGGAAGTGTTAGGGAAGACAGGTATATTCCAGCAGCGCAAAGGTCCCGCGATAGAGAAGGTAGGGACTTTGTAGGATTGGCTGACACGGTCATGGAGGACTACTGATACCGACCGGGCTCCATCCCCCTTGGTCGAGCGGAGCCTATGGTCGATGTATCAATAGGGGGAAAAAGGAGTGCGTTCATGATTGACACTGGTGCTGAACATTCAGTGGTGACTAATCTAGTTGCTCCTCCATCTGGAAGGACTATTACTGTGATAGGAGCAACTGGAAGAAGTGCTGAAAAAACGGTTCTTAAAAGTCGACTCTGTACATTGGGAGGCCACGTAGTAAAACATCAATTCCTTTATATGCCTGAATGTCCAGTCCAATTGCTGGGACGTGATATGCTATCTAAGTTACAAGCGCAGATTACGTTCCTACCAAATGGAACAACATCCTTAAAGTTTAATGGACCTTCAGGTATTATGACATTATCCGTACCAAAGGAAGAAGAGTGGCGACTTTATACAGCGTTGACTAGCCAAAACCCTAGGAGTGATGAGTCCTTATTCAACATACCAGGAGTTTGGGCAGAGAACAACCCACCAGGACTGGCCCGCAATATTCCACCTATAAAAATTGAACTAAAACTTGGGGTTTATCCAGTAAGCCTAAGACAATATCACATCCCGCAGAAGGCTAAGAAGAACATCCAATCTTATCTGGATAAGTTCATACGGTATGGTATCCTAAAATTCTGTACTTCCCCCTGGAACACCCCATTGCTGCCTGTTCAAAAGCCCGGTACAGATGAGTATCGACCTGTGCAGGACTTGAGAGCAGTCAATGATGCGGTTGTTAGTATACATCCAGTCGTGCCCAATCCATATAACCTGCTTGCTTTAATTCCGGGCGGGGCTACTTACTTTACAGTCTTAGATCTCAAAGATGCCTTCTTTTGCCTCCGAATTGCCGCAGAAAGTCAATGTATCTTCGCTTTCCAATGGGAAAACGCTGTAACGGGCTCAAAACGCCAAATGACCTGGACAAGACTGCCCCAAGGGTTTAAAAATTCACCTACCCTATTTGGTTCAGCTCTAAGTCAGGATCTACTGGATTTCGAGTCCATCCCAGGAGAGTGTGTATTGTTACAATATGTAGATGACTTGTTGATAGCAGCAGTTACAAAAGAAATATGTCAGCAAGCGACGCACGATCTACTACACATTCTCTGGAAGGCAGGATACAAGGTGTCTAGAAAGAAGGCTCAGTTGTGTTTGCCAACTGTCAAATATCTGGGATTCCATATCTCTGAAGGTCAAAGAATTATGGGGCCAGAGAGAAAAGAAGCTGTCTGCCAAATACCAATACCCAAGAATAGAAGACAAGTGCGAGAATTCTTGGGGGCAGCAGGCTTCTGTAGGATATGGATTCCCAGCTACGCGATACTGGCAAAACCTCTGTATGCAGCTATCAAAGGTACAGAGCACGACCCCTTCTTGTGGACCCAAGAACAGCAAACGGCATTTGAAGATGTGAAGAAGGCTTTGATGAGTGCCCCAGCATTAGGTCTACCTGATCACACACGACCATTCTACCTGTATGTACATGAGCAAAGAAGAATGGCTGTGGGAGTATTGACACAGTACTTGGGATCATGGCAAAGACCTGTTGCCTACATGTCTAAGCAATTGGATGCAGTGGCCAGCGGACTTCCACCTTGTCTAAGAGCCGTAGCTGCAGCTGCCCTGCTAGTAGCTGAAGCCGATAAACTCACTCTGGGTCAAGAACTTTATGTACGAGTCCCACATGCAGTACAGACGTTGTTGGATTACAAAGGAAATCATTGGTTTAGTAACAGCCGTATGACCAAGTATCAAGCAATGTTGTGTGAAAACCCAAGAGTGCATTTAGAGACTGTAAACACCTTAAATCCAGCTACCCTTTTGCCACAACCTACTGAAAGTCAACATGATTGTTTGGAAGTAATGGATGAAGTATTTTCAAGTAGACCAGATCTTCGTGATTTTCCCATCCAGAACCCCGATGTTCAATATTACACCGACGGCAGTAGTTATGTGAAAGAAGGGATCCGCTATGCAGGATATGCAGTAACAACAATAGACAAGGTGATAGAAGCTCGGCCACTGGCGAAAGGAACATCAGCACAAAAGGCAGAATTGATAGCACTGACACGAGCGTTACAATTGGCTGAAGGTTTAAGAGTGAACATCTACACGGACTCCAAATATGCGTTTTTAACCACTCATGCCCACGGAGCTTTGTATAAAGAAAGAGGACTACTGAATTCAGAAGGCAAAGAAATCAAGTATGCAGCTGAAATCCTACAACTATTGGAAGCAGTGTGGGAGCCGAAAGAAGTCGGTATCATACATTGTCGAGCGCATCTGAGAGGAGATGGTGATGTAACCAAGGGAAATCGGATGGCAGACAGTACAGCTAAGCGTGCCGCTGAATCGGGAAGACAGGAGTATGTGGGGCATATAGCTGCTCTAATACCATCTCCACTGTCTCAATGGACTCCAGTTTATACAGCTCAAGAAGAGGAGTGGTTAAAGACTGAACCAGGAAAGTATTTGGAGAACAAGTGGTATCAGCTAGAAGATGGAAGAATAGTCATACCAGCATCACTAGCGGTAGAAATTGTCCAAAATTATCATAACGGGACACACTCTGGGAGAGACAGTACAGAAGAATCTCTCAGGAAACATTTCTACATACCAAGGTTGACCAACTTGACTCAGGCCATTGTACGCAGATGTGTAACGTGTGCTAAAAATAATGCAAGACAAGGACCAGTAAAGCCACCAGGAGTCCAGTTTATGGGGGGACTCCCCATGTCCGATCTGCAAATAGACTTTACAGTGATGCCTAAATCGGGTGGACATCGTTACCTGTTGGTAATTGTGTGCACCTATTCAGGCTGGGTAGAAGCATGTCCTACTCGTACAGAGAAAGCAGGAGAAGTTGTGAGATTCCTGTTACGAGAAATAATACCTCGATATGGACTACCCTGTTCTATAGGATCGGACAATGGTCCAGCTTTTGTTCACCAGTGCCTACAACAACTGACTCATATGCTTGGTATAAAGTGGAGGCTTCATACGGCATATAGACCCCAGAGTTCTGGTAAGGTAGAGAGAATGAATAGAACTATTAAGAACCAGTTGGCTAAAATGTGTCAGGAAACCCAACTTAAGTGGAACGTTCTCTTACCCATAGCTCTATTGCGAATCCGCAGTACCCCTACCAGAAGGATGGGCCTCTCTCCTTTTGAAATCATGTATGGGCGACCACCTCCCGTACTTGGTAACTTAAGGGGGGACTTGAGTCAGTTGGGAGAAGGAATTACCCGGCAGCAGGTTGTAGAGTTGGGTAAGACTATGGAGGAGGTACAGAAATGGGTACAAGATAGATTACCTGTGAATATTTATCCCCCTGTACATAGTTATCATCCAGGAGATCAAGTGTGGATTAAAGAGTGGAATAATGTACCGTTAGGGCCCAAGTGGAGAGGTCCTTATGTTGTTCTTTTGTCTACCCCTACAGCAATAAAAGTAGCCGAAGTGACTCCGTGGATACATCACTCCAGGGTTAAACCAGCAGCAGTCGATTCTTGGCAAGTTACAGCAGATCCAGAGAATCCCTGCAAGATCCGGTTAAAACGCACGACTCAGTCGGAGTAACGAGGAACTATTGTGGATTACAAATTTTATTATTTTTGGGATTTGGTGCGTGAGTGAGAAGGCCATAATAAAGCCTGTCCGCCCACCGACGTATAGTTTATAAGCCAGGAAAGTCTCGAAGGGACACCTGTGAAGACGAGCAGAACTCCATTCCCTGCAGCCCTTACATCCTGGAAGCTGAGGTGCCTTCGCACGGACGAAGACTGAGGATGACGGCGAAAGATGTGTTTTTGATAGTGTTTATTTATGTGTGTTTTTATATTCAGGAAGGTAGAGGTACCGACACTCCTAGCTGTGAGGTATGCATTAAGACTACGAGAACAGGTAACCATATTTCCCGAACCCTAATTTGGCATTCACAATACGAGTGTAAAGGAGATGTATCGAGATGTAGATACCTAAATATAGACTATAGTGTGTGCCATTTAGGAGTAGGAGAACCTAAGTGCTTCAGTCCAGAGTATCAACCCCGTACAATTTGGTTGACTCTCAGGAATGAAGATCCTCAGGGGACCCTAATTAATAAGACAGTGTTAGAATCCGTACATTCTTCGGGTGTTCTGCTATTTGATGCATGTAAGGCGATATCAAGTGGTAGAAAGCCGTGGAATGTATGTGGGGATCTTAGATGGGAGAGGACGTATGGGTCTAATGATAAATATATTTGTCCCAGTAGTAAAAATAAATATGTGAGTCCTAGATGCCCAAATAGAGAGTATAACTTTTGCCCATATTGGTCTTGTGTGGGGTGGGCAACTTGGGGACAGACAGTAGACAAGGACATGATAGTGACTAAGTTGCCGACTAGCCCATATTGTAAGTCTATGGAATGTAACCCAGTCCATATACTTATAAATAACCCCGACAAGTTCTTAGACAAATATGGCAATTTATTTGGGTTTCAGATATATGGGACGGGTTTAGATCCTGGGACAGTATTATTTATAGGGATAGAGACTGATACGGTATCCTCCCAGACTCATCAAGTATACCATTCCTTTTATGAAGAGATGAGTATAGATAATAAGATCCCCCATAATGCTAAAAACCTGTTCATCGATTTAGCTGAAAGTATTGCCGGTAGTCTTAATGTTACCAACTGCTATGTGTGTGGAGGTACTAACATGGGAGACCAATGGCCTTGGGAAGCAAAGGAGGTAATGTCCGGTTCTGAGGCAGTTGACCAACTAATATCTACACAAGCCGATTATCATATGAGTGTTAGAGGTAAATCTGAGTGGAGATTAAAGACCTCCATCATAGGTTATGTTTGCATAGCAAGGAAAGGAATAATGTATAATACTTCTGTAGGAGAATTAACTTGTCTAGGGCAAAAAGCTTATGATGATGATACAAAGAATACAACTTGGTGGTCGGCTTCAAATGTCTCAGAACCATCTAACCCGTTTGCTAGATACGCCAATTTAAAGGATGTGTGGTTTGATCTATCCATCACATCTACCTGGAGAGCCCCAGCAAATTTGTACTGGATCTGTGGTAAGAAAGCCTATTCGGAGTTGCCACAGGACTGGGAAGGGGCATGTGTGTTGGGTATGCTCAAACCATCCTTCTTCTTGTTACCTATTGAAACAGGTGAGACTTTAGGTGTTAAAGTATATGATGTGAATCATAGGAAGAAAAGGGGACCCATAGAGATAGGCGCCTGGGAAGATAATGAATGGCCTCCCCAGCGTATCATAGATTATTATGGGCCAGCCACGTGGGCAGAAGATGGTACCTTTGGTTATAGAACCCCTATTTATATGCTCAACCGCATTATAAGATTACAGGCGGTGGTTGAGATTATCACTAACGAGACATCACAAGCGCTCAATCTTCTAGCTAAGCATAATACCAGGATGAGGACAGCAGTCTACCAAAATAGATTAGCCTTGGATTACCTTTTGGCAGTAGAGGGAGGTGTATGTGGGAAGTTTAACCTGAGCAATTGCTGTCTTCAAATAGATGACGAAGGGCAAGCAATAGCTGAGCTTACTAGCCATATGGTTAAACTAGCGCATGTGCCTACTCAGGTATGGAAAGGGTATAATCCAAGTAGTTGGTTTGGTAGCTGGTATGAGTGGTTTGGAGGGCTTAAGGCAGTGGTAGGTGGAGTCCTACTGATTTTAATGTTGTGTCTACTCCTACCGTGTCTTATACCCTTAGTAGTTAGGTCTGTGCAAAGTCTGATAGAAAATATAGCAGAAAGGAAGGCTGCTGCACAGATAATGGCGATTTAAAAATATATGAGGCTCTAGATCAGGGAGAACCAATGCAGGAAGAGGAGTGTTGAAGATTCACATCATAAGATAAGTCTGGTCTGGTTCAAGGTAACTTGCGGTGTAAGCAAACTAAGGTTAAGTGATGCCTCAAGTAATTGTAAAATATCAAGAGGCATCAAAGGGGGGAATGTGGTGGAATCTCGGTAAAAATAAATTTAGTAGGCCGAGATTACCACGTGGCATGTGTACGTGCATATGCTGACGTATCGATCAGTTGGTTGCACGAGGCAAGATACGATCAGTAGTGTACGGAGCATGTGCAAGAATACAGGATATAGTATTCCCCTCCTCCATTGTGCTGGACAGGCCATGCGGTCAAACAGGAAGTTAATTCTTATTTGTGTTGATTGGTTAAGAGAATGTGCGGGTGGAGCTTAATATGGGAGGAGTTATGTGCCTATATAAGGAGCCTGCACTATTGTCCGGGGCTCAGAACTTGCTGTATTTTGGTGACATTAGTCCCTCTGAGTCCCGATCGGTGATCCAATAAAGAATCTCTTCCTTCCTGAAGAAACCTGTGTCCATCTCTCTGTGCTTCGCTTCCGTCAGTTTCTCCGGTATCATTTCTGTTCTATACTGATCTCGGGGCTAGAGTGACGACACATCGCTGCTCCAGCAACGGTACTGGGTGGCTAAGGGAGCTAGGAAATCAGTACAGAGAGATCACAGCAGCCACTTCAAACAGTCGTAGAGATGCATTTTATTATTATTTACACTTTACAATCATAGAAAAAGAGAAAGTGAAGAGGGCCCTGCTCAAGCAAATTTACAATCTATAAGGATTTGTGGTAGGCAGAGATGTTATTAGGTGCCTTGTCCATGGACACTTACAGATAGCGTGGTCTGACTGGGTTTTGAACCTTGGTTTCCTAATTCTAAGGAGTGATGTTACCAGATTGCTTTAGCCCCAATCAGAGGAGGCACCTGCCTTGTGGCACCTCTCCAGCAATATCCAAATATGCAGGTGCCAGGTTTGGCAGGAAGGGGTGCTCTGTGTACCGATTAGTATGTTTCTGTTAGCAAGTCACCTACAATTCCACAAAACTTGCAAAACCCCACGCACCACCCTAAAGTGAAAGTGTCTCTCTTTGTCTATTTGAAACTTTAGAAGGTATTATTATTATTGCCATTTATATAGCTCCAACAGATTCCGTAGCGCTTTACAATATTATGAGAGGGGGATTTAACTATAAATAAGACAATTATGAAGAACTTACAGGAACGAGAGGTTGGAGAGGACCGTTTTAGACGTGAGGTGTAACATCATATATCCCTGAACACTTCATATGCATGACCTGCGCGGCAAAACTGAGCATTCACAGAGGTCCTTACATGCCTAAGATATAAGGAATCTCAGGCACTCACTGTGATACGTTCAAAGCAATTTTAATGGATCCGCAACATTTCGACCTGAACCCAGGTCTTTATAAAGCATATACATGCCTAAGAGACACAGAGTATGTTTCTTACAACACGTCACTTACCACACAATGACAGCCAAAGTGTCATATGACTGACTGTGTCTGACTGTGTGTGTCTGTTAGTGTGTCCGACTGTGTGTGTCTGTTAGTGTGTGTGTGTCCGTTAGTGTGTGTGTCTGACTGTGTGTGTCTGGTCACCCCAGATTCTGCAGCCCACAGAGCAATGTCCCCCGCCAGCCTTCCTATGGTGGTTACAGAAAATCATGCTGGCAGGTACCTGATGCCTAAATAATATAATGTTCCTTTTTCCAATAAATGGGGATCTTATTTTGGCCTTTGACCCAGAGGAAAAACCACAACAATAAGTTAACTCTTCATCTCACTGAAGTGGACTGGGTGCAGTGCCCCTGTCCCCTGTCCCTAGAGAAGCTGCAATGTTTACATTGCAGGGTTAAGACTGCCTCTTAGACAGCCACTAGAGGTGTTTCCTGTAGCATCACAGAGTTTGACTCTGTAAAACGACGCTGAATGTCTTCAAGCTGTGAATGAGGACATCTTGCAAAACCCCGTAAGAAAGCATTGAGTCACTCATTAGGTTCCTGGATCGCGTTGAAGTCGAAGGAGTCCAAAACAGCTCCAAGGGACCTTTGGTAACTGTTTAAAGTGTTTTTTGTAACCTTTTCATAGCTGGGGTGTGCGCTGGGGGGACCGGGGAGGTACAAGGGCTCTGTAGTGATAGGAAGACAGTTTTGTATTTTGTATTCTTAACACAATACATTAATGTATTATTGCTCCACTGTTATACAATCAGCCAAACCAACATTTTAGAACTCTTAGAAAAGAGAGGCATTAGGATAGAAAAGAAGGACAGAGGAAATTGGGCCCTAAATACTGACACATGGGTGGTAGCTCACCACCAGCAGTATATATAACTCCCTCATTGGACAGCTAATTCCCCTGCAGTGGGTCCAAGCAAGCTGGCAGGGAAGCTCTCCAGCAGGGCTGATGCTCAATATTGTATCACAGAGTTGTTGTGGAGTACCACAGCAACGATCTGATACAATCCCTTGGCACCAGCAATGCCATCTTAACAGCAATATGGGGCCACGGGCCAAGCAGAGCACTGTGGCCTTGCCTACACAACAACTCACAGGAATAAAAATGTAAATTATCGATACAATTACGCTTATATTTATTGGTACCTCCAACAAATGCAATACATACATACAGACAGACTGCAGAATAAGCACACACACCGACTGCTGAATACGCACACACCGACTGCTGAAAACATGCACACACACTGCTGAGTACACACAGACAGACTGCTAAATAAATACACAGACTGCTGAATACACACACACACACACACACACACACTGCTGAATACATACAAACAGCTGAATACACACAGACTGCAGTGTATGTGTTTGTGTATAGGGCTGCTGTGTTTGTGTGTAGGGGTGCTGTGTGTGTGACAGGTGCTCTGTGGTGTATGTGTGGGGTGCTGCGTGTGAGAGGTGCTCCCAACCACAAACAGCAGGCACACCAGAGAATGTGGTAACAGGAGTATTCACTAATTCTGCTGAAGTAAAGAAAACAAAATAACAAAAGCATTGCAAATTTTATGCCAAAATAACAACATTAAAAAAATAAAATAATAATAAAAAAAAAACAATCTCTACTCTAGACAATTTTCCAGCTCGGCTATGTTGTCCTAATGTCTGTAATGTCTGCATTTCCCAGGTTATTGGTCCCTGGCTTGGTGAATGTGGCAGCTGTCCTGGGAGTTCAAGGTATAGCAGGTGACCATGCTTCCTGCAGTTCAGAGGGTCACTGGAGAGTGTCTGTCACTGCTGATGACGTCACGGGAGGGCGGCTCGCTGCAGTACCGAGCCTGGCCGGCTGGTGGCGCTGGCCGCCCGTTCTGTGCAGTTGGCCGCGCTGCTCTCCATAGCCGCTTGCATTGGAGCCGCCGGAGACAAATTGGCGCCATTTTGAAGCTCGGGGAAGGCGGCACGGAGCGGGGACACGGACTGAGAGCAGCTCGGGGAGTCGCACGGGGAGTGAGGCTGCTCTGACGGATCCGAGCGGTTAAAGGTGAGCCGGCGGGCGGGATAAGGGAGCGGCGGCCCTGACTGCCCTCCCGTGTACTGACGGTATGACGGGAGAACCGGGAGCGGACCCGGGGTGTCCGTTATATCGGTTCCAGCTCTGTCCGCAGGGGCCCGGTAACCGGCACTGTGCTCTCATTGGATCTCCGGTACCGGGCCATCATTACTGGATCTCCGGTACCGGCCCGGTAACCATCATTACTGTATCTCCGGTACCGGGCCATCATTACTGTATCTCCGGTACCGGGCCATCATTACTGTATCTCCGGTACCGGCCCGGTAACCATCATTACTGTATCCCCGGTACCGGGCCATCATTACTGTATCTCCGGTACCGGGCCGTGTAACCATCAATACTGTATCTCCGGTACCGGGCCGTGTAACCATCAATACTGTATCTCCGGTACCGGGCCGTGTAACCATCAATACTGTATCTCCGGTACCGGGCCGTGTAACCATCAATACTGTATCTCCGGTACCGGGCCGTGTAACCATCAATACTGTATCTCCGGTACCGGGCCGTGTAACCATCAATACTGTATCTCCGGTACCGGGCCGTGTAACCATCAATACTGTATCTCCGGTACCGGGCCGTGTAACCATCAATACTGTATCTCCGGTACCGGGCCGTGTAACCATCAATACTGTATCTCCGGTACCGGGCCGTGTAACCATCAATACTGTATCTCCGGTACCGGGCCGTGTAACCGGGTACGGTGTAACCATCGTTGCTGTATGTCCGGTACGGTGTAACCATCGTTGCTGTATGTCCGGTACGGTGTAACCATCGTTGCTGTATGTCCGGTACGGTGTAACCATCGTTGCTGTATGTCCGGTACCGTGCGGCAGGTTAAAATTTTATCAATTCTGTATCTCTGGTACCGTGCGGCACTGTGCAATGTAAAAATCATGACTGTATCAGGTGGTTCAGTGCCATGCATATATCATTGCGTTATCTGTTTCTCCGGTACTGTGCAATGTGTGTTGTTACTGTGGCAGTTTTGGCACTGCTTTCTTTTTGTTTGTCTCTCCAGTACCTGGAAGTACTGTACCTGCCATCTGTATCTCTGGCACTATGCAATCCTTCTGTCCTCACTATTTGTATTTCTGGTAGTGGACTGCGCAGTGTTAGCCGTCTAACCTCATTTTATCTATACCTCCTTTACCGTGTGTCTATTACCCTCTTTCTATTCTGTATCTCTGGTACTGGGCAATGTACGGTTCTTCTGTTTTAGCGGTATCTATACCTTTTTTTTTTTTTTTTTTTTTGTACTGGGTGGCGCTGTTCATTCCTTCTATTGATGCTTTATCTGTATAAGAGATATCAGGTGGTGGCCTGTGCTTCTTCAATCATTCTAATTTCTCCGGTAATGGTGCTGTGTACTTTTTCTGTCCTTATCGTCTCTGTTTAAACTCCTGTAATAGGTGATGCTTTGTGCTCTTTCTATTGTCACTGTATATATTGTTTTTAATTTACAGTTAGTAGCATTGCTTTTACATCATTAGAATATCCAGGGCCTACATACCAAGCTACTCGCTGGTCCAGAACCTCTCTTCAAAACCTGCCATTCAGTGCAAAAGGCCACCTTTGTGTCCCTCATTATCTAACCGCCCTCTATACGTTTTATTACCTATTCCCTCCAAATAAGTGGGTACTAACTGCTCTCTGGCATGGTTGGCGGTGCCCCTTCAGTGTGCCTTCCACTTGTTTTTGGGTGATCAATGCCAAGTGATAAGTATGTCACCGGCCCAAGACTTGAAAGTCGTCTTCCTGTATCAACATTTTTCTTTTGTGCTATGTAGTTTAGATCCTTAAAATTTTATTTTTAATGGTCTAAACTCCTCTTTCAAAAGATGGTGTCAAAAAATTTGTCTCCTAAACTTTATTGAGATTGTTTATTCATTTTAAATGCCTCTGCCCATGCCCTGTGGCTGTTAAATTCCCTTCAGTTGCTCAGGATAAGTGAGTTTTCAGTGTGAAGCAATGTAAAGTTCCTTTTATACAGCATGGTCAGGTTTGACTGAAATCTCCCCTGTGTGATCTGTGCATTGGTTAAACTCCTTAGGTCAGTGATGGCTGAAGCTGCAGGTATTCGAGAATTACATTTTTTCAGCTTTTTTTTTTTTTTAAGCATTTGGATGTAATGGGAAATGCGATGCACAAACATCTGGAGTTCCAAGGTTGGGTAATCACTGGCAAGGAACTATTTATACGCCTTAGCTTGCAGTTTTGCTGCTATTGTTGATAGTATATGTTTTATATACCCATTCGTATATGACAGTGGTTGCATCTAAACAATGTGCAATATAATTTAATGCGTCATGGTTAATGGGTAAATTTAATTTAACTATAATTTCTGCTAAGTTCTCCCATGCCTTCTTAATACTGTAAAGCGACAGCTGTTGGAATTGTGATTTAATGTAATGTGATATTTTGTTGCAGTGTTTCCAGTTCATAATATGAAACCATTGTCACAGGGTGTCCTAGTGTCTCAACTGTTTAATTTGCACAAGTTAATAATACAGTAGCCATGCACTGTGGATATTTTCAAATGGGAAAGAACTGACACTTCAAGCTCCCATAGTTTGCTGCTATGCATATTGTTCATTCCTTCATTTCCCTAAGTGAGGTTGTCAAACACTGCAAACTAGCTTCTCTATTAAGTGCAACTCTGGGAATCCATTATAGTGTCTTATTTTAATGGCATTTGTAAAAGTGTCTGGATATTTTGCTTGTGAAAGATATATGTGTGTGTGTGTGTGTTTTTTTTTTTTTCAGCTGCAGCCAAACACAATGTATGAAAAGTGGAAATATGTGCTTGTCGTCCCTCGCAATAATGGCAAATACTTTGATCACTATTTTCTTAATTGTTAGAAAAAAATAAAAATAGCCATTTCATTTATTGGCGTTTTGCATGTGTTGCTACCTGTTCTGTTGCCGGTCATTGGACCACTTCGATCATAACTGGAGTAATGCTATGGAAACAATTTAAAGCTGTAAGTCGTTGCTAAAGGTTGGGAATTTTGAAAAAGGGCACACAACTTGTGTTCTCCAACCTACAGGGAGAGTTGTGGACACTTTGAGTAGAGTTTGTTTTGAACATGGCAAAACTGTTCTGCATCTCTTGTCTCAACATTATTTCTACCCATCAATTACTTTTTAAATAACACCATTGTATAATTGTAAAGCACTGCAGAATATATTGGCAGTATTTAAATGCTAATAAAAAATAGCAGTTTACATGGAAACAAATAAAATGTTCCTGTTTGAAGCCTTCACTTGTAGAACTTTGCCTCATAATTCGTCTTTTTACATAGCCCTCCAGTATTCTGTTGCTGCTGCCTCTTCTATGTGCTACAGCTATAAAGTGTTCTGCCTATAATTTAGTTTAGTTTATCCAAGGTCCCATTGCCTGTTTTCCAGAATTCTTGATTGTTGTTCTGGTTACTACAATGTCCCTTTAAACAAACAAACAACTACAGCTTAACGTAGCTGTTCTGGTGAGTATATCTTGTCCCTGCAGGCTTTTTGCTCTAAACTGTCTTTTCAGAGAAAAGGCAGTGTTGACAGCCTAGGGATACCTCCAGTGGCCACTCCTCAGATGGGCACTAGAGGTGCCTCCTGAAGCAGTGCTGCACAGTGTGCAGTACTGACATTCAGTGTCTTCACCCTCTGCATGGAGATACTGAACCTCCCTCATATAGATGCAATACATTAAGAGACATGCGTCCATCAAATTCAGCCTTCCTCACATATGTTTTTACAGGTGATCCAAAAGAAGGTAAAAAACAGTCTGAACATTCCTTTTTGACCCCAAAATGGCAGTCAGATATCTTCTTGGATCAAGCAGCTATTACCCCACTAATTGGAAATTATTAGGGATCGACAGACATTGATTTATTTTTTTTAGAGCTGATACGGATAATCTGTGAACTTTGAGGCCGATAGCTTACCAATATTCCGCCCACTTACCGTTTGTTTTTGTTTTGTTTTTGGAGAGAATTTTTTTTTGCACATTTTAAAAAATTTTTTTTTTTTTAAATTAAGTCGTAAATGTACAAAATATACATGCCAGTCAGATTTTTTTTTCTCCCTTTCCCTCCCCTCCCCTGTCCCACAGTGTGTTCTTTCCTTTTCCTCCCCTCCCCTGTCCCACAGTGTTCTTTCCTCCCCTCCTCTGTCCCACAGTGTGTTCTGTCCTCCCCTCCCCTGTCCCACAGTGTGTTCTGTCCTCCCCTCCCCTGTCCCACAGTGTGTTCTGTCCTCCCCTCCCCTGTCCCACAGTGTGTTCTGTCCTCCCCTCCCCTGTCCCACAGTGTGTTCTGTCCTCCCCTCCCCTGTCCCACAGTGTGTTCTGTCCTCCCCTCCCCTGTCCCACAGTGTGTTCTGTCCTCCCCTCCCCTGTCCCACAGTGTGTTCTGTCCTCCCCTCCCCTCCCCTGTCCCACAGTGTGTTCTGTCCTCCCCTCCCCTCCCCTGTCCCACAGTGTGTTCTGTCCTCCCCTCCCCTCCCCTGTCCCACAGTGTGTTCTGTCCTCCCCTCCCCTCCCCTGTCCCACAGTGTGTTCTGTCCTCCCCTCCCCTCCCCTGTCCCACAGTGTGTTCTGTCCTCCCCTCCCCTCCCCTGTCCCACAGTGTGTTCTGTCCTCCCCTCCCCTCCCCTGTCCCACAGTGTGTTCTGTCCTCCCCTCCCCTCCCCTGTCCCACAGTGTGTTCTGTCCTCCCCTCCCCTCCCCTGTCCCACAGTGTGTTCTGTCCTCCCCTCCCCTCCCCTGTCCCACAGTGTGTTCTGTCCTCCCCTCCCCTGTCCCACAGTGTGTTCTGTCCTCCCCTCCCCTGTCCCACAGTGTGTTCTGTCCTCCCCTCCCCTCCCCTCCCCTGTCCCACAGTGTGTTCTGTCCTCCCCTCCCCTCCCCTCCCCTGTCCCACAGTGTGTTCTGTCCTCCCCTCCCCTCCCCTCCCCTGTCCCACAGTGTGTTCTGTCCTCCCCTCCCCTCCCCTCCCCTGTCCCACAGTGTGTTCTGTCCTCCCCTCCCCTCCCCTCCCCTGTCCCACAGTGTGTTCTGTCCTCCCCTCCCCTCCCCTCCCCTGTCCCACAGTGTGTTCTGTCCTCCCCTCCCCTCCCCTCCCCTGTCCCACAGTGTGTTCTGTCCTCCCCTCCCCTCCCCTCCCCTGTCCCACAGTGTGTTCTGTCCTCCCCTCCCCTCCCCTGTCCCACAGTGTGTTCTGTCCCCCCCTCCAATCCACTCTCCGTCCCTCCCCTCTCCCAAAGTGTAACTTCCCCCTGTCTTGTTTCCCACTGTACAGGAGATCCTGTCTCTGTGAGCACTTCCTTTCAGTCCGGCCAGGTACAGGAAACATAAGTTCCTGTACCGCGATGCGCACTGCTCCGCTTGGCCACACTACACAGAGTGCCTGGCAGGAGGAAGTGCTGCACGCTCACCTCCTACCGGTCAGTCCAATCTAGCACCCCCTGGGCTGGTGCGCTCCAAGACAGCCGCTTGTGCCACCATATGGACGCGCCGGCCCACTCATTCATTATCAGTATTACCGGTGATTATCGCCGATACTTACAAAAAAAAATCAGAATATCAGCCGATAATATCTGCAAACCGATAATCGCTCGATCCCTAGAAATTATATCCCTGTATGTTATTGCAAGTATTTATCCAAATTCTGTATGGACTCTGATTAAAACCACCTCTTTAGGCAGATAATTCCACATCCTTATAGTTCTTACTGTAAAAAAACCCCAAAAACTTTTTTCTTTTCCTTAGACTAAATCTCTTCTTTCTTTTAACCGAGTCCTATGTATAGCCCTTTTTATGAATAGATTTCCAGAAAATGGTTTGTACTGGCTCTGAATATATTTTTATAATTGATTCAATGCATCTCTATGAAGAGATGCTGATTGGCCAGGATGGTGTTTGTCTCTGCCCCTGGCCTTCCTCCTTGCCATCAGAATTGACTATCTCAGCAAATTCAATGCTTGCCTATGGGAAAGCATTGTGATTGGCTGAGTTTATCACTTCTGATGATATCAGCCAAAAAGGCCGAACCAGCATACTGGAATAAAGGTACGATTTTACTATATTTTGAGGGGGAGGGGCAGGCTAGATAGTGATTTTTAACACTATACGGTCAGAAATACACGTTTGTGTTCCTGACCCTATAGTGTTCTTTTAACCTCTTATTGACAAAACCATGTGTGGTGTTCATCTTGGTTCCTTATTGTCTTAATGCAAATGATGTATGTTGACGACATATAGTTTGGGAGTCAACTGAGCTTTTATTCTAATGCAACCGGTTATATACAAGTCCCCATGCAAGTGGTTTCCATACTGGCTATTTCCCATCATACATTGCTGTACTGGAGAGAGAATTGCGCAAGAATATACTGTTAATTACATTATCTCTCCATACAGCAAAATATACCATTTAACACAATCTATAACTTATACCATTTTACACGTTATTGTTCGAATGACCTTTCATTGAATGGCTGCGATCTGAGCGCACCATCTGGCGTAATACCACTCAGATCCATTCATTAGAATGTGAAAGCCATTCGAATGAAGGGTTTCATACGAACGCATATGAACAATGTACAATACATGCTGGCCGTGGAGATAGGTGGTTCGTGCAGTTTAATTTGTCGAATGCCGCTAGGTTTAAATGAATGGGGTAACCATACGAATGGTTGTGGAAGTCCAGCGGTGTTCGTGAGGTCGAGTGGCTAATTTTAGTTCCAGGCACTCGACGACCAGACACCGCTGGGCGTTCGTAAGCAAAGATGGCCGACGCCACGTGTTCGGTTATACGAACAGCGCCCACCCATAAAACCATTAATGTTCTGCGGTTAGAAATGTTGCCAGTTCGTTAATTGGAGACACACGACTCCCTTGTGTGGTCTCCTGTTCGACAGTTCATTCGTTTCACGAACAGAATAATCTAATATTGTTTGTGAAACTACGAATGCCACAGTCTATGGAATGTAAAAATAACATACAAACAGTCTTTGACACACTGAAGTGGCTAGGTTTGCCACATATGTTATGCACTGATCCTGGCATGTACCATGCACTTTCAAGTTGTCTCAAGCATGAAATAAGCCCTGCAGAAATTGCCCCCAGCATCAGTTGTGATTTCACAGTGCTCATTTTACAGGGCTGTAGGCAGTCTCTCTGCCTGTACATGTCAAAATTGGCATGTATCAGCTATTGGAACAAGAAAATTAAATAAGAGCTGCACCAATAAATCAATACCCACAGTTGTGCTTGAGTTTTTTTTCTGTAAGACACAAAAACCAAGGAAGAAACCAATAGTGTAGTATTTTTTTAGTTCCCAAGTATATTCATAAAATCTAAGCAATGCATTCACAATTTTAGGAGCTTTTATTAAAACTTGATTTAGCGGCATTATCACTCCCTTTCCCCAGGATAAATAGAAGTGGTCTGTGCTCTTGGATGTAAATCTCTGCACAACGGAAGAAAATAAAAATGAGATTCTACGGAGAAGTATGTCTATGGCACCAGATCACACTAGTATCTATATTGAAATGCACTTGAGCTTTCTTAGCTCAAAGATATCCGCATAGAGTCTTACAATCCCTACTTCAGGATATTGGTGTTCTGGATGTCCTCAGAATGAATATGAAAAAATAAAACAGATATATAGAGGAGACAGGGTTAATATAATAGAGGTGTGCAGGTGGCTTAATCCCCACCATGGAATATGAAGATGAGGCTTGCAGGGAACATGCAAGGAAAAATATCCAGGATGAAAGATAACCAATCACTTTATTTTAGTTTTTTTTCCCCAAGTCCTTTTTTTCTTTTAATAAAATGCTTCTGCAGGAAATATCCTTTTCTCTTTACAATACATTATATTCTACATGTTGTTCAGAATGAAATATGGATAAGTTATGCAGCGTGAGGCTGTGTTTTCATGCAGTATTTTATAAATAAAAATATACAAACACACCCCTTCACTCAAACACAAATACTTCACACAAATGTACATGCCAGGAAAACAATCCGTTTTCCTGGCACTGGAGGTACCCTCTCCCTCCCACCCCCCAATCCCCGGTTACTGAAGGGGTGAAAACCCCTTCAGTCACTTACCTGAGGCAGCGACGATGTCCCTCGTCGCTGTCTCCTCCTCCGCGCCGCTCCTCCTACTGTCTCCGTCTGCCGGTGGGCGAGACTGATCCCGCCCACTGTCCGAGAAGACCTAATGCGCATGCGCATTAGCGCTCCCCATAGGAAAGCATTGAAAAAGATTTTAAATGCTTTCCTATGAGGAAATGAGCGACGCTGGAGGTCCTCACACAGCGTGAGGACATCCAGCGACGCTCTAGCACAGATAATCTGTGCTATGTGTCAGGAAGTGACCTCTAGTGGCTTTTTAGTAGACAGCCACTAGAGGTGGAGTTAACCCTGCAAGGTAATTATTGCAGTTTATAAAAAACTGCAATAATTACATTTGCAGGGTTAAGAGTAGTGGGAGTTGGCACCCAGCCACTCCAATGAGCAGAAGTGGTCTGGGTGCCTGGAGTGTCCCTTTAAAAAGTGAACATTGCATACCAACACACCCCCGCTTTAAAAAAAAAAAAAAAAAACAACGCAAACTATATACAAGCATCCCTTCAAACACTAACACTGTACATTACACCATAGCGCCAATAAATGCCACAGCCCTGTACAGATATCCAACCTAGAAATTTTGACTTGGGCTGCCTTGAAAAAATATTAAGGGCGCCTTGAACCTAAAAAGTTAAAGAACCACTGGATTAACCTATTAAACTGTTCAGCTTTCTATAATCTCATCATTGTCTGTATTTTTTCTAATGGTACATACCAAAACCAGTTCTTACTTTAACTAATCTGATTTTAAAAATGACATTTTTATCAGGTTGCAAATATTAATTAGAACAACCGTCAAAAATGCATCTTTACATTATTTAAACAATTAAATGAAAAATCATGTTGTAAATTGTCTTGTTTACCAGTGAGTGCATCCCTTTTGCGTTTTTACTTCCTTATCGAAATTAATGTCCCACTAAGGCTGGTTTCTTTCATTGTGAGAGTGGATTTTAAAGGAAGATAATAGCACGAGGAATACAATCACGTATTCCTAAAGCTATAGTGATCTGACAACTATTTAGATGACCTCCTTCCCTGCTGATTGAAAGCATCAATCCAGATGCTGCATATGTGACGCATTGGGAGGCTAGTGTGCATGCATGGCAATTGGTTACGCTGTGCCAATCAGCATCTCTTCATAGAGATACATTGAGTCAATGCGTCGCTATGGGGAGAGTGTTCAGCCTCTCAAAGATGGTGGACTTTACACTGCTGACAGGCGTTTGTCCCCCAGAACCACTACATTAATAATTTGTAGTGGTTTTTGATGAATATAAAGTATTTTTCCAGGAAAACCTATCCAGGGATCTACAAACATCAGCCTTAAAGGACCACTATAGTGCCAGGAAAACATTACTCAATGCTTTCCTATGGACGCTGGCATCTTCTCACTGTGAGAAGCGCGGAAGCGCCTCTAGCGGCCGTCAATGAGACAGCCACTAGAGGCTGGATTAACCCTATTATAAACATAACAGTTTATAGAAGAAAGGGTTAATCCTAGCTGGACCAGGCACCCAGACCACTTCATTAAGCTGAAGTGGTCTGGGTACCTATAGTGGTCCTTTAAACGGCAGTGGCCACCATAACATGCACAGATAGTTAGAGCTAGCTTATTAGCTTAATTATGTGTTCTCCAATTTTCTTTTTACCCCCACTAGAATTGTATACTGTGTAGCATTTTGTTTGGGTTTATTTATTTTTTAAAGTATTTTTTTCTAGTCTTTTGTTGTATGTGAGGTATTGAAGAGAAGTGTTACTAGGTGAAGTTTAAATTTTAAGATCAATTTTATGTGATACATCTTTTCATATCCTAACTGCCCTGACACTACATTAAGGGTCCTTTCAGAAAGTAGTTTAAAGACTATGGAGACAACGCAGAACTTGGAGCTGGACTGCCACGTGTTCAGCTCTTCCATTTTATCCTCACAACGTTACATCTGTTACTGCATACAGGTTCCGTGATTTTGTCTTATAGGAACACTATAGTCACCTGAACAACTTTAGCTTAATGAAGCAGTTTTGGTGTATAGAAAATCCTCTTCCATTTAGGAGTTAAATCCCTTTGTTTATGAACCCTAGTCACACCTCCCTGCATGTGACTTGCACAGCCTTCCATAAACACTTCCTGTAAAGAGAGCCCTATTTAGGCTTTCTTTATTGCAAGTTCTGTTTAACTAAGATTTTCTTATCCCCTGCTATGTTAATAGCTTGCTAGACCCTGCAAGAGCCTCCTGTATGTGATTAAAGTTCAATTTAGAGATTGAGATACAAGTATTTAAGGTAAATTACATCTGTTTGAAAGTGAAACAAGTTTTTTTTTTTTTCATGCAGGCTCTGTCAATCATAGCCAGGGGAGGTGTGGCTATGGCTGCATAAACAGAAACAAAGTGATTTACCGTATATACTCGAGTATAAGGACGAGTTTTTCAGCACATTTTTTGTGCTGAAAACCCCCAACTCGTCTTATACTCGAGTCACTGTCTGTATTATGGCAATTTACATTGCCATAATACAGACAGGGGGCTGGCAGCGAGCGCTTACCTCTCCTGCAGCTCCTGTCAGCGCCCTTCTCCTCCGCGCCGGTCCGTTCAGCACCTCTGTCAGCTCCCTTCTCCTCCGCGCCGGTCCGTTCAGCACCTCTGTCAGCTCCCAGTGTAAGTCTCGCGAGAGCCGCGGGGTCATAGTGCGGCTCTCGCGAGACTTACAGTGTGAGCTGACAGGGGAGCTGACCGGACCGGCGCGGAGGAGAAGGGAGCTGACAGGAGCTGCAGGAGAGGTAAGTGCTCCCTGCCAGCCCCCCTCTTCCCCCCACTGAACTACCAATGCCACTGGACCACCAGGGAGTGAGAGCCCCCCTCCCTGGCCAGCTAGGAAGCAGGGAGGGGGGACGAAAAAATGAATATATATAAATAATAATAATAATAATATAATAATAAAAAATTATAATAATAAAAAAATATTAATGAAACAAAAACAATATTAAAATAATAATTAAAAAATAACCCCCCACCAAGGCTCTGCATCGCACTCTGCATCGCACTCTGCATCGCACTCTGCATCGCACTCTGCATCGCACTCTGCATCGCACTCTGCATCGCACTCTGCATCGCACTCTGCATCGCACTCTGCATCGCACTCTGCATCGCACTCTGCATCGCACTCTGCATCGCACTCTGCATCGCACTCTGCATCGCACTCTGCATCGCACTCTGCATCGCACTCTGCATCGCACTCTGCATCGCACTCTGCATCGCACTCTGCATTCTCATACACACGCACTCTGCATTCTCATACACACGCACTCTGCATTCTCATACACACGCACTCTGCATTCTCATACACACGCACTCTGCATTCTCATACACACGCACTCTGCATTCTCATACACACGCACTCTGCATTCTCATACACACGCACACTGCATTCTCATACACACGCACACTGCATTCTCATACACACGCACACTGCATTCTCATACACACGCACACTGCATTCTCATACACACGCACACTGCATTCTCATACACACGCACACTGCATTCTCATACACACGCACACTGCATTCTCATACACACGCACACTCACACTGCATTCATTATATAGACACACTGTAAATAAATATTCAATTAATATAATTTTTTTAGGATCGAATTTTATTTAGAAATTTACCAGTAGCTGCTGCATTTCCCACCCTAGTCTTATACTCGAGTGAATACGTTTTCCCAGTTTTTTTGGGTAAAATTAGGGGCCTCGGCTTATACTCGGGTCGGCTTATACTCGAGTATATACGGTAACTCCTAAATGAGAGTAAATTGAGCAGTGAAATTGCAGGGGAATGATCTATACACTAAAACTGCTCTATTTAGCTAAAGTAATTTAGGTGACTATAGTGTTCCTTTAAGTCAAAGGGCATTTAAGTACATCAGCTGTTACCTGCATTGGCCATCTACAGATCATGGCAGATTTAAATTGGGGCAAAGAATTTGCCTAAATTCTGCTTGAGCTTTCTAGAACTTTGTAGCCCCTCTTTAAAAAAATTAATATTTTTTTTAAATTGTTTGAAGTGGTCACGGTGCCTGTAGACTGTATATGCACAAACAAAGCAGTATTTCCATTCCTGCTTAGTTACACCTCTAGTGACCGTCACTCAGCCGGCTACTATAGGTGCTTCCAGTGTCAGTGCTGCGCAGATTGATCTTGGTGCCTTTTTAAAAAAGCTTAATATGGAGCCTAATGTCAGAACATTTTAATTCCACCTGTAACTATCTGGCCTCTGGATGCATGCCAGTTCAGTTACCAGTGTGCTCTCATCAGCCCCCCAGCACATCAGAGGCCCAATAAAGGAAGACAAGTAGCTTTTACCTTAAAGGCCGACTATAGTGCCAGGAACACCTACTAATTTTCTGGCTCTATATAGGGTCTTTATGTTCCCCCCCCCACCCTCAGGGTCCCACCCCTGCCGGGCTCTAGGGGGAGGAAGGGGTTAAACGCTTACCTTTCTTCAGCGCCAGGCTCCCTCGGCACTGGGGACTCTCCTCCCTCTTCCGATGTCATGCGCGGCAAGAGCCGCGCGCTTATTCAATCAGTCCATAGGAAAGCATTTTTCAATGCTTTCCTATGGACGTCAGCGTCTTCTCACTGATTTTAACAGTGAGAAGTGCCTCTAGCGGCTGTCAACAAGACAGCCACTAGAGGCTGGAAAGAGAAACTGCTTACAGCTGCAGGGTTAACCTTAGATGGGCCTGGCACCCAGACCACTTCATTGAGCTGTAGTTGTCCGGGTGCTTATAGTGGTCCTTTAGTTAATAGTTTTTCATTTTCCTTTTATTTAAGTGGACAAATAGTAATTCGGTGGGAACGGTTGTTTTCCTTGGACTCGACAGTGGTAGATCTCTGCATCTTATATGCTAGACTGCTCTTCCAGTAAAGTGTTTCCTAAAGAATTATACAGGTGCAGCTAGCCAATTATTTTATAGAACACACTGGTGTTGCTCTGGGTTTCTGATGGACAAAGTGAAATGCGCACACACAGGTGTTGATTTGTTTCCATTGCGTTGGTGTATACCTAAATTTTGGCAGTTTGGTGCGTAGGCACAGACCAGACAGAGTTAACTGTGAGGATCCCCGCCCACTGCCGGAAGCTCCATTTAATGGGGATGTGAGTGTCAGAATTGGACTATGGAGCAATGGAAGAAGGTTGCCGTGTCGTCTGAATTACATTTTCTTTTAGATCAGGTGGATGGACAGTGTGCTTTGTTTACCTTGGAAGGCAGCAGGATTCACTATGGTAAAAGGGCAGGCCGGCGGAAGCAGTGTTATGCTCTGGAAAACCTTGGATGTTACTTTGAAATGTTAAACCTACCTAGAGATTGTTTCAGACCATATACACGAGAGATCAACCGAAAATTGGTTTGGGCAATATTCCGTTTTTTTTTTTTTTTAAATTTTTTTTTTTTATCGACTGAAAATCACCAGTAATAACCGATAATGAGGTGGGCCGGTGTGTCCATAAGGCGGCACAAGCAGCCGCCTTAGCACACACCGACCCGGGGGTGCTAGATTGGAGTGACCGGCAGGAGGTGGGCGCACAGCGCTCCCTCCTGCCAAGCACTCTGTGTAGTGTGGCCGAGCGGAGCAGCAGTGCATACCGAGGTACAGGAACTTGAGAGCACTTCCTGTCAGTCCTACTGGGTACAGGAGACTAAAACTCCTGTACCGCGGGAGTCAAGACGGGGAAGTTACACTTTGGGAGAGGAGAAGGAAAGAACACTATGGGACAGGGGAGGGAAGTAAAGAATGCTACAGGACAGGAGGGGGGAGAGGAAAAATGCTATGGACGAGAGGGGTGGGGGGGGGGGAACATCGAGGGTGGGAGTTCCTAGCGCACATATTTACACACAAACACACTGCATCCACTACACAAACACACACTGCATTTACTAATTAAATACTCTCACTACATCCACTACACACACAAATATTCTTGAAAACATAAAAAATTCTGACAGGCATGTATATTTTGTGCATTTACCACTTAAAAAAAAAATTGCAAAAAAACAGTAAATGTGCAGAATATCAGTAAGCTATCGGCCTTAAAGTTCACAGATTATCGGTATCGGCTCAAAAAAAAAAACCATTCAATATTGGTCGATCCCTAATATACACCCCTTCATGGCAATGGTGTTCTTTGATGGCAGTGGCCTCTTTCAGCAGGATAATGGCCCTTGCCTGCCACTCTGCTAAAATTATTCAGGAATGGTTTGAAGAACATGACAACACCCCCAATTTCCCAGATCTCAATCTGATTTGAGCATCTGTGGAATGTTCCGGAACAACAAATCCGATCCATGTAGGCCACACCTCGCAACTTGCAGGACTTAAAGGATTTGCTGGTAATGTCTTGGTGCCACAGGACATGTTCAAAGGTCTTTTGTAGTCCATGCCTCGACTCATCAGAGCAATTTTGGCAGGACATGCTATTAGGCAGTTGGCTTTAGTGTTGTGTTGGTCAGTGTACTTACTGGGTGTATGTAAAATGTTCAATCAGGGATGATATTCCCAAAGTTTCAATTGCAACTATTTATATAGTGACAAAATGTTATGCAATGCTTTACAATAGGTAAATAAAACAAAATTCCTGACAAAACAGGATATTTCTTGGAAAAAGGATATTATTCTACAGTTTTACCATTAACATGAGTGATTTAGTTCTGTATGCTGTTAATCTACATTACTGGTGGAATTTTATTCTAACCAGTCTGTATATTCAGTCCTGTCTGACGATCAGATCCCCTGTTCTGTGTTCAGCAAGGGGTTTCCATTTTAACCCCTGAGATTATAACTTCTATAACATCAGCGAGATAACAGCTGTACGTGTAAATCTAAATTTGGGACCTAGTTTGCCTACTGATAAAAGTTGTATCTTAATATTGAATCCAGGATCTTTAAGGCTGAAATGTTTTTCTATGCTGGCCTGGTTTTTTAAGACATTGTTTACTCTAAATCTAAGACATGTAAGTTGCACCTACATTTGATTGATTCCCTATTTTGCATTCCTGGTGTATCAGATTCAGGTTAGGTGAAAGGCAAAGTTCAGAACATTCACACTGCAACTTGCAACCACTATGTTCTATTTTTTTTTTTTTGTTCCATCGAAGATGTGCTATTGATACTAATGGTAGTCCCTCCCATGTAGTAACCCATTATATCTTTTGGTCTTTCTTTTCTATTATCAGTTTATTGAAGCTGCTGTTTTGTCTGATTCACTTCATTTCAGTAGCTATGCTTTTATCTACCTATATCGATCAATGAGATGAGTTGGTTCAGCTATGGCTTTATCCACCCACTTTTTTTTAATTGGTCTGTGTGTGTGAAAATCTTTTCAGTGATGTGTATAAAGTACAAGCCATATTCTGACATTTCAGCGAAATAATATATATCGATAAACCGTACGTAAGATGCCACATGAAATGTTGAGAACATAGCAAATTTTGTTTTATAATATAACATGAAATAAACTTCTCTTAGCATGGCAGATAATAACAATAGAAAGGAAGCCAAAGATGGGTGGCAGGCACATGCTAGCTAAAACTCTGCCACCGACTGAGGGGAGTAAGATATGAGTAGGAATAGCTGACCGGTAATATGACCTCTCATAGAGAAGAAAAACAAGTGAAAATAAACATGAGATAATTGCATAGAATAAGTCGGGGCTCGACAAATCCCAGGCACCATGGAATTTTGCCATGGCTCTGATATGTGAGCTTGTTACCTCAGAGGCAGGCTGGAGACCAGCTGGGGTATTGTGGTGGCGGGCTGCAAGCTGGGGCATAATGGAGGGCAACCAGGAATAATAGACTCAATCAGGGTCTCGATGTGAACAGCAGATTATCCCCTTTGTTAGTAGTACTCTTTAGTGGTTTCAGTCGTTTGTTAGCTGGCGTTAAAACCCTCAGATCTGCCCCGCTTGCAGGAGCTCAAATACAGCACGTCTGCCCCATACAAAGGTCAGGCGTGTGTGAGACTTAATTTCCTCTATTTCTATATTATGACACTGCAAAGGAAATGTAGTAATAACCTCCAATAGCTCCACACTCTATTTAATCCTGCAACACCGTCAAAACAAATATAATAAAACCAAATATAGCGGGAATAGAAAGATACAGTGAATATATTAATAAGATTGATATTCTACAGGTGGAAAAAAAAACAAGCATAAATTAGCTTACAGTTTAGCTTCTAATACCGGCAACAGTCATTAAAACAAACTGTGATAGTACAATCTTTATACTCTTTAATGGCTTCAAGATAAAGCCACAACATGCATAGTGCAACACCATAAATAAAAATCACTAAAACACAATAAATTGCACTTACACATGTATGAGGCGTGAAAGAGGCAATTAAAGCCAATATACAAGTCACAGGAGCCAAGTTAAATAGATAGCTTCCAGTTCTCATTTTGGCCGCGGATGTAAAGGGTACATCAGCGGTCGTTAGCGACAGTTTTTTGTCAGAAGTACCCTGTACGTCCGCGGTCACTAAGGGATTAAACTGAAACCAGACTTCCAGGCCACTTATGTGTGACTTCTAACACCTTACAGAGTAGCTCTGCTGGGGTCCCAGCTTCAAAGAGGAATTTAGGTTGTAAGCTCTGACCTCCCATACGATCAAGTTAACCCCTTTTGCCTCCCTTCGAAGGAACTATTTAATTATTTAAGAATAAAATCTCTTATTATGGGAAGTCTTTTCGGAAACCTCTTTAATTGATCAGTTCATAGCATTCCACTTTAAAAAAAAAAAAATTGCATCTAGATTTAATCAATTTATAAGAAGCCAAAGGCAAATAGATAAAGCGTCTGCAATGAATAAATGGGAACAAGAACTCCATTTCTCATCCTCGGCTGAGGATTGGATTTCGAGTTTACGAGCTGTTAAAAGATATATACATGGGGTGAATAAACAAGAAGTGTACTTTAAAATTATATACCGCTGGTACCTGGTGCCTACTCGCCTCCATAGGTTTCAACCCACACTCCTACCAGATTGTTGGAGATGTGGTAGGGAGTTGGGCTCATTCTCCCACATCTGGTGGGACTGTGAGGAGTTGAAACCTATGAAATTAATGTTATCGAAACTGGTAGACTTTATTTATGAGGATCAAGTTGTTATTACGCCTCAAATGTTTTTTTCATTTAGATCTGCCAAAAAGTAACATAAAAGTAAAAATTCTTATGATCCATGGCAATAAAAATAGTTTTGGCTAGAAACTGGAGAAATATGGGCGCATTAAATTGGCATGATATATGTACACAGAGAGAATTTCAATGTAGTATGGAAGCCGGGTTAGCTCTAAATAAGATCTTTAGAGAGAAATATAATGAAGTCTGGGTCCCTTGGGTTAGATACCTTAACCATAAAACTCAATCCCTCCCTCCCCCCTATAGGTAGCCATCCCTAAGTTGCAGCTGGTAGGTGAGAGTATGTTGAGTGTACGGATAGGTGAGAGTAAGGATAAGAATTGTATTGTTTTTTCTTTTTTTTCTTTTTTTTTCTTACTATACGATTGTATGACTGTAGATACAGCAGAAGTTGAGCATATGTACATATGAACATGGTTTTATTATTATTATGCATAATATTTTATTGTAATGCAATTCATGGTACTGTGTTCTAAACATACCTTTTGAAAAGCTGTATATGGATGAAAATTTATAAATTGATAAATAAAGATATATATATATATATATATATATATATATATATATATATATATATATATATATATATATATATATATATATATATATATATATATATATATATATATATATTAAAAAAAAAAGTTAACCCCTTTTGAAGTTGACAATACTACCTCTACCGGGCAGCCAGTTCATATATGCACAAACATAACTTTCGTTTTACCGAACCGATCTGAGCGTTGTGTGCTCAGATCAGGGCTTATTTGGGGATATAATTTTTTGTGGGGTTTCCGATGCTGTTGTCATATATTTTTGTGACGTAAAAATTGTATGTAAGTTTTCCTATTTGAGAGATAATTGGATTAGCTTGATTGGAGCTCAATTATCTCTCAAGCACAATGGCTTGTGGGAAGGAAACCCCTGTCACTTTGTATTGGAAACCCCATACTAGGGGCGCTGCATAAAAAGCATAGTGTGGCCTAATAAAGTTCAGATTGCTGTTTACCCAACACGACTGGTTGCGTCCATTATATTGGGGAAACTTTTCACCAGGGGTCCTCAAACTATGGCCAGCCCGCCAGGGTCCTGAACCCGGCCCAAGCACTCAGGGCCACCTGATGGGCCCTATAGCTTCAGGGGCCCGGTCAGTGCTGCGGTCGTGCAATAGAACGACTGGGCCCCTTTAAAAAAAAAAGAAGAAAAAAAATATCACAGCTGCAAAGTAGTGCTGGAAGCAAGTGACGGCCGGTCAGTATGTGTCGGTCAGTATGTGTCGGTCAGTATGTGTCGGTCAGTATGTGTCGGTCAGTATGTGTCGGTCAGTATGTGTCGGTCAGTATGTGTCGGTCAGTATGTGTCGGTCAGTATGTGTCGGTCAGTATGTGTCGGTCAGTATGTGTCGGTCAGTATGTGTCGGTCAGTATGTCACTGTGTGTGTGTGTGATATATGTGTCTGTCTGTTTATGTATGTGTGCATAGAAATTCGTTCAGATTTTTTATAGTCTGGCCCCCAACAGTGTCTGAGGGACCGTGAACTGGCCCCCTGTTTAAAAAGTTACTTTCACTATATTCAGCACATCTGGAATTAGGACTCGTTTGAGGATTGAAGTAATAACCATAAGCAAAACAGAACAAGTAGTATATTCTTCCATAATGTTAATTTCTGCTCACCTAGGCATCTAATTAGTACATGTGCTTCCTACTCAAATCTTGTGCAATCTTAAACACCTTAATTTATTTTTACTATTCCTTAATGCCTGTCTAAGCCAATTATTTGCATTCATGGTTGTTACTTTGGCTTGAAAGTACATATTTTCCTTGTATTCTGCTTTTGATAATTGCTCTGTTTCTTTCAGGGAGTCTATCTAAAAGATATCCTTTCTTAAGGCCTTTGAACAAGATGCATGAGATTGGCTCTTAGGATGCATCATCTCTGGCTTGATGTGGGCCTGCTTATTTACATCACTTGTTTCTAAGCTATACTACCTATAATGCTTTCCTTTCAAAACATATGCCTGCATTTGAGAGATCAATCGTAATGTTGAGATTCTAGCAGCCCTGAATGTCCCTCTACAGATGTATTGCTTTGAAATACAAAAACACTAAGTTCTGCACGGTATATGTGTTCCCTGGGTCATTCCATGTCAGGTTACAATTACTTTGGAATTAAAAAATAAATAAAGCTAACTTCCCTCTGTTTTCCCGCTCAATCATGAGGTGGTCTAACACAAAAAAATTATTAAAAGGACACTATATGCATCCAGTCAATCTCATCTCATTGAAGTGGGCTGGATGCAGAGTCCCTGTTCCCTTAACCCTGCAGGTGGGCAGCGGGGGCCGATATCTGTATTCCTAATGCTACAGTCTTGATTGTGTCTACTTAGTTCAGACCTTCCCCCTCCCCTGGTGCTTAATTTTCTTGTTTTTTTTTTTTGATTATCCTCACCTTTTCTCCTTTTGCCAAATCTCCCTGTATGCTGCTATTTATGCCGAGACAAGTCCTTTTAACTTGGATTAATGGAATTCTTAACCCCTTAACACCGCAGCCAAATGTACAAGTTGTGAACGAAACAAAACGTAAACAAAACCTGGCATTTGCGCTATATGTCTGTCCAACCGTAATTCACCTCTTTCATATTAAATGCACCCCCCCTTATTATATATCATTTTATTCAGGGGAAACAGGGCTTTCATTTAATATCAAATATTTAGCTATGAAACATAATTTAATATGAAAAAAATGGGAGAAAATAAGATTTTTTTTTATTTTTTTCGTTCTTCATGACATTTTAACTGTCAATGTCATAATACGGTTTGCTTTTACTGCAATAAAATACACATATTTGTATTCAGCAAAGTCTCACGTGTAAAACAGTACCCCCTATGTACAGGTTTTATGGTGTTTTGGGAAGTTACAGGGTCAAATATAGCGTGTTACATTTGAAATTGAAATTCGCCAGATTGGTTACGTTGCCTTTGAGACTGTATAGTAGCCCAGGAAATAAATTTACACCCATAATGGCATACCATTTGCAATAGTAGACGACCCAAGGTATTGCAAATAAGCGATGTCCAGTCTTTTTTAGTAGCCATTTGGTCACAAACACTGGCCAAAGTTAGCGTTTGTATTTGTTTGTGTGTGAAAAATGCAAAAAACGCCAATTTTGGCCAGTGTTTGTGACTAAGTGGCTACTAAAAAATACTGGACATACCCCATTTGCAATACCTTTGGTTGTCTACTATTGCAAATGGTATGCCATCATAGGGGTAATTTTCATTCTTGGGCTACCATAGGGTCATAAAGGCAACGTAAGCAATCTGGCGAATTTTAATGTGAAAAAAATTAAACACAAGCCTTATATTTGACGCTGTAATTTTTGAAAACACCATAAAACCTGTACATGAGGGGTACTGTTGTACTCAGGAGACTTCGCTGAACACAAATATATGTGTTTCAAAACAGTAAAAAGTATTGCAGCAATAATATCGTCCCTGTAAGTGCTGTTTGTGCGTGAAAAATGCAAAAAACGTCACTTTTACTGGCGATATCATGGTTGTAATACATTTTACTGTTTTGAAACACTAATATTTGTGTTCAGCGAAGTCTCCCGAGTAAAACAGTACCCCCCATGTACAGGTTTTATGGTGTCTTGGAAAGTTATAGGGTTAAATATAGTGCTAGCAAATTAAATTCCCTATACTTTCGGCATGGGTGGTCAGGCAGGTCCCGCTAATTGTAATTAATTAGGATACCTAATTATGTAAAATTATTACATAAATATATGTGTAGAATTAATATATGTGTATATATATACATATGTGTATATATACGTATATATATATATATATTTTTTTTAATATTTTTATTTATATATAGGTATATATAGTGATATATACGTATATATTTATGTATATAGATATATATATTATTTCGTTATAAGTGTATTTTGATATAAATATATATATATATTAATATCAGAATACAGTTAGAACGAAATAAAACACATCTATATATTTTTTAATATTTTATTTTTAATTATTTTTTTTATTAAATTTTTTTACGTATTTACATATTAATTTTTTTTATATTATTTATAAATATATATAACAATAATTATATATATATTTAATCAGTATCAGTCTACGTGTAATTTGATATTAATATATATATATAATTATATATATATATTAATATTAAAATACACCTAGACGGTGTATGTGTATGTGTGTATATGTGTATATATATACTTAGATCATATATATATAATATATATATATGATCTAAGTATATAATTTATTTTTTTTTACACTGTTTTAAACATTTTTTATTTTATTTTCAGCCAGCAGGGGGACCAACTGTCATTACAGTTGGTCCCCTGCTGGCAATGCAGCAGGCAGCTATACCGGCCATGTGATTGTGAGGTCCTCGCAAGGACCTCACTCTCACATGGCCGGGAGGGCTCCTGGAGGGCGGACGTGCCGCGGGGGGCTCCCTGGGAGTCCCCCGAACCGCGATCGCCGGCGTGGGACCGCCAGCGACCGGGTAAGTTACTAAAAAACGGAGGGCGTACTATTACGTCCGGCGGCGTTTAGAGCCGCTTTTAAAAGGACGTAATAGTACGCCCTCCGGACTTAAGGGGTTAAACCAGAAATGTAAATATTACATAACTAATCCACATTTCAGGGTGAAAAACATTTGGACTATAATGTAATTTTCTTACCCGCACATTTTTCTCAGAGAACTTATTTCAATTAAAAACAATATATATTATTTAAATCAAACATTTTTATTTTTCCTTACATATCAAACCCAAATATGCTACTTTGGGTTCCTTTACACCTCTGAGTTGGTGATATCCCAAACTAAGCTGATCAATAATATTTTTATTTTTAGTTATGATGGAGTTTATAGTGTAAAAAACTAGAAATTGGTTATCTCTCATTTCCCTCAATATTTGACTTGACATCAGACTCTGATAGTTAAGGCTGGTTCGAATATGCTTTAACAGGTCAACTATTTGGTTATGGTTACATATTGCATTAGTCTTAATTGTTCGTATTCCTTCCTCCCCCCGCCCCTCCCCTTTTTCTACTCTCCCTTCCCCCTTTTAATATGATGTATTTGACTCCTTTGTTGGACATTGTCTGTTCCACATTTTTTTTTGTTTGTTCCACATTTTTTTTTGTTTGTTTTGAGGGAAAAATTGTATTTAAATACATTTATATCTTGCAAACCATAAAAATCTAAATGTGGCTCTGTTCATTGGAGAAAGCAGTGTGGTATTTGTGTATCTATTCCGGCCAATTAAAATTCACCAAAGTGGCACAGAGATGCTTTTTTTTTTTTTTTTGCCAAAAGGTTCAGGGGTTAAATTCAACTCCTTTTTATGATTTTTCTATCCTTTGCATGGTCACCGGACATTATGTGCGTGATCATTTTATAGTGGGTGTGATGTGTGCTAGTTGCCTCATTCATCCCTATTAATCCCAAATTCCTTAGTTATTCTTGACTTATTTTCTGCAGGATCATTTAGATGATGTATCAGACACTGTGACCATTAATCTCCTTGCTGTGATGAGATCTTTGTTAGCAGTGAAGTGTAGATGAATTTTGGGCCGCTGGTGAGTATTCTTATGCATTGTGTACACTGCCTTCCATATTTTTTTATTAATATGAAATATACAGATTATGAAGTGAATCATAGATATTATTTCCCTCTATCGCACATTTTTATTCATTCTGATCAGTGAGCTTTATTAATGATGTATGATCTATGTAGTGATATTAATCAATAATCAGACAATCACAGATACATTTATTGTTTTTATTTTTATTCTGCAATATACAGGCAGTAATTTTAACATTGTTGCAATTCTTATGACCAATATCTTACTTATGCAGAGGAAGGCAAGGAAAAACCATGGTGGATGTCTCACGGGGGGAGGGGGGGATTCATTCCTGACCTCACTTTTGGGGATAGGTTTTAAAACGTGGACCAGCCACCTAATTTTTTGTTAACTGTTCATTGCTGAACATATTGCATTAATATGATAAAATAATGCAGAGAAGGTCCCTTCTCACAGAGCTTACTTGCGAATATGAACCCAAGTTACAGCGCTTGCATGCTAATATGAATAATACAATACAGAGTAGGAGTCCCTGCTCACAGAGCTTACATGCTTATATGAATGGTACATTACAGAGTAGGAGTCCCTGCTCACAGAGCTTACAATCTAATATGAATAATGCAATACAGAGTAGGCATCCCTGCTTACAATCCAATATAAATGGTACAATACAGAGTAGAAGTCCCTGCTCACAGAGCTTACATGCTAATATGAATGGTACAATGCAGAGTAGGAGACTGCTCACAGAGCGTACATGTTAATATGAATAGGACAATACAGAGTAGCAGTCCCTGCTCACAGAGCTTACAATTCAATATGAATGGTGCAATGCAGAGGAGGAGTATCTGCTCACAGAGCATACAATCTAATATGAATAATACAATACAGATTAGGAGTTTTTGCTTACAGAGCTTACAATCTAATATGAATAATACAACACAGAGTAGGAGTCTCTGCTTACAGAGCTTACTATCTAATATGAATGGCACAATACAGAGTATGGGTACCTGCTCACAGAGCTTACAATATAATATGAGTAATACAATACAGAGTAGGAGTCTCTGCTTACACACTATTAAAAATGGTGCAGTATAGAGTAGGATGTCTGCTTGCATAGCTTACATGCTAATATGAATGGTACAGAGTAGTAGTCCCTGCTCTCAGAGTGCTTGCTAGGAGCCAGTGTTCCACACCTTTTATATGATTCGCCTACATCCGTAATGATGCGTTACAAGCAAGTGCAGTTGCGGTGGTACGCGTGCACAGGTTGCGATGTGCTACACTGGGGGTTTGTGATACGCAAAGCGACTTAGGATTTTAGGTGCACAATTCAATTTTTCCAGAGTTATGGAGGCTGTCTATTCCCTGGTTCAACTACCTTTTTGATGGGTGCACTCTTCATTTGCTGTGTGCTCTCAACAGTCCTCCAGCACACCTAGAGGCGATTTTGAGGCAAGACGCAAAAAGATTCAAGTTTTATTTTATAGATTTATTTCACTGACTTCAACAAGAAGAAATAAAGACCACCATGTGATTACAGAAATCATTTGGGGGGGAAGGTTCCGTAGTAAAACTAAAGATCAATGGTTTTGATGCCAGAGCAATAAGTGGAAGACTTCCTGCCTTCGTTTTCCCAGGAAAGACATCCACCACAGATTATTTGGTCCTTGCTATTTTAAGAGGATACCATTTTGAGTTGAATGGTCTTTTAGGCTTTTAAGTCCACTCACCCAAAACTGCTTCAACTCTATTTGCAGAAGTAAAAAAAAAAAAAACCTCCACCCACAGAACACGTTTCAGGAACCTCTACATATGGCTGTTTCTAGTTCAAAAGCCATTTGGGTCATTGAGACCAAAACTACTTGTCAGAGACATCGAAACAGTCTATGTTGGCCATATGGCTGGATTTTAAATCAAGTGAACTCTGTATTGGTTCCCACTAGAGTGATTAGGTTTTTGGGTCTCCTCTAGACTTCGCTCAAAGGAAAGTGGTGTTTTTTGTTTTTCCAGCAGAAAGGAAACCTCATATCTTCAGGTCTATTATGGCTCTTTAAACTAAATGTTCCGTAAGAAAAGCAACGAGGTTGTTCTCTCTTTACCGCTTCAATTCCAGCTGTCAGTTGGACCAAGGTATGAATGAGGCCTTGATAAAGAAATATTCTGTCAGAATGGAACAGAAGAGCCTCTTTGCTGGACCTATTGATGAGAATTTATCCATACACAATAAACAGTTTTTGATTTGGTGGTAGACGTCTTACATACAGTCTCTTTAGATAAAATTCCTTATAACGCAACTGGAGTCTCTCTTCCTGCCTTGGGTGCAGAAGTCACCTTCTCTCTATTTGCAGTTAAACTTGAAGAGAAACCAATGTTTTGATAGATGCTCTGGGCAGTAATTATTTTAAGCAAGGATATTGGTCTCTTTACCATTAAACTTTTCAAGGAATAGTGTTGAGATTCAAAAACTCCATAAATAGACCTGATATCTTTAAGAATACACAAGAAAACCAGACGATTAGTCTCTATCAACCAAACTAGCAATGGAGGGAGACAAGAATCATTGCAATTCTTCCCTTCTGCCTTGGAGCAGTTCTCAATTTTCGTGAGCATTTCAAAAATAAACTTCTGGCACCTGTCAGTAGAGAAACCAGGTTGTGTTTCAAGACGTGTACTGACTCTTAAAACATTCAATCTTGTCAGTTCAAATGGCCCAAGACTGGAAGTTTGACTTATTACCTCAAAGAAATAATTTACAAGTAGACTTTATTCCAGGATCTGGAGGACATTCTATTCTATCTGGTTCCTGGGAATTCACAAAAAAATCAACTTCTGTTAAGAATATTCTAAGATTTGCACATTAGGGCTTTGCGAAGGGTCTACATTCAACATCTTTGCTAGTCCAAAATTCAGAGACTTGGCTTCAGATCCTCTGATCTCCAGGTTTTTCAAAGCCTTCTCTAATCTCCTCCCAATAATCAGACAAATGGTTCTTCCGTGGGATCTTTGGTCAACGCTTTGTGAATCCCCTTTTGAACTGTTAGAGGAATGCAATGTCTGCATCCTTACCTTTTCTGGTGGCTGTTACATCAGCAAATCAGTTTGGGGAACTTCAGGCTTTACAACACATCCTCCCTCTCTGGTTTTCTTATAGATAAGGTATTTTTTTCTTTGGTGAAAAACCTCAAGGAAATTGTGCTTCCAACATTGTCAGAACCCTTGGAACAGGAAGGAAAGTAAAATTCATTACCTTGATGATGTTAAGTGCACTTCAGTGCTATTTGGAATGACCAAAACCTTTTCGTTGTTCCAACAGGCTGATTGTTTGCTATCCTAATCAAAAGATCTCTTGGCATTCAATGGCTCATTGGCAAGATGGAATAAAGAAGCTATCATGCTTCCCTACAAGTCCCCTAAGTTACTTCTCAACTTCATTTAAAGGCTCATTCCACAAAAGGAATTGGTAAATCATGGGCATCTAAGGTATTGGCAACTTTGGCTCAGTTTGCTAGGCTGCAACATGGTCCTCCATTCACACTTTCTCAAAATACTGTTAGGCATACAAGTCTCTTAGGATTCTGTTTTTGGTTGCAAGGTGCTTATTGCTCTGGTAAATGTCTACATGCCCATTTGGGAATACTTGTTTATCCCTGTTGTTGTGCACTTTTTCTAATCTAGAGAGAGAAAAAAGGTTATTTTATTTTTCTTGCCTTTCATTCCATGTTTAATTTTTATCCCTCAATGGATCTTTTGAAGTATTGATCATTTGCATTCTTTACAATTTGCATTAGAAGAGCTGCAATATTTCCACTCTAGAAACATTTTGGAAGCATTAAATCTTACTGATTTTCCTCAGAGATGAAGACTGAATATAAAACAAGCTGACTGGTAAATATCTTGCACTGAATGACGAAGCAAAGATGTGCTTGGAGCACTGGGGATAAAGACTGTTGTGATGCAATCAACCTGTCATACCTGTGATATGTCCACTAACATTTTAACATAGTGAATTAGGCTGAAAATACCTTATTCAAGTAATGAAGGGGTTTGGGAACAGGATGAAAATAAGTCAAGGACAGAAAATATTTTCAAAAGGAATATATATATATAACATTTCATTTTAATTAACACAGGAAAAAAAAAACAAGCCTCGTTCATGTATTAAATTTGCATTTGCTGACACTTTATTTACTTATACTGTATATGTTTACAAATTAAAGCTTAAAAATGAATTTTAATTTTTTTTTTTTATTATTAAAACTATAAAAGAGTTGAGGCTCGTTTCTGTAAAATACATAAATCCTGAATCTTTACTAGCAGCAAGACCTGTGAGTCCTCTTCTTTCTATTGCTTGACACCTGGGAGATGAAGTTCTGGGCTGGCAGGTTTTTTTTTGGGCATGGGAAGAGAGGGGATTTTCAAGCCCTGCTTCTGAGTGTCATTTGGAGGACAGGATCTGAGCAGTCTGGCACTCACGGAGTCAGTTGAGAGACAGTGGAGGTTGTTGGTCTCTCTGAAACAGGAAGTAGTTGCAGATCTGGCACATGGCATGCTGGAGCCAAGGCAGGATCGGAGGTTAGCGGGGAACCTGGAGGAAGGCTGGAGCAGAGGCTGAAATTAAGGATTGATCAGAATTTAGAATAATTCCGGAGCAGGGGTTTCAGATGACTGTAATTGGACGAGACTGCAATGAGATGTGCTGGTTGTATAGTCTATCCAATGTAATATAATTTTTATACTTAACCACAGAAGGTAATCTACTCCGAGACTAACTCTCACCTGCTTATCTTAACCTCACCAGACCTCTCTGCAGCTAGCCACCCCTCCTCATCTTCCCTTCAGCCAGTTACTCTTCGTCTGGGGGTGGTGGGGTGTGCAAAACACATTGCACACAATTAGAAAACGTCATCACATTCACACTATGGAAGGGGCACAGGGATAGAGTGGGTGAGATACTCTGAATTTTGGCACAGTAAATCTGCTTGAGGCCAAAGGTTGTGATTTATAGCTGAACTGTAAAAATGTTTCAAAACTAGCCTTTCTATTAATATTTTATTTGGATGAACAAAAAAAATGGTAGCTTTCCGAGTAACCATGTTAATGTCCAGGGCTCTAGACAGGCGCAATCTGAAATAATGGTGTGTATACATATACTCACTATACTTATTTTATCAAGTTTATATTAACATTCTCCAACATTGGGATATATGAAATTTCACGTCGCTGATGTGTGTGTGTGTGTATCCTTGTAGGGTGTTATTTCAGCCTAACATTAATGCTCGTCACACATTCTCAAGCTGCACATATGCTATATTGCTCTTCCCATAAGTTGAATGTCCTAATTGCAAAGCTGGTATATGTAATGATGTGCACTCTAGCTTCACCTTACTGGGACATGATCTCTGGTGTTCCTCGAAGTAGGACACCAGAGATAAAAATCTGGAGCCCAAAATTCAATGGTTGTGAGGGATGTATTATGACTTACTAAAAGAAATGCAAAGTACGCATATAATTATGCCCATGTATGGTCAGATGACAAAGAACTTCGCTCATTATAGTTTAAGGGATATTCACATCTGGAAGAAAATACATTTGATTTATAATGTAAAACCTTTTAAAGGAACACTGTAGTTTATGAATGATAAACTGTATTCCTAACAGTGTCCCTCCCCCGAGGCAATTCCCTCTCCCCCCCACTCCACCAAGGCAAAGGGTTAAAAACATTTCCCTTGTTCCAGTGCTGAGGTCCCTTGGCGCTGGCTCCATCTCCACCTCCGATGTCAGCACGAGGAACCGCAGAGCCACACACACATTAGGCCTTCCTCATAGGAAAGCATTCAATCAATGCTATGGGGATTTGTAAGATGCTAGGCTAAGTGGCTTTCTAAGTGCCAAAGCTGCTACTACTTATTGTAATGTGAAAGTGAACCTGTAGTGAAAAAAAGTTTACTGACCTTCAATCGCTCCCATTTACATTGAATACTCCATATATCACAAAGATACATGGTGTATTCAAAGTGTAATATAAAGATTTACTCACTTTTTCTCCGTTACAGCACTGCCATAGTCGTGCTTCGTGGGTGTTACTCTTTGCCTAACACCCACCTCTGGACCATCTTCAACTCCTCCTCTGTTTTTATTTGATTTACCTTACTTGGGACATATCACCATGCAGGGCAAATCTCGTCACTGATGATGGCAAGCTCACTTCTTTGTCAGCGTTGGAACAGAGTTACCTTACTCTAAGCCAATAAATGGCGACTGGATCGGCATCCAGCTTGTGAAACTCTGTGAAGGCTTGAAGTGTGTCACCAGGGATGAAATTAACCTTTCTGCCTAGAGGTGACCAGGGTGAGAAGGGAAACCTATTGAGAGGGGAAAAGCCAACATGATCCAGGAACTCAAGGTTGACATGGTGGCAGATTTATTGAAGAATCAGAATATCAAGTTACAACAGTAATGTTTTGATCTCAAATGAGGTCTTTATCAAACTCGAGCTTGAACCACTGCTGTTGTAACTTCATACTCTGATTCTTTGTATCATATTGCTTTTTCTACCTATGTGTTGAGGTTGCTAATCTCTGGTCTGGTTTGGCATGTAAGATAATCAATTGAGAAGAGTACAGACACTTTTTTTTTTTTAAACTGAAATTCTTACCTGGGCCAATGCATGTGATGTCAATAAGATGGTTGTGTTTGAGTCTTAGAGGTGACCTTTCTGATGTTTGGTTGTAGGCTGGTGGATGAAATCTGTAGAATGATCTTTCATCTCCTCTCATCGTTCCTAATTTTGTATCTGCTTCAACTCTGACATGTCTCCCCAACCTCTTCATAATCATCTCTTTCCTTGTGTCTCTACCTACCCCTTCCTGCCTTCTGTCTCTCCAAAATAGCATTTCACAGCTGGCGCACATGCTTAATTGTCGTGAAGCATCATTTTTTTGTGGGCCACTGGTTAGTTAAATGTGAGCCTGATACTGTACCTTTCTCACAGTTTTGTCATTATTAATACTATTCACAAAGCGCCAACAAATTCCACAGCGCTGTGCAATGGGTGGATAAACAGACACATATTTGTAACCAGACAAGTTGGACACACAGGAACAGAAGGATTGAGGGCCCTGCTCAATGAACTTACATGCTATAGGGAGTAGTGGGGTACAGTGACACAAAAGGGCGGTGAGGGAGCAGTGATGTCCCTGCTCAGTTCCCTCGCGTGCCTCTTATTGATGCCGGAGCCGGACCAACGTCCTATTCCGGCTCCAGCATCACTGCTGTGTGCGCGAGGGAGATCACTGCTCCCTCGCCGCCCACCGGCATTTTATTTTTTTCATTTTTGTGGCGGAACACCAATTGGGAAATGCTGCTTTAGAACAATCGTGCTTTGGGGTATTGTGTTCTTTGTTTTGCATTTGTTTGTTTTTTTTCCCCCACGAGCTAAACAAAATAAAAATGTAAAGTCATACTTTAAAAACAAAACAAAAAAAAAACATTTTTTTAATTCAATCTCTATTCTCACTGCAAAATGTTGGACTAAATTATTGCTGCCTTTTTTTTTCTTTACTAGTTCAGCCACTGATACATCTTCTTGTACGAGTGTGACTGAAATTCATAATACGTAACTCACGGTTTTATTTTCATCTAACTGTAACCTATTTTTACACAAGCCAATTTCTGGATCATTTACCATGCTTTTTCATGTAGGTCTCTATTGGAGGTCCCATCAAGTTTTGCAACAATGGCTCATTCAAAAGCCAAAGCCAATGATGGGAAAATCACGTATCCCCCTGGGGTGAAAGAAATTTCAGACAAAATCTCTAAAGAAGAGATGGTGAGACGATTGAAGGTGAGTTTTCACTTGATAACTGTTAATATGCAAAATCTGCATGTTTTGCCTTTCCATTCTTTCCCTACCAACTCTGTGTTTGCAGTCTAAAATAACAGGGACTGTGTACCCCTTTCTCAATGTTCCTCTGCTGTTTCTCAAACTGTGCAGAAACCCCCCATTTCTTACATTTTCTGGTCAGGCTTCCATTGTTGTACTTATCCCTCACCATCCTGCATTGCACCTTTAATTATGGTTGATTGTTTTCGGACTTGTTCTGTGTTAAATTTATACGTGTATTTTAATATTTTACATTTTTAATATATTGTACCATATTGTAAAAATTGAATTTTGTGGAACAGGACATGCTTGAAAACAGCAGAAATCTCAATGAATCCTTGATAAATATTTTTGAAAAATAAATTGTACACAAGGCACAGTGTGAAAGGCTGTGTGAATAAACTCCTGAAGAACACAAGGGGTTTGATTTTGTGTGTATATATATAAGCGTTTAAAATAGTAACCTCAATCTTTCCTCTTTAGATGGTTGTGAAGACCTTCATGGATATGGATCAAGATTCTGAAGAGGAAAAAGAACAATATCTTAATCTTGCACTACACTTGGCATCTGACTTCTTTCTCAAACATCCTGATAAAGATGTGCGTTTGCTTGTAGCATGTTGCCTGGCAGATATATTCAGGATTTATGCTCCAGAAGCTCCATATACGTCTCCGGATAAATTAAAGGCAAGTGTGTGTGTGTGTGTGTGTTTGTATTTTTGTATCTATTGGTAGTTGCGAACTGTGCTTTATAAACATATGTCCCTCTGTAATAGCGTACCTGGTGTTCAGAATCCAATTTATATTCTAGAGACAAAAAAAAAATACAATTGTATGCATTTGTAAAGTTTCTAGGATGAACAGTTTTCTTTTATAGTTAAAAATCTGTGTGTTTTTTTTCTCAATGAATGCACATTTTATTCTCAGGTGATTTATATTGCAGAGGAAAATGTGTCATAAATATACTTATCTTTTTATTTATCTGAAGCATTTCTCTACATTACTAGACAGACCTGAAAATGTCTTACCACTGCAAGCCTGGAGAGCCCATGGCTACTAAACACGGTTGAATTTTCACTTATTATAAGCTGGCGTACAATTTGTGCCCAGGAGAATTGCTTTGACCATATACACAACATGAAGTTTTCCATTAAACTTTGTTCCCATTGTAATGGTGTATGATTGTTCCTTTTACTGTAAAATTAGAATTTGCCACCCATGCCTTATGTAAAAGTATTTGTCTTCTATCTAAATTAAATGTTTTTAGTAAAGATTGAGCTTGTCTGACAAATGCTCAAGAAATACCAGCCAAATTATGCTCAGACATATGATTTTTCTGTTTTATGTCTTTTCTTCTTAATCACTGTTGAATGCCTTCACTCTTGAAAGAATAATTATTCATACATACCAATTTATCTCTGTAGGATATTTTTATGTTCATAACCAGACAGCTCAAGGGGCTCGAAGATACGAAGAGTCCTCAGTTTAATAGATATTTCTATTTACTTGAGGTAAGAGATTAATTAGGTTTTTGTGTAGGTCTGTGTATTGGTACTAATCTGTTGGTATGTGTACACTTTTATTATTATTATTTTTTTTTAACACACCTTCTCCTATTTTACATTTTATTTCTCATTTCCACTTAGAACATTGCATGGGTCAAGTCATACAACATATGTTTTGAATTAGAGGACAGTAATGAAATCTTCACCCAACTTTACAGAACTCTGTTCTCCGTTATTAAGTAAGTAGTGTTGTTGATCCTACAAATGAAATTTGCTTTATATGTCATTAGTGTCTATTCTATCTTAATTCTAAAAGTGCAGATTTCAAGAGGAATAAAGCTTCTAGCTTGCACCCTCCCAGCTATGATCAGACAGCAGGGGAAGTATTCCTCCTCACATGCAATGAGTGCTCACTCAAAGCGGATGTGAGGCTTTTCACAGCGAAGCGTTTTTAGTGTATTATAGCTATTGCCTCTAATCCTTGCAGGTAACAGTTTGTTGTGAGCCCATAAATCTAAATTAACTATAGAACACTTGATTGTTACGAAGTAATACATTTTAAACTGTTGCAGTGTTCCTTTTAATACTGATAGTTTAACCCCTTAAGGACACATGACATGTGTGACATGTAATGATTCCCTTTTATTCCAGAAGTTTGGTCCTTAAGGCGTTAAAGGACCACTATAGTGCCAGGAAAACACTCGTTTTCCTGGCACTATATAAGGTCTCTAGTTCCCCCCCACCCTCAGGGCCCCCCCTCCGCCGGGCTCTAGGGGGTAGAAGGGGTTAAATTTACCTCTTTCTCCAGCGCCGGGCGGGAGGTCTCTCCTCCTCCTCCTTCTCGTCGTCATCGGCTGAATGCGCATGCGCGGCACGAGCCGCGCGCGCATTCAGCCAGTCCATAGGAAAGCATTCTCAATGGTTTCCTATGGACGCTGGCGACTTATCACTGTGAAAATCAGTGAGAAGCGCGGAAGCGGCTGTCAATGAGACAGCCACTAGAGGCTGGATTAACCCTATTATAAACATAGCAGTTTCTATGAAACTGCTATGTTTACAGCAGAAAGGGTTAATCCTAGATGGACCTGGCACCCAGACCACTTCATTAAGCTGAAGTGGTCTGGGTGCCTATAGTGGTCCTTTAATCACCAGGAAATAGCACAACAGGTTGTCTGACAGACGCGGGGGCGTAATAAAGTTAATTTATAAAGGTTAATAGCTATTAAAAGCTGTACTTTTTGCAAAATGAAAAAATAGCAGCTAGCTAAAGTGCTTTAGGGGTCTGGAGTGTCCCTTTTACATACATGCCACCACTCTCTTTTTAAAACATACAAAAATAACTCCAAAACACTAGTGAATTTGGCCAATAAAGGATGCAGGCACATTGCTCAACAATTTGGCATCCTAATTGCTATATAGGTGTTTGTTTGTGTGTCTCTCCCTCTCACTATTGTGGTATTGACCAATGTGTTTGTTTTTTGTTTTAGCAATGGCCATAATCAGAAAGTTCACATGCATATGGTGGACCTGATGAGCTCTATAGTCAGTGAAGGAGACACAGTTTCTCAGGAGTTATTGGATACTGTTCTAGTAAACTTGGTTCCTGCACACAAGGTATTGTCTTTTTACTGTCTGATTAAATAACACTATAATGTTACACAACAAATGTAAGCAATTCTCTGCTATAAACTTTAGAAAATGTGTTTAAGTCACATGACATGTTTAATACAATATTTAATTTGTATTTATTTTTTCCTTTTTATCTGGCAATTGGCATTTATTTTTTGTGAGAATATATATGCTGTATTTAATTGTTTTGGGGATGCATAGTGTTTACTTGTAATTTGCCTTCTTAGCTTCTCATTAATGAGAATTAACTGAATGTTAAGCAACACTGTTCCTTCCAGGTCTCTGCATAAAAATGTGTGATAATTATGACATTAAAAATGTGTATATTTGTTTGCTGCTTTTATTTTTTCTAAATGTGTTTTTAAATGTCTGGCTGGCTGCAGATGCCTTTTAGATTTTCTTTGTGTGTGTAACTGCAGATGTCATAGGCTGTTTGTGCAATTAATTGGAACTCTAAAGCAATTTGCAGATTTTGAGGTAGATTTTTGAAGGGTTACTTCGACCAAAAAAAAGTATCTTAATAAAACATTTCTGCTTAGAGTAATCTTTCCTATAATACTCCCCTCTTCCTCCCGCCGCCTTAGAAAAAACAATAAAAAAAATAAAGCCAAAACTTGCCTCTATTGCAGCGCCGAGGCAAAGTTCTCCCTCCTCAAGGGATAGGGAGGGATGTTGGGGGAGGATAAGGACATGAGCTGCACTGCGGGATGGTGCGTTGTCACCAGCATGCTTGTGTGTTGAACTCGCATGTCTTGAATGCACCAAATTGACATTAGCCAGCTTGAAACTCTTGCATAACCTTTTCAGTGCCTGCTTTGAACTCATGTATACATAGCCTGAATGAAAGACTTGTGGCCTTTCTCCCATGTTTCTGCTGTTCCAAAAAAAGGCATGGAAAACCCAGTTTGAAGTGCCTTCCGATTTTGCAACAAACTAGGAAAAAAATATTTCTCGACCCCTGAATGAAAGGCAGACCTTTCCATGGATCAAGAAGTTCTTATTCCATATATTAATATTATACACCTGAATGCTATATTTTTGCAATCATTCATCCAGTTGTATAAATATCTTTATACTCTATAAAATCACTTTTTCAGGCAGTGAATTCCACATCTCATTAGACTTACTGTAAACTCAAGAGGTGCTTCTGCGTCACAAACAGAGCAAAACTGTCTTGTGATGCAGAAACCCCCATAGGAAAGTATTGATTTCATGCTTTCCTGTATAGTAGCTTGGATGAATGTGCACCACTTGCTGTGCAGCATCAGTTAAGGCCGTGCCTCCACCAGGGTGTTGCAGGGGGTTGTGAAGTAAGCAGGGTAAGTTAAAAATCTTTTATTTCTTTTTGGGAAAGGGGCCTTCATCCAGAACTAGGAACAGGGATACTAAAGCGTTGGGAATACAGGTTCCTTTAGTGACAACTCGCTGTACTTTCTTTCAGCCAGTGTTCTATCCAACAACAAGAATTCTTCTTTAGACCTTTTTTTTCCCCCCCATCATCTGAGCACCAAGGTTTTGTGTGTGGAACCGTATCAAATGCCTTTGCAAAGTCTAAGTAGCTCCAATTCTCTGCAACGCCCTGCAATGGCTGTGATCAACTTGGATTTTGATTCAGTATTCCAAAGATATGGAAACTTTGCTGGCTAGCAGATTCTTTTGTATCACTTATTTTGAAATCTTTAATGCTAAAGTTACACGATCAATTCACAATACTGAATTGTGGTCATGGTGCAAGGAACTTTGTATGTGCAGCAGTTGTGTGGAATGCTGCTCATACAGAGATTATTAATTTGAAATCCACCTCCAGCAGCATAATAGGCCTGCCTGGGACAAGAGTTCTGGGCTGGATCATTTTAAATCTGTCATTGAGGTGAAGCAGATATCACTTTGGCAAAGTCACAAAGAAGTTGGTAGATTGGGATTACTGATCTTGCTATGCGTATGTTCTCAATGATGAAGATGGGGAAGGCACCTTACAAATGAGTGTAGTTTGAACATGTATGCCAAAAGAACTGCCACCCTTACTACCATGTGGTATAAATCCAATCAAGAAAACTTGATTCTGGTTGGCAAATAAAATTAAACCAGACAAGTTGGCTGATCTGTTATATCATACAAAGTAAAACAAAATCTGTAAGGAGAGGGAGTTCTGAGAAATATTTTTAGCTCTACTAAGTATGCAGAATTACTGATATTTATTAATCTATTTGTCCACATAAACATAGTGGACATAATACCATCTAGTTACTTCAACAATTATCTGACCCGTGCCACATATTTGATTCAGCGTAGTGTACGTGACAGGACTTTCTTCATGGAATAGTTTGTTGGCAAAATGGAGTTTGCATTGTTGGCACAACTGCTAAGAAATACTAGTACAGCTGAAAGTTTGTATAGCATTTTGCATACATAGTATACAGACAATTTTCTATTCCACTTTCTCTTTTATGACATTGCAGGTTAAGATAAAAAAAAATCAATAATAAAATAAATTCCATACATTTGTAATTCATTTAATCAGACGTTTATTTAAATCCTTTCAACTGGTGTTAAGCAAGTCATCATGTTTTCAATTCCCCTAGAATTTGAACAAACAAGCCTATGACCTGGCTAAAGCATTGCTGAAGAGAACAGCTCAAGCTATAGAACCATACATCACAAATGTAAGTTTACACATTTTGCCACACCTGTAAAATGTTTCAGTGAACCTGTACTTGTAGAAATAAATCTTAATGTAGAAAGCAATGGGCACTAAGGGGCTGAAAAGTATTGATCATTATTTGCTGAAATTTCTTGGGCAATTTGCTTATGAGGTGGGGGTTTGTGTGTAAATATTTAAATTAAATGAGACTGATGTACTAAAATGTGCAGGGGTTTCCATGAGTACACAATATCACTCAAAGATAGTGGAGTTGCAACCAATGTGTTATGCTCCCCTTAATAATTTTTTGTGACTAAATAAACCAGCCCCCCTCTCCAAAAATATTGATTAACAAATGGGAAGAAAATAGCTTCACAAAATGTTTGGCGCTGAGTGTAATGTTAAGTGATGTATGTTGATGGTTCAAACTGTGTACACGCGATATGGTACTATATTGAACTGCTTCCGATGTAAAGTTTACTTTGCAGTACCCCTATACAGTATATATTGGTATTTATAGTCCAAAATGTGAGCTAGGGTCCTCTACACTGAGGCCAAACTGAGGTGGTGGTATGATTTGATGCTTGTAGCTTTGTAGGGAAATAGGCTGATCTGTTTAATACTTTGTATCCTACTGTTTTAGAAATCACAATTCTGCATTCATTGGGAAAATATTAAGGTGTTTTTGTTTTTTCCTTCCTTTTTTGCTAGTTTTTCAACCAGGTTCTCATGCTTGGCAAGACTTCTATTAGCGATTTATCCGAACATGTCTTCGATCTGATTCTGGAGTTGTACAATATAGATAGCCATTTGCTCTTGTCTGTTTTACCTCAGCTGGAGTTCAAACTCAAGGTAATTGCTTTTATTTTATTTACCATTTTGTGTTTTTTTTACAAAATAGCTGCACCTACTGAGATCCAGTGTCCAAGCAAGATAACATAAATATATAGGCAATTGGGAGTATAATTATAAGATACAAAGCAAGTAAGGGAAGGATGAGGGGGGTAGGGGTTTGACTGTCACGTTAAGGAAAGGGTCCTTAAACTTTTTAAACGGGGCCAGCTCACGGTCCCTCAGACACTGCTGGGGCCCGGACTATAGTTTGACATTTTTTTAAACAAATTCCTATACATACTGAAACCGACACATATAAAGACACACATACACATACTTTAGCTTAGTGCAGCCTGCCCCTTGTTTTCTCACACATACACATACTAACATACATACAGACACAAACACGCTTACATGCTGACATAAGACTTACATGCTGACACAAACAGCTATTTTTTTACTTTTTTTGCAGGAGGGTGGCTGTGGCTGATAAAAGTCGGCGTGGCTCTTCCTTCCTCGCTGCCTGTCTTTCTTCCCTCCTGAGCGGAGGGAGCTGGGAGGAAGTGACGGCCACTTCCTCCCATCACTACTTTGCTGCTGTGTTGTGTTTTTTTTTTTTTTTTAAACCCCTTAAGGACCAAACTTCTGGAATAAAAGGGAATCATGACATGTCAGACATGTCATGTGTCTTTAAGGGGTTAAAGGGGCCTGGCCGCAGCGCTTAACGGGCCTTTGAAGATATAGGGCTCATCGGGTGGCCCTGAGTGCTTGGGCTGGGTTCAGGATCCTGGCGGGCCGAATCCGGCCTGCGGGCCGTAGCATGAGGACCCCTGCTTTAAGGCCACCACAAAAGAGTTGGAAGAAATTTGAAACATTCTAGGAATTCTAACTTTAAAGTAGTAGAGCTGTCCCTATGCACAAGCAAATAGTTAACCAAAAGGTAGAAATATTAATTCTACTACTTGTGTGTGCTTTTTTTTTTTTCTTTTAATTTATTTATTTTTTTAAATGAATTTAACTTAAATAGATATTGCATGTAAATTTAAATTAATTCCTGCAGTGCCCTAAGAGCAGGGCTGCTGAAATGAATGCCAGAGCGTGAATTTGCTTGTAAGCGTTTCTCTGCAAATGCAGTTTTTAAATTTGGAATTTCAAGAGTGTGCCCAAAGCAACATGAGGCGTCAAAGGAAGTGCAACAGATCTATATGTACTGCTTTTTGGTTTTCAGGTTTTTTTTTTTTTTTTTTTACATGCACCTGCAGCATTGTTTACCCCAATAAATGTTACAGTAGCATTTAGTAGGGTAAGCATACAACGGTCATTTTCAGTGTTCAAGTGACAACTTCTCATTAAATGTTTTTTCCACAACTCACTGTTTAGTGAATAAAACATTAATTTTGTGTCTTTGGAGTTTAACGACTAGGACACTGTACAAGTTACGTGTGAAATATAATGTATTTCACTGCTTTATTTCTCCAATCCGTTGCATGCTTTATTTTTAGTTAATAAACCGTGCCTACGGATTATTGAAAGTTATATTTCATATTGCTTTAGCAGCTGTATGATGTGCCTGACAACATAAAGTATAGTAATGTATTTTTCTTTCTAGAGATATAATTTGAGTAGACATAATTATCTGGCAGACAATAGTCTTTGAATTACTGTGAATTTGCATACCGTGCTAGTAGCAGTTTTCTGACTTATTTATTTTTGCTTGGTGATGCAGCTGTTCTTGCGAGGTTCTTTGTTTGGAAATTATCCACTTGTCGTCCACATAAATATCTTTTGGAGTCTTGCATCAGCAAGGCTTTCAGTCATTTTTATATTGCTATAAAATAATCGTGCTGCCAAAGTAGATTTTTAGAGCTCAGATTAAAAAAAATAACTGTTTTATGCCTGGGTTTGTATCAATTGAATAGGATCTTCTATATTTTAAATAATCCAGTATAAAACTTAGCATGGTTCCCCCCCCCTCCCCACCATCAGTGAAGATGAAACCAGGTCCATTTATTTCTGACGGTGTTTATGAATTGGATAAAAGCTTTTGGGAATCCACTACATTATAACATGCCGTGATTTGGGAGTGATTGGGACTGTTAGTTTATCTTTTCTAAATCAAGTAGTCAGACACTGTTAAAGGTCCAGTCCAAGTACTAACGAATTTCATGTTTTATGGAGCATGGAGTTCCCCTTTCTCCCTCAGCAGCTTTGATGCAAAGTCCGGTCACAAAACTGTGAATGCTGTCCTTTTAGAAACACTCTTAGTACAATAACCACTTCTTAGCACTTTAGTGGTCATGGTGCCAGGAGTGCCCAGATGCCCAGTATTCAAATCATGTGGATGCTTTGACAACTAACCTGCTGTCTGCTGGGCACAGCCTGCAAGGAAAACAATGGTTTAATTTATAATGCCTTCAGATATTTTTCTTCTAACTAAAATCATGATTTATTTGTTATTAAAATGTGTAAACTCATAACACAGCCATATTGTACTGGTTTACAGGCATCAACAGATGTCTAGACAAAAACTTTTTGAACCGCTGACTTTTTACACAAATGTATGTATTTTAACTAATTCCCTGTAACTATGTGTTCATGTATAGAGTAACGATAATGAGGAGCGCCTGCAGGTGGTCAGACTTTTGGCAAAGATGTTTGGGGCAAAGGATTCAGAGCTGGCATCTCAGAACAAACCTCTTTGGCAGTGCTACCTGGGAAGGTATTTAAAAGTTTTTGAAACTGTGGTTTCTCGCAAAGGGACATGGTGGCGTTTTTTTTTTTCTTTCTTCATTGATGGCTTCTATTAAATAAATTTACATATCTAATGCGCAACATTCAGTTTTTAGTCAGGTCTGTGGCAAATGTATAGGTGTCCAGACAGGCCTCCTCCTTTTCTTTGCACCACTCCTGTATCCCCACACTATTCTGGATATTTTATCAGTACCTGAAGCATTAGTATAGGATAACTGTCTCCAACAACCTGAAACTGTACATTCAGCAGGGGGTGCAAATATTTCCCTACTTGACTTTGATTTTTACATGAGCAAGGAGTGAAAATGATAATAGCAGAGTTTGGATTAGTGCCACTGCTGCTTTAATCACTTGCTAATACATGAGTTTCAAATGTGAAAGCAATCCTTTCCAAACACTGGATGGGTTAAGGGGGGTCTCCATCTGGGGTCTCTGTAAGACCTTTCAAAGACCTGTGTTGTGCCGGCCGAGAGAAGCTGAAGATATGCATTCTTAAAACTGTCCCCAGTAGGCACCTGTTTGTTGTGATGAACTTCTTAAACTCCAGTCACTTAATCAGCCAGGAGCGGTGTCACGGTCAGTTTATGGAACACCTTACAAGACCTGTGTATCATTTATAGACAAAATACAAATACCCAAAACCGATATTGCCTTGACAGAGCTGCTTTAAAGGGACCATATGAACATTTTCATCTTAGTGAATTTGTTTCTGGAGTTCCCAGACACTGTTCTTTCATTCAATGTTAAACTATTTTTGAACAGTTTATCACTACATAATAGTCCTGGGTCTTCCACAGTGTGACCCATCTCTATAGATATGGCTAAAGCAGAGTTTGCACACTTCCTAGTCACTATACCAATTTGTCCCATGAATAGGGTACGTGATAAGCTGAAAATGGTCAGCTGACTTTCTCAGCCAATCAGAGCCATCCACTGCTACTCTGGCTCATGCTTCATTATGAGAGAGGGGATTTAACTATAAATAGGACAATTACAAGAAAACTTACAGGAACGAGAGGTTGAAGAGGACTGTGCTCAAACGAGCTTACAGTCTATTGGATGCTTCCTCCTTCCATTAGCTCCCCATAGCTAACAGAAGTGGCAGGCATGCTCTACTTCAGCACCCCTGCCTCCTCTCCTTTAGACCAGTGTCTTCAGACAATCCAAAGCCTCCACAGACTTCAAATCAGACACGCACGTGTGCACAGATTAATAGACTTTCAATGAGTTTGGTTATCCCCTGTGAAGAGAATATTCGTATCTTCTGTGTAAAAATTGGAGGGCTTGCATAGGCTGGAGTCCTAAAAAAATGCATGCAACTATTTATTGGGGTAGATCTGCTCCACAGTGATTTTTGTTTAAAAACAAAAAATCATTCTGGAGTGATCCTTTAAACAGATTACTTATACCTTGGGTGACCCAACAGCCTGACCTTGTAGTGAAGCACCTTTACTGATCATTGGCTTTGCCCCATCCTCTTGCTTCCTCTCCTCACACTGTCATACTAGCTGCATGGTGTGATGATGTTTTAAGCTTCTTGATGGTATACAGTGGCTGTCAGCCTCACCTACATGCCTCTCCTCCCCCTTTTTTACATTTGTTTTATTTTAATTGGGGGGATGATTTGTCCACTGCTGACTAAAAGTTATCTCTCTCTTCTCTCTTTCTCCCCCCCACCCCCCCTTTTAAATTTTTTTTTCCTGGTGCATGTTTATAATTCTATTAAAACTGTTTAATTTGATGGTCAGGTTTAATGACATACATGTACCCATTCGTCTGGAATGTGTGAAGTTCGCCAGTCATTGTTTAATGAACCACCCAGATCTTGCAAAGGATTTAACAGGTATTGAAAACTTTTTTTTTTTTCTGCTGTCTGCGGTTTTGTACAAATAGAGTGCTTGATTTTTAGCAAGATGATAAATTGCATGTGCTCGTTTTTGTTAAAGATTTGTTTTAATAATTTTTAGTTATTTTATTTTGTCAAACCGTTTTTGAGTGTCTTGACAAGATTTTCCTCATCGGGCAGCAATAGATGAGAACTTCTGGACAATGTCCCTTGATACTTTTTATCGTTAGGAACAACATGTATTTCTTATAGTTTTGGCTTCATTTTTTTTTTAGAGATTGTAGGTCCCCCTTGTGATCAGTGTTTGCTGCCCAAATCCATCTTGTAGTTTGAATTATTAGTGCTTGTCCTCTTTTGTGTATTATTGCGTTTACCATTAGATTGCTCCACTTTTCAGTTGGCTTGATGAAGTGGATTTTACACTACTGCTTAATCAATATCAATTCTATCCTACTTAACCCCTTAAGGACACATAACATGTGTGACATGTCATGATTCCCTTTTATTCCAGAAGTTTGGCCCTTAAGGGGTTAAACTGCAATGAAAGACTTGTAGCAGCTTATTTAAGCACATTCTCACACTCTATGTAGAGGAAATTAAAAGGATACTGTAAGCACCAACACAACTTTAGTTTAGCGGTTTTAGTGTATAGATCATGCCACTTAGGTTATTTCAAGTTAAACATACTGTGTGATAAGGGAAACTAAAAAAAATTGACTCCTTTTCAAGAAGTGTGTATGGAGGCAGTGTGAATCTCAGCTGGGAGGTGTGGCTAGGACTGCTTAAACAACATTGATTTAACTACGAAATGGCTGAGTGTTAAGCAGTGAAACTGCAGAGGCATGATCTATGTATCAAAACCACTTTGTTAAACAAAAGTTGTATTGGTGCTTATAGTGTTCCATTAAATCAAAGTTTTTTGTATTTAACGATTTTTCTTTAGCGAAAAATGTAGTATGTAGAATTTTTCCACAACTTCTGTATATCAATTTAAATATTACTTCTCTTCAAAATTAGCATTTTATGTATTTCTTAGACTACCTTAAAGTGAGATCCCATGATCCAGAAGAAGCAATTAGGCATGATGTTATAGTGTCTATAGTTACTGCTGCAAAGAAAGACCTTCTACTTGTCAATGACCACCTACTTAATTTTGTACGTGAGAGAACATTGGACAAACGGGTAAGATTAAAGTAGAAAACCTACATTTTTAAAGTGTTATAATTTATTTTTTTATTTTTTATTGTTTGTTACATATATGAACATCAATGTACCTATGTATTGTGTTAGTGGAAAAGTCTGCTTCAGCTAAGTAGTGTAATCGGTGTACCAACAGCTGGTGAAATTATAATTGATTATAGAGATATTGTCATAATTGCCTGCTGCTTTAATTACAAAGTCTGCATTCCCCCAAATACATGTAATTGTACCATGTGCATGCATTGTGTGTAAGCAGATATGTTTAAACACCCTGCAGGCCATTTGATGTTGCATATCGGTATGGTAGCACTGTGCCCGTTTTCCACATAGAGAACTCTTAAAGGGAAACTCCAGTGCCAGGAAAACAATCCGTTTTCCTGGCACTGGAGGGTCCCTCTCCCTCCCACCCCCCAATCCCCAGTTGCTGAAGGGGTGAAAACCCCTTCAGTGACTTACCAGAGGCAGCGACATGTCCCACGTCGCTGCTTCCTCCTCCCCCGCCGCTCCTCCTTCTGCTTACGTCGGCCTGTGGGCGAGACTGATCTCGCCCGCCGGCCGAGGAGACCTAATGCGCATGCGCGGCAATGCCGCACATGCGCATTAGCGCACCCCATAGGAAAGCATTGAAAATTAATTTCAATGCTTCCCTATGGGGAATAGAGCGACGCTGGAGGTCCTCACACAGCGTGAGGACGTCCAGCGACGCTCTAGCACAGACAACCTGTGCTAAAGAGCAGGAAGTTTCCTCTAGTGGCTGTCTAATAGACAGCCACTAGGGGAGGACTTAACCCTGCAAGGTAATTATTGCAGTTTAAAAAAAACTGCAATAATTACACTTGCAGGGTTAAGGGTAGTGGGAGTTGGCACCCAGACCACTCCAATGAGTAGAAGTGGTCTGGGTGCCTGGAGTGTCCCTTTAATTGCCTATGACTTATTTTTTTTGTTTTACCTTTTTATTCTTCAAACTGCTTATTTGCAATTTTTTTTCACAGTAGAAGCTCATTTGTAGCTTATGCTCCAATACATGAACATGTCTTTCAGCCCCTTGTTTGCGCTGCCAAATATTTGGTGCTTTATAAATCCTAATACTATGATTTTTAAATTGTTATGCAATCCATGTAAAAATGTTAGTTTGTGGTAAAACCCTATCCTTTTTGGGCAACAGTTTTAGTTTATTTAGCACCAATCTGTGATGATATTGTATTTTAGCGGTTTTGTACACTTTATGCTGTATAGTGGTATCCAGTCCGTTGTATCTCCCCATTAATAAATACACAGCTCCTCTTTAGAAATGACTGTTTTTAATCATTTCTTACTTAGTTATGTTTAGTGTATTGATAGGACAGGTAAGCAAATGTAATCTCATAATCACTCTAATTTTCTGTCTTTAGTGGAGAGTACGAAAAGAAGCAATGATGGGTCTTGCTCAAATCTACAAGAAGTATGCCTTACAAGCAGAAGCTGGCAAAGAGTCTGCAAAACAGATTTCATGGATTAAAGACAAGCTGCTACATATATATTACCAAAACAGTATTGATGATCGGTAAGTTACCTGGAGAATTCTTTTTGTGGCTTTAATTTTGTGTATTGAATTGTTGTAGATCTATTAAATACAACATACAATTGGGGTGGTGAAAATGAAGAATATGATTGGATTCATCTGAATCTTTCTGAATATATTGCTGTGTATATCAGTTAAAACTTGGTGTGCAGTTTGTAGTCTTTTTTTTTAAGGGGAGGACATACAAGCTTTCCTTAGTCTGCTTAAAAATTCTACATGACGAAAAGTAAGAATTGCACAAAAGGCATTGAGATATACATGGAAAAGGAAAAATCTGAAGATTTAAAAAAAAAAAAAAAAAAGCTATTTTGCATATTCATAAATGTCTCTATTACTTGCCTACTCTTTTTAGTAGAGAAAGAAATGGTCTATGATTCTATTCCCTCTTTTTCATTTCAGATTACTTGTAGAACGGATCTTTGCTCAGTTCATGGTGCCACACAACCTGGAAACTACAGAGCGAATGAAGTGCTTGTATTATCTATATGCTACATTGGATTTAAATGCTGTTAAGTATGTATCTGTTTTTCTTATTTTGTTAATTTTACTCTTAAGGATAACGTGTTTAATAGAAGAATATAAATAAAGAATCTTTTCACAAAAGTTACAGAGAAACTGTATTTGTAAATGTTTGTAGATTTATTTTGTGTTCTATCGTTATTACAAACTGGTTTTCCAAATCTTCTTTTCAAGGGCTTTAAATGAAATGTGGAAGTGTCAGAACATGTTGAGACATCATGTCAAGGATTTGCTGGACCTAATCAAGAAGCCAAAGGTAAAAAACGGTTCATTTTTAGTGTTTCTAAACATTTGCAGTTTTAGATTTTAATAAAGTGCCAATCTTTTTATTTATTTTATTTTAGGTGTATGGGCACTTTTACTAGAATTGTTGATTTTCAGTTGTACTTGCACTGGAACTCTCATGTGAGATTTATGCACTATCATCCAATGACTTGCTAAAAGTATGGTTTGTGTTTTTATATTTGAATATATGATCCGTGCCCGGCATTGCATGTAAAGTAACAGCTACAGCTGCAGCGCAGTACATGTAGAATATGCGAACGTAGGGCATTTCTCTGTAGATGCCTTTGGCATTGTGGGGTGGGGAATTCACATGGCAAGGAGGTACAGCTTCAATAGCTAGGTGAGGTACAACTATTATTTGTGTGTGTTAAATTATAAAAAACTTAGTGTATGGCAGAGTTCTATTATCTTGCTTTGTGTTAAATGTATTATAGATCTTAATGAAAAGCATTGTTAATTGTAAAGATTTTTTGGATGGCTTAGAGAAAAATAGGTTCATGTGGAAATGTTCTCCATAATATGCTTTTAATCCCAGTTACCTAATTTCTTAATTGCAAGTATTTGAAGTAAATATTATTTCTTTTCTTCCAGTCAGAAGCCGGCAGTAAAGCAATATTTTCAAAAGTAATGGTTATTACACGTAAGTTTGAATTGCTGCAATACATTTGATTGAATTTCAAATTTACTGTCTAATGGCAAAGCTTGTACATTTACATGTACCTGTATGTGTGTGTTTATATATGTATAAAAATAAATTTGACCATTCAAAAAATACAGCATAGTAACTTGATCAAATACATTAGAGCTGTAATAGTTCCTGTGTTGTCTTTTTGGAATGATCCAAAAACAAATTTTACACATATCTATAAATAGTTCAAGGTCCCCAAATAACACACAGATTACTGTAAGTTAAATACAAAGGTGAAAACAACAACAAAAAACACTCTACCAAAATGAACCATATTAAACAATGCAGGTATATGCAATGTGATCCTATATGATTAAAAATAAATAGGATCAAATAAGAAATAACTTTCACGCAGGACTACGGTCTCGGTGCGGCTTTCCACTCCCCCATGTGACGTCATCTAACTGTCGTCAGTTGAAATCAAAGACTTTAGAGAAGTCTTTGATTGGGCCATTTAATCGGTGTGCCCAGAGCCAGCAAAGGGAGGTATGAAAAAAAATAAAAAAAAATGGAGGGTATGTGAAAGTGAGAGGGCTTAACTGTAGGGAGAGGTGACAAATGGTCCCCATCCTGGCTCTGCTGGCAAGGGACAAGCTACGTCAGCTGCCAGGTGCGCTGAAAGGTATTTTTTGCACAGAATTGACATTTGGCTATATGGAACAGTTTCATGCTGCCAACGTGGCGTTTGCCCAGAATTGCAACTATCCCCTGCATAAAGGTGTAAATATATCTCCGTGTGTGCAGTGTTTAGTAGAGTTTAAGTAGAGGCGCTGCACATACAGACTTCACCAATACCACTTCTATTAGCAGAAGTGGCCGTGCTGGTTAAGGTAACCCTTTAACACCTCACAGATTTATCTTTATATGTTTTGATTTTAGGAAACTTGCCAGATCCCGGTAAAGGTCAAGATTTTTTAAAGAAGTTTACACAAGTTCTAGAAGAGGATGAGAAAATCAGAGGTCAACTGGAGAAGCTTGTCAGCCCTACATGTTCGTGCAAGCAGGCAGAAGTCTGTGTGGTAATGGAAATTTACAAATGTCTAAATCTTAACATTGTAAAACATTCAAAATATTATCAATTTTTTAGATTGCATACATGTAGGGCTATTTCACTATCCTTTTTTTTTTTTTTTTTTTAAATAGCCTACCCAGGAAGAAATGTTCATTATACTATCTGTAAAATGTCCCCTGTCCCTGCAGTGTCTTGCGGGTGTCCGAAGCTAGCGCATAGTCAGTCTTCACACTTCAGCCTGATGTTTCATCAGTCCACATTAGGGCGACAAGCAGAACTATGATTTGCCCCAGAAGGGAATTGGATAACCGGAGTTTGTGACTCTTACAGGCAGACTCTCATTCCGCCTAACTCTGACTTTTCTTTTCTGCTTTTCTTTAATTTGATTTGCCAAAGCTCATTTTCTGGTTCTGAGATTGTTACATATGTCCTAGCCAGGAGATTAATACCTGAAATGGGGCCTCTTGGGATTATTGTTAAGGCTAATCCCATTGTCAGATAATTTAACTTTACTCCTACCTATTCACTCCAGTCTAGCCTAACTCTACTCTTCCCTCCACTAACATAATTACTATCTTGTCTTTTAATCTACATTACTCATATCTAGGCATCTAGATAATTCTAGAGCAACTCCATATAATTGACATACTAGCCTAACGAGAAAACGTTGTTTGACTAACTTAATCTTACTTTCATAAAATTGTGCAGCTACTTTGAATACGATACCAATGGTTTCCTATGTTTGAATTTGTATTGCTTGCTCTTACTGTTGTGGTAATGCAAGCTTCATTGTACTCGTATGCACAGCAAAAATAAAGAATATATTCAAAATAAAAAGGTTCCTCCTCTTCTGTGCAACTGAACTGAGCTTTCACTTGATTGAACCTTTGCTTTAGTGCTTCCTTTTCTCTGTGCTTTTATTTCATCTCTTCCTGTTAGGGAGATGTGATTGTGTAGGGTATCTCCTGTTAATGTTGCAAAATTATTACCCGTAGCCTGCTAGAGAACAGGGAGTTAGATTGTTAAAGCCCCAGACACATCATATGTCACCTGTTGCTCTTCTTTGCCATTAAAGATCCTATAAATCCTCATATACCAACGCATTTATATTATTGTAGCAGGGATTCAATGAGCACACCTCTTCCAGAGGCTACAGAGGGAACCAAACTCTGCAATTATGGGTTCCAGCTCATTTCTCCAATAGAGGCAACTGCATGTCACAGACAGGGTATTTCTATGTGTATTTTCGTTCTGTCATATAAGATTGGTTGGGTTTGAATTGAACGGACATGTTGATAAAAAAAAAAACAAATATATTTTTATGGTATGTTTTTTACAAATGTTTTGTTTTTGTTCTAGCGTGATATTACAAAGAAACTGGGCAATCCAAAGCAACCAACCAACCCATTTCTAGAAATGATAAAATTCCTTTTGGAGAGAATTGCTCCAGTCCATATTGACACAGAATCTATCAGGTAATTACTTCCTTCTTCCCTTTTCCTAGTCTGCAAGTGTTTTGTGCCGGATAGCTTATGCTTTCATCCTTACTCTACAAAAGGGGTTATGCATTAAAGTGTTACTACAACTTATAAAGTTTTCTTTTTTATGAACCTTATGAACCTTTTATGAAGCTTTAAACATACCTGGAATCCAGCCTGACTGTATCCCGAATCTCACTGGTTTTCACACCTCTTCAGACGGACACCATAGCCCGCAAATACAGCCAGTGTAAAGCACTGGCATGCAGCATCACCATGCTTCGCATTCAAATCTGGAATTCTGGCTATTTACAGGGACTCTAACTTAAATCAAACACTTATCCAATGGGGTTCTGTTTAGCTAATGTGTGGTTTACTTTTTTTGTGTTTGTATGTGGCCTGAGATTTGACATTACATATCGCACGCCAGCGAACCGTTCTGTTAACCTATAAATATGCTTTTAGGACAACTCTTCAGAGATCAAGAACTTATTTTTATAAAGGGTCTCTTCCTCTACTTTTTGGTTTTGCAGCCACTGTGGGTGTGTGATTTATACTGAACTTAAAAATTTGTGTGACTAAAGTATTAGTTTGTAGCTGACACTGCAGTGTACCTGTATTTGTGATTTACATACTAATAATGCAGGATGCTCTTACTGAGTACTCTGGTAGGCAAGTAATAGTTATAGTGAATTCTATGACAGTCACTTTCAGTAGCTTTGTAGATTTGTATTTTCTTTGCAGTGCACTCTAGATATGTGTTCTTTCACACAAATGAATTCTGTATTTTTTTTTTTTTTTTTTTTTTTATCTAATGTACGGTTTATAGTCTATTTATATTTTCTTTGGAGAAAGAACAAAAAAAATATCCGCAACTTTCTCAGGTGTGCAATTTCACTTTGCAGTCTGTCAGCTCCAAGCAGTATCTTTTAACGTGCCCAGCATGATCTGGTGTCTAGGACTTTGTCAAAACATAACATGTTAGGTCAGAGCATTTTCCTTCCTACCTATAGTGGTTTACATTTATTTTTCCCCTTGAAGTTCCCTCATTAAATTAGTGAACAAGTCTATAGATGGAACGGCGGATGATGAAGATGAAGGTGTGCCCACAGATGAAGCAATCCGCGCAGGCCTTGAGTTACTAAAGGTAAATATTATATTTGGCATTCGGATTTCATGGCTGCTTGTTTCTCAATATATGTCCAAGAATATATGTGTATATATTTTTTTTAAAATGTGTTTTGCAAAATGTCTGTTTTCCAGGTACTTTCTTTCACGCATCCCATTTCTTTTCATTCTGCTGAAACATTTGAATCCCTTTTGGCTTGTCTGAAGATGGATGATGAAAAAGTAGCCGAAGCAGCTCTGCAAATTTTTAAGAACACCGGAAACAAAATTGAGGAGGATTTCCCTCACATCAGATCGTGAGTATTGGGTTTCTGCCATAATCACTCCCTAGCACTTTTACTTAAAATTTCAAAATATAGTTTAGGTCTATCTTGCCTCAAATTTAGTGTGCTGTATGATTGCCATGTTGGAAAAAATGCGAAATGAATTAAATATGTACATGTCATGTTTTCTTGGTATAGGAATACTTTGGCACTCCAAATGTTGTGGTTATCTGCTATGCTGAAGGTTAACTGGGGATAAGGGGGATATATATATATATATATATATATATATATATATATATATATATATATATATATATATATATATATATATATATATATATATATATTAATTACGGTCTAGTGACCTTGTCTAGAAGCTGAGAGCTTCCAGATCCATCAGTACTGGATATCAGTCATACTTGCTTTTAAGCATGGTTGTTTTTGTAAAATGTGGCTTCATAGTGTGTCCTATATGAAAGGGGAATCTCAAAGTTTTTAACTCCTTACTAAATCCTTCATTTATGATTCCCAATTGTTTAAAGGTATTGTTTATGGCCAACAGTTCTGTTTTTGTTTATAATTTCTTCTAACCACAGGGGTTTAAACCTAGTGTAACTTAATTTGGAAAAAGGTTTCAATATATTTTTAAAATGTACAGTCATAATTAAGAAAATGCCATGCATTGTAGGATGTCACTTGAACCATGGGGCTTCAGCATTCTCAGCCAATCACATTGCTGCTGGTTTTTCCAGCCCAGTCAATGTTTATATTTTCCTGAAGTGGGCTGCCATCCACATGTTTTGTGTCTGACAGAGACCGTTTAATTCCTGCCAGAGCACTGTGGTTGAATTTTTGTGTAATCTTGTGTGGGTTTGTTTTTGCAGAGCTTTGCTTCCAGTCTTACAACAAAAAGCTAAAAAAGGACCACCCCGTCAAGCCAAGTACTCCATTCACTGTATACATTCAATATTCTCCAGTAAAGAAACACAGTTTGCCCAGATATTTGAGGTAAACCATTTTCAAAATTATTATACTTGGTTTTTCGCATATCTTTTGGACCACTGATAGCCTTCCCTTGGTATTAGAGATTGTTAGTAATACATACTTAAAATATCACCAGGGTTTTTTCATATCCGTCACTTGGCAATATCCCCCTGGGTTGGAAACGCTGCTCATTTTCAGTTTCCTACTAGGTTTATTTATATATTTGCCTTCTGCTTTCTCTGGCAATGCTGCCCTTTTGTAATTCAATGCTTTTGCTTTGAAAGTGTTAGAATATGTAATTTTCTCATGTCTGTGGTTTGAAAATGACAGTTTGCATTCACACAACATAGAAGATCCTCCGTCGCCTCAACCTTTATTTAGTTTTCAAGAAAACCAGATAGCTGCGCACAGCATGAATTAATTTACTGCTTCAATTTCATGCTATGTCGCTCATGAACAATGGTGTGCTTTTTAGTTTTTAATGCCTTAATTCTTTTTTGTGATGAGGTTTGCAGCCATTAATGGGACACATTTGTGGCTTGCTACAAACATCCAAGTGACATATGTAACTGGTTAAACCACCTATTGAGCTGTTCTGCATATGTCTAAATAATTGATTTTAAAATATGCAAAAATCTATATAACTGCGCATCCTACTACACAAATGTAAAGATACCAAGAGTGTGTGTGTGTATCTCTTCCTCCCTCTCTCTCCCTCTGTCTCTCTATTATATCAGGGCTACTAGCCAGTCCTTAAAATCTGCTTGCCATTGCATATTCACCAGGGGTGAATTTCTACTCGACAGGGCTACATTGTTACTTGCCAATGGCTAGTTGCCAGTAAAGGGACATTATTTCATTTTAGTTTGCATTTGTTCTGAATTTTTTCGGTTTGTCTGAAACTCTTTTTTTTTTTTTTTTATGCAATTCAATTTAGATAAAAAAAATAGTTAGCAAGGTTGGGGGGGAGGGGAGGGTATCTATTCACTCAGAACAGCACTAGTTTTTCAACGAATAGCATTAAATTCTTTCAGCACCCTGTACGGTTATTAATATTTAACTTGTTTTGCATTTTTGGACAAAATTAATGCATACATTTTATTTATTTGTAAATTATTTTTCAAATTAAACAAAAACAAATGCAGAACTATTAGTTAAATACTTGCAGTCCTGAAGTTAGCTTTGTGCATTGTAACGGTCACAAGCTTAGTATTTTGGGATATCACTAATAACTGTATTTGATTTTCTTTTTTTAATTTTTTTTTTTTTTTATATCTTTAGCCGTTACATAAAAGCTTGGATCCCAGCAATCCGGAGAACCTCATTACATCACTTGTGTCCATTGGCCATATAGCACAGCTTTCACCAGATCAATTTTCTGGCCCTTTAAAATCATTGGTAGCAACATTTGTGGTGAAGGACTTATTGATGACTGACAGAGTAAGTTTTGTTATGATTTATAGTTTGGTTTAAGAATGTTATGAATAACTCTTCTATTCAAACTGGTAGTTCTACAACATCTGTGGATCTACCTTTTGGATTCTGCAATACGTTTTTTATTTTTTTTTTCTCTTGATTTTACATTCTTATTTTTTTTTTATTCAGTTTTTGTCCCGAAATACTGTTTTTCTAATATTTTTCATGGACACATTTTTAAAATGATTTTTTGAAAAATGTTTATTTCCCCCAAAACAATTATTGCAAAAATGTTAAGTTTATCCAGAAATATGAAATAATTAGAAAAATGTATCCACAAATATTACATTGAGTCCCACAAGTATTTTTTTATTTTTATTCTGAATTTGATCACTTAGTTGCATATAATATAGGCTGGGTTAAAATCAACTCCACCAACTTTCACAAATCTGTTTCTGATGTTTAAAACCTTGTACCTCAGAAAAAGGAAATAAAATAAATTCTCTACCATAAAGTGGGAAACTGATTTCTCACTGGATCAGAACGATTTTGATACTTGCATATCAACTGTATTATCGCCTTGAATATCCTGTGCTGCCAAAAAGTAGCCATGCTTTAAACTCCTTAAAGAACACTATAATCACCAGAACCATTGCATCTGGTCCCTGCAGTGTTAGCAGTGTATACACTGCCTTCTCAGAGAAAAGGCAGTGTTTACATTGCTGGCTAGTAACACTTTTAGTGGCAGGCGGCCCCTAGATTAACTTCCTTGTCCAATGCTGCACAGTGCTTATGTTCAGTGTCTTCACACTCTGCAAGAAGACGCTGAACTCTCCCCATAGAGATGCTGATTGGTGCAGTGTGAAGTTTTTCTGTGCTTGTGCGTATGCCTCCCTATATTTTCATATAGGAAAGCATTGGGTTGGTGGAGATCATCAAGATCGATCTCAGCCATCCAGGAGAGGATAGATGTGGCGTGGTAGAAAAGGTGAGTAAAATAAACTTTAATCTCCACAGAGGGGCCCGTCACCTAAACAGCCACTTCAGCACTATGGTTTTAGAAATATGTGTTTCTTTAATTTAGCTCTCTACTAAATCTGATTTAAAACAGTGAATTTAGCCTGAATATTCCTCATCTATATTGTACTTATGGTAAAGCCCACTTTTGTTTCCAAGTCTTAATGGATAACGTAAAGAAAATTAAAATTTCGAGATTTTTCCACCAATGCATTTTGCATCATCTTAAATTGGCATTTATTTTTTACTGTGATTGAGTAGATTTGTAAATCAATATCCTATTTAATGCCAATTTTATTAGTCGCCAGGTAGAAAGACAACCAAACTCTGGGTGCCAGATGATGAAGTATCGCAAGAAACCTTGGTGAAAGTAAGTCACTGCTCATTTCACACCCTTTACTAAAGAGCGTGTGTGTATATATAATTATATAATGGCCTGTAAACTTTCTACATGGGTGAGGTTTCCAAATATGTATTGTGTAGTGTATCTCTATCACTGTTCTAAGGGAATTCCCAGGTACTTTACTACATATGGAATCGTTGGAGCCAATGTGGTAAAGAATGGGAAAAAAGGTGATTTTATAAACATTTGTTTTAATAAAAATAATCGTTTTGACACATGCACAGTTTTCAGGCCCTTTCTAGCATTTTTTAATTTTTCTTTCTTTCATTCTATATTTTTTCTCTCTTTCAAAGCTTCTCATGCTCATAAGCACTATTGTAAAAAACAAAACAAACCACTTGGTCTGGGCAAAATTGAATCCTGAGCTAGAAATCACACAAACATGTGCTTCTTGTGTGTTTGGGATATGTGCTATGCTTCCTTTGAAAGCTGAATGTTTTGCTTTTTTTGTAAATCTTTGTGCATTTTATGTATAAAGGTTTCAAGACTGATCAGTCTCTGTACCTATCATGTTTGTTGTAGATTCAAGCAATTAAGATGATGGTGCGATGGTTGTTAGGAATGAAGAATAACCACAGTAAATCTGGGAACTCGACATTACGACTTCTCACAGCAATATTGCACACTGATGGTGATTTAACAGAACATGGAAAATTAAGGTAATTGAGAAACTTACTGAATGCTTTTGGTAGCAACGGAGCTGTCTCTTACCAGTGTACCAAGCATAACCTCTTATTCTATAATATGCATGGTTTTGGCAAGATTATGTATATAATACTATATAAAAATTAGGAAATGTAAGGAAAATTCTTGTCACATCCAGTTAAGCAAATCCATATGATTATTTTGTAGTTTTACAGCAATGTCATCAGTATACACAAAGGGACGTGTTTTTATTTATTTATATATTTTTTAAAAACATATTGGTTGTACATATGCATGTATGACCATATATACAGGACTTTCTGTAGTGCTTACCCCTCGACTCTTGGGTTTCAGTTAGCATTGATTTGATACTTGCATTAATCAATAATTGCAGCGATGTACAAATTTAGCCAATCATTTTTTATCTCACTGTTTTATGTGTTACCCCAAAGTCTTGGATACTCCAGTGTTTGGGCATTTTCCTCTCCTGGAAGCTTAAATTTGCATTAATGTCCCTCTAGTTCTACTGCTATGCAATTGAACGCATGTGTTATCAAATTGTTTGTTGTGAGGATTGCTTGCAAAATGAATCCTTTATCGGAAAATTTATATTTTAAAACATATCCTAAACAACATAACGAATACAGTTCATATTCCACCATTCCCATACCAACTCATTCCAAACTTGGAGATTATTTGTTGACTAGGAGCCGTCAGATAATGTTCTTGGCCAGTGTCAATCTCTGCTTCAGCATATCCACTCAAACCAGAAGTACCACAGTGAAACAATCAGACAGTGCCAGGGTAGTCCAGGCACCATAACTTATACCTTTAAGAAGTCATTACTTCAACATATTGCAAACACATATTTGTCAGGCATAGTAATGTTATACCATTAATCTGCATGTATTGGAGAAGATTATGACAGATTTTTCAGACCTTTGCATGTAGAAAGGGACCAGAATCTATTTTCTTTTAAATATACCTTTATTTGCTTTTTTTTTTTTTTACATTTGCTTGTTCTTAAATTAAGTGCTCTGCTCAGTTGTCTCTTCTAGATAATATCTTTAACATTTTTCTGTGAAGCCAGAGAAGCTGCAAATTTTATTTTTTTGTTTCAGATCTAATACATTAGAACCCCAAGGGGTTGTGCACAGATACACAATTCCTGAATGTGCAGTTATTACATTTGCCAAAATCTTTACGTTAATTCCTGTAGCCATAAATCTGCTTCATTTTTATTCCAGTAAACCGGATATGTCACGTCTGAGGCTTGCTGCAGGGAGTGCGATCGTAAAATTAGCACAGGAACCATGTTACCATGAAATAATCACGTTAGAACAATATCAGCTCTGTGCATTGGTTGTCAATGTAAGTTTTTTGCCTTAAGGTATTTTTTAATATAGACTCAAATGCTTTGGTTATTAAATGTTTAAGAGTTTTTCATAGTGAAATTGGGATCTTAAAGGTTCCCTGTATACACCAAGTTACAAGTAACCGAATATTTAAGTTGAAAGTAAAATCCAAAATAAAATATGATTACAATTTAAATGTATATTTTGCACAGTGCAGCAGGATGTGTAAAATGATACGTACAATAAGTTATGGTTTGAATAAATGTGTTGATATTGGTTCACTGAGACTCTAGGTTTTTTGTAGCCTGCAGTTACAAGGACACTCCAAATGCAGTAACCCGCTTATTGAAATAATTACAGTGCTTGAAAACATGTCTAAATATAGACATAGGCCTCCCATTTAAAAAAAAAAATGTGTTATAGGGATATTTAGCTTCCCTGTTGAGTCATCCAAATATTTACACAAAGTAAGTACAACTTCTTGTAGGATCATGCACACCGCAGTTCCCTGAACCACTCAGAACATTAAGCTGGCTAGGGATGTGTGAATGCTTGTGATTTGCTTATCTGAATCTGTCCCCATCACAGGCACAGCCATCTTCCCCTTGCTGGTCCTCTTCAACTCCTGATGCTTCACCATCAGGTGCCGACAGTCACTGCTGTACTCTCGCGCTTGCATTGAGATCTATAAAGGATCCCACAAAACCACGGGATCCACCATAGACAGCCAATTCCATGTGGCTGTCGCGATTGACCCTGTAGCTTTGCCCAGTGTCAAAGCTGAGGAAATATACAGAGACAAAGTAGTCCTAATTTCAACGCAATCAAAATTATTATTTCATAAAGATTCTATGTGGCAATGCCGATTTAAGTGGTTCACCATATGCCTGCAAATGGATATTTGGAAGATAACAATTTTGCCCATCTATTACCTAATCTGAGTGGAGTACCCTTATATCTTCTGGTTTGCCATATATGCCGGGGTAGGTTATCAAAATCACTCTGTATAATTAGGTACTCTAAAAAGTTCTAACCAAGGGGACAAGATCTACAGGTAACTGTGTATGTTCCCTAGAGCTGACCAGTGTGTCTCTTCATTGCAGCATAAAACATCAACTCTTTGCACCCACTGCTCCACTGTGGGGTCCTAATTCTGTTTCCAAAATTGTCAGATCATGGTGCTTGCAGTACCCAATAGCATCAATAGTAGTATATTTCTGGGAGACTCTTTAAAAACCCGCAGCTATGCCAGTAGGGCATGAGATGGTAAAATAGTGTGGGAAGTAGGCAAAATTTCCTGGACTAACTCGATAACTGCCTGCCAAAAGGGTTGTATCCTTGAGCAATACCACCACAGAAGTTACATGGTGCCCTTACCAGCAGAACATCTCAAGCATTGGTCGCTGTTAGGATTACCTCCTTTCTGCATGCAGTATACCTATGTCATGTGGGTACAATACTCTTATTGAGTACTAGCATAGAAGGGAATAATCTTATTGCCTATAAACTCCCAGTCACTAGGGGTGAGTTGAATATGGAAGGCTGCCCATAGGCTCCCCCAAAAAAAGAAGGGTATAAGTAGAAATATTTCTGTAGTATATTTTGACAGAGGTCTTTTCTCTTGTTGTAATGTGGCGTGCCACATCTGTAATGGAGTCAGGTGCCTTTTAGTCCTTCACAGGAGCACTTCTGTCCAGCTGTAGGACTCCAAATGTGCAACCAGTATACCAGCCGTCACATGGGAAATGAAGTGGAACTCTCCCATTCACCAGCACAGGAGATACTACTTGGAAGTTATGGGGTGTCCCCATCTACATTTGAGATTCTTTGAGTGGAGGGCGTGCGTTATAGATATAAGGGTTTTGCAGCCCTAGAGCTTGGTCCAGGATAGATCCTGGAATATTTGAGCATCAATGGATGGGAGGGCTGTTCTGGCCACTCTGAGAATGTTCCACATGTCAGCATAGTAATGAAGGTGGCAGATGATGATGTGTTTTGGTGGTCTGAGTTTTCTTTTTTTTTTATGTTTCTGTGTATGCAAATGAAACGTATAAGATTGTCTGCAGGTTTGTGCGCTATGTAAAAAGAATGCCTGGATCGGAGCGAAAAACGAGAAACTGAACCTAAATACAGCATACATCTCCCCCACGGACAACTATACAAGCGTGGGAATACTCCTAGCCTTATGGGTCGGAAAAATAAAAAAAAAACGACGGCGGACAAACCTGCTCCAGGGCTGACAATTGGAGACATGTGGCGGCAAGCACGCGGCACGGGCGAATCCAACATGGCGGCTCTCCACGGAGGCTGCTCGGATTTCTTCTCGGATGACTGCTCTGGAGATGCAGAGGATGATTACCCCCCAGCTCCAGCCCCAAAGCAGAAGGTGAATCCTAACAAACCAAGAGCTGACACGGATGCCGACCTGGTAACCACCGGGGTATTAAAAGCATTACTAGCAGACCTGCAGAAAAACATCCTCACGGACGTCACCGCTTTGAGAGGCGAGCTGCAGGGCTTGACAGGCCGCATATCAACACTGGAGGACTCCTCCCAAGACTACCAACAGAATATATCCTCACTACAGACAGCTGTACAGGATCTGCAACGCCAGAACCTACTACATGAACGGCGCTTTGCTGCCCAAGAGGATACCAGAAGGAGACATAATTTAAAGGTCAGAGGGATCCCAGAAGAGATGCTGGAGGCAGAGTTGCCGCAGACACTCAAACGAATGTTGACGCCCATACTACCCTCCAGCCAGGCTAAGTCCATCACCGCCCTGAGGGGCTCGAAACTCTCGGAGAGCAGCTCAACATGCCGCTGGACTATTACCCAACTGTTTCCTGGTTATTTAATCCACAGACCGCACAAAATACCCCTGGCTGTGGGCCCTAAACGCCCCACCGAGATGCGGCACACTCGACAACCAGTGGGCTCCAATTCAACGGACGATTTTCACCTGTTCCCTGACAATAACAAATCTGAAGCACACCGTAGCCACAGCCTGACGCACCGGAGACTCACTCCAGCCTATGGGGACCTCCTGATTGGGGCATAAACCCTGACACTGAGGCCCACATGTACTTACCACAAGCGGTCACCGAGCCTGATGCGGACATGGAGAGCTTCAGCCCAAGTGGCCATCTACGGGTCCCCCACGTCCTAGACTCTCCTACCACTGAGCGATCCACCTTCGCTGTTCAGGTTATGGTGCTTCTGCACGCTTATACCGGGACTCAAAAGTCTGTTTATATGTCTTGATATCATACAATCACCATATTAGATACAGCATCACACATTGGTAACGATACACATGCCTCCCTAAACTCTAATGCCCATCCTGTTAGGCCTTGACACACCCTGGGACGTTTATTTATGCCTTACACGATGTGCTAATATATAGGCCAAACAAGTTGCAAGGCCAAAGTTTGTACCACAGCGCTTGATAGGAACAGGGTTGCTTGGCTATCGGAGTGGCCCGTAGATTCTTCACCACTGGGTAGACACATCCCAGCTTCTAGTTAGCGTAATTCATGTTATCTCCAAAGCTGGCGAGAGGGACACACACGCCAGGACTTGAGTAACGAACACATAGGGGGTATCGGATGTTGAGATATATACACTCCCCGTTAAATATTACCGAGACCACTTAAGCTTCACTTGCTTTAAACCGTTTATTCTCTATGGTTAATGCTTAAACACGCATAATCCCGAGTAATGCTATACTGTGATTGTTTCCAAACCTAGACCAGTTACCTAAGCAGCACCAGCTTGCCTAGCTAGGCAACCAGACCGCACACCACATTGGGACGTATAGTAGATAATCTGCTTATAGTGTACATAGAACAGCACATTAAAGTGTCCATAATTACTACTCCGGCATCTAACTACCATAGGAGCGCAGCTGGCTCGCTTACCCCCTCCTCCCTCCAACGGCTAATTTTCACAATTGCCAGGTATAAGGATCGTCATGTATGAGCTAGTTGTATCATCCCTCACTTAGACAATTAGACTCTCATTCTAGACCTATACCGCTACTTTCTAAGCTTAAACAAATTGTCTTCTCGTTACTACAACCAAAAAATGTGCATTGTACTTCACTGTCATGCCAATGTTGTTTTACTACTCTATAGCGGGTACATGCTGTTGGGGCATGGCACACACATTTGCATTTGTTATCCTTTATGCACCCAAAAAAAAAGAATTAAAAAAAAAAAAAAGAGTGCCTAGATCAGAACTTTTGGATAGCCTCTGGTTATGAGGTTGTTTTGCCTGTCCCTGTTATCCAAGTGTCTATGGTGTTGGTTTTAGCCCGGCTGATCTCTTTGGGCTTCTTTAGCCTGCAATTTGCTCTAGTTCTTGCGGTGATGGAGGTACTTCACAAACTTGCTGCCATCCACCAGTGCTGCTTAGCCACCACTGCATCTATTTTAACATTCACTTTACAAAGCAAATCTAATACATTTTATTTACTTAAACTATTAGTGAGGTAGCTTTTCGAGCATTCTGGTTCTATAATTCAGGACTTCCATCCCTCTGAGATAAGTAAAATCTGTTCCATTCTAGTTTAATAACTTCTGTACCCCAGGTCTCACTTGAAAGAAAATAACAAATCTATTTAAAATTTTAAAATACAATATTGTGTGATTGTTTTTTTATGTGTGGCTAAGGTTGACTAGTGAAGTACTGCTGCTTCTTCACTCAATACAAGGATCCTCTTTTAGTGATGTTTGGCACCATCTACCTGGTTTACTTCAGATTTCCCCCCTTAACATTTTCTGCACTTTAAATTTTTGGGTTGTGTTGATCGCTTGTTTTGCTTTCTATAACAGGATGAGTGTTACCAGGTCAGGCAGTTATTTGCACAAAAACTCCACAAAGGACTGGCCAGATTGCGGCTTCCGCTTGAATATATGGCCATCTGTGCACTGTGTGCCAAAGATCCAGTGAAAGAAAGGCGAGCACATGCCAGACAGTGCCTAGTCAAAAACATCAACGTCAGAAGAGAGTACCTGAAGCAGCATGCTGCAGTAAGTGGTAAGTAGGGATGTTCTATCCCATCTTTCTGCTTTTCAAACTTACATTCAGTGCCATTAACACCACGCAGATTCATTCAGACACTGTTGTTTCCACCTTTATTTGCTTAGAAGGATGCTGTCTGCAACAGGATTGTACTACAAAATACCTCAGCAGGTAACTGCTGTATTGTAACAGAAGTCGCAATTCCATGCAAAATAGGTTATTTTTTTGTTTTGGTTTTCTTGTTCTTTTGATTAATTTGCAGTGGTTTTATTGCTATTAATATTAGAATCTGAAAGGGAAAAAGGGGGGGGGGGGGGGGGGAAGTAAAGTACAAGCAAAATGATTGCTGTACACTAAACAGCTGGTCACCTTTAAACATCAACTCAATCTACCTGGTTTACTTCAGATTCTAAGTTTATTATTTTTTATTTTAATTTTTTTTCTTTCTTTCTGTACCCCCGTTTACCGTACCCAACATGAAGAAAAAAAAAAAAATAGAATCTGAAGTAAACCAGGTAGATTGAGTTGACGTCTAAAGGTGACCAGCTGTTTAGTTTACAGCAATCATTTTGCTTGTACTTTACTTTTCAGCGGGTGTAAATTATCTTATGGTGATAAATCCTGGAGGTGTGAATTTACTCTATTTTTTGTGTTCAGTTCTAAAATTCCTAATAGTTGTTGTTGTTGTTGTATTCATCTTCTTAAGATAAGATAATTATTATTTATATTAATCTTGTGCATTTTTTTTTCCCATCCTCTAGAGAAACTACTTTCTATTCTGCCAGAATATGTTGTTCCTTATACAATCCATTTGCTTGCACATGACCCAGATTATGTCAAAGTACAAGATATAGAACAACTGAAAGACATAAAGGAGTAAGTATATTCTCTTTTTACCATCATTTTAATTCTCTTTCCTCTGCATTAGATTGTTACAATAATGTTGTTGACATACTAAAAAAGCAGGTAAAAATTATATTAATAAAACATAAATACTTGGGCTGTGTGTGTTTACTGGACAAAAATTACATATTTATTTCTAATGCAGCCATTTTCTTTAATCAGGTCTATAGAAAGTTAACTAGATGAAAGACTTTCTGTGTGATTAAAATATATCAATTTGGCGCTTATATCAAATATATATTTTTGCCAATGTAATGAATGTGTATGTCCTTTCAGTGTATGAAGCAGAGGTTTGTCATAGTTGACATGTCTTCAAATGTAAAGCATTTCCATGCACATGAATGTGCCATTTGAGTTAAGATTCAGCCATTTAGCGGGGCCGGGCCGCCAAGCCTAACGGTCGCAGGAAAGATCTGCTCCTGCAAAGCATGCAAAATTAAGCCTGAAAACCGGGACTTTTGACCCACAACCGCGACCCTCGGTGATTGCGGGCCAGCGGAGCCGAGGAGAGGCTAGCTCTCGGAGTTTTAGTCCCTCGGGGGAGAGATCTCCGCCGTACCAAGCCGCCGCTCCACTATCCTGCCCTACAGAGCCCAACGGTGAAACTGAACCATCGCGGTCCCGGTCCTGAGAAATCTTAAATGTGTACATATATTTTTAGTTTTTAAATTAAAAAACTGATTATATCCACAAATTCTGAGAAAATAGATATTTGCAGTAGAATGCATTAGAACCAGATTATTTTATGATTTGATAGTCACACAACCTTTGAAATATTTTGGATTTAACATCATCTTGTATTCTAAATGAAGACACACTCACTCACTACCTGTAACCCATAGGGACCTCTATTCTCATCTACCCAAATTGACCATGACTTTAATATTTGGTAGCTACAGCGATTACATAAATAATCCAATATGAACATCCAAATAACTGTTCCAAAAGTGTTCGTACCCAACCATGGGCTTAAAGTACTAACGTCACTTCCCAGGATTATCCTTTTTTCTAAGCCTCCCACCCCCCTATATTTAAAAATGTCTTTACTGAAGTATATAAAATAACATCAATGAAATCCAAACCATACCGTATTTAGATCCTAACCTAGAACGGAGTGCCTCTATCCTTCCGGTCAGTCAGTTCCACTCAGTCAGGCCAGAGAAAGGGGGCGAAAATTTAAAATGTTTTCTTAAGGGTTACTCCAACAACAACAAAAATAGATGTAAAAAAAAAAAAAATGTTCCAGGCTGGCAAGTGACTCCACACATTGACAGCAAAGTGGTTAAACTTGTCTAGGTGCAGTGTTTCATAGTGAAAGTGTGCACAGACTCCAGTCATCATGACCACTTTACCTGAAGTGGACATGGTACGTGGAGTAAACCTTTAATGATATTTGTTTCTCCTCCTCTAATACAATGTGTGCCCTGGACTGGATCATGTTGGCAACTGCAAAATATTTAATATAAATTTAAACTAAAATGGGGTACAATTAACAGCTTTCCTTTAAGCCTGGACAAGTATCTTCGTTCTCTTGTCTATTTTAGTATGGGCAGCAATTGATGATATTTTTTGTTCATTTCCATCCATGAGTTTTGCTTTTAAGATAACGCAGACAATTCACACAATGCTTGTTTTTCTCTTACTGTACAATCTGAATTCACTGGACAACTTACTTTCGTAATAGGTGCCTCTGGTTCATTCTGGAGATTTTAATGTCAAAAAATGAAAATAACAGTCATGCGTTTATCAGAAAAATGGTGGAAAATATTAAGCAAACAAAAGATGCACAATCACCAGATGACCCCAAGATAAATGAGGTATGGACAGTGATAATTTGCATTGCTTTCTTATACAACTTTTAAGATCTTGGTCTATAAATATGTACATTTGTGCACTATTTTGCTTGATTATATATTTGCTTTGCAGTTGATGACTAAAAAAAACAACTTTATTTTGTCAGCATTTGGGCCAGCAGAACGGTCACAAGTTGACATGCGGGATGCATGTTTTGGCCCATGTTTATTTGTGAAAAACATTATCTAATTTGGAGGGTTAACCTATCATATATTTTGCGATGAATGCTGAATTATTTGACCGCATTCTTTGGGTTTACTGATGCAGGGCTGGATAACTAAAAGTGAAAAAGTTAGCTATTGGTTGACAAGTTATATTTTTTTTAATTTCTTAAAGGGACACTATAGTCACCTGAACAACTTCAGCTTAATGAGGTTGTTCAGGTGAGTGCTACAGCTACCCGGAGCCTTTTTCTTGTAAGCACTGTATTTTCTGAGAAAATGCAGTGTTTACATTGGAAGCTTGGAACACCTCTTGTTGCAGTCAATCAGACGGCCACCAGAGGGACTTCCGAGTTCAGAGGCCCTAAAAAGGCCCCTCGTCCGATGCATTCTGGGTGAATGCATCAGACGGGCTATCAGCACACAAAGCACTGTGAACGCGCTTTGTGTGCTGATAGCCTGTCAGCACTGCTGTGGGCGTGGCTTCAGCTGACAGCTTTAGCTTCAGCTGACAGCTGAAGCCCGAACCCACAGGGACGCTTACTGTCCACAATAGTGGTTGAAGGGGGGGGGGGGGGGGGGGGGGGAGACCTACTCTCCTTCCCCGGCCCCCACCGCTGTGCGGCGGGTGGGGGCCCTAAAATTATCAATAAGGGGGACCTACTGTCCCCGGCCCCCACCCCTGTGCGGCGGGTGGGGGCCCTAAAATTATCAATAAGGGGGGGACCTACTGTCCCCCCCCCCCCGGCCCCCACCCCTGTGCGGCGGGTGGGGGCCCTAAAATTATCAATAAGGGGGGGACCTATTGTCCCCCCCCGGCCCCCACCCCTGTGCGGCGGGTGGGGGCCCTAAAATTATCAATAAGGGGGGGACCTACTGTCCCCCCCCGGCCCCCACCCCTGTGCGGCGGGTGGGGGCCCTAAAATTATCAATAAGGGGGGGGACCTACTGTCCCCCCCCCCGGCCCCCACCCCTGTGCGGCGGGTGGGGGCCCTAAAATTATCAATGAGGGGGGGGACCTACTGTCCCCCCCCCGGCCCCCACCCCTGAGCGGCGGGTGGGGGCCCTACAATTATCAATAAGGGGGGGACCTACTGTCCCCCCCCGGCCCCCACCCCTGTGCGGCGGGTGGGGGCCCTAAAATTATCAATGAGGGGGGGGACCTACTGTCCCCCCCCCGGCCCCCACCCCTGAGCGGCGGGTGGGGGCCCTAAAATTATCAATGAGGGGGGGGACCTACTGTCCCCCCCCCGGCCCCCACCCCTGAGCGGCGGGTGGGGGCCCTACAATTATCAATAAGGGGGGGACCTACTGTCCCCCCCCCGGCCCCCACCCCTGTGCGGCGGGTGGGGGCCCTAAAATTATCAATAAGGGGGGGACCTATTGTCCCCCCCCCGGCCCCCACCCCTGTGCGGCGGGTGGGGGCCCTAAAATTATCAATAAGGGGGGGACCTATTGTCCCCCCCGGCCCCCACCCCTGAGCGGTGGGTGGGGGCCCTAAATACAAAGGGGGGGGGGACCCTAGTTAACCCTCCCCCCCCCAAAAAAAAAATTATCTCCCTACCTACCCCCCTCACCCTAAAAATAATGAGGGGGGGAACATTAACTAAAAACCTGTAAAAAAAATAAATAAAAAGAGATAAAAAAAACTTGCCATTCGATGTTTTCTTTCTTCTAAAATCTTCTTTCTTCAGCCCAAAAAAGGCCAAATAAAAATCCATAATAACCGACGCAATTAAAAAAAAAACAAAAAAAAAAAAAACCGAGCGCCAAAAAAATAATCCATCTTCACCCATGGAGGGCTCCGCGCAGACTGAGCTCCGCAGGGTGGGGAAGGCTTATAAAGCCTTGCCCCGCCCTGCAATTAGGCTAAGAACACTCTGATTGGTGGGTTTAAACCAATCAGAGTGCTCTTTGTCATTTTACAAGCGTGGGAAAGTTCTTTGGAATTTTCCCACGCTTGTAAAATGACACAGAGCACTGTGATTGGATGGATTTCAAGCCATCCAATCACAGTGCTCTGTGTCATTTTACAAGCGTGGGAAAGTTCTTTGGAATTTTCCCACGCTTGTAAAATGACACAGAGCACTGTGATTGGATGGATTTCAAGCCATCCAATCACAGTGCTCTGTGTCATTTTACAAGCGTGGGAAAGTTCTTTGGAATTTTCCCACGCTTGTAAAATGACACAGAGCACTGTGATTGGATGGCTTGAAACCCATCCAATCACAGTGCTCTGTGTCATTTTACAAGCGTGGGGAAATTCCAAAGAACTTTCCCACGCTTGTAAAATGACAAAGAGCACTGTGATTGGATGGCTTGAAATCCATCCAATCACAGTGCTCTGTGTCATTTTACAAGCGTGGGAAAATTCCAAAGAACTTTCCCACGCTTGTAAAATGACAAAGAGCACTCTGATTGGCTCAAACCCACCAATCAGAGTGTTCTTAGCCTAATTGCAGGGCGGGGCAAGGCTTTATAAGCCTTCCCCACCCTGCGGAGCTCAGTCTGCGCGGAGCCCTCCATGGGTGAAGATGGATTTTTTTTTTTTGCGCTCGTTTTTTTTTTTTTTTTTTTAATTGCGTCGGTTATTATGGATTTTTATTTGGCCTTTTTTGGGGCTGAAGAAAGAAGATTTTAGAAGAAAGAAAACATCGAATGGTAAGTTGATTTTATCTCATTTTTTCTTTTTTACAGGTTTTTAGTTAATGGTCCCCCCTCGTTATTTTTAGGGTGAGGGGGGTAGGTAGGGAGATATTTTTTTTTTTGGGGGGGGGAGGGTTAACTAGGGTCCCCCCCCTTTGTATTTAGGGCCCCCAACCACCGCTCAGGGGTGGGGGCCGGGGGGGACAATAGGTCCCCCCCCTTATTGATCATTTTAGGGCCCCCACCCGCCGGGGGGGGGACAGTAGGTCCCCCCCCTCATTGATAATTTTAGGGCCCCCACCCGCCGCACAGGGGTGGGGGCCGGGGGGGGACAGTAGGTCCCCCCCTTATTGATAATTGTAGGGCCCCCACCCGCCGCTCAGGGGTGGGGGCCGGGGGGGGGACAGTAGGTCCCCCCCCCTCATTGATAATTTTAGGGCCCCCACCCGCCGCACAGGGGTGGGGGCCGGGGGGGGACAGTAGGTCCCCCCCCCTTATTGATAATTTTAGGGCCCCCACCCGCCGCACAGGGGTGGGGGCCGGGGGGGGACAATAGGTCCCCCCCTTATTGATAATTTTAGGGCCCCCACCCGCCGCTCAGGGGTGGGGGCCGGGGGGGCAGTAGGTCCCCCCCCTCATTGATAATTTTAGGGCCACCACCCGCCGCACAGGGGTGGGGGCCGGGGGGGGACAGTAGGTCCCCCCCCTTATTGATAATTTTAGAAAGCGAGCTGAGCTGTCAGTCAGACAGCTCAGCTCGCGAACGCGCATTCCGCGCACATGCGCGGTAAAGCGCTCAGGTTCTTCATAGGGCGGCATTCAATGCCGCTCTATGAAGAACGCGATTGGTCCAGCGCGAAGCCGTCCCATTGAGCCCCGCGATTTCGTCATTTTGACGAAAAAGGGGGCGCGGCCTAGCGGGGAGCTCGGCGCTGGAACGGAGGCAAGTTTTTAATATAAAAACATCGAATTTTTTTTTTTAATTAATGAAAGTTCATATAAAAGCAAGAAGGAAGGCTGGGGGACCTGTCTTTCTTGCTTTTATATGGTGACTATAGAGTCCCTTTAAGCATTTCTTTTATTTTAACGTTCATCCTTTATGGGGGAAATTCGTTAACGTTTCCAGTGTCTCATGAATGACGCATGCTCCTGTGTGGCACTACTGGAGAAAATGCAGACTGCACACGTATGGCATACTTCTCTGTTAGATGCTCAAGGGCATACTGGGATTGTTAATCCAATCATGGTACACTTGGCAGCTATAGTTTGTGTATATACAGCAAACAGTTATGGATTGTTTGTAGTTATGGATAGTTTTTTATTTGGATTATGCTTGATTTAAAAAAAAATATATATATATTTTTTCTTACACAGAAACTATACACAGTGTGTGATATTGCGATGAATATAATTATATCCAAGAGTACTACTTACAGTTTAGAGTCGCCAAAGGATCCAGTCTTACCAGCACGTTACTTTACACAGCCTGATAAGGTATGTTCATATACAGTTATGCTACAATTAAAATATTTTAATAATTCAATGATGGGGGCACTCCAGCTCTTTCACAGTGTTCAGCCACAGCCCGGTGATGACATTACCATCACCGGGCATTCACTCTGACAGTTGGAGACAACTGAGGTCCAAGATGAACTCGATTGAGTTTTTCAGCAAGTTCTCTGCAGAAGGTGCCCAGCACTGATCACTGTAGGTAATGGCGGTGACAGGATGGTGTAAATTGTTTACTGATAGCTTGTCACAGTATGATTTAACTTCTCTGCACTGTAAGGGAATCCTAAAATCAGCAGAGGGAATCCCTCTAACACTATATTTAGTGTTCATGTTTAGGGTTAGATTTATAGTAAGGATTATGGTAAAGATTAGCATTGGGGTTGGCAACAGACCCATCTCCACTTATTTAAAAAAGAAACGGCAATCTACATTGAGCAAATTTGTCCCTGTAAACTTTGCAAAAGTGTGCATGTGAATATTGCTGTACTCTGATGTAGGAGTTTTTTTTTTTTTTTTTTTACACAGTAGCACACAGGATTTTAAAAATACACAGCAGAAATACAATGCATGTAGTAAAAAAAAATACCAGAAACTTGAAAGAAAATGGTGAAAAAAATTGTACTTTAAGTAAAGCTTAAAATACATTCTGTGATGCTAATTTTCCAAACAGTATGCATTTATGGAGTCATTTAAATGTGCTAAAATGCAGCAAACCTGAGTGTCTGGTCCAATTTATTTAATCTACTAAAATGCACCTTAGACCAATTTTTGCAAGTTATTAATTCAGCCCCATATTTTCGCAAGAACTTTACAAAGGATTGACGAGGGATCATTTTGTACTTAGGAGATATAGCTAAGCATAATTTTCTTTTATAGCAGTACACATAGTTTACAAAATTGCTAAGTTACTATGTGCCATAATCTATCAAAAGAAATTTGTGAAAAAAAATGGCAGTACAATAAGGCTTAACATATTACCAAATTGGTATGCATTTATGAACAATTTGAACTGTACTCCAAAATGAGCAACAGACCCATCAACATCTATCAGTTATAAATGTAAAAACAGAGTAATTTTTCTTACAAGGCACTGTAACATCACAAGATAGTGCCAAAGGCACACATTGGGTATATTGTTTTACTCAGAACAGTAAGCTGCGCAACATTTAGGGTGTGCAATCATAGTAGCATGTCTCCAATATACATTATGCAACATGGACCAGCTGGTTGGAGCAATTGTAACATCGCTGCCTGGGAACCCCAAGTTTGAATCTTGGTAAAGACACCTTTTGATATATCTGCCTACATCAAATCATAGATTGTAAGGCCGTTATAGCAGGGCCCTCTAGACTTCTTGCTGTTTATATAATTGTAAAACGCTGCGGAATATGTGTGTACTACTTAAAAGCTAATAGTAACTTGGTAGGGGGCGGACCCACAGACTTTGACATAAAATGGCGTCACAAATGGCTGGCCTTTTGCAGTCCATCGATCTGCTTTCTGTCTGTAAAAAAACAAATGGTCCGGGCTTTTACATATGATACAGGCAAAGACTTGTACTCAGATGATAATGCTGCACACAATATGGGGTTATGTCCGTTGTTGGTACACATCCGGTTTAAGAAATACACATTTAAAAAACATTGCTGAAATTTTTAGCATTTGTTGGCCGTTAAATTACTACGTAAAAAGTGTCAAAATACTCTTGTGTTGTCTACTTCATATAAATATATACTTAAAGATGAAAGGTTATCATGTCCTAATGTATGTAACACATTTAATTTTATCTTCTTAGAATTTCAGCAACACCAAAAATTATCTTCCAGCAGAAATGAAAGCATTTTTCACTCCGGGAAAGGTATGTGGCATGTACTGATTTATTTTGGTTGGCACAATGCTGACTGATGGAGTGAATGCAATTTTTCACTAGTTCTTCAATGCAATTTTAGAACTTTTTACTTTCAACATAGTTACATCAGCTGTCTATAAAACCATTAGACATTCTAAAATTTAATGGAAAGCCTTCTGAATGAACTGTTATTACTGTATAATAACTTTGGGCTTCTGTGGCACATAGGTGTCAATCTCTGCACCGCTTCAATAGAATGCTTCTCCTAAACTAGCATGGAGTCCATTGCTTCTCTATGAGAAACCCTCACTTTTGCATTGAGGTAGAGTACAATCTGACAGCCAAGAGGATGCATCATAGGGTGACTATTTATAAAAATGGTGATTTCTCTTTTATTACTTTTATAAAATAAGAGCATGCATTTAGCTGGTTAAAGAATTACGGTAAAGGCTAGCATTTGCGCGCTGAAGTGCTTCATGGGTCTGGAGAGTTCATTTAGCTATAACTGTATAGCACATTCACAAGACAGGTCAAGTTTCAATATTTGTTTCTGCTTTTCTATATTGCTCTGTAGTTAATTGCATTGTAACTCCTCATAACAACAGATACGATTTATTTCAGCCGAAATCAGCAAATGTTCTTGGAGCTGTCAACAAGCCATTATCATCAGCAGGAAAGCAGATGCAGACAAAATCTTCTAGAATGGAGACTGTAAGCAATGCCAGCAGCGGATCCAATCCAAGCTCCCCGGGAAGAATTAAAGGAAGGTGTGTGTTGGTGCATTGTAGCTTTTTGTGCTTTCATCCTCAAGGTGAAACATTCATAATCCATAGATCTCTGCAAAACATTAATGCTATTATTTAATCTGAGCTGTATGTGCTTACATGTAAAGTTCTTCAGGAACAGAGGCTATTTGAAGAAATCAACTGTATTCACTATATTGTTGTAATACAGTTCTTGTTAAAACTTTTTTTTTATTATACAGTCCTTTTTGTCAATAGTTAAACCAGTCTTTTTTTTTTTTTGCTCCCATTTTGTCGGACATGTAAAGATCCATTTTTAAACTACTTTTAGTGTCCGTGTGCAGGTGATTTGAAGTGATATGGTATTCGGAAGGTGGTGCTATATTGTGCAAGCCTTCTGTATACCGCAGTACAAATTCATTTATGTAACAAAAGGCCCTTCTATACTCATGTCACAAAATGTGTGTGTATGTATGTATATATGACCTTGAAAACCCCAATATATTATAGCTAATACAATGTTAAACAAAAATCTGCACACCAGTCAAGCCATAAGACTTGGTTTTCCCACAGGAATCACAAATTTGCAGTAATGTTACCACCGCAAAGGATTCTGAGTGGGCATATGCAAATTAGTTTAACAAAGAATCACTTTTTTCCCTTATTCTATTTTAAACATGGATTCCTTTGAGTCTGTGTTTGCTCTATATAGCAGCTTTGAAACACAACTTAGGAAAAGATACAAAGCCTGTAGATATAGATCTTGTGTTGACAGAAAACAATTTTGTGGAATTTAAATGGGTTATTCTAGTGGCAATGGATTTTATTTTAACTTTTTAGCCACTTCCCAGACAATGAAGTGGCTACACCGGTCTAGAAGCAATCATTCTGCTCTATAAGTACAGCCCTCATCTGCAGTTCCACTCATCAGATTTGAGGAGTGAAAGGGTTGAATAATGTATTGCTGGTTTTAGAACTAGCCCAGCTCAGCTACTTTGTGCTCCATAGCTACTGGCAGCATCCCTGGTTTGTGAGCTTCCATCAGAAGCTCATCATTTACAAATCTGCTTGAGAATAAATACCTCCCCATTCACAAAACGGCTTGACAATAAATACCTCCCCATTCACAAAACGGCTTGAGAATAAATACCTCCCCATTCACAAAACGGCTTGAGAATAAAAACCTCCCCATTCACAAAACGGCTTGAGTAATGTACATAATTTTCTCAAGCTGTTTTGTGAATTAGGGGGCTACTGATAGGCTAAGTGTCAGCATCTCTGAGGCTTAATGTTTTTAAGCCGTGGGCTGCAGTGGATATTTGTGGGAAGAGCTAACGTGCTTTGGATTGTAGACTTTGAAGTTGAACGGTTTATTAACAATTTAATTCCTTTAGTCCGGGGACCTCCTCACACCATAACAACTTAATTCTGATTAAGTTGTTATGGTGCACTTCGTTCCTGTAATATACCAACAACTTGGTAATTTAAACTTGTTACTGCAATAATACTTTTTTTTAAATTAAACCTCCATGGCACCATCAGTCATCTGACAGTCACACCTACGCAAAAGCAAAACTACTCAAAACAGCATAAAAAAAATGAGCACCCAAATTTATACAAATGATTCCAGATGAATATTTTAAAAGGGAAAAAAAACTATCTCCAAATATCTGCTTGTTTAACACAATCACTTAAATGCTTCTGCATTGTTTTATAAGGGGTTGCCTGTGTATTTTGCAAGTTCTTATTTCTCCATTTCAAAGTGTTTACTTTTCCTCTAGAGAGTATATGGCATATATTTTTTTTGGGTGTTTATATATGTCTCTATATATCAGCTATAATTAATATTATATTATATAATGTTTGTGATATTTTCTCTTTAAAGGCTTGAAAGTGTGGAATTGGATCCGAGTGAAAATGATGATTACACCATGATGTCATCACCATTGTCTGGAAAGAAAGGCGATAAAAGAGATGACTCTGATATTCTGAGGGTAGGAGTTACTGTTTTAAGCTTTGATATCTTAAAGGATTAGTGTTAGGAATTCAAAACTGCCCCTGAGTAGTTACAGCCATTAGAGGCTGTCTTAGCTCAGCAATGTAAAAATTGCAGTTTATCTAGAACGGCAATGTTTTGCATTGCAGGGTTAAGGTGACAGGGATATTGCACCCAAACCACTTCAGTAAGATGAAACCCTCTTGGTGCTTATAGTGTCCTTTTAAGTTTTATGATGAGGTTTGCACAAAGTGGCGATGTTTGATCAACAATCATATTTTTCATTTGTGTAACAAACTTTTTTTTCAGATCATTTTTGCTATTACAAAGGGAGGGAACATGTTCTGTACATATGTTTGTTCCCATCTTTCAGTTTTTATTAAACGTAATCTGTCCGTTCTCATAAAATTACCCCATCAAATAAAACCTTCCGCACCACCTATATCTACCGAGGGTAATTATATCAAGAAACATCTGATCCTTTAAAAGCACTTTTTGTAACAGATTTGGACAAAGTGTATCATGTTCAAATGTAATTATTCTTAAATTGCTGCATTTTTATTTATGTATAGACTGACCTTGAAAAACCCAAGGGGCGCAAGAAACAGTCTCTGATTGATCAAGAGGATAATATAAGCATAGAAGAATTGTCAAAATCAGTTCAGGAACCAAAATCCAGAGGAGGACGAGGAAGGAAAAGAGTTGCAACTGTCTCGGAGTCAGATGATCAACAGTGGCCTGACAAACGATTAAAGGAGGACTTGCTTGAGAATGAGGATGAGCAAAACAGTCCGCCCAAAAAAGCAAGAAGGGGACGACCTCCAAAGTCTGCAAAAGGCATCGCGGCAAAAGAAGAACTAGCTGCAAAAACGCCGAAAAGAGGTAGGAAAAAAGCACCTGCTGTAGACAGTCCCCCTGAAGAAGAGGATGAACCACTTGAAATGAGTGAAGAACCTGAAGTTGAAACTGTAGAACCTAAAAGGAGAGGAAGAGGAGCATCAAAAACCCCAAAGAAAACCCCACAAAAGTATGTGTCCATTTTTTTTTTCCTTTTACACAACCAATAAACGTTTTTTACATTTTTTTTCCCTCTTCTCTTTTGGTGCCATCTGTATATACCGGTTATATTCAATTTGGCTTGTTGTTGGAGTGTTTTTTTTGGTTCCCTTAACCCCTTCACGACTGATAACTGTTCAGGACCATCATCGGAAAAATCCCCTTGAGGACCGGTGACAGCCCAGGCAGTCCCCCTGCTGGTGGGAAAAAAGTTAAAAAAAAATGTATAATCAGTTACAGTAAAAAAAAAATAATTGTGTGTGTGTGTATATATATTTATATTTATATTATGTATATATAATATATATGTATCTTGTATAAATATGTCAAATTACGTGCATTTTTATAATATATATATATATATAAATTAATTAATATAAGAATATATATACACTTATAATGAAATTACACACATGTGTGTGTGTGTTTGTGTATATATATATATATATATATATATATATATATATATATATATATATAGTGTGTGTGTATATATATTTTATTATAAAATATAAATAAGTAAATTAAACTTAAATTATATATGTAATTTTATTCTGTCCTTTGATATTAATATATATCAAAATACACTTAGAATGAAATTATATATCTATGTATGTATAAAAAAAAATAATCCGAAATATAAATATCCATATACAAAATTACCTAAATAATTTCATAAATATGTAAGCTTTAAATATATTACATAGTTACATAGCTGAAAAGAGACTTGCGTCCATGAAGTTCAGCCTTCCTCACATTTGTTTTTTGCTGTTGATCCAAAAGAAGGCAAAAAACCCAGTTTGAAGCACAATTTTGCAACAAGCTAGGAAAACAATTCTATATATATATATATATATATATATATATATATTCTATATATATTCACTCTTATGTAATATTTTTACATAATTAATTTTGTTTGCCATTTGAAGGACCTACCTGACAACCCAGGCCGAAAGTCCAGAGACTTTAATTTGCTAGCACAGTATTTAACCCTGTAACTTTACATGACACCCTAAAACCTGTCAATGGGGGGTACTGTTTTACTCGGAAGACTTCACTGAATACAAATATTAGTGTTTCAAAACAGTAAAACATATCACAGCAATGACATTTTTCACTGATTATACTGTGATATGTTTTACTGTTTTGAAACACTAATATTTCTGTTCATCGAAGTCTCCCAAGTAGAACAGTGGACCCCATGTACAGGTTTTATATTTTTTTTTAAAGTTACTTGGTCAAATATAAAGCTTTATTTTCCTTTTTTTTTACATTGAAATTTGCCAAGTTGGCTATGTTGCCTTTGAGAGCATATGGTCACCCAGCATACCCTTTGCAAAAAAAGACAACCCAAGGTATTGCAAATGGGGTATGTTCAGTTTTTTTTAGTAGCCACTTAGTCACAAACACTGGCCAAAGTTAGTGTTCATAATTGCGGTTTGCGTTTTTTACACACAAACAAATATAAATGCTAACTTTGGCCAGTGTTTGTGACGAAGTGGCTACTAAAAAATATAGGACATACACCTTATTGAATACCCTGGGTTGTCTAATTTAAAAAAAAAATGTACATGTCGGATGGGATTCAGAGATTTGACAGATAACATGTTACAATGTCACTATTGATACATTTTAAAAATATATATTTTGAAAACACAATTTCCTACTTGTACTTATAGCCCTATAACTTGCAAAAAAGCATGTAAACACTGGGTGTTTTTAAACTCAGGACAAAATTTTGAATCTATTTAGTAGTTTTTTTTTCATTAGATTTTGTAGCTACGTAAACTAAGTCAAAAAACATGTATTTTAATTTTTCACCAGATTTTTTTTTTTTTTTTTTTTTTTTAAAGTAGATTATATGACATGATAGAAATAAGGGTATGTAAAGAAAAAAACAATATATAATTTGTATATGGAAACAGTAAATAAGAGAGAAGAAAATTACAGTTAAACACCAACACCATAAAAGTGTTAAAAAAGCCTTGATCCGAAACGTACAACATGGCTAAAACAGTCCCGTCCTTAAGGAGTTAAGAGTTGAATTTGAATAGAATTGTGGGCCTTGAACAGCACCAGTCCTTCACAAGGACTGTAATAACACTTGCATATGTGGGCTCCTGATGTGCAATGCCCACTGTTTAATTAACGTTAACGTTATATGTGGCACCTGCCATACCCCAAACAATGTATGGTCATTAGATTAAGCATAATATTGAATATATTGTTTGCTAGCAAATGAATAATTAGGTGAAAAACCTATTAAAAATATTTATTTTTTTTCTCTTGGCTGTCAGACACTCTCTGGTCTCCTCCCATAGCAACCACAGAGCAGAATGTAGAAAACCAAGATTTTAATAGTCTTACTGACTAGTGATTTAAATTCATTTGATCTAAATAATATCCACCCTCGTAACGACCGAACAAATTTAAGCCCCAGACTGCAGGGCCAGTATTGAAGCACCGTGAGCTTTTTAATGAGTTAAGATGAGTTGATTCCATTGCCTAGAGTGTCAGTTTAATGGAATTTCAAAGTTGGTATTTTCCCATGGAGTTTTGTACAATTGATATGAACACATTTTTGTGTTGTCTTCTAAAAAGTAAAGTGAGCAAGTAGGTTTATAAAACATTACTTGTTAATTGGTTGTAAAATGTACACATTACTGTGCAGACACAGTATATAATAGGTCAAATTCCGATCATGAAATAGATTGCATTGTGTAAGCATGAATACTGCTTTTATTATCTTAATATTATTTTTTTTTTTTATTAACAGATCTGAGCAGCCTGATCCTGTCCTTGATACGCCTCAATCTACCCCACAGAAGAGAAGGGGACGGCCGCCCAAAAATGCTGCTTCACAAGAGAAAAAAAGGTACTTTTTTTTGTTCAGAAACTTTCATCTTCTTGTAAATATTTAGCAATATAAAATGTCTTCAACTAAAATGTTTTGTCACATGGAATCTCTGTGCAGGTCTATAGGAGAGGTGGTCACAAGCATTGGCAGATATATAGAAAAATATTGGAGTAAAAAGAATACAAAACCATACATAGTTGTTCCAAACACTGACTACTTCAAATTACTTTAAGTGTTCCTTGAGTCTGTATGTGCAGCGTTTTGCTTTGAAACACTCCACATACCGAGTTTAACCCCTTAACTGTTTGAGGTGTAAATCTACCTCTGACAGAGTGATGGGGCTTCATTGGCCAAAATGTCAATTCTGTACAGGGTCCTTTTTTTTCTTTTCTTTTGTGTGTGTGTGTGGGCGCGCGCAGTGAGCCATTTATTGGCCGGGAGCAGTCAGCTGATGTTCCCAGCCATTGAATGGCGACTGGATTGCGTGTCAGCAGAAGAACCAAAAGCCCTGGAGCTATCAAGTACTCAGGTAAGAGAGCAAACCGATGCTAAATGATTAGCCCTACTACCTGGAACCGGCCGGGGTATTTCTGGCATCATACCCACTACACTGGGCTGTAGTGGTTATGCTTGAGTAACCCTTTAATCATATAGATTAATGATTAATGGGACAGTTTAGGCATTATAAGACACCATACCCATTTAATCTAAATGAAGTTGGTGGCAGGAGTCCCTGAACCTGAACCACAAAATTGGCTTGGAAAAAACTTAGAATGAGGAGCTGACTGCTCTCAGCCAATCAGCACAGGGGGGGGGGGGGGGGGGGGCTTATATCAGGGCTTAACAGTTCATTTAGATGGTTGTTTGGTGCCTGGGGTCTTCCTTTTAGACCATGAAGCTGTAAGGAATTTTTTTTTATTTTTATTTTTTTAAGCCAATTAATTGCTAAATATTTGCAGGCAGCAAGGTTCAAATATTTTGTGGCAATATCCCTAAAGCAATCCTCTACTGCAGGGGTTCCCAACCCAGTCCTCAAGTACCCCCTACCAGTCCAAGATTTAGGGATTACTCTGTTGCCTAAAGTTCTTTATTTTGTTTTATTTATTTTTTTAGTATCTGTTTTGTTTTTCTTAAAACATCTTACACACAACTGGGTAATCCAGAAATCCTGGATTGTTGGTGGGTACTTCAGGACTGGTCTTGGAACCACTGCTCTGCTGGGCTAAGATTGAACAGCTACCTATGGTCCCCGCTCCTTCCCTTCTTTCTCTTCTCCTACAGTATCTTAATTTCTTTCCATTTTTTCTTTTGTTTTACCCTTAGCTAGGCATTTGTTGCTTTCGTAAAGTTCATCTAAAAAACAGATCAATCTTAAAGGGACACTATAGTCACCAGAACAACTACAGCTTATTGCATTTGTTTTGGTGAGTAGAATCATTCACATCAGGCTTTTTGCTGTAAACACTGTCTTTTCAGAGAAAATGCAGTGTTTATATTACAGCCTAGTGATAACTTCACTGGCCACTCCTCAGATGGCTACTAGAGCTGCTAACTATCGAAGTCTTGCCTAGTTTAAATCACAACATTCAGTTGCAGACACTGAACTTTTCTCAAAGAGATTCAGTGATTCAATGTGTCTGAGAAGATGTTGATTGGCCAGGGCTATGTTTGACTTGTGCTGGGTCTGCAACTGATCTGCATCCTTCACAATTGTAGCCAATCCTATGGAGAAACATTGTGATTGGCTCAGAACAACACTTCTGATGATGTCAGCAGGCAGCTTGCTGTTCTGAGGCAAACCGGGACAAAACCAGCAGCTTCTGGCTTGAATTCAAGTAAGATTTTAATATATTTAGAGAGGCAAGAGGGGGCCAGGGTGACTAGATAGTGGTTTTAACACTAAAGGGTCAGAAATATGTTCCTGACCCTATAGTGCTCCTTTAACTGAATGTGTTTGCAATGTGACATATTGGTCTGCTGAAAATAATTTTTTAAAAAGAGGTTTGTTTCATACAGTGTTGGACGGCCACGGAAGGCAGTGAGTAGAGAAGTGGAATCATCCGATGAGATGGATGTGTCCCAGAATAGCCCAGCCAATAGTGATAATTTGAGAGATGAGGAATCTGAAGAGGAGGAGGAAGAAGTCAGTACAGTTGCTGTAAGTACATATTGCAATTGTATTGTTTGCTATTATAAGGGAAAATGTATTTTGCATAAAAATATATTTTGATAAATGTTTATCAGATGTATGAAACGGCAAAGTGCGCTGTAGTAGTTATGGTACCGCGAGTGTCCTGTTGTTCCCCCTAATGTTAAGCAGGTTTTTTTTTTGTTTTTTGTTTTTTAAGGATATTTTTTTTTTTCTTACCTGGGGCCCGTGGGTACAATTGCCTGCTACTTTACCTGTGCTTCATGGAAGCTGGAATCTCATGTTAGAAGCTTTTGTTAGTTCTCCTGAGCTCAGCCCTGCAGTGCAAGTCCAGCTTGTCACTCTCTAATAGTGATAGGCACACTGCAGTCCCCAGAGAAGAAGTCAAAGAGAATGTCTTAAAAATTTACTTTTTTTTTTTTTCCCCTAGAAATATCCTTTAGTGGGTTTTTGACTTGACCCCAACTATCATCTGATATGGATTCTGTGCCATTATCTTGTTTTACATGTTACCCGATAAATATTGCAATGATCCAGAACATTACTTCATAGGACCGGCCCAACCTTATTCTGTAGAAATGTGATCTCTGAAGTATTGATTTAAATAGTCCGAGTGAAGGGTCATTTCATACACCTTCAATAAAAATAAAATATCCGAAAATATCCATCTCCTTTATTGCTTACTACAGAGAATAGAAAAAACGATTTCACTGGTAACAACCGATTACACATAATTTTAATTTCAGAGGCAAACTAGTGGATTTGTATGTATATTTTTTTTTTTTTACTAAAGTACAAGTGAGTTCTGCTTTATTGTACATTATAAAGGAGAGTATATTACATGGATGCCACACAGAATATAAGCTAATGATGTCCCTTGAGTTTTGCAGTCTTGCAAGAATAAATTTATTTTTGCCTTGTTAACAGAACGTGAAGCTTATGCTACTTATTCAAACATTTTCAAGGAAAACCCCTGTCTATTTGCATGAGAAATAAGTGTTTTAACTAAACATCTAAGGATTTATTGGCTCTACAGGGAATTGACTATACAGTTTAGGCCAAAACAATGAGGTTGTGCAGAGGGAAGATGAATATTTATTCATGCTCCACGGTTTCTGCCATAATTATATTGTTTTTGTTTATTCTTAGGACTTGATTAGACGGGGGTATTTTAAATGTTTGTATAATGAAATGTCCATATTTTTCTTTTAGGTACGACGTCGACCCGCGAAAAAACGGTGAATAACTGCTGTATAAAGCAAAGGAAAAATCCAAGACAAAGAAGCGGCTTGTTAGATGGAGTCTGGATGAGGCTGCTTGCATACAGGATGGGGCTCGCGGAATGACAACTTGCATATACCTTTCATTTCATACCCCTGCATTTGCAGCCACGGTCTTTTATCATTAGCTTTGGGTATTTGTGTGATAATGTGAGCTGGACTTGTAGACATAAAACTGTAAATAGCTTATTTTTTTTTTTTTCCTGTTTATTTTTTATCCCTCATAAAGTGATTGTATAGCTTTCATTTTGCAGCTTTAAACTGACATTAACTGAATGGGTTCTCCAATATGACAGAGTAAAAGAAACACAAAAGGCTTTTTACAATGGAATTTTAAGCAATATCTGCATTTGTTTGTGCTGTATTCTCATTGGCATTTTGCTGTGGAAAAAAAAAATCATAAAGTACTGTCAATTATTTTTCTTCCTTCCTTTTCATGGTTGTAAAGTCAGTCTTGCTACAATTTCTTTATACCTGCATTTACTTCTGGGAAGCATATTGTCCTCCGTGGTGCTCAGGTGACTCTGCATTCCTTAAACAAAGTGTTCATTAGGATTACAAAACACTGCAGAACTTGTTCAAAAGTCGTGTCATTCTACACCTCAGTATTGGTGGCGGTCATCCCCGACTGTCTCGTGGCATTTCAAATTGTATGAAAGATGTTTTAAGCTTATTTTAATTTTTAAAGTGTTCGAGCTATGAAATAATGTATTAAAGACGCTACCTATTTTAGTTTTTCTTTTGCCTTTACAGTAACTTAATACTCAACCCTCACCCTTTCGGCATATGTTTTGCATTGACCTATTTATTTAAACGCATTTTCCGAGGTCTTGAGTCCTGCAGAATCTGCGTACCCGCCAGGCCAGGTGTGCTAGCACTTTGGCTCATTTTCGAAAATGTATCTGTTCTAAAAAGTGGTCATTATTTTGGTTGTTGATTATATATGGAGGTGTTAACAATAGTAAACTTTTTTTAAAACTTTTTATTATTGCCATGTAAAACATATGATTTAAACGATGACGCAATGTCTGGAAAGCTGTGCTAGAATTACAGGTCTGTGAATTTTTTTATTTTTTTTATGAGATTGCATGCCTGTGATTAATGGGAGTGTCATTTTTATGGAATTATATATATTTTTTTCTTTCTAGAAAATATGGATAATGCAAAAGCTGCCTCCCATTCCCGTGTTTCTGTGCCAACTGAACTTACATTGAGACTTGTAGAAAATAAAATATTGTTAAATGCAAAATGGCATAATTACTTTTCTGTAAAATCAGAAAAGTAGCTCCCAATGTATTTTTTTTCTAATGCATTTCCCGTGGGTAGCTAGGATCTAGTATTTGCCTGTAATACTGTCCCTCTTTTTTTCATCATGGCATCTTAACAGCACTGTATATATTTAAATGTATCTGATATAAACTGTTGCTTTTCAAGTCATTCTTGGTTTTTCTGTTGCCGAGGACCCAGCCCTTTCAAAAGATATGCATATGTATACAGCAAATATTTGACACTACTCGTTTTTTTTTTATCATTATTAATCTTGTTTGCCTTTTTCCAAAAAAAAAGTTTTTCTTTTCTTTTTATGATTAGATCAAACACTATTACATGGATACATTTGACAGATTTTTTTGATTTAAAGACTGAGAAATTTCTTTTGTATTTTGTTTAAATATATATCAAAGTTTTATCAATCTGTAAAGCGTGTTTTGCTTACAAAGAGCTTGTGTAAAAAAAGATTTGTAGCTATAACCTCTACAATAGTAACTGAGCCATTTTAAAGTAAATTGATCTGCTTAAAAAAAAAATGTTTTTATTAAAAGCGTAGTGATATTTAATGCAAAGACACAGATGTCCATTGCAATTGTTTATTCTACAAGAGTGCTGCACAGAATCTTGGGAATGTTTCATTTGTATTTGCTAGAATCATATTATAATGCAGCCATTTGATTTAGCACCTCAAATTTAAGATGGATAATTTTTTGCATGATCATATTAAAGGTTAGGTATAAATAAGTCTGGAGCAACGTTGGTTACTGGCTTAACTCCTCCCTTTGGTTTCCATTGTGATTTTCTTGGTAAAAGAATATATAAATTATCACTTTTCTTTTGATCACCTTGTATGTTTTTGTGCTTTAGATGTTCTCAAGAGGTAAGGTTTTAAGTTCCTGGCAGGTAAATTACTCACATTGAAAACTCCTTTTTGATGAAAATCAAAGAGTGATGATTTTGATAAAACTGTTTTGCATTATTTAGTTTTTTGTCTCAATCTCCACAAGTGAGATAAATACAAAGGTAACAAAGAGCAAATGACAGTAGACCATACAACAGCAATATTCTAAATACAGTCAGTGGATTAAGAATTTTTATAATTACAGGTTAAAAAAAACCCACTATTGCTGATTCGTAAACTCTGCTGGGTAATCATTAAAAACCATGTCAAACGTGAAATAACATTAAGTTGCTGTCATTTAGGTGCACTCTACCCGCAGTTTATATTTAAATTTACAGAACCTTAGCAATAAAACAGAGCCACAAGCCTCTGGCAATAGGTATGTCGTTAATCTGACCACAATGCAATTAATTGACATGTGCATTGTACTTGAATCATTCTTACTATTCTAATACAACAGCGCCACTAACGTTTAACCAAACGACCTCTCCTGGATACAGCACTGTTTTTTTGAAACATGGTATATTAAGCATCTTACATCTGACTAATAGATTCAACATTTCTTCCTTATAAGAATAACTAAAGAACGTTCATGATTATTTCAAACCATAATAAGTGCCATATTGCAGTGTATGAGCTTAAAATGGATGGACTCTTTAAAGAAACACTTAACGAACCATTACCACTACAGCCCGCTGTAGTCCTGTTTGCCGAAATGCTTTCTATATGAAGGATTTATTAATTTTTTAAAACTGTTTTTATTTTACCAAAAGTGCAGAAATTGGCACACTTTTAAATTAACCTTGTTACATCCCCCCTCTCTCCCCTTGCTGTCAAGCAGCAAACAAGTCCTGTTACTTCCTGGTTTAGTTAGCTCAATGAAGCTAAACTCAAGAAACAGGCAGATGCCTAGCCTTTCAAAAACATCTCCTTGAGCTGCATGTTGAAAAGAAAAGAAAGTCTGGGCTGTATTTGAAGGGGAGAGTTTGCAAAGGCTTTAGACTAAAGATCTGCAGTTTTTGAAAGAGGTACACACACATTTTATTATGCATTTTCTATATAGGAAATATCTGCTAGGTCTGTTTCTTAAAGTAAGGATTCAAAGTGAATTTCAAACTTATTTGGACACTATAAGGACTATAATCATTTCATCTAATTGAATTGGTTATAGTGTCAGGAGTCTCCTAGCACTGTCCCTACATTCAGTGTTAAACTAGTTTAGAGCCATTTAACACTCAATGAGGGTCTATGGCTTACTAATTGCTCAGAGCCAACTGCCTTACAAAGACTTCTCATTGAGCTGCATTGGAATGTCTGTGATTGGACAGACAAAAAAAGTCTAGACAAACAAAGATCTGCAGCTTTTGCAAGCCATTTTTAGATTTAGCCCCATTGAAAAATACCTTATTAAATGTATATACCTATACAATGAGACCGTACACCCAGCAATAGCATAACTTAAAAGAAAAAAGACGAAAGAGCAGATTTCTTTTATGCCCATTAATTAAATGCATGTTTTCATTGGGGTATATCTACTAAATAGTAATTTTTATATTTGAGCAGTATAGTGTTCCTTTAAATAAAGTGCTACTTTACTTGCCCTTTGATGCATAAACTCAACTCCTTTTTTTTTTTTTTTTTTTTTTTTTTAAATTAACCTCAATTATAATACTTTAAATTATGTTGCAGTCACGCAGTTCATGTCTTATCTGTTTTAATCCTATAGGAGCAATTTAAGCCATAAGTAATCCCACTAGTATTTATATCTCTCACTGTTAAATTAGATTTCAGCTACCCCAGTACGGGTTTTTTTTTTTTTTTAATTCTTTATTTTTTACAAGGTTGAACACCATTAATACAAACAATATTAATACAAACATCACATATCTGACTTATTCATGGGTTTAGGCATGTAAAAGGTACGATATACAAAATAAAACACAAGTGTTTAGCAAGATTGATAGCTTATTCGGCAAATCGTCCTTGAATCGTTCCAGATATGTGAGCGGTGTCCTTCCAATTTTCAATATATATAAAAATCAAGGAGATCTGGTATGGCTATCCTGCCAGAAGTAGAGGTTCATAGGTCAAAGCTTACTAACACATAATAGCAGAGCCTCCAAAATATCTGAGAATCCTGCCCCTCCCCGGTGTCTGGGGGTGCTAAATGGTGTGACTATATGCAGTGATCGGTAATCCGTGCTATAGTGACCCTATCCAAACAGTACAGGGGCGGGGTTCATTAAATCGTGGTGGATGTAGTGTAGTCATACACATGAATATTAAAGGAAGTAGAAGACATAGAGGAACTTGAACTAGGTATATGAAAGAAAATGGGGAAAGAAAAGAGAAAAAAGAGAAGAGTCAGAAGGGGAGGAGGGGGACGGGAAGGGGGGGGGGAGAGATGGGAAAGATGTGTGGGAGGGGTTGGCATAGTCATAGAGCCCCAAGCTCCCGGATAAATAGTCATGTCTTGTGGTCCTGACCTAACATCCCTGTACCCGCCTGTGGGCAGCACAACCCCCAAGGGGCTGTCCGCCCCCTGGTGGTTTCCCAGCGGAAGCCCCCATGTCTCTACAAGAAGGAGAAGTCAGGTCCAGCTCCCGTGGGTCTTAATCTCCTAAGTTACTATCTACCCAAGGTGCCCATATTCTGTCAAACTTTGCATTCGTGCCCCTGACCTTTGCAGTGAGTTTATCCAGGAGGTAATTATCCTTGATTTTCTGCAGCAACATGCGAAGTGAGGGAGCTGAGGGTTGACGCCAAACCTGCGCAAGGGCCCGCCTTGCCGCCAGAATCACCCTATGGACTAACTTTTGTTCGGTCCTGGTCCAGTCCTCCAGTGGCCGGGCCAGGAGGAATACCCATGGGTCCAGCCCCACCTCCCTGCCGAAGATATCTTTCAATAATCCCGCTACCTGCCCCCAGAAAGTCTGGGCCACAGGGCATTCCCACCACATGTGCAAGTAGGTTCCTTTTTGCCCACAGCCTCTCCAGCATACGTCCGTAGATAGCCTATGCATTCTACAGAGCTTCACCGGGGTGGTGTACCACCTGAACAAGGTTTTATATGCTTGTTCCTGCATAGTTACACATATAGAGGAGGTCGCCGCAGCTTCCCAAATCTCCTGCCAGTCCACCCCTTCCAACTCTTCACCAAAGTCAGCTTCCCATTGGGCTATATACGTAAGCTCCCCCCACTCCGAAGTGGAGGTACTCAAGTGCGCGTACAATTTTGTGATAAGGCCCCTTGGGAACTGTTCCTTAAGGCATAGGGTTTCAAAAAAGGTGAGTGGTTGGAGCGCGCATAATTTAGTTGCCGAAGTCTGCACATAGTCCCTAAGTTGGATGTATCGGAAAAAGTCCGATGGGCGTAGGGCCGCTCTAGTTTGTAAATCTTCGAACCTAAGAAGTGTTCCGCCCTCGTAGAGTTGGCATAGACGCTGGAGGCCCGTACTCTCGATCCCTTTGAACGCCCTGGCATCCAATCCTGGGGTGAAGGCTTTATTCCTCAAATAGGGAGTCAGTGGGGATTCCCGAGGGGATAGCCCATATTTGACCGATGTAGCATCCCATATTTTCACCGAGTTCGCTATGGCCGGGCAAGCAATCTTTGCTATCGGTCTCTGGTCCCGAGGGACCCAGATGTAGAACTGAGGGAGATCAGGTCCCATAAGAGCCGATTCTAAATCCACCCATCTTCTCTCATCCGGGGGAGAGTGCCAAAACGCGATTTGCGAGAGTTGGGCCGCTAGGTAATAGAAAAAGAAATTAGGTAACCCCAGGCCCCCCCTCGACCGTGCTCTGTACAAGACATTACGGGAGACCCTGTGTTTCCTGTTCTGCCATATGAACTTCCCCACCGCCTGTTGCAGTGCCCCTAAGTCAGACCTAATCAGCTTGACCGGAAGGGCCTGAAACAGAAATAAAATCCTGGGGAGCACATTCATTTTTACAGCGTGGATCCTACCGATCCATGAGATCGGTTTATCCTGCCAGTTTTCCATGTCAGATATCAGAGTGCGGATCAGGGGGGTGTAATTTTGTCTGAATAACTGGGCGGGGTCTGCTGTCAGGTGTATCCCTAGGTATTTGAGACGGTGTTTCTCCATGCGAATATCATGCACAGTCCCTACGTACGTAACATCAGGGTCACACATACAAATAGGGAGCGCACTCGATTTAGGCAGGTTCACCTTATAGCCTGCCAGGCTACCGTAGGATTCCAGCACCGCCGCCAATGCATCCATCGACTCTTTCGGAGACGTCAGAGTCAACAATACATCGTCTGCAAAGGCGGAGACCACATATCGCCTATTCCCTAGAGAAATTCCCTGAATTTCGGGCGTGTTACGCACCTTTTGTAGGAGGGGTTCCAGCGAGAGGGCGAACAGCAGGGGAGACAAAGGGCAGCCCTGTCTGGTGCCATTGCCCAATGTGAAAGGTAGTGCCTTTGATCCCGCTATCCGGACCCTCGCCCGAACATCCGTATACATAGCCCGAATTGCAGTGATATATGAGTCAGGTAGGCCAAAGTGCCGCAGGACCTCGAATAAATAGGGCCACTTAACTCTATCGAAGGCCTTTTCGGCATCAAGCGACAGGATCAGGGTAGGGATCCCTTTGGTTGCTTGCCTCCAAATAAGGTCGATATTGCGCTGAGTGTTCTCATACAATTGTCTGCCGGGTATAAAACCCACCTGGTCCGGATGGACTAAGTGTGTGAGGAAGGGGTTCAAGCGTGTCGCTAAGATCTTAGCCAGAATTTTAGAATCATGATTGATCAGCGAAATCGGGCGGAAGTTCTCGGGAATCGAGTCATCCCTGCCCGGTTTCGGTAAGAGGACTATGTCGGCCAGCGACATGTCTCTATCCGGAACCCCCCCCTCCATGAGGTCGTTAAACAACGTCTCCATGTGTGGTGTAAGAGTTTCCCGAAAGACTTTATAATAGCCGCCGTCGAATCCATCCGGTCCAGGGGCTCTGTTGCCTTTCAGCGTGGAGATTGCCGCATCAATTTCATCGGCCGTGATTCGCGCTCCCAGGTTAGCTGTAGCTACTAGATCAAGCCTTGGCAGTGCCAATTGATCCAAGAATATCCTAGTGTCCTCCGTCTCGCGTTGTTGTTGGTCGCTGCCGCCCCCCCCGGAGTAGTATTCCGAGAAAATCTTTGCGATATCAGTGGGGTCAGTGCGGTACTTACCAGCGGAGTCTTTGATCCTAGTGATGTGGGAGTGTCCTTGTCTCGGGCGGAGTGATCGTGCCAGAAGCGTGTCCATTTTGTTGGACTTTTCGTAGTACGTCCTCTTGGACCATACCATAGCTCTGGCTGTATCGTCCAGAAGCGTCTCACGTACCGAGGAACGCAGCGCCTGTACATTCGCTAGCGTATCAGCGGTCAAAGCGGTCTTGTGCTTCTCCTCAGCTTTGCCCAAAGCCTCCAAGAGAGACGACAGTAACTGCATTTTGCGTTTTTTCTTTAAAGGGGCTTCACGAATAAATATACCCCGTATTACCGCTTTATGGGCGGCCCATATCGTGGCTGGACGGAGATCAGGCACCACATTCCTGTCGAAGTAATCGGACAATTCCATACGGATAGTCTCCACTACGGCCGGATCCTGCAGCAAGGAGGTATTCAATTTCCAAGACCACGGAGACGCAGTGCACAAATTGTCTAATGACAATGTGACCTCAGCATGGTCCGACCACGTAATAGATCCAATCGAGGAGTCCGAGACCTTTGGTGCCAGATGGGAGTTGACCAGTAATACGTCGATCCTCGAGTACGTATCATGGGGGGCAGAGTAAAAGGTATAATCGCGGTCGTCAGGGTGGTGAGCCCTCCAGATGTCCAGGAGGCCAGTGCGCTGGATGAACGTGCGAAGCAGTTTATCTTGTCCCCCCCTCCTATGCGACCTTGGTAACCCACCCCCCTGGCTCCGGTCGACAGCTGGACATGGAGTGGCGTTGAGATCACCCCCCACAATAATCATTCCATGCGGCAGCTCATTAACCGTTTGGGCCATGGAGTCCCAAAATTCGGCGGAGGGGTCGTTGGGGGCATATATATTAAGGAGGTGGATCGTATGGGAGTATAAACTCCCCGAAAGCACTAAGAATCGGCCCGCCGGATCCGATGTCACGGTCCCTATCCGGAGAGGGCACCTGTGGTGTACAAGTACCGCTACTCCATTCCTCTTATTTAGGGCCCTAGCCTCGTGTACAATCCAAAACGTGTGGTCCCTTAAAGCAATCTTCGCGTTCTGTGGGAGATGCGTCTCCTGTAGGAACGCTATGTCGGGGTTGAGGCGTTTGAGTTCCCGGAACATGAGACGTCTTTTATTCGGGGCATTAAGTCCCTTAACATTTAAAGACAAAATCTTTAACGGCATGACAATGGGTGGAAGGTCACGCTAGTCTTATCTGGCAATCCCGTTTTGGTTCGACTTAGAGGAAGCACAGTGGGTCCAATGACTACCCCTCCCAGGGGAGGTAGAGAGTGAAAGTGGGGTTGAGAAAGGAACGAACTAGGGATAGGAGGGTAGGGTGAGAGAATGGAAAATGTAAAGAGTAACAATGAAAAAAACAGTAGCCTGGTCTTGCCTATTGCCAGGACAATACGGGGTATATGTTGAAACCTCTCCAGAGCACCAATTGGGCCCCAGAGAAGTAGGAACATAGACCAATCAAGATGGGCACCCCTAGGGTGCCAATCACATTTAAATTGGAGACAGAGAACAAATCAATAAGTATTGGGAGATACCAAACGGTGGGTGGAAAACTTTCGGGTCGCGTCAGGGCGTAGCCCAGTGTCGCGACCCCCATTGGAGGGGCACTAAAAAGGGTGTCTGGGGGCAGCCGGCAAATCCGCTACCCCCTCCCCCGGCTCCGGCAGCAACCAACAGTAGAGGGGGGGGGGGATACAGTGTTACCAAATACAAATGATGGTGGCCACCTGACTACGATCATGCATCCAAAATGGTATTATGTATATATGTAGCAATTTGTGTGTGAAGTGTCATGAGGTCGGAAGTGTAATTGACATGTTATACTTTCCGATTCAGGTCCCCCCACTGTGAGGGTGGGAGAATCCATCAGGGTCTAGGGCCACCTCCAGAGGTATCAATAAGGAAGTATAGACTGCATGTGAAGGGATTGGCATTAGAAAGCATCACATGAGAAAGAAAAAACAAAAAAGGAGTATATAGAACACACATATACACTTCAGACCGGAAGAAGATTCCCTCCTCCCCGGAGCCGTCAGCCGGGGCACTGGCCCATGGCCCCCATCCCCCGAGTCTACGGGCCCCGGAACGAGGATAATAGGGATAAGATACTGAGAGTTAGCTCCGTGCCCGGGAAGGTAGTCAGTCTCCTGGAGACGTGGTCGGGCCCCGAAGTAGAGAATGCCCATTACCACAACGATCCACAATCAGATCCCCCGGCCCCATCCCCCACCAGCATCATAAACCTAGCATATACAGCCAGAAAACAGAAAACATTCGACAGCGCCCGCCGCCCGCCGCCCCGCCAACGATCCCGCAACCCCTCTTAACAAAGAAACATACTAAAAAAACAAAATGTACAGCAATCACCGGTCCCCCGAGACCCAGCAAAAATACATGAGTCGAGCGGGGGAACATGCTAAAGTAAAAGGCAGAGAAGGGGCCCCGGCAGACTAATATGAAGAATATCAGGGCCATTTTCAGAGAGAGCGTGGAATCCCGCCCCTCCCGAGGCCACGATCCCACCTGCAATAGGGGCATCCCATAAAGCCAAGAATGCTGTCTATATGATCCCAGTTGTCAGGGCCCCAACCCCCTCCGGCCACTAACCCCTCACATTCTAAAACACCAACACATCAGTTTAGCTCGGGATATAAACTAAAATGACAGAGCATTCGGAAAGGGAATCACTGCACATGACCTCCGCCGCCCGCCCATAATGAAAAAAGTACATATAAGTCCCCAGACCCCGAATATCCCATAATAATCGAAACAAGTTTTCGGCTTCGGGTCAAGTGGAACAGTGGGTATAGAAGGGGCCCCCTTGATAAAGTCATCGCGGGCAACAGAGCAATGGGCTGGGAGAGCGAGCAACCCTAACCCTCCCCAGAATTAACAATCCCACCCGCAGCAAGGGCGAACCAAAAGCCCCTTAGGGCCTTACGCAAGAGCCCGGCTGCCATAGCCCCCATCAAAAAAGGAAAGGCCCCACCAAGTGGGATCCAGCTTCCCCCCTCCCAAGCAATATGTACCCACCCGCGAGACCCTGCCATCTGGGACCTCGAACCACAGCTCGGGGTGAACAGCTGAAACCCCCAATCACCTCAATCTGCCGCCGCATACCACTCTCGGGGGAGTGCAGGCAGGACCTCCCCTGGCCCCTTCGGAACCGCGAAGTCCTCAGGGGTCCGGATCCCCAGCTCACTCAGGAATCTCTCCGGGTCGCCATCTGAAAATAAAACTTTGGTGCGTCCATCTCTGAAGGCCAGAAGCCGAAAGGGATGCCCCCAGGCATATTTGATGGAGTGCCGCTGCAGCAATTCAGTAATAGGGCGCCAGTCCCGACGTCGCTGTAGAGTCAGAGGGGTCAAATCCTGGAAAAGAGCAAGATCTGCCGCGTTGTGGATAATCGGGTGGTCTCTGCCGAATTTCATCAGGGCCTCCTTCGTTTGGTAGGAAAGGAATCTGATGAGTACATCCCTGGGACGCCGGTCATCCGCCCGTTTGGCGCGAAGCGCTCTATGCGCCCGCTCGATATGCCATAGATGATCGGGGATATTAGGAAGAAGCGGTTTAAAAATCCCCAAGACCACATCGCTCAGGGATCCTTCCCCCTCCTGCTCCGGCAGTCCTCGAAGGCGGATATTGTTGCGCCGTGATCGATTCCCAAGATCGTCGATTGCATAGCTTGCAAGGGATAGCTGAGAGGTTAGGTGGTTGATTTGGGCAGCTGCGGCGTTATGGGCCACGACAGTGGACTCCATCCGCCGCTCAAGCGTCTCCGTTCTCACCCCTAAAGCCTGGATCTCAGCCTTAACTTCGGCTGTGTTGCGGACCATCTCGGTAGCCAGGTAGCTGCGGACTTCGGCCAGCTTTGCCAGGATCTGACTGGTGTCGGATTCTGCAGACCCCATAGCTCCTCCGCTCGCTGGGCTCAAGGGCGAACGGGGTGTGCCCGGGCCCTCTCGTCCGCCATCTTGGGTGCTCGACCTCATGGCGCGAGAGGCCGCGAACATATCGGGTACTGAGACCGTCTCCGTTGATTTTTTCTTTTGGTTTCGGGGAGTCCTTTTGTCCATCGCATTTCCCCCACCTGGTATCATAGTTTCAAAGGTCAGTCTCCGCTAATGTAGGCTATTGGCACCGTGGTTGCAGCAGAGCTCTACCCAGACACGTCCAGCTCGCTCGGCTGCAGACCACGCCCCCCCCAGTACGGGGGTTCTAATGATGGGTTTTACACAGTGGTGTGGCCAATTAGTTTTTTTGGAAAACTTTCACATAGTTTATTTTGTATGTGCGTTGATACCTGCATGTTTGGGGTACTCTAATTGGATTGTGTGTCCCTGTTCACTTTATCAACAAGTTCCAGTCTAAGGAGTGTGTGTTATGAGTGGGTATGGGTGTCAGAATTACATTTCCCCCTTAAAAGACGATCATATAATCTGTGGCACTAATAGCATTATTATGTTATTATTTATATAGTGCTCAACAAATTCCGCAGCGCTTTACAGTGGGTGGACCAACAAACATGTAGTTGTAACCAGACAAGTTGGACACACGAACAGAGGGGTTGAGGGCCCTGCTCAATGAGCTTACATGCTAGAGGGAGTGAGGTAAAGTGACACAAAAGGTAAGGATAGTATTAAACTAATGACAGTTGCAAGAGATGAATCAGTTGAAGGAGTGGAGACTGGGTGAGCATCTAACAGAAGAGGGAAGTGCGTTCCACAGGAACGGTGCAGCCCTTGAGAAGTCTTGAAGGCGAGCATCAGAGGTGGGAGTACGGACAGAAGATAGACGTAAGTCTAAAGCAGAGCGTAAGGGCCTTGACGGGACATACTTGTGTATTAGGGAGGATAGGTAGGTGGTAGCAGCAGTATGTAGAGATTTGAAAGCAAGAACCAGAATTCTAAATTGAGCCCTAAATTTTACAGGAAGCAAAGGTAGGGACTGACAGAATGGTGAGGCGTGGGTGGACAGGAAGATGAGCCTCACCTCCGCATTCATTATGGACTGTAACGGTGCAAGTTGGGAGCACATAAAACCACTGAGCAGCTGATTACAGTAGTCAAGGCGAGAAAGGACAGTGGAATGGGCCAGCACCTAAGTCGCATCTGGCGTAAACTTGGGTCGGATGCACACAATGTTTTTGAGATGGAAGCGGCAGGATTTGGCGATAGGCTGAATGTGAGGTGTGAAGGATAAGTCTGAGTCAAAGAGAACACCTAGGCAGCGAGCCTGCATGGTGGAGCTGATGTTGGCACCGTTGACTTGGAGAGAGACAGGCATAGGAGTAGCAACACTTGAGGGAGGAAAGACCAGAATTTCAGTTTTGGTCAAGTTGAGTTTAACCCCTTAAAGACCAAACTTCTGGAATAAAAGGGAATCATGACATGTCACACATGTCATGTGTCCTTAAGGGGTTAAGGAAGTGGGCAGCCATCCAGTTAGAAATAGGAGAGAGGCAGTCAGAGACACTAGTCAAGATGGACAAAGAGAGATCAGCAGAGGACCGATATATTGACGTGTCATCGGCATAGTAATGGTATTTGGAGCCAAAGGAGCTAATGAGTTTACCAAGTGAGGCAGTATAGATGGAGAACAGTAGGCGATCAAGGACTGAACCTTAGGGGACACCAACAGAGAGAAGTTGTGGAGAAGAAGCAGAGCCAGAGAAAGAAACACTGAAAGAGCGCTGTAGGAGGAGGACCAGGAGAGAGCAATATCTTGAAGACTGATATTGTGGAGGATGAGAAGAAGCGGTTGATGATCAACAGTGTCAAAAGCCGCAGGAAGGTCAAGGAGAATTAGGATAGAGTAGTGACCATGAGATTTTGCAGCGAGTAGATAATTGGATACTTAGGTCAGTGTCAGCATCATAGACATGCCCACCTGTTGACCCCAACCCTCTATTCCTCCTGATATCGGACTTCAAAGTGTTAAATGGAAGAAGAAAAAAATGGTTATATTGTAACAATTCCAAAATTGCTTGGGTTCTTAAAGAGGAACTGCCACTTTCCAGGATTTTTAATGTTTTGTTTACATATCCCCTCTATTCAACCCCTTAAGGATGGAGGCAAATGTACAAGTTCTGATCAAAACAAAACCTGGAATTTGACTATATGCCTGTTTAACCATAATTCACCACTTTCATATCCAGGGCACCCTCACTTATTATATATCATTTTCTTTAGGAAAACTAGGGCTTTCATTTCACATCTAATATATATATATATTTTCTTCTTCTAGGATTTACGCGTGGGTTCAAGAGGTAAATGCCAAATGGAATTATTTCGCGCGTGTGGATGAAAAGGAATTTGATTTGGACAAGCTGACGTCGGCGGGGGAGGAGAGGTCAGCAGCGCCGAGGAGGCCCGGCGCTGGAATAAGGCAAGCTGCTGAAGGGGTTTTAACTATAAATAGACATGCAACTAAGTTCTCTATTGTCAGTTTTGGAGTTGCATGTCTATTTACTTTTTCGTTTGAGCTGACCAAAAAAGGATTTAGAACACACTTATTTACAAAATATTTTATCTCAGCATATTGGTATGCAATAGGGATTTGAGGTTATTTAACCCCTTTACTTAGAATCCGTTATTCCTTTTCAAATACAGCATCAGTACTTCCAGGATCTCCTATATAAAATTCAATAATAGATGGATCCTGGTTGCATATTTATTTAATTTTCGTTTTTGAGCTGATTTGAAAAAGTTTTTAGAATAATTTCTGGGACTTATCTACTAAACAGTTAATCTCAGTACATTGGTATTAAAGATTTATTTATATATATTTGATAACCGGAGATTCTCTCTCTGTTAATTTAGAATCTTAACTGAACTATTAAAAGTTATATTTTAAAGATAGGACGCTCTCCTCTTTCTCGTTTTTCAACAATGGAGAAAGGAAGAAGGGAAGTGAAAGAGAAATTTTAGACATATCCATAAAAGATTTTCAATATTTCGATCAAGATCACCTGAATGCATGCTTTGACACCCAATTGAGCAATATTAAAGAGGAAATACACATCATAACAGATGAATTTAAAGGAGAGTTGCCTAAAATGACGTCTAAAATACAATGCTTTGAAGAGAAGATAGTACATTCAGTACTACAATACAATCTACAACAAGATAAGATCGCTCTGTTAGAATGGAAGATGGAAGTTTTAGAAACGAAGCTATTAGAATATGAAGATATCATAATAATATAAGAGTAAGAGATATGCCCGAAAACATTACTTCTGAAAATCTAGAGAACTATATGAAAGAACTGGTTATGTTTCTGGGTCTCCAGTGGGACAATAAGGTTAATTTCATAGAAAGAATTCATAGGATACGTAAACCTAATTCTCTCCCAGCTCAGGCATCAAGAGATGGTATGGCATGTCTACACTCTTAAGTTTGTCATCAATTGTTACAGCTTTGAGACAGAAATCTCTGAAAGGCTCTACGTATGAATCACTGAAGATATTTAATGACTTATCGCTAGGTACCAGAAACTCACGCAAAACATTCTATGCTCAAACCAGAATACTCATAAAGAATGAGATAAACTACACGTGGTCCTTCCCAGTGGGCTTAAGACTTAAATATAAAGATAAAACAGATTTTTTTTAAAGACTCTGCCTCTCTACAACAATGGTTGCAATCTAATAATTTGGAACGATCAGTTAATTATTCGATTTTATGTTTATTTTTTACCCAACTTCTTTGGCATGTGATCTACCAGTTGGTTACATTTTATAATAAATGCTACTGGTCTCTGGGATAAAGTTTGTAAAGTTTATATCTTCTAGGCAGGAGAAGAGATATTACCGTAATTGCTTTTTTGAAGTATATTTTCTTGAAGGGATATGCATTCTAAATTTACAATATACTCGTTTTTTGCTATAGGAATTGTGACACTTTTATGAAATAGATGCTGTGCTACTAATTGTATTGGGTTTTATTTTTTCTCCCTTCTCTTTTTTTAGTAAAACTGATATAGGATGCCACATACACGCATTCTAAACTCTTCAACTCAAATACTTTTTATTCTAAAACATTTTAAAGATCTAAAGATTTTTCCCATGTGTACAAATCATCTTTATCAAACAAAAAATAAGAGGTGTTGCTACTTTATTTGCCAGTAGGTTAGCCTTTAAGCTGATACACCAGGATTCCGATACTGAAGGCAGATTTCACATACTTATTTGTGAAATTAACAACCAAACATATAATAGTAAATCTGTATGCCCCTAACCATTCTCCAACTAGATTTATACAGAAGATTGTCTCCCGGGCTGTGAGAATAAAGCAGGGAAGAATTTTATTTTTAGGAGATTTCAACTGCTTACTGGATCCCACCATGGACAGGAACAAATGTAATGAAGAAATTAATGTAAATGAAGTAGGAAAAGCTTTAAGAAAACTTAAGGCTAACAAATCACCTGGACCAGACAGTTATAGTAATTTCTTCTATTCTACCCTAGCAAATAATATCAAAGGGGCCCGAGGGAAATGTTAAAAGCTCACATTATACCCATACTTAAACAAGATAAAAATTCAGAACTTATTGGAAACTAAAGGCCTATTTTATTATTAAATATAGATGTGAAAATATTCTCATCCATTTTGGCAGACTAAATAACATAATTCTAATTATTATACACAAAGACCAGGTTGGCTTTGTAAAAAGTAGATCTTCTGTCCATAATGTCAGAAGAATTATAGACATATTGGACATCGCGCACCATGATGGGGTCTCCCTCCTGACTCTGTCATTGGACACTGAAAAGGCTTTCAATAGAGTCCGGTGGGATTTCCTTGGTCAGGTTCTAGAGGCATTTGGTCTCTTTGGAAATATAGTAGAACCTTTAATGGCCTTATATTCTTTTCCTATAGCAAGAGTAATGGGTGCAGGCTGCTCATCAGAATGGCTCCAGCTGCAGAATGGAACTAGGCAGGGATGCCCACTTTCCTTCATACTCTATTTAATGGTACTTGAACCTTTGTCTTTGGCAATTAGGGCAGATAATCAAATCAACGGCTTTCCGGTTTCAACAGAAAGTGTCAAAATCGCAACGTATGCTGACAATGTGGGATTGACCCTTTGTGATCCAATTTCTTCTATAGATAAATTTATGACGATCATTAATGAGTTTTCAATACTCTCTGGGTATAAATTGAATATAAGTAAATCTGCTGCTCTGACGGTTAATCTATCTTCGGAGTCAAGAAAATTACTGTATGAAAATTATGGGCTGAATTGCTCCTCTTCATCTTTTACATATCTTGGAGTTCAAATAACGAGATCCCTCTAACCTAATGGAGGTTAATTTTATGTCCCTACTAAAATATACCAGTAAAAAATTTTTTAAAAATGGAAATCTTGGGAAATTTCCTGGTGGGGGAGAATAAATATTGTAAAATCTTATATTCTTCCAAAATTGATCTATTAATTCCGTATGATCCCCATGTCCTGCCCAGAGAGTTGGCTGAATTTAGCTCAGTCTATATTCAATACATTTATATGGCTGGGCAAACATCCCCCAATCAGCTTTGGTCGCTTAGCACTGAAAGTCAATCAAGGAAGTCTAGGCTTACCCCAGCTAAAAGATTACTGGAAAGCTTGTATGCTAGCGCATATTATTTATACTCAGTTTGACAATGTTACAGAGGAAATTTGGTATAAAATTGAAATGTGCTTGACAACATCTAGTGATACCATTAAAGAGTTGGGATCAATATTTTGGCGGACAAGGGACAAAAAAGAAAAGAAATATCGTATAGAGATTTTTTCAAAAAGTATAGTTTTTAATAATCTTTTAAACACATGGGGAAAATTTAGAGGTGTCTGTCATCTCCAAGGTAAAATAATTTCAGGTCTTCCTTTAACTCAACTGATGTAAATTGTTAATACAAAGAGATAAGTCCTGCGCTCACTTCCATCACTCCTGGGCGGCAGCAACGACCACAGTACACATCAGCCTCAATATATAGTAAAAACAAACAAAAAAAAAAGTTACCTGTGCTCTCTCCTTAATCCCTATGTATATTTAGACAAATGGAGGTCATTTAGTTACTCCAATGGCCATTGGAGGGAATGCCCGCCTGCCAACGTCAAGGCAGACCCCCCCCTAAGTGGGTCCTACACTGACCCTTCACCTTGCTTCCTTTAGCTTCTGGCAAAGATATCTCTAATGAGTTATTCCAAGCTAGGGAAATAAGAAATATATGGCATAGTGCAATACTGTATATACTATAATTGGATATATGGGCAAGTGACAAATGCTCACTCACACTTTAACATCTCAAGAAGTGCCTTCAGAAATATACTTGGTGTGTCTTCTTTGCTTCAAATACTTGGTAAATGTGAATCTCACATAAAAAACAAAGTGCAAAAAAATAGATTGGATGACTGTATGAGTAAAGAGTAAAAAAAAACATTTATTACTTACATCAAAGTAAATAAAAGCAGGTAAGTAATAAATGCTTTTTTTACTCTTTACTCATACAGTCATCCAATCTATTTTTTTGCACTTTGTTTTTTATGTGAGATTCACATTTACCAAGTATTTGAAGCAAAGAAGACGCACCAAGTTTATTTCTGAAGGCACTTCTTGTGATGTTAAAGTGTGAGTGAGCATTTGTCACTTGCCCATATATCCAATTATAGTATATACAGTATTGCACTATGCCATATATTTCTTATTTCCCTAGCTTGGAATAGCTCTATACCATACACATGTTGAATTAAAGATAGGAGGAAATCTTCGGGCATATCCTATATTGCTAAGGGAAGTTATTTCACTTTTTATCACAATCACTTTTCGAATTGAGATTTATACAGCACTGTATGTGGACACTATCTATGAGTGTGTGAGAAATTCTATATATCTTTTATATCTCTAATGAGACAGAGAGGGGTATTTTTGTATATACACCCCTATATACTAATAGGGGTGTATATATATACAGATATATACTTATATACAGATGGCATTTGTAGATTCAGTGTCCTGCGTGTTAACAACCTGGATGCCCTCCACCTTGGTTGGACAAAGTTGTTGCTGGGGACGGCAGGTGCAGTCTCCCTCCTCCGTGCCTGGTGGGTAGAGGCCAGCGGCGCTCTGCCCCGTAGTCAGTGGTTCCGCTGGGTTGGTGGGTCGTCAGGCCCCAGAACAAAGGGGTGGGGAGGGCAGAGGCCAGCTGCGCTCTGCCCAGATGCCAGCTCTTCTTCTTGGAGGAGGTCAGTAGAGGCTGTAGTTCCCTCTCCTGCACTTGGGCCTTGGTTGGTAATGGGCAGTTGTGGATCGGGGTAGGCTGCCCAGCATCCCTCTGCCCAGATGCCAGCTCTTCTTCTGGGAGGAGGTCAGTAGAGGTCGTAGTTCCCTCTTCTGCACTTGGGCCCTGGTTGGTAATGGGCAGTTGTGGATCGGGGTAGGCTGCCCAGCATCTCTGTAGGGCTGGTGCAGAGACGTCGGTCCCATCTGCACCATCCATGCTAGGGGACTTGTCTCTGGACGATAGCCCCAGCCGCCGAAGAGTGAGTCCAACCGTCTCCACTCCCTGTAATACACACTGCCGCTGGGGAGAGAGACCGACCATCTCCTCTCCCAATAACACATGCTGTCACTGGGAGGAAGGAGGACACACTTCTCTCCCTGTGATGCACACTGCTGCTGGGGAGTGAGACCAGTTGTCTCCTCTCCCTGTAACACACTCGGCTGCTGGGGAGCGTGCCCGAATGTCTCTACTCCCTGTAAATCTGTCTGCCGCTGGGGAGAGAGACCGACCATCTCCTCTCCCAATGATACACTATGGCGCTGGGGAGTGAGACCGGTTGTCTACCCTCCCTGTAACATATACTGCCACTGGGGAGAGAGACCGACCATCTCCTCTCCCAATAATATACTCTGCTGCTGGGGAGGAAGGACGACACACTTCTTTCCCTGCAACTCGCTCTGCCGCTGGGGAGTAAGACCAGTTGTCTCTACTCCCTGTAACACCTACATCTGGGGTTGGAGATCTGGGCTGGCTGCCCAGCATCCCTGTAGGGCCGGTGGAGAGACCTCGATCCCATCTCCACCTGCCAACTGGGGGTCTTCTCAGGACCAGTTGATAAGGTCTCTTATCTCTGGGGCTGGTTGGGAAGTAGGTGGTACAGTATTCAGGTCTCCTGATGACAGGCTTAGTTGCTGGGGAGGAAGGATGAAACTCAACGCTCCCGGTGGTGTACAGTCCATAAGCCCCATCATGTCAGAGACAGGCGGTGTTACTTGGTTAAATAGACGATCATAGCGAGCATAGTCAAGTCAGATCCAGTTGCATTTCCGCTATCTCCATAAGGCCCAAACTGTCTTCCCACTCATATCGAATGTACCAGAAGTGGGAACTATCCTGGTCTCCGAATGCCATACCATTATTAAACTCCTCCCATAGCAGACAAGGGCCATTGTAGTCCTCCCCTGGGAAACCTTTGTGCTCGACCAGCAACGGGTAGATGCCAACCGCATGAAACTGCAAGGCGCGGTATGAATCATCCAACCACACCTCCCTCGTGACCAGTGCCTCCAGTTCCATTACCCATTCATCCAAGGGCTGTTCTCCCAGGAATGGCATCCGCAACTTCAGTTGTTTCCCTTGGCGCTGGTCCATGGTCGGGAGGAAGTCTCTCCGGAAAGGTCGAATCTCTTCAAGGTCTGCCCTCCAGAGGTCGGTTCGGAGCGCCACCCTCCAATCTGGTACACTCCTGGCTGGGATAGGGTCATCATTACTCCTCAGAACATCCAGGAACACCTATCAAAGTAGGATACTGCACTGCCTTCCATCTCTGAAGTAGTGCTGGTTTTCCCAAGGCTAGGAAGCCATCCCACCGCTGCCACCAATGTAACAGATCACCTGGCATCCCAACTGGGTACCTCCGACAAAGGACCGCTTCCTAGCTGGACCAGGGGACAAACCACAGCACCTCTTGCCCTCAGTCGCTGTAGCTTGACTGGGGCCCTGGAACCGCCACCTCCATCCTGGAGCCGAAGGGGAAATTAGCTCTGACACCTCCAGGCACTGGACGACACTCAGTCCTGGGAACTCTGGAACGAGATGGGGAATTAGCTCTAGTCCTTACAAGGACTTTCCCCGTTGACTCTCCTGCCAGCTGGAACAGCAGACACAGGAGCAAATCTTCTTTCCCTGGACGACACACAGTTTTGGAGTGTAAGCAGGAATCTCAGTTTAATGGGACACACTGGCCTTTTACACAATTTTCCCAACAAGGTTGACAACCAGGTGGACCTTGTGGGGCACAGGACACAAAACATGCAAGCCAATAAAAACAGTGTAACAATGAACAACACTGCCATATACATTACACAATCCCTCCACCCCTCTGCCTGTGATACAATTAAGGTAGATAATACAATAACCTAATTATCCACAGGCAGAAAAACACACATATTTTATAAAGTCCAACAAATACCCCCAAATCCACTATATCCCCATAAAGAGCCATGGTGCCAAGTCCCAATAGGCACAAATAGTATATTGAATCACAGTAAATTAAAGGGGCCATAGTCACAGGGCAAAAGGCTGGCAAGTAGTCCCCTCTAAGAACTCGTGGTAAACTAACTTGAAAAGGGGAGTTTGTCACACACTCTCTATGCCCAAACTCCCCATTTTATTTTTTTCCATCCCATATTAACTAAAATCAGTCCCTTACATGCACTCGCTTTTCCCATGAGATAAGTTTTCTTTTTTCTTGTGTGTGATTCCTGTTCATTACCATAATTCCAGTAACAAACTTTATTGGAAGTTCAATAGGCTTCTATGTGGTATCCCAATCAAATAGACTCTAAAAACAGCAAAATTCATTATTTAGGGACAGTAAAAAGTGTAGATTCTAAAACACAGAAAACATAATTACCCACTACTGATGTCATATTTGCCTTGGGGTATTTCTGTAATGGAAATTAGATAAGACTATTACATGAAGCGACAGGAAAAGATATTTGTTTTTATTAATTGTCCTAATAATAGCCTGTAAGAAGATTCAGGTGATGCATCCTTGAAAACAGATAAGATCAGGCAATTTTTGATCTGATTTAGTCAGCTGCATTGACAAGTCTCAAAGACTGTAATTATACAGTGGTGTGAGCAGTCTCCCTCTGCAGATAATTACATTTCACTGGGCTCATCACCTATTTTAAGCAAACTGATACACTATCTCTCAGCTGGATGTACAAGGAGTGCAGAATTATTAGGCAAGTTGTATTTTTGAGGATTAATATTATTATTGAACAACAACCATGTTCTCAATGAACCCAAAAAAACTCATTAATATCAAAGCTGAATATTTTTGGAAGTAGTTTTTTGTTTGTTTTTTGTTATAGCTATTTTAGGGGGATATCTGTGTGTGCAGATGACTATTACTGTGCATAATTATTAGGCAACTTAACAAAAAACAAATATATACCCATTTCAATTATTTATTTTTACCAGTGAAACCAATATAACATCTCAACATTCACAAATATACATTTCTGACATTCAAAAACAAAACAAAAACAAATCAGTGACCAATATAGCCACCTTTCTTTGCAAGGACACTCAAAAGCCTGCCATCCATGGATTCTGTCAGTGTTTTGATCTGTTCACCATCAACATTGCGTGCAGCAGCAACCACAGCCTCCCAGACACTGTTCAGAGAGGTGTACTGTTTTCCCTCCTTGTAAATCTCACATTTGATGATGGACCACAGGTTCTCAATGGGGTTCAGATCAGGTGAACAAGGAGGCCATGTCATTAGATTTTCTTCTTTTATACCCTTTCTTGCCAGCCACGCTGTGGAGTACTTGGACGCGTGTGATGGAGCATTGTCCTGCATGAAAATCATGTTTTTCTTGAAGGATGCAGACTTCTTCCTGTACCACTGCTTGAAGAAGGTGTCTTCCAGAAACTGGTAGTAGGACTGGGAGTTGAGCTTGACTCCATCCTCAACCCGTAAAAGCCCCACAAGCTCATCTTTGATGATACCAGCCCAAACCAGTACTCCACCTCCACCTTGCTGGCGTCTGAGTCGGACTGGAGCTCTCTGCCCTTTACCAATCCAGCCACGGGCCCATCCATCTGGCCCATCAAGACTCACTCTCATTTCATCAGTCCATAAAACCTTAGAAAAATCAGTCTTGAGATATTTCTTGGCCCAGTCTTGACGTTTCAGCTTGTGTGTCTTGTTCAGTGGTGGTCGTCTTTCAGCCTTTCTTACCTTGGCCATGTCTCTGAGTATTGCACACCTTGTGCTTTTGGGCACTCCAGTGATGTTGCAGCTCTGAAATATGGCCAAACTGGTGGCAAGTGGCATCTTGGCAGCTGCACGCTTGACTTTTCTCAGTTCATGGGCAGTTATTTTGCGCCTTGGTTTTTCCACACGCTTCTTGCGACCCTGTTGACTATTTTGAATGAAACGCTTGATTGTTCGATGATCATGCTTCAGAAGCTTTGCCATTTTAAGAGTGCTGCATCCCTCTGCAAGATATCTCACTATTTTTTGACTTTTCTGAGCCTGTCAAGTCCTTCTTTTGGCCCATTTTGCCAAAGGAAAGGAAGTTGCCTAATAATTACGCACACCTGATATAGGGTGTTGATGTCATTAGACCACACCCCTTCTCATTACAGAGATGCACATCACCTAATATGCTTAATTGGTAGTAGGCTTTCGAGCCTATACAGCTTGGAGTAAGACAACATGCATAAAGAGGATGATGTGGTCAAAATACTAATTTGCCTAATAATTCTGCACTCCCTGTATTTCCATTAAATTGTTTATTTTGATCCGTGCAGAGGCGTAACTAAAAATCACTGGGCCCCCGTGCAAAAAATTGCCCAGCCCCACCACGTGTCTCAGCCCCTTCCACCTAACTCATTCCTCCCCCCCCGACCCTCCATGCCTCTCATTTCTCCCTTAGCCCCTCCATGTGTGTCATTCCCAACTCCTCACAGACCCTCTATGTGCGTCTATCCCAACTCCCCCCAGACCCTCCATGTGTGTCATTCCCAACTCCCCCAGCCCCGTCCAGGTGTGTCATTACCAACGACCCAGCCCTTCCATGTGTATCATCCCCAACCCCTCCAGCTCCCTATGTGTGTCATTCACAACCCCCCACAGCCCCTCCATTTGTGTCCCCCTCCACCCCGCCATATGTGTTACCCCCAACCCTCCCTAGCCCTTCCATGTGAGTCACCCCAAAAACCACCAGTCCCTCTATGGGTGTCACCCCCTCGCCCCTCCATGTGTGTCACCCCCAAATCCTCCTACACAACCCCTCCATATGCATCACCCCCTAGCCTCCCTCCCCAGCCCCTTCATGTGTGTCAACCCCAAACCCCCCAGCCCCTCCATGTGTGTCACCTCCAAACCCCCTCCCCAGCCCTTCAATGTCTCACCCACAAACCTCCTCCCCAGCCCCTCCATGTGTGTCACCCCCACAACCTCCCAGCCCCTCCATGTGTGTCACCCCCACAACCCACCTCCCCAGCCCTTTCACATGTCACCCACAACCCCTCGAGCTCTCCATGTGTGTCAACCCCAATCCCCCAAGCCCCTTCATGTGTGTCATCCCCAAGCCCCTCCCCAGCCCCTTCATGTGTCACCCACACCCCCCTAGCCCCTCCATGTGTGTCACCTCCATCATCCCCCAGCCCCTCCATGTGTGTCATCCCCAAACCCACATCCTCAGCCCTTCTACGTGTCACCCACAACCCCCCCCCAGTTCCTCCATGTTTGTCAACCCCAAGCCCCCCAGGTGTTCCCAACAAATCCCCCTCCCCAGCCCCTCCATGTGTGTCACCCACAAACTCCCCAGCATGTGTGTCACACATACCCCCCAGCCCCTCCATGTGCACCAAATCCCCCTCCCCAGCCCCTTCATGGGTGTCATCCACAACCCACCCCCCCTCCTGTACCTGCTCATTACCTGCTGTGGTTCCCAGTCATACAGGAAGGGCTCTCTCAGTGAGCGCTTCCTGTCAGACAGCTCAGCTACACTACACACAGGGCAGGAGGGTGCAGCACAGCACGGCTCTTCCCTCCTGCCGACAAACGCGGTCCCCGGGCCGGTGCGCCTGTGCACCGACCCAGAGGGTGTGCTGGCAGATCACAGTCACAGTCTGTGTATTAGTATTGTGATCCTTGTCTGTAGATAGCACGGTCCTCTAGGGCAAAAACATGCACAGTCCTTTGGCTTTTATATAATCCAGGCAACTTTATTGTAAATCCACACAGGAGACAGCAGTAAATGAAAATATAAATCCCTTTAAACAAAAACCTAGCTCGTCTGAGCACTAACTAATATCAGGTTCCCTATCTATCAGGGGTTAAACTATAACAAAACAATATTGGTTTCACCAACCTAGTGTCTTTGTCTGCTCTCAGCACTCCTAGTGCTCCAAGCCAGCATTGACTGCTTCCTTCCGCACTCCTAGTGCTCCAAGCCAGCACTCCCAGTGCCTCAAGCCAGCACTCCTAGTGCTCCAAGCCAGCACTCCCAGTGCCTAGTCTCCTTGATTCTCTTACTGGAGAGAACACCCTCTCTCCTACCTGCTTCCTGAGAGGAAGCCAGCAATCCCCCTGTACCTGCCTAGCAGGGAGTGGTTTATTCCCACTGCTACAGCTGATCATCTCCAGCTGAGCAGTGGGCTGGAGACAGTCCAAAAAACCCTGGCCTGGATCTATGTCTCCCATGAAAACCACTAAACTGTGGAGTGGAGCCTTGGCCCTCCCTTCTCTCCAAATACTCCACCCCAGGGGCCCATAACTAAACAACGCTTTGTGTTGTACAAAACACAAACTACATATACTCCCCCTGGGGTTAAATGGCTTCTCTGCCTTCACTTTATCACAGTATGTATGCATGTGTCTGTGTGTCAGTGTCTATCTGAGTGTTTGTATCTGTGTGTATATGCCAGTGTGCATCAGTGTGTAACTGTCAGGATCGGGACAGGGATCCAACACGCAGAGTACAAACAGTAGCCAGATACGTATACCGGACCTTAGAATGGCCGGACTAACGTAAGTAGTACAGTATAGAATGGTCAAAGACAAGCCGAGGTCGAGGGTAACAGAAGACAGGTAAGCGAGAGACAAGCCGAATCAAGGGTAACAGAGATAAGCAGAGTAAGGTAAACAAGCCGGGTCAAAACCAAAAGGGATAATAGAATACACAAGCACTGAGTGACTAGAACAAGCTAGAACCACGACAGGGCAATGAGCTAATGAAAGAAGCTCTGTTAAATACCCTGTTCAGAGCAGTAACCACGCCTCCAAGGCGTCCTGATTGGTCCTGCAGCCATGACTGACAGGTTGTTCCGGGGGAGTGTCCTGATGACTACTTCCTGCCTAGATGCTGTAAAAGGCAGTCACTCCCTCGCGGCCGGCCTAGCATGACCGGATAGACCGCGGGGAAGGGAGCCATCAGACCGTCTGGATGGAGGAACAGCTAAGTCTCTACCTCTTTCGGAGGTAGAGACCACAGGTACCCTGACAGTAACTAAGTGTTTGTGTCAGAGTGTGTATCTGTGTATCTGAGTGTTTGTGCCAGTGTGTGTATGTGTGTATCTGACTGTGTGTACCAGTGTGTAACCGAGTGTATGTGCCAGTGTATCAGTGTGTATCTGAGTGTGTGTCAGTATCTATCTAAGTATGTGTCAGTGTGTGTGTTTCAATGTGTGTATCTGAGTTTGTGTGTGCGTGAGTGCGTGTAATCTGTGTGTCAGTGTGTATCTGAGTGTTTGTGTGTGAGTGCATGTATCTGTGTCTCAAGGTGTTCATACATGTTTGCGGGCTGTGTGGGTGTGTGTGCGTGATCGGTGGATAGAGGGGGGGGGGGGAGGAGAGGCAGCACTGTAGATGGTGAAGAGCCATCTCCCTGAAATGCATTTTTCCAAGTTGGCATGTCTGTGTAAAGAGTGATAGGAGTTATAGTCCTGAAGTCTTCTGAAACTCTAATCTCCAAACCATAACCCTCACCAACCCCTATTTAGTAGTTATTACCCCGTATCACAATCCTAACCTTACCTTAGTAGAACTGTTAGTCCTACTGAATGTAGTAACGTTACATTTTAGTTTTGCTATGACGATGTTGGCATTTGATTTCATTAGACAGTGAACGGACTGTACTCCTGTTATCACGCTATATTGATTAAGGGCCTCTCCTTAAAGTTGGTGCTCCTGAAGAGGAGGCTGGCAAACCCCCAAGACTTGACAAAGGACATTCTGGCTGAAACGTTGTTAACTTTTCTCCATATAATCACTTGTAAACCAACAAGTTCTATATGTACTAGTAACAACTTAGTCTGGCTTACGGGCCTGGGCAGACTGTGTAGACAAGTGTATTGGTTGTACCCCCCTGATGGCCGCCCTGACGACACCAAAAATACTCCTTACACAATAAGCTGCAGCATAATATAATATAAGTATTTAAATGTGCACAGGGGTTTGTAATAGTGTGCAAGCACCTTTTTTTCTTTGGCTTTTATTGTATGTATTGGGGCTGATGTGTACTATAGTCATTGCTGCCGGCCTGCCGCCCAGGAGTAGTGGGAGTCTCAGCGCAAGGCTTAATTTTATATGGTTGTAATGTTATATTGCTTAGAGTGTCCTGTTGAAAAAACAAACCAGAAACAAGTCTAATAAGAAAAAAAAATCTTTAAGTTCAAATTCCAAGTACCAGATGCCAGTATAACATTCACACTTAATGGATTACAGTACAAGCAGTGTCAAAGGAATAGCTGAACTAATATTTTCCAATTAAACTATACTTATACTTTATATCCTCTGTGTGGAATAAAAGGTTCTTTATTCACAAAGGATTCATTTTAATTTGACAGGAGCAACAACGATTTAAACTCAAAGAAAGCTCTTTTATAATTAAATTCCCAATCTTTCATATTTTTGTACTTTGTGGAAACACGACTGTGTAGCTAGAATAATTGCTTTTATTCGACTTACTAATTGTAGCGCGGCGCGGGAGAAGAAAAGCATACAATTAGAGGTAAACTACCATAAATACACGTGTGGAATAATTCAATTCTTCTATTTAATAAACAATGACTTTACTAACCCTTCCTGGTGTCCTCTTGTTCGAATAACTACATTTAACCCATGTATTTAGAAGGCTGTACGATCTGTGAGTCATTCTGGTTATTAATATCGTGCTATCGTAACCAGAAAGTACAGGTTTGAAACCTTTAGAAATGGTAGTCTGATTAGGTTTAATATGACAAAATAATCACCATAGTGAATTTAAAGGGACACTCTAGACCCCTTTATGTGTGAAGAGCATTTTCTCTTTTTTCATTTTCTAAAAGTGCAGATTTCAATGGAAAATGGCAATGTTATAAATTAATCTTGTTACACCCCCCTGGCTTTCAAGCAGACAGCTGGTCATGTTACTTCAAGGTTTGATTAGCAGGCAATTGCTCAGAGCACCTGCTTTGCAAAGACTTCTCATTGAGCTGCACTGGAAAAGTCTGTGATTGGACAGTCACAGAGAGTCTGTGCGGGATTAAAAGGTGGGAGGAACGATCTAAAAGGTTTCAGACAAGTCATTTGCAGCTTTGGCAAACTGTTTTTACATATACCCCCAACGAAAAAAAAAAAAAATCATAATAAAATACACAGATTTTTTCATTGGGGCTATATCTACTAAACAGTGATGCTTATTTGGATAGCGGAGTGTCCCTTCAGGGCCGGACTGGGGATACAAAGCAGCCCTGGGAAAAAAAATCTATGCCAGCCCCATAAGTCATTGCGCCATATATTGTCGCATGTAATATGTAAGGCTATGTCTTGCCACCCCAGATGATTGAGTAATTATATATATATATATATATATATATATATATATATAGCTTTTTCTAATATAATATATTGGTCCTTTCAGAGTAAAACATTTAATTATACAGTAAGCATACTCACATGCAGACACAGACAATCTCACTGACACACACAAGCTCATTGATACACAGCCTCATAGACAAACAATTTCACTAATATACATAAGCTCATTGACATAAAAATACAAGCTCACTCACTAGCAGACACACACACACATGCAAGCAAGCAAACTCACTAGCAGGCGCACACACACACACAGCTTAATGTAGTGGTTCTGGTGTCTATAGCCTGTCCCTGCAGGCTTTTGAATGTAAACACTGACTTTTCAGAGAAAAGGCAGTGTTTACATTGCTTCCTAGTGACACCTCTAGTGACAGACACTCAGACGGTCACTAGAGGCGCTTCCTGTGTCAGTGCGGATTGGCTGAGATCATCAAGCTTGATGATCTCAGTCATAGAGGCAGAGACCAGCATGACGTTGGAAAAAAAAAAGTGAGTAAAACACTATTTTTACAAGCACACACAGACACTACGACTGACACACACACACCATGACAGACATACACACACCATGACACAGACAGACACACACACACACCATGATACAGACACACAGTGACACAGAGACACACACACACAGCATGACACACACAGCATGACACAGACACACACACAGCATGACACAGACACACACACAGCATGACACAGACACACACACAGCATGACACAGACACACACACAGCATGACACACACACACACACACACACACAGCATGACACAGAAACACACACAGCGTGACACAGACAGACACACACACAGCATGACACTGACACAGCATGACACACACACACACACAGCATGACACAGAAACACACACAGCATGACACAGACAGACACACTCCCACTGACATACATACTTGTTGCTACCTGTGTGGGTGGGTGGGCAGACTGATAGGTGCCCCTCCCCTTCTGTGCCCTCTTTTGCCCCCTGTGTGCTTTTTAGCCCCTTCCCCTCCTGTGCCCTTATGTAGCACCCTCCCTTCCTGTGCCCTCTTTAGCCCCCTCCCGTGTCCTCTTTAGCCACCTCCCTTCCTGTGCCCTCTTTAGCCCCATCCCGTGCCCTCTTTAGCCCCCCTTCCGACTTGTACCCTCTTCAGCCCCTTTTGTGCTCATCTTTTGGCCCCTCTCCCCTTCCTGTGACCTCTTAGCCCCCTCCCCTCCTGTGCCCTTTGTTACCCTCCTCCCCTCCTGTGCCCTTTGTTACCCCCCCTCCCCTTCCTGTGACCTCTTAGCCCCCTCCCCTCCTGTGCCCTTTGTTACCCCCCCTCCCCTTCCTGTGACCTCTTAGCCCCCTCCCTTCCTGTGCCATTTGTTACCCCCCCTCCCCTTCCTGTGACCTCTTAGCCCCCTCCCCTCCTGTGCCCTTTGTTACCCCCCTCCCCTCCTGTGCCCTTTGTTACCCCCCACCCTCCCCTTCCTGTGACCTCTTAGCCCCCTCCCCTCCTGTGCCCTTTGTTACCCCCCCTCCCCTCCTGTGCCCTTTGTTACCCCCCCTCCCCTCCTGTGCCCTTTGTTACCCCCCACCCTCCCCTTCCTGTGACCTCTTAGCCCCCTCCCCTCCTGTGCCATTTGTTACCCCCCCTCCCCTCCTGTGCCATTTGTTACCCCCCCTCCCCTCCTGTGCCCTTTGTTACCCCCCCTCCCCTCATGTGCCCTTTGTTACCCCCCCTCCCCTCCTGTGCTCTTTGTTACCCCCCTCCCCTCCTGTGCTATTTGTTTCCCCCCACCCCCCTCCTGTGCTCTTTGTTACCCCCCACCCCCACCCTCCTGTGCTCTTTGTTACCCCCCACCCTCCCCTTCCTGTGACCTTTGTTACTTCCCCCCCACCCCCTCCCCTCCTGTGCCCTTTGTTACCCCCCCTCTCCTCCTGTGCCCTTTGTTACCCCCCCTCATGTGCCCTTTGTTACCCCCCCTCCCCTCCCGTGCTCTTTGTTACCCCCCCCTCCCGTGCTCTTTGTTACCCCCCACCCTCCCCTTCCTGTGACCTTTGTTACTTCCCCCACCCCACCCCCTCCCCTCCTGTGCTCACCTTCCAGCCCAGCCAGCCTTCCTGAAGCTCTTCTTGCGGCCGCAGGGGAAGCTCTTCTGGCGGCCGCTGGGGGAGCAGGCTGTTCTGTCTCTGCTCCCCCTCCCTCGCGCGCAGCTTAATGAGACCGGGGCCGGAATATGACGTCATATTCCGGCGCCGGTCTCTTTCTAGCGCGCGAGGGAGGGGGAGCAGAGACAGAACAGCCTGCTCCCCCAGCGGCCGCCAGAAGAGCTTCCCCTGCGGCCGCAAGAAGAGCTTCCCCTGCGGCCGCAAGGAGAGCTTCCCCTGCGGCCGCCATCCAAGCTCTCCATGCGGCCGCAGGACATCCACATGTCTCCCCGGCCCCAGGTGCCGACGGCCCACCGGGAAATTTCCCGGTATCCCGGTGGGCCAGTCCGGCCCTGTGTCCCTTTAACAAATACGTCATCCATTAAAGCAGGGGTCCTCAAACTCCGGTCCCCCAGATGTTGCTGAACTACAACTCCCATGATTCTTTGAATTACACAGATAGCCAGAGAATCATAGGAGTTGTAGTTCAGCAACACCGGGGGGGGGGGGGGGGGGGGGGAGTTTGAGGACCCCTGCATTACAGCATATGTTGCCAAAGCAACATAAAGTGCAAAATTAATAATTTGTTCATACAATATCAAGGTTACTGCTGGTGGCCCACTATGAGTCTTATAAAAGCATCATAAAAGTTAAAAAGCTAAAAAGAAAATCCCATTTGGTCTGTATTTATTTATTTCTGTACACATATCACTTGTTCTGTAGCAAAGAAACAAAGTAAAACATTCTTTTAAAAAACATTTGAAAACTTTTATTCGGCATACATGCTCACATTTTCTAAATAAACATCGGCGAGAGTGACTAGGTGACATGAAAATAAATACATTTTAACAGAAAGAGATCTAAAGTGGTTTTAAATTCTTCCCATTATACGTCCAACCACTAACCTTCCAAGATTAAATTCTCCAGCCTGGATACCTGTTGGTATACCTGTGAGTCTAGATCAGTTGTAGAATGTTTCTTTGTTCATGGCATGTAATATAAATAGTAGAGTTAATGAATTTTTTCCTGAACCCAGATTTAGTAATATATATATATATAAATTCCATCACAATTGCAATGATTGAACATCCTGCAGCAATATACTTAGAGATATATTTGTCCTTAGCCCCTTGACGTCATTAAACTCACTGCTCCATTAGCTGTGTATAATTTCATTGTAAATGACAGTCCCTGTTCTGTTTCTAACCTAATCAAAGCATTCAAAGAAATCAGCGCGTTTTAAAATTATAGCTGCGGGGCCTGTGTATAATTCAAAAACGTTAATTTACTGTAACTGTGATCCCATTGAAACATACAAAAGTTGTACCTTATAATCAGACCTATCTTAATTCAAAGTACTATCCAGAATGTATACGTCAAATCGAACATATGAGGTTTTTTTTTAATAAAACATTAGACTTTATGGTAGTAAATGTAGCAGGTAATAAAAATTTAATAAAGGAAAAAGCAGGACAATATTAGTAAAAACTATAATATAAATGAAATACACAGGCAAAAAAATAAAAATAAAACAACAAAAAGAAAACAGCTAAAGTGCATTTTCATTGTTGATTGAAGTTCCAATTGTATAAAATGTGTTGGGTCGTTGTTGAGGCTTTATATTCCTACTGTTGTCGTATGCTGGGAGTTGATCAATATTAAGGTTTAATAATTAAAAAGAGCCGATTGATGGTAACAGGGAAAGTCACTAAATCAAATAAATAAATAAATTACATAAATAAATAATAAATGAGCACGAACGCTTAACATTCACAACTGAATGCTCATAAGTAAGCAAACACTCAAATAAGTGAATGTTGACTGACCGAGAACCGAATTTGAATTGAAAAATAACATTCTATTTGGTCATAATTTGAAAGCAATAGCTTCTGGAAAAAAAGAATTGCCATAAATATAAATATTATATCATTTATATTTGGCAGTCCACTGATTTTTGCACTCTTTAGCTTCACCCAAATGTATCTTTTTTTCTTTGGATTGGTAGAATTTGGACATGTCAAAATTCGGTCCGAAATTATAATTTTTTTGTTTTAGACCAATTGATTCATATGAAGCACATTTTTTTCACCTTATTGTCACATTATTGCAGGTTTGTGAAGGCTGATGTATTGGTTCAGATTCATGTCCATTTCATACCTGGTCCAACTATTTTTGTCTATTAAATTCTCCCTCCAAAAATAATAATAAATAACTAAATATGTGCTCTGCTTGTTCTGTATTGGTCATCTTGTGAACTGCTACGAAATAGCAGTATTGTATAGACAGATATTTGGCACTGCTTGAAAGAAATGGTGGCGTTGTACATCCCTTTATATTACACAAAGCATCAAAGCACATAATGGCTCTGAGTTTGCAGACCTTCATTTATTCTGTATAATCAGCGAAAGCCAAAGTCAGTAATTTACGGAGGTGTTCCAATTTCAAGGAAATGACATGTGACAATTTAAAAAAACAAAAAAACTAAAGGACATTCTGCATTGGGAGACTTACTTGCAGGTAAATGTGGCAGGTTCTCAGATAGTACTACAAACATTAGAATGTGCATTACAATGGAACAGAATTTGTAAATCTTAGACCAAAATAGCTGTATCAGGATTATGACTGAGTATAGGAGAATAAATTCACCGGTTCGGTGGTTAAATTCCAAATTTCTTATTAAACAAGATTTGGAGACATACATCCCCAAATGCACGATCACCACACCATGTGGAAGGACCCAACCACTAATAAATTGTGGTTTTGAATTACAGCTGCATATAAGCCACGCGTCACGGACCAATGATGTGGCTGGCGTGTAGTTTTGTACACAGATTGTGCATGTTCCATGCTGGTCCATAACAAACCATATTGTCAATGTTGGTCAAGTACTGCGTCCTTTGCATTGTGATTGTCTCAGAGATTAACTTCTGATGATGTCAACCAAGCAGGCAGATCATGTGCAGAGCCAGCAGCTGCAGGCTTGAACACAGGTAGGATTTTACTATATTTAGCAGGATAAGGGGGTTAAAGGGGTTGGATGGTGGTTTTAACACTAAAGGGTCAGGAATACATGTTTGTGTTCCTGACCCTATAGTGTACCTTTAAGTATATCAAATATTTGAAATAAATAAATAAATACAAATAGAAATAAAGAGCAGCGTATAAAAAATAATTCTCAATGTAGCCAAATAAAAAAGAGCATAAACATGTATCTAATATACATTGGCAGTGGTAACAAAGTAGCAGTGGATTGGTTTTCTAGAAGCAGAATGTATCTAACCTTGTGCTAAGCCTTCAACGTAGCTGCTTTTCTTTGAAGGAACACTCTAGTGTCAGGAATACAAACATGCATTCCTGACGTTATAGTTCTAAAATAACAGTTTAGGCCCTTAGCTCCTCTTACCACCAGTTAAAAAGGTGATTTTACTTACCTTTTTTCCAGCTCTGTGCAGGTCCGTCGCGGCTGTCTTCGCCCCCTTGGCTGAGATCATCAAACTTTATTATCTCAGCCAATCCAATGCTTTCCCATGGAAAAGCAGTTGGAGACTATAGCGCATGCGCGGCAAAATTGCAACGCTGCCCCAATCAGTATGTCCTCATAGAGATGCATTAAACATTCAGCATCTCCATGTAGAACGTGGAGATGCCGAGCATCAGTACTGCACATTGCGCAGCATTGTCCAGGGAAGCTCCACTAGTCGCCGTCTGAGTGACTGCCACTTGAGGTGTCCCTAGGCAGCAATGTAAACACTGGCTTTTCAAGCAGTGTTTAAAAAGCCTGCAGGGACATGCTATAGACACCAGAACTACTACATTAAGCTGTACTTGTTCTGATGATTATAGTGTCTCTTTAATAGCTGAAGCTTTCTCACTCCAGTAGATCCCAAAGGTTTATGCTGAAAGCGAAGGGTTTTTACTCCCTAATGTCTCTACAACAGAAAATCTAGAATAGGCACTGGTAGATCCATAATAGTGACTTTCAGAGCATGTAGCATAATCTAGATAATAAAGCTACCTAGAGCTAAAGTGTCACTAGTCTGGCCTTCGAGGGCAGCTATCACATACTCTAAACTAGGGTTAGCTGATAACTAGGTAAGTAGTCAGACGCAGAGTCAAAGATGAGACTTGGATGAGACTTGGCTAATGAAATGTATAGGAAAGATAAAGATAGGTGCGGCACACACAAGGTCATAATCTAAAAGAATGACTGAAACCTCTAAATCATCAAATTCTCAGAAATGGCGGCACCATAGCCCCAACATGGGTTTCATCTGTCAAACGGATCCTCAATGTTTATTGGTCTTTACGTGATACTCTAAACACAAAAAGACTCACGCATTCAACACCCATCTACCCACTCCACTTAACATCTTCCACTTTCTCAAGGGAATTTCCTCCTCATTCACCTATTACACGTCCCCTCCCCACCACACCGCCTCTCCAACAGTTACACTTCCCTAACCCATTAAAAAAATTTTGGCCTTAAATTTTAAATTTAAAGGGACACTATAGTCACCAGAACAACTACAGCTTAATGTAGTTGTTCTGGTGAGTATAATAGCTCCATTCAGGCATTTTCATGTAAACACTGACCCTATAGTGATCCTTTAAGGCCAAAGTAGCTGAACTAACTGCAAGGCTGACTTGGAGAACTTGAACAGGTTGATTATTTTGACCTTAAATTAGAAATTTACTTTGAAAGCAAGTCTCTCCCCTACCAGCGCACAGTGCCCCTACAAGTATTTATTAGTAAACTGTAAACATGTGGGAATATACAATTAGTGAAATCACCAATACACATTCAGATGGGAATGTAATGTAAGAATGTAATTGGAAGCAAATGAATTACCATAGTAACTGTTAAATAAAGAATGACCTATGCAAATCTTAATTGTTGTAATGACAACTATAAATGAATTGAATGCGTGCTCTCATTACATTAAATGATTTATGAAAGAACCATCACACCTTCTCTGTATTTATTTCTGATAAATATATTGCCTTAAAACTTAAGGGAAAATAAAATAAAAAAATATATAAAGTTATTCACAAAAATCAAGAAATCAAACAGATATTAGAAACGATTAACTATCAAAAGAGACGTAGAAAGATGTCACATGATTCATCTGACAGTTTTTATGAATGTGTGTGTCAATTTCTGAAAAACAGAAAGAACTACAAACGAGACAGTCTATCAAATAATAAAAAAAATAATATTATGGCATTTACATCCTGTGTACTGATAACATAAAATTGTCATGAAATATGTACTGATCACCATTGCTATTTGTTATTGTAAAATGTATATATTTAAAAAATGCATTACAAATGAAATACTAAAATCGATACACTAAGACTATGTTGAGCATTTGAGATTATTTTATATATATTTATATAAACCGCAAGAAGAACCGCATTCCAGTGACTTGATATAAGTTAAAAATAAGACTTAACTTGTATTTATTCTATTAAATTATGTCAACGTTTCAGCTCCCACATGGAGCTTTCTTTTTTTTTTTTGTAAATTTGATTTTTATTAACGTATTTTCAATGTCATTTCAATAAGAGATAAGCAAGAAGGAATGGGACTCGCAGGTCCCTGGGAACAGTAACAAATAATAATTGCCGGTGGGCTCACAGGCCTCAATAAACCATATAGACTCGCATGTCGCGCTTTTTCTTGTTGTCAGTGTGTTTCTTGTAGAGTCATTTTTCAATAACTGTCGTGAAGGTGAGACTCGCAGGTCTCTCAGTATTTTGGTAGTTCGTGGATACGCAGATCCAATTGGTGTCATTAACGACTTCTAGTATGTATAGTGATCATGAGCCATGTGGCTCTCGGCTGATGTCATGGATGTGCACCTTTAACTTTCAATGGTAAAAACTTTTTTTTTTTTTTTTAAATAAATCCTAAAATTCTAAGATTCTACCCCCTCTATCTGTAATAGTAGAATGTTGTGTTAGGTAGGTCATGTCCCAGCTGGTTAAACTAGGTGGGTTCCACTCTATGTCATACCCTTAATTCGTGTTCGCAGGTCCACTACAATGACGGACTTGTGGGTCCCTATTTGTTTGTATGGTGTGTGTCTCTTTCCGTTGTCTCTAGCGTGCGTTTTGTGTGTTTTCATCTGTGTCGTGGTGGTTGGTGGGTGTTTCCACCCTGCCATGGTTGTGTGGCGTTGGTGGTCTGCGTCTTCATTGTGAGCCGTAGTATGTATGAGACCCTCCGCTGGTATGTGCCTTTAAGTGTGCCATACGGCCCCCTATCTTGGGTGTGTGTGATAGTGCTCTCGTCGGGCTATTGTATTTCCCTGTGGCGGTAGTTTGTCTCGTTTTTGCGGGGGTGTGTCTGAGTATGGGAGGTTGGGTTCCCCGTCTTGTGGTGGTGTGTTGTATCTCCGCTAGGTCGGGCCTTTAGTTCGTCCGGGGTAGTCACCTGTCCCTTTCTCTAGGTCTCTAAGGGTACGGTCTCTAAGTGTCCACGGCATTGCAAGTGGCCTCTAGGGTGTCTTTGTTACGGGTAACATTGACCTACTGTATGTTTATACAGTTGAGTGGGGTCTGTCGGTGTTTTCTCTTTGGGAATTGGGGAAGGGTAGGCAGGTAGGGGTGGGGTGGTCAGGTTAGTCGTCTGTCGGTAGTCCTCTGTCGCCTTGGGTGTTCGGTTTCCGTGTTCTAATTAGGGTTCTGGGGGTGAGCGTCTGTGAGTGTCCTAAGGTCTTGTTGGAACTTCGGATTCGCCGTCTCTAGGATCCAGTATGTCCATATGTCGGTGTATGTCGTCGGGGTAGTGTTTGTCGTCATTGTCAGTTCTTCTATTGTCCTTAGTTCCTCCATTTGGTTGAACCAGGACAGCATTGATGGTGTCACAGGTTTCTTCCAGAATTGAGGGAGTACTCGTTTGGCTACATTTAGTATTCTGATAGTCATAGATTTTTTATATTTTGAGTGGGGAACTGGTGTATGGTGTAAGAGCATCGCAGCCGGTTCCAGGGGGGGTGGTCGTTCTGTGAACTTCCCTAGCATTTTGTGTATTCCCCGCCAGTATGGGGTGATCAGTGCGCAGTCCCACCAGATATGTTTCAATGTGCCTTCCTCCCTTTCGCATCTCCAGCACAGACTGGATAGGCTTGGGTTCATTTGGTGTAGGAGATGTGGCGTCTTGTACCAGTGTGTCAGGAGTTTGTAGGCCGTTTCCTGCATTTTACTGTGTGTGGAGCAGTGGTGTGTGAGGTAGCATATCGATTCCCATTCCCCTCCCGTGAGTGTGATTCCTAGGGCTGCTTCCCATTTACCCATGAAACGGGGCGGCTCAGTCGGGAGTTCCATCTGTAACATGGAGTACAGGGAGGATATCCCGTGTGGGAGTGGGTCCGGTTGTGCGCTGATCCTCTCTATTGTGGTCCATTCCCTGCCGAGCGCTAGTCCCTGTGGTAGGGTGTGTATGTAGTTTATAAGTTGGGCATAACGAAAGCGATGCATAAATGTAGGGGGCGTTTCCTCTAGCATATCTGGTAGCTGTTTGCAGGTCCCTCCCTGGAGAGTGTGATGCAGATGTGGGGATGCGTTCGGGATGATGTTTCTGAGGGCTCGTGGGTCTAGTCCTGGGGGAAAGTCCTCATTATGTGTCAGTGGCATAAGGGGGGAGGGGTAGGGTGACAAGTTCCCCTGTCGCTTGGCCTTCCGCCATACTCCCAGGGTGTTTTTCGTATATATGGACATGTCGTGTCCTTCCGTCGAGTCGCGACTCCATGGGAGTCCCGCGATCGGTCTACCTGCCTCCGTCTCCTCTACCGTTTTCCACAGTTTGTATACCCCGTCCTTAGACCATTCTACAACCCTCTGTAGATGCGTGGCCACATAGTATAGTTGAAAATCTGGGAGGGCTAATCCCCCTTTGTCCTTAGGTCTGGTCAGTGTGGAGAATTTTGCTCTAGGTTTCCCTCCGCCCCATATGTATCTGGTCATCTCTTTCCTGAGCGTGATAAAGAAGGGTCTCGGAATTACTATGGGGATGGCCTGAAGAAGGTACAAGAGGCGCGGGAGGAGGTTCATTTTTATGACCTGTACTCGCCCTAGCCACGAGATATGGGGATATGACCATTCCCGCATGTCTCTCTGAAACGTCTGTAGAATGACCGCAAAGTTGTCCCTAAACAGGTCTCCTGTGTGTTTGGTCAGCCAAATTCCTAAATATTTAATCTTGTTTTCGGCCCATTGAAAGGGGAAGCTGCGTCTCAGGGATTCCGCTCTCGTGTGGGGTACGCTAACGTTTAGGATGTACGATTTTCCGTAGTTAATTTTCATATTTGATAAGTCCCCGAATGTCTGTAGTTTTCTCATTATGTTCGGTAGGGTAATCACTGGATTGGTCACCACAAAAAGCAGGTCGTCAGCGTATGCCGCTACCTTATGGTGTACTGGGCCTGTCGTCAGGCCTGTCACGTCTGCGTTGTGTCTGATGTGTGTGAGGAACGGCTCCAGGGCCAGAGCGAATAGGAGCGGCGACAGGGGGCACCCCTGCCTGGTGCCATTGTGGATGGTGAAGGCGTCAGTCAGCGCCCCATTAACTAGTACCTGGGCAGTAGGTTCTCGATATAGTGCCTCTATCCATTGTCTTAAGTGGGGGCCCAGTCCCATGTGGGCGAGCGTTTCAAAGAGGTACTCCCAACGTACCCTGTCGAAGGCCTTCTCCGCGTCTGTGGACAGCAGGAGAAGGCCTCCAACGGCCTTCCCGCCGCCGTGCATGAGGGTAAGCGCCCTGATGGTGTTGTCCCGGGCCTCGCGCCCCGTCACAAACCCCACCTGATCAGGGTGGATCAGAGATGGGATGTGCTTCGTGAGGCGCGCTGCTAGGACCTTAGCTAGGAGCTTAACGTCACAGTTAATTAACGAGATTGGTCTGTAGTTCCCACAGTATTCCCTGTCTTTGCCATCTTTGGGTATGATAGTTATGTGGGCTGTCAGGGCTTGCTTGGGGATATGTTCCCCGTCCCGTACTGCGTTGAACGCCTCCACCATTGGTGGGAGTAGCTCCTCCGCGTACGTCTTATAATATTTCACTGGCAGGCCGTCTGGCCCTGGGCTTTTACCGGGTTTGGTGTTCTTGACTGCTATCGACAGTTCCTCTATTGTGATGGGCTCGTCTAGCACGTCGGCGATTTCTGTGTCTAGAGTCGGCATTGGGTACTTCGTCAAGTAGGTTTGGATCGAGTGGCGAAGGCGGGTCTTCGCTGGTTCGGTCTGTGGTTGCGGGAGTGTGTATAGCTCCGTATAGTATGCGCGGATTGCGTTCATGATGTCCGATGGGAGGCGGTGTAGGGTACCCTTTTTGTCCCTGATCTTGTCTATATATGTGTGTTGCCTCCGTTTCCGCAGCATTGCTGCCAGAAGCTTGCCGCTCTTATTCCCGTGTAGGGTAAAGAATGCTTTATGTCTAGCAGCGTCTCTGTGGTGTTTAGAGTGGATTAACGTAGCTAAATCCCTTCTCAATTGTAAGAGTCGGGATTGGAGTGTGTGGTCTGGGTCTATTTTGTTTTGGTCATCTGTGTTGTGGATTTCCTCGAGGAGGCTTGCCTGTCTCAGTTCAGTTTGTTTCTTTATGATCGCCCCTTGTTGAATGTAATGTCCCCTTATTACGGATTTGTGCGCTTCCCATCTTACTGTCGGGGATGTGTGTTCGGCGGTATTGAGGGATAGGTAGTCCCTGATTTTGTCGCCTATGTGGGTTACGACCTCCGGGTTGGTGAGTTGGTATTCGTTTAATCTCCATTTCGGGGTCGTGGGGCGAAATAGTGGCGATTTTAATTTGAGGGTGACTGGCGCGTGGTTGTCAGGGTACCTGAGGTCTCTACCTCTAAGAGAGGTAGAGACTTAGTAGTTTATCCGTCCAAACTAGCTGTTTCCTTCGTTCCTCGCGGTTCATCCAGTCACTTAAACACCGACCGCGAGGAATCCACGTCCTTTTCTAGCGGTAGGCTCAATACGTGACGTCATGACGCTATCACGAGCGACCTGCCACTCAAGTGTCCGATATCCAATCGGTACTTGTCAGAGGCGTGTCTACCATCCGGAGCCAGGGTATTTAAGCTTACTTCTCACTTCAGCTCATTGCCCTGTCGTGGTTCTAGCTTGTCTAGTCACTCAGTGCTCTGGTATTCTAGTTTGCTCTATTGGTTTTGACTCGGCTTGTTGTACTACCCTGCTTATCTCTGTTATCCCTTGACCCGGCTTGTCTCTCGCTTATCTGTCTTCTCGTTCCCTCGACCTCGGCTTGTCTCTGACTATTCTCTATTACTCTCGGTACGTTAGTCCGGCCATTCTAAGGCCCGGTATACGTACCTTTCCACTCTTTGTACTCTGCGTGTTGGATCCCTGTCCCGATCCTGACATTACGACAGGGCCAATGGATCCTGCAGGTACAAACAGTCAGCTTGGTTCTTCTGATCCCAGGTTTGACGCCATGGAGCATAGGATGGATCAGATGGCTCTAGCACTACAGGCACTTTTGTCTCGTGCTAGTAACCCACCTGAGGAGACACGTACTCCTTCTATTTCTCCTGCAGTCTCAGGTCTAGAGGTAGCCACTGTAGGTGCTTCTTCCCGTATTACCCCACCAGTACGTTATGGCGGGTCACCGGAAAAGTGTCGTGGCTTTCTGAACCAGATTAGCATCCATTTCGAATTACAACCCCGCTCTTATCCTACAGATAGAGCGAAGGTTGGATTTGTTATTACTTTACTCATTGAGAAAGCTCTGAGATGGGCCAATCCTTTATGGGGGAATGATAATCCACTAGTCTATAATTATAATGCCTTTGTAGCTGCGTTTAGAAGAACTTTTGACCCTCCTGGTAGAAAGGTCAATGCAGCTAGATTACTGTTGCGCCTTAGACAGGACGATCGAACACTAGTGGATTATGCACTAGAGTTCAGGTCCTTGGCGGCAGAAGTTAAGTGGAACGAACAGGCTTATATAGATGTGTTTCTGAATGGGTTATCAGATGTAATTCTTGACGAGGTTGCTACTAGAGAACTCCCTGAGAATTTGGAGGATTTAATTTCCTTTATATCTCGTATTGATGAACGCCTAAGAGAGAGGCAGAACACTCGAGATAGGACCCGTAGACCCTCCTTTAAACCAGCGCCTACCTTTCAAAATTCTGAGTTCGAGGACTTACGTATTTCTGAACCTATGCAGATAGGCAGTACTCATCTCACAGAGAGGGAGAGACAGTACAGAAGAAGGGAGGGTTTATGTATGTATTGTGGAGTCAGAGGTCATTTACGCCTAAATTGTCCTAATCGTTCGGGAAACGCTCGCACCTAAGTTTCTCTAGAGGACAGGCCTTGGGTGTTTCTACTTTGTCCTCTATTCACAACTACAAAGAGTTCAGGCTTCTGTTACCCGTTTCTTTAAAATGGGAAAAGGGAGTAGTCAAGACTATGGCACTAATCGATTCTGGAGCTGCTGAGAGCTTTATAGATCAGGGTTTTGCTGCCAAGCATGCTATTCCATCCCAGTTAAAAGAGACACCACTGGCTGTTGAGGCCATCGATGGTAGACCGTTACTTGAGCCTGTCATTTTCCGTGAGACCATACCGATTAACTTAACTGCTGGCATCCTACATAGAGAGGACATATCCTTACTGCTCATTTCTTCTCCGTCTATTCCCATAGTCCTGGGGTACTCCTGGTTGAGGAGACATAACCCTATTATTAATTGGGAGTCAGGGGAGATAGTTTCATGGGGACAGAATTGTCAAGAGAAATGCTTGCGGAAGGTCTCACCTCTCTGCTTAACCAACACCTCGACTAACTCTGACAATCCTACAGAGACACAAATTCCGTCTCAGTATCTAGATTTAAAGGCAGTGTTTGACAAAAAGAAAGCCGATACCTTACCCCCACACAGGTCCTTTGATTGCAAAATTAACCTACTCCCTGGTACCATGCCGCCCAGAGGTCATGTATACCCGTTATCTACGAAAGAGAACTCAGTTCTAGAGGAGTATATTCACGAAAATTTAGACAAGGGATTCATTAGGAGGTCCTCCTCTCCTGCCGGGGCTGGATTTTTTTTTGTTAAAAAGAAGGATGGTTCTTTAAGACCTTGTATTGATTATCGAGGCCTAAATAAGATAACCATTAAAAATGCCTACCCGATTCCCTTGATCACCGAACTCTTCGATCGTTTGAAGGGCTCTACAATTTTCACCAAATTGGATCTCAGAGGGGCATATAACTTGGTGAGAATCCAGCAGGGACATGAGTGGATGACGGCATTCAATACTCGATATGGCCACTATGAATATACAGTCATGCCTTTTGGGTTATGCAATGCACCAGCTGTATTCCAGGATCTGATAAATGAGGTTCTTAGGGAATTTCAGCAAGATTGCGTCATTGTATACCTAGATGATATACTCATACATTCTAGTGAGATTGAGACTCATCACAAGCAAGTCAGGAGGGTTTTGCACAAGCTTCTTCAACATGGCTTGTACTGCAAGTTGGAGAAATGTAGCTTTGATCAAACCCAGGTAACCTTTCTCGGCTATGTGATCTCGGGGGAGGGATTTAAGATGGATCCGGATAAGCTCCAGTCCATTCTAGAGTGGCCTTTACCCAAAGATCTTAAAGCCATACAGAGATTTATTGGTTTTTCTAATTATTATAGGCGCTTTATTAAGGGTTATTCTTCAATTATCGCACCTATCACCAATATGACCAAACAGGGGGCTGATACTAAGAATTGGACTACTGAAGCCCTTCTTGCGTTCAAAACTCTCAAGGAGCTTTTCGCTTCCGCTCCAATTTTAGTTCACCCCGACACTTCCCTGCCTTTTCTACTTGAGGTAGACGCATCAGAGACTGGTTTAGGTGCTGTCCTATCTCAAAGGTTGGGTGTTGATAAACCATTACATCCATGTGGATTTTTCTCTAAAAAATTGTCTGGTACAGAGAGCAGATATGACATTGGTGACAGAGAATTACTAGCGGTTATCAAGGCTTTGAAAGAGTGGAGACATTTATTGGAAGGTACATTACATCCTGTTACCATTCTAACGGACCACAAAAATTTGTCTTATATCGGAGAGGCCAAGCGTTTGTCCTCCAGGCAGGCTCGTTGGTCGTTATTTCTTACCCATTTCAATTACGTTCTGACTTACAGACCTGGGTCAAAAAATTCTAAAGCCGATGCGCTATCTCGCCAATATGAGCCGTCTGCTTCAGTTGAACCACTTTTGTCCTCCATTGTACCCAAATGCAATATTATTGCTAATACCAGTCTCAAGATCCATTCTCCGCTACTTGACCAGATCTTGAAGTCACAACATCTGGCACCCGGAAACACTCCTGAGGGAAGAAACTTTGTCCCTCCTGAACTCCAACTGGAACTCTTACAATGTTTTCACGAAAGTAAAGTAGCTGGACATCCTGGTATTCGCAAGACATACTCTCTGATATCCAAAGATTTCTGGTGGCCTTCACTACGAAAAGATATTGAGGAGTTCGTCGCAGCTTGTGAGACTTGTGCCAAGACTAAGCAACCTCATACATCCCCTTGTGGCCTGTTACACCCCTTGGACATTCCTGAGAAACCTTGGTCCTGTTTGTCCATAGACTTTATCGTAGATTTACCTGCTTCCAAGAGACAGACTGTTATTCTCACGGTGGTGGATAGATTTACAAAGATGGCCCATTTCGTGCCATTACCTAAACTTCCGACTTCTCCTGAATTGGCAGAGATTTTTGCGAGAGAAGTTTTTCGCCTACATGGGATTCCTTCGGAGATTGTTTCTGATAGAGGTTCTCAATTTATCTCACGTTTCTGGAGATCCTTTTGTTCTCAAATGGGAATCAAATTGAACTTCTCCTCTGCCTATCACCCTCAGTCTAACGGAGCTGCTGAACGCACCAATCAAAAGATCGAGCAGTATCTACGTTGCTTTGTTTCCGAACACCAGGACGATTGGGTCGGTTTGATCCCTTGGGCGGAGTTCGCACACAATAACCTTGTTTGTGATTCAACTCGCTCTAGCCCTTTCTTCATGAACTATGGCTTTCATCCTTCAATTTTTCCTTCGGTTTCCTCTTCTCAGGGGATACCGTCGGTTGATGATCATGTCGCCAACCTGAAGAAATTATGGGATCAGACTCGGCAAATTCTGTTACATAATTCCTCGTTGTTCAAGAGACACGCTGACAAGCATAGAAGAGCGGCTCCGGTCTTCGTTCCTGGGGATAGGGTGTGGCTGAGCACTAAGAATATTCGCCTAAAAGTTCCATCTATGAAATTTGCTCCTCGCTACATAGGTCCTTACAGGGTTCTCACTCGTATCAACCCGGTTGCGTATCGCCTTGCTCTGCCACCTGCCTTACGCATTCCTAACTCTTTTCATGTCTCCTTGTTGAAACCTCTTATTTGCAACAAATTCTCCTCTAAGGTTTCCTCACCTCGTCCTGTTCAGGTGGAGGGTCGGGAGGAGTACGAGGTCAGCTCCATCATTGATTCCAGAATTTCAAGGGGAAAATTGCAATATCTGGTCAACTGGAGGGGATATGGTCCTGAGGAGAGGAGTTGGGTACCTCAGGAGGACGTTCATGCTTCTCGCCTTCGCAGAGCATTTCACCTCCGCTTTCCATCTCGTCCCGGTTCCTTCCGCCCGGTGGGCGTATCTGAGAGGGGGGGTACTGTCAGGGTACCTGAGGTCTCTACCTCTAAGAGAGGTAGAGACTTAGTAGTTTATCCGTCCAAACGAGCTGTTTCCTTCGTTCCTCGCGGTTCATCCAGTCACTTAAACACCGACCGCGAGGAATCCACGTCCTTTTCTAGCGGTAGGCTCAATACGTGACGTCATGACGCTATCACGAGCGACCTGCCACTCAAGTGTCCGATATCCAATCGGTACTTGTCAGAGGCGTGTCTACCATCCGGAGCCAGGGATTTAAGCTTACTTCTCACTTCAGCTCATTGCCCTGTCGTGGTTCTAGCTTGTCTAGTCACTCAGTGCTCTGGTATTCTAGTTTGCTCTATTGGTTTTGACTCGGCTTGTTGTACTACCCTGCTTATCTCTGTTATCCCTTGACCCGGCTTGTCTCTCGCTTATCTGTCTTCTCGTTCCCTCGACCTCGGCTTGTCTCTGACTATTCTCTATTACTCTCGGTACGTTAGTCCGGCCATTCTAAGGCCCGGTATACGTACCTTTCCACTCTTTGTACTCTGCGTGTTGGATCCCTGTCCCGATCCTGACAGTGGTCTGACCATGTCGCCGTTCCAATCGTGGCTTCGGTGACTAGTGAGAGGTCGTAGTGTGTGGTGTATATATGGTCTATTCGGGAGTATGAGTTGTGTGGGTGGGAAAAGAAGGTGAAATCTCTTGTATCAGGGTGATGGGCTCTCCAACAGTCAACCAAGCGGTGACTGCGGAGTAAGGTTTTAATGTTTTGCCGTTGCTGCGTGGGAATATGGGAGGTGCCTGATGATGTGTCCCATGTTGGGTCTAGTGCCATGTTGAAGTCCCCTCCTAGTATGAGGGTCCCCTCCCTAAACTCCATGAGTTTGCGGAGAGTTTGTTTGAGGAAGCGGTAGTGTCGTGTGTTGGGGGTATAAACTGTCGCGAACGTGTATTGGCGCTCAGCTATTTTCCCCTTGAGGAACAAGTATCTGCCTTCGTCATCCGTCATGCATTCTCCCCCCTGGAACGGCACGCTCTTGTGAAGTAATATCGCTGTTCCCCTAGCCTTACCCCCGTGGTAGTCACTGTAGTAGCCTTGTGTGTAGCGGTGGTTAGTCAGTTTGGGTCTAGCTCCTTTTTTAAAATGTGTTTCCTGTATCATAACTACTGAGGCCCTCTGCTCGTGAAAGTCCCTCAGCGCCCCGGATCTTTTCTCCGGTTTGTTTAGTCCCTTTGCGTTGATGGTGATAACGTGTAGGGGAGCAGGTGTCAGGGCCACATGGAGCTTTCATCAGGACAAAATAAAAATAAAAGCTCCATGTGGGAGCTGAAACGTTGACATCATTTTAATGGAATAAATAAAAGTTACGTCTTATTTTCAACTTATATCAAGTCCCTGGAGTGCGGTTCTTCTTGCGGTTTCTACATGATTTGCCAGACCAGCACCCGGCATTATTACAGATAACCAGGAGTGCAAGTCTTTGCTGTATGTGTGTATATATATATATATATATATATAATATTATTGTTATGCACCAGATGCATATTCCAAGTTGGACATTAAGGAGTATACAGTTATCAAGCGAATATTATTAGGCATATCTATCTTCTCCAGGACCTTAAACAGGTTTCTGAGCCCTGGTATATTATAGAATCCAAAGTGGCTCATTTGGACAAATTACAACATTCTATGTGGACAATTACAAGGACCACTCTTATGAATTCACCCCTAACCAGCTTGTTGATATTATCTCAGACTCTGGAAGAATGGCTTTATATCAAGAAAAAACTAGGCATAAATAATCTTATACCTAAAACATGTACACTTGATATATTGGAAATTCTGATAGAAGACTTCTCGCTAAAGTATTGGAATAATGTTGATAAACTCAGGATTGCAGATATTATGCAGGGAGATAAAATTTTACCTTTCCAAATCATTATAGATACTCTCCACATTCCACGTGGAGAAATCTTTACTTACCTTCGCTTAAAAAATTTCATCTATAAAATCGTTATTAAAACATCTAATATATTTGCAAAGAAATTGGAATTTATATTTCGTAGTCAATCCATTAGAAAGATCTCGTCTGTTGCAGCGTCCTTGTTGGAGGTGCTTAAAGAATCCCCTCATAGACTGATTAAAACGTGGGAATTAGAATTAGATCTGCAGATTTCTGTAGAAGAGTGGAATTCCTCTCTAAGTCTGGTAAACAAATATATACACTGCCTTAACTTGTCTGAGTGCCATTTTAAAGTTTGATATAGATGGTACTACACTCCAGCCAGACTGGCTAGAATATATGATTCTACTGATCCAACGTGTTGGAGATGTGGAAGTCAACCAGGTACTTATACACATATATGGTGGACCTGTCCTGCTGTTAAATATCTATGGTCATGGGCTTTTAATATTTTTACAGCTATGACGACAAATAGAATTGAGGAGAATGCCGCTTCGGCCCTTTTACATCTAAATCTGATTTTCAATTCTCAGAAGGATGTTTGTTTTGCCATTCATTGTTTAGTCGCTGTTAAAATTATTATTGCGAGACATTGGAAATCATCAAAGCCGTTTGATAAGCGGCTACTGATCGATCAGGTCATGTTTCAAATGTCAATGGAATATGAGCTGATCAACAATTCGACCTTTATGTCGAAGAGGAAACAATGGTATAAAGATTGGTTAAAAAAAATATAAGGGCTTATTTGGACATCCCTCTATCTAGATAGTTTTTTATACCTGAATTCTATTGTGATATATATGTTGATTTTACAAAGTGATAAATAAAATAAAATAAAAAATAGACGTGGAGATATATAGACTAATGTCGAAGAAAATAATTGATCATGTGCTCTAAATTATGTGCTCTAAATTGGTTCCTAGGTGATTATTGTGATAATATGTTTTTGTATAATGCCAAATAATGTGTAATAATTTATCGAAATATTTATTTGTCTGTAACATTATATGCGAATTGAATCTCTTAGGCCCAGTATAATTGTCTTTCATTGTGAAAAAGAAAAATGCTTTAATAAAAATCTATTAAAAAAAAATAAAAAATTTCCCTTGACTAGTGTTGGCCAAGGATCAACATTTATGATGAGGTTCACACACTTTTTTTTATACTCTATCTCAAAAGTGGAACTATATGCTGGATGTTGGAATTGACCACCTTTTCACTTCATTATATAGATACTGCTTTAACAATATGTATAAAATGACTTTAAATAAATGAAAATAATAATAATACCTTCAAAAAAAAAAAAAAAAAAAAGTTCTTCTTAGACATAGAAACTCGAAATATTATGCTTCCACAACTGTCCCCATCTTGATATGCAAATAACCAGACCTAAGCATCATGTTTTTGTACATTTCTATAGATACACATTTTGATTTATGTAACAACACAAACTGAAACTGTATAGTTTCCTTTACAAAAAAAAAATCCCCAAATTGGCATATTTTATAGTTTAAACATTTCAACTAACTGTGTTGGATTTATGACCGAGGAAATTATAGAACTTGATTGACACGTTTCTCCTGTCCAAATTACTCTGTCATTATGTGATATTAACAAGCTGAATTTCAGAGCTCAACGATAGGTATCTGACCACCTGCGACACTTTTAGATCAACAGAAAAAAAATATTGCAAGCGTCTAAATTCCAAATATAACTTTTTCTCAATATCCCATGAATAATTAGCAATTTGGAAAAAAAAACTCTTCTCTGCAGTATGACTTTACTAGAAGCAATTTGCATGTGCGTTACTTGCATTTTAAAGAATTAATTAAAGACATTGTCAAATAATGGATGAACGTGTAATTGAGATTGATATAATTGAGACTGACTTAAAACATGATATAATTCACTTCTCGTTGTAATTTAACTTTTCTATAGAAGAGAGGTTTAGAGAGAAACGCTCTGAAAGAACGTCTGCTGGGCTGCCTTACACATGACGCAGGTTTATTGGATGATCCGAAGCAGGACCTTGAGGCATTGGACACTTGACATTGTGTATAATTTTCTGTGTAGGAAAAATAAACGTGGATCAGCCAGTTCTTCTGTAGCATCATAATCTGTGCGTTTCTATCTTTACACAGCTCAGTAGGTTTAGTTCAGTAGTTCACTGAGTTTGAAGACATTTAGAACCTCCTGCACTGTGATGAAGCTATGCGATGATTGCCAACAGAAAATATATCCTTGCTCGGTTCTGCATGGAACCTTTTTGACAAGTAGCCAAAGCTAATTATCTGTTGAATTATAAGTCGAATTCTGCTATTCATAGTGTAACAATATAAACGGGGAGCTAGTAAATGATCGCCCCAGAATATAAAGATATACTGACATTTTTTAAATGTGATGCTTTTTTTAAAAAAAGATAAATCTGAGAATCTCTTTGATAGAAGCATGTTGTTTATTGGTTGATTTATTTTACTTGGAATTGCAGAGAATTAACAAGAAACTATAAAAATAGATAATTTGCAGAATTTTCTTATTTTGCGCTGTATTTTACGACTCCTTCATCATACACTAACTTCTAATGCTTATTACAGTATTCTATCAACAAATGGGAATATGAATGATATTTGCATAAAAATTATTAAAATCCCAAGGCCAATAAAAATGCAAATTGTACATAGTCAATATCCACTACTGCCTGTCTCGAGTCCAATTTTGGGGTACATTAAAAACCATTGATCATTTGATCTCTCCCTATTTACTTTATAGTAACGAGGTCTATTATTGGACTGTGAAGGTTTAGGCTTATTACTTGTCATAATTTACTTGGACATCCATTTCTTTAGACCATTGTGCTTATTTATGTCCCCTATCTGCTAACCGCAACATCAGCTTGCAATTACCATCTAAACAGTTAGGACATCTTTTGGTTAATATGTTTTGGGCAACTATAATAAAGCCTATTGGTCTATCCATTTGAATGACATTTTTGTCCTGCTCTATATAATAGATATTTTCTCGTTATGTTTAACAACTGCCCCTACCTATTTCAGCCTTCCATATACTAGCACCCAAGAGGAATTTCCCTAAGAAGAATTTCCTTATTTTCCTTTTTATATTAAAGTTCTAGGGTCCGTGCCCAGAGTAACTGGGTGCCACCCATACTGACCACCCCTGTGGTGATATTCCCACCCAGGGGATACTAAATAACTTTTTATATTGCTCAATGTAAGAAGCCAGATGCTGGGAACAGGGAAATCAAGCGTTAGAGAGCGACCTTCAGGGATAAACTGTTCCTTCAGTAAAGAAGCACCAGGGACTGGGCACCATAACAACTTAATTTTGGTGAAGTTGTTATGGTGCCCATTCAGTTCATTTAAGTGGTCACAATCACTCTTATGCTATGTACTCGTGAATGGAAACACGGACACGTTGAATTTAACACCTGGAAGGATCTCGATAAGCCAGAGAAAATACTTTGCTAACAATTAAAGACTGCCACAAAAATTCCCCATGTGTTTGTGCATGAGCAAAATAAACACTTCCTGAGAGATTATGACATGTGCAATAACACTAAACCTATACTAAATATTCATTGGTAATCAATTAAGTAAACACAAGACTTATAAGCTTTAAATAAAATTGAAAACACAAGAAATATACTTCTCAACTATACCCAATGTATCAGATTTTCACAGATTTAAACAGAAAAGATTTTGTGAGCTTTGCTTAATAAAACGTACGTGTATGTTATTATTGTTACTATTATTATTTACAAAGCACCAACAAATTCCACAGTGCTGTACAACAGATGGACTACCAAACAAGTATTTGCAAGACAGGTTGGACATACAGGAGCAGCAGGTGATGAGGGCCCTGATTAAATAAATTGACATTAACAGGTTAATGTCACACAAGTAATTTCTTATTATCCCCTCTGCACTTTAAAAGGGGCTACACGGACAGGTCAGATTATTCCAAGATGGGTCAATTTGTCTCTAACCTTGCGATCTTAGAACATCAATCTGGAGATTGTGTGATTATCAATGATGATAGAAATTAAGGTGCACCTTAAGCACCATAACCACTGCAGCCTGCTATATGAATATATATATATATATATATATATATATATATATATATATATATAGAAAATCCAAATAAGATAGCACTCCCAGGACTTGTTAGTCAGAGGATAAAACTTAACTTTTAATTCTCTTGAAAAAATCGACGTTTCAGTCTGTTAACCACCTGAGTCCTGATGAAAGTCTGTGGTTAACAGACTGAAACGTCGATTTTTTCAAGAGAATTAAAAGTTAAGTTTTATCCTCTGACTAACAAGTCCTGGGAGTGCTATCTTATTTGGATTTTCTGTATTTTGCTGGACAAGCATCGGGCATTTATATTTTGTGAGTGGAGTGCAAGATTATTTTTCTCTTTATATATATATATATATATATTTTTTATTTGATGAATTCATTTTAGATGAATACACCATATGATCTCATGCATATTATCTGCCGGTTTCATGTCCATAGCAAATACTTTATACTTAAAATAAAAACATCTCATTGAATGTAAACATAGCGAGGGTTAAAGTGGGAATTCCCTGGGATGCACACTGAATTCGCAGCGAATTTCTAAGTTTATGACAATATAGCCGAATTGTAAGCATTCTCCAAGTTTACAGTGCTTTCATTCCAACTACTGTGACATATTCGACATTCATTTTGAATTCCTGGCATTCACATGATTTAACGCTGAAAGTGTTTGGTCTGTTTGAGAGAATTATGGAAACATTCGTTGATGATTTCTTCCGTTCCTTTTTAGAAGACAGAATAATCACTACAACCACTGGATACAGATTAAGATGGTGTAATAGATCCCGTCACATTTTCCAGATAGATGCAATTATGTGAAATGTTTAATAAGTTACTATGAATTATGCAGGGTTCGACTCTGCAATAAGGGCATTGCAATATTCTGCTCTGGGCATTTTCCAAACAGCTCGTGTGGAATGTCATGATTTCCTTTGCCGTCTCCGAGGACATGAGATGGAGTCACATGCCCAGAACATTTTGTGAAATCAGAAGGGAGAAAAAGATAGCACTTATAATGCACGGTTGATTGGTAACTATTAACGTGCCACATAGGTGAGTAACAAATGTCTTATTTAACCTCTTCTTGACAGACGACATGCTAGGGCTGTCAAACTCTAAAACCTTTTGCTTATCGCATTGCTTGGCAAGGGTTAAAGTGCAATATTGATTTACATTTTTCACCTTAAAGTGTTCTTCTCTTGTTTTGTTTTATTGTATTTGTGGAATGTTTAAGGGAGTTGGGAGGTTAGTGAGAAACTTTGGGTAAATTTAGAAAACTGCTAGATTTGATCTCACAAATTAATTAAAATAAAACATAAAAGTACTTGTGTAGTAATTGAGTGTGTAATGGCCAGGCTATATTTGCAAGTAGTCTGAGTGTGTAAAATGTAGGGGTTAGAGATGTCGCGAACATAAAATTTTCCGTCCGCGAACGGCGAACGCGAATTTCCGCAAATGTTCGCAAACGGGCGAACCGCCATAGACTTCAATAGGCAGGCGAATTTTAAAACCCACAGGGACTCTTTCTGGCCACACTAGTGATGGAAAAGTTGCTTCAAGGGGACTAACACCTGGACTGTGGCATGCCGGTGGGGGATCCATGGCAAAACTCCCATGGAAAATTACATAGTTGATGCAGAGTCTGGTTTTAATCCACAAATGGCATAAATCACCTAACATTCCTAAATTGTTTGGAATAACGTGCTTTAAAACATCAGGTATGATGTTGTATCGATCAGGTAGTGTAAAGGTTACACCCGCTTCACAGTGACAGACCAAACTCCCCGTTTAATGCACCGCAAACAACCGCAAACAGTCCATTTGCACAACCGCAAACTCCCCATTTGCACAAGGTTGGATACCAAGCTAGCCATGTCCCGTTCCTTGTCCTCACTGATGTCATTGAAGGTCTCTTCCTCCACGGAGTCACGTACAACACCAAGGGTCCCCGAAATGTGACAACAAGCCCTCTGGGACGCCTGCTGTGTTTGGTCTTCCACCTCCTCAAAGCCACCTTCCTCCTCTGACTCCTCTTCTTCAGCGTTGCCTCTCTCTGCGTTATTATAAGGTGTGTTAAGTAGTACTATTCCTATCAGTTTAATCCCTGTTACGTCCCCTATCAGGGGACGTGTATATGGCATTGATTTTAGGAAGCGGGAGATGGAAAAAGATGCTTGGTCGGTCCTCCTACTTCAAATTTGGGGCACTGCGCGTGCAATCTATCTAAAATCTGCCACCAGATAGGAGTGGTGTGTTAAGTAGTACTATTTTTATCAGTTTAATCCCTGTTACGTCCCCCTCATCAGGCCTTTTTTAGTCGAATGTATCGCTCACTGTCAGTCCCTTCGGGATCCATCCCTCATTCATCTTAATAAAAGGTGAGGTAATCGAGACTTTTTTGACCTAGGCGACTTCTCTTCTCAGTGACAATACCTCCTGCTGCACTGAAGGTCTTTTCTGACAGGACACTTGAAGCGGGGCAGGCCAGAAGTTCTATCGCAAATTGGGATAGCTCAGGCCACAGGTCAAGCCTGCACACCCAGTAGTCAAGGGGTTCATCGCTCCTCAGAGTGTCCATATCTGCAGTTAAGGCGAGGTAGTCTGCTACCTGTCGGTCGAGTCGTTCTCTGAGGGTGGACACCGAAGGGCTGTGGCGATGCGTAGGACTTAAAAAGCTCTGCATGTCTTCCATCAACAACACGTCTGTAAAGCGTCCTGTCCTTGCCGGCGTGGTCGTGGGAGGAGGAGGATTACTTTCACCTCTTACCCTGTTAGATTCCCGTTGTGCTGTGACATCACCCTTATACGCTGTGTAAAGCATACTTTTTAATTTATTTTGGAACTGCTGCATCCTTTCCGACTTGCGGTAATTCAGTAACATTTCAGGCACTTTCTGCTTATACTGGGGGTCTAGTAGCGTGGACACCCAGTACAGGTCGTTCTCCTTCAGCCCTTTTATACGAGGGTCCCTCAACAGGCACGACAGCATGAAAGACCCCATTTGCACAAGGTTGGATGCCGAGCTACTCATGTCCCATTCCTCGTCCTCAGTGATCTCACTGAAGGTATGTTCTTCCCCCCAGCCACGTACAACACCACGGGTACCAGATAGGTGACAACGAGCACCCTGGGATGCCTGTTGTGGTTGGTCTTCCTCCTCCTCCTCAAAGCCACATTCCTCCTCTGACTCCTCTTCCTCACAATCCTCTTCCAGCGTTGCCGCAGGTCCAGCAAGCGATGCGGATAAGGCTGTTTCTGGTGGTGATGGTGACCACAACTCTTCCTCTTCACGCTCATCTACGGCCTGATCCAGCACTCTTTGCAGGGCACGCTCCAGGAAGAAAACAAATGGTATGATTTCGCTGATGGTGCCTTCGGTGCGACTGACTAGGTTTGTCACCTCCTCAAAAGGACGCATGAGCCTACAGGCATTGCGCATGAGCGTCCAGTAACGTGGCAAAAAAATTCCCAGCTTTGCAGAGGCTGTCCTAGCACCCCGGTCATACAAATAGTCGTTAACGGCTTTTTCTTGTTGGAGCAGGCGGTCGAACATTAGGAGTGTTGAATTCCAACGTGTCGGGCTGTCGCAAATCAAGCGCCTCACTGGCATGTTGTTTCGCCGCTGGATATCTGAAAAGTGCGCCATGGCCGTGTAGGAATGCCTGAAATGGCTTCACACCTTCCTGGCCTGCTTCAGGACGTCCTGTAAGCCTGGGTACTTATGCACAAAGCATTGTTCGATCAGATTACACACATGTGCCATGCACGGCACATGTGTCAACTTGCCCAAATTCAATGCCGCCAACAAATTTCTTCCGTTGTCACAAACCACTTTGCCGATCTCCAATTGGTGCGGAGTCAGCCACTGATCCACCTGTGCTTTCAGGGTGGACAGGAGTGCTGGTCCGGTGTGACTCTCTGCTTTCAGGCAAGTCAACCCCAAGATGGCGTGACACTGCCGTATCCGGGATGTGGAATAGTACCTGGGGAGCTGGGGGGGTGCCGTTGATGTGGAGCAAGACGCAGCAGCAGAAGAGGACTCAGCCAAGGATATTATGGAAGAGGATAGAGTAGGAGGAGTAGAGGAGGTGGCAGCAGGCCTGCCTGCAAGTCGTGGCGGTGTCACCAACTCCTCTGCAGAGCCACGCATTCCATGCTTGGCAGCCGTCAGCAGGTTTACCCAATGCGCAGTGTAGGTGATATACCTGCCCTGACCATGCTTTGCAGACCAGGTATCAGTGGTCAGATGGACCCTTGCCCCAACACTGTGTGCCAGACATGCCATTACTTCCTTTTGCACAATCGAGTACAGGTTGGGGATTGCCTTTTGTGCAAAGAAATTTCGTCCGGGTACCTTCCACTGCGGTGTCCCAATAGCTACAAATTTTTGGAATGCCTTAGACTCCACCAGCTTGTATGGTAAAAGCTGGCGGGCTAATAGTTCAGACAAGCCAGCTGTCAGATGCCGGGCAAGGGGGTGACTTTGTGACATTGGCTTCTTACGCTCAAACAGGTCCTTGACAGACACCTGACTGTGGGCAGATGAGCAGGAACTGCTCAAGGCGAGAGACGGAGTGGCGGATGGTTGAGAGGGGGCAAGGAGGTCAGCAGTGGTTGACGTGGCTGAAGATGCTGGACCAGGAGGAGGATGGCGGCTTTGAGTTTGTGTGCTGCTTGTACTCATGTGTTGATCCCATAGGTGTTTGTGATGTGCGATCATGTGCCTTCGCAAAGCAGTTGTACCTAGGTGGGTGTTGGACTTCCCACAACTCAGTTTCTTTTGGCACAGGTTGCAAATGGCATCGCTGTTGTCAGAGGCAGACACACAAAAAAATGCAACACTGCTGAGCTCTGCAATGACGGCATTCTGGTGGTGGCAACAGCATGCGTTGATTGGCGTGCTGTCTGGCTGACCGCGGGTGCCGATGCATGCTGTCTGACTGTGCCACTAGCTCCTTGCGACGACCTCCCCCTGCTTCCAACTCGTCTCCTCCTCCTCTCTGTCTCCCCATCTGAACTTCCCCCCTGTTCTTCTTCTCTTCTAGCGGGCACCCACGTGACATCCACGGACGCATCGTCATCAACCGCTTCACTTGTATCTGACAACTCAGCAAAGGAAGCAGCAGCGGGTACAACATCATCATCATCACACCGTACGTCCATGTGTGTAATGCTGCCTGACTGAGACATATCCCTGTTATCTACATCCTCTGGCAATAATGGTTGCCCATCACTCATTTCTTCCAACTGATGTGTAAATAACTCCTCTGACAGATCAAGTGAAGCAGCTGTGGTGCTAGTGTTGGTGGCGGCGGCAGGCGGGCGAGTGGTAACTTGAGAGGTGCCCAAAGCTAAGCTGGAGGAGGATGGTGCGTCAAGGTTCCCGAGCGGAAGCTGTAGAAGATTGGGTGTCCTGTGTTAGCCAGGAAACTGACTGCTATTATTTCACAGTCAAATTTCTAGTTTTTTTTCTTTAACCCCTTAAGGACACATGACATGTCTGACATGTCCTGATTCCCTTTTATTCCAGAAGTTTGGTCCTTAAGGGGTTAATGTACTACTGTGACACCAGATATGAGTTGCACTGGTGTGGCACTGTGCCCTGGCAGGCCCTGAAACGCACACGTGTGAAGGAAACTGACTGCTATTATTTCACAGTCAAATTTCTTTTTTTTCTTTAATGTACACTACTGTTACACCAGACATGAGTTGCACTGGTGTGACACTGTGCCCTGGCAGGCCCTGAAACGTACACGTGTGAAGGAAACTGACTGCTATTATTTCACAGTCAAATTTCTTTTTTTTCTTTAATGTACACTACTGTTACACCAGACATGAGTTGCACTGGTGTGACACTGTGCCCTGGCAGGCCCTGAAACGTACACGTGTGAAGGAAACTGACTGCTATTATATTAGTCAAAAAAGTTTTTTGTTTTTTTTTAAATGCAAGCTATTGTGACACCAGATATGAGTGGTGGCACTGGGCAAGTGGGCACCGTATACGCTGTGAGCCTGACACAGGCAACTGCAATTAGATTACTCAGAAAAAAAAAGCAGACTGATGTGCTAGCTCTTAAAAGGGCTTTTTGGGGTGCTGTCCTTACAGCAGAGATCAGATGAGTCCTTCAGGACTGTAGTGGACACTGAATACGCTAGCCTAGCTATCGATTTCCCTATTAAATCAGCAGCAGCTACACTGTCCCTCCTCTCACTAAGAATGCAGCTTCCGGGGGGGGGGGGGGGGGGGGAGGGGGCAGGGCCTGGTCAGCATGGCGGACGGACATGCATGAAGTGAGCTCCCTGCATACAGCCTGCAAAGTGAGACCCACAGAGGTAATAATACCTTTGGAGGTTGCTCACTGAACACTTACCTGTTCCTGAACACCAGGGAGCTTACCCGATCAAGTTTGTAGCAGCCTATGACTACGCACTGTCCTGCGGCCTATCTGCTCTGGGGGTTCTGTGGCAGGGAGAAGCGGACGATCTCCCGGCCTGGAGCACTCATGGTGTCTGCACCTCATATCTACAGCCCCGTTTCCCCCCCCTCTGGACCGGTAGGGGTTATCCCGGTCCCCACCAGGGAAAGGCTAAAGTAACCCACAAGGCTAAATGGCCACTACTCACCCTGACAAAACGAGCCATCGTGTCACAGCTAAGATGGCCGCCACTCCGACAGAGCAATCAAGCCCACACTGGGAAGCTAAGTTCCATGCAGCCTTTGATGCTCTCTGTGCAGCCTTCTGGAATCAGATTGAATCACGGCAGAGGGCTTTGCTACTCACCTCACCTAGGATGGAAGAGATCTCCAGAGGTGCCCCAGCATTGTGCTCTCCTTCGGAACAGAGAGCCAGGGGGGGATAGCACGCCAACCAGCTGCCCATGACTGAACAGGACCGAACCCAGAACCTCACCGGTTACTTATACTGAAGCTGGAGGGCTGGGGGCGACCAGGCATCTTCTTCCACAGTGGACTGGGCTCGGGGAGCAAGGGTGCTGATGCGCCGACCTGCTGACCCTCGTGGTGCACCCGGCAGGTGGTGGAAGCACTACTAAGCGGCACATGGATGCGAGTAGAGACAACCACTCTCTGAAGCATGTCAGAGGAATTGGCTAAAACATCTCTGCTGCTGAGAATCTAAAATGCCCTTGTTATGAGGTGTAGTCAGTTGTCTAGCATTTAACAGCACCCACTAAGAGGTTATTTAGTCTACTTATTCTAGTTTTGATATTCTGATTCACACATGTTGATCTATAACTGGTGGTGTTAATCCCCTTACCCCTCTTCAGTTCAATCATGTGTATTCAAACTTACGAACACTCTCAACATGTCTGACGATTTCCCTATGCCATGCTTTTCACTTATATCAAGACAGGTTTACCTAGCATGATTGTTATAAATCATACTATAGCCTACTATACTGAGAGCCCAGTTTGGATTGGCTCTCTAAAAGGTGAACAAGTACTTGCATTTATTATATTATCATATTGGTGTAAAGGATAACACACTAGGACCTTGGTCCATTGTCCTTTTCTTTCTTCTTTCTGAGGATCATATTACAGCCATAGAAGAAGTTTGGTATTTGCTTTAAAATACCTCTACGTTCACGATTTGAGCCTATCTTTCCCAGGCTCTAAACCATGTGAGTTTGCTACATTTAAGCCCCTTTCCCTAAGAATAAAAAGAGCATACAAACTGCACTATTGTTTCTATTTATTTTTCCTTCTTCAGATTTTCCCATAATCTGTATCCCTTATTATAAGGGTAAGTTATGTTATTTTAATCAGCGCTCCACTGGGTCTTGTTTGTTGTGACTTTCTGTCCTACCTACATCACTCCACTTTTTCGAACATCGCATATGTTCGCCTGCCGTGGCGAACGCGAACAAGCTATGTTCGCCAGGAACTATTCGCCAGCTAACTATTCGGGACATCTCTAGTAGGGGTGTATTTGCATATAAGGAGCATATTTCCACCATTTGTTTTTTTTTGTCTCCAATGCTCTCACTTAATCTGTGAATAGAATCAACATTTAGTACTTGTCCCCTAACTATTAATCGTTTCCCCCCATCAATCTCCTGCTTTTGCATCAAGGGCGGAATTCAGAATTAAAGCTTCGAACCAAACATCTCTGACATTGCGGGTTCAGTTCTGGAAATTTCTGCTCAGTGTTCTGGAGTCTGGACGATCACCTGATCGGCACAAATTCAGACAAATTACATTTCGCCCCAAAACAGATCTCCAAGTCTAGAAAGTAATGTGTGCATCAAATACAAGTAGAAAATAAACTAGCAGAACTTTTTATGCATCAAATACCTTAAAGGAGCACTGTAGTGCCAGGAAAACAAACTCAGTTTCCTGGCACTATAGGGTCATTAGGTCCCCCCCACCCTTGGGGCCCCCCTCTCACTGGGCTGAATGTGTTAAAACCCCATCAGCCACTTACCTTTCTCCTGCGCCGGGCTCCCTCTGTGCTGGGGAACTCTCCTCCCCCTGCCGACGTCAGGTCCGAATGCACATGTGCGGCAAGAGCCGCAAGCGCATTCAAACCGCCCATAGGAAAGCATTACTTAATGCTTTCCTATGGACATCCAGCGTCTTCTCACTGTGTTTTTCACAGTGAGAATCGCGGAAGTGCCTCTAGCGGCTGTCAGTGAGACAGCCACTAGAGACTGGATCAACCCTCAGTGAAACATAGCAGTTTCTGCAGGGTTAAAACTAGAGGGACCTGGCACCCAGACCACTTCATTGAGCTGAAGTGGTCTGTGTGCCTATTGTGGTCCTTTAAATCCTTCATTTGTTTCTATTTTCCAGTCAGTAATAGAGACCTAACAGTTGCCAACAGTGTTTCCCATATGACCGGGGACTAATACACCTTTATCTCTGAAAGAGCGTTACCCACTTTAATTCCCGCTCTGCCCTGCTCCATCTCATTTGGGTATGTTAAGGGTTTTTAAGGCCACTGGTTGTCAAGTTTAAAGCTTTTCTGGCTTTCTTCGAATCCTTCTAGTTAAGAAGACAGATTTATTCAAGACATTCCAGAATAGATTAAAATGTATTTATTTGCTCCTTGAAAAGTGGCAGCAAGGACGGGAACAAGGCTCAAGATATTTAGCAGAGTTTGCTAAACCGAATGCTTCAATTACATGAACCTGTGTGCTTTTGGCAGCCAAGAGCAGGGCACAGTTTCATAAATATATTATCTGTTCCATTAATGCTGTTTGAGAATAGTATAAGAAAAAGTGTGAGATTGCTACAATAAAACATTGAAGGTGGAAATAAAGGATGGCTCTAACTTTATGGTACCCTAAAAAAAACACATTGAGTATCTCCTGTCTCTAGCAGTGGGTACAAAACCAAATTAAGGAAATAAATACAGGAGGTTTTGAGTTTCCATTTTGCTATAAGGTGCATATTGTGATAATTTCAATGAGTAATGTGGTAATGGTTGAGCATGTTTAAAAATTATATTTCAGAAACTAAAGTGTGCAGATAAATACACTCAATACAGATCACTGCAAACTCGGATATTTTCTCCAGAAAAGAGAATACACTTTAAAATACAAAAAAAAAAAATTAGAAAGAGCTTGCATAACCAATGGGATGCAAAATATAACCAACCAGATCCGTTCTTTTAGCATTAAGGCATACATTTCAAATGGAATATTAAATTGGGGGAAATGAGAATATAGTTTAGATACACAATTTTTTCAATTGGGATTACAATTAGGGCTGAAAGGTGAACAAAGTAAGCAGCCATGTTGTGTCAGATTCTGCTGTTCCATGACCATTTCCGCTCAACCTAACTTGACTTCTGCTACAATTGTTTTGTGTGAACCTGCAACAGGAGACAAGTTAGGTTGAACAGCAACTGGCCAGATAACAGTATAATCTGACCCAACATTGCTGCTCCGTCAGATTAAAAAAAAAAAAGTGACATTTTTCTCAGTAAATAAATATATTTTAAAAAAAATTGTTAAGTTTCATACAGGTGGTTTTATTGTGCGTTTGTCTATGTGTGTTAACACAGGAAGTATGTTTCTTAGACTGTAATGATCAGTTTATCATATGCATTTAAAATGTGTGCAGTGTCCCCTGTACTGGAAGCAGTCCGCCTACGCAGATTTGGATTTACCATTTGGAGAAGGTTAGAGCCATGGAAGACCTCATTTTTAGTGCAACTGGGAGACAGCAAACGTATTTTTTCCATATGGACACATTAGATACTTAGTATTAAAGGAACACTCCAGGCACCAAAAGAACCTTATCTAAATGGGCCCTAGGCACATTCTTACCTTCAAGGGTTAAACCCTTTTCAAATGGTTTAACCCCAAAGTTGACTCCAGAGTCCAGCGCCAATCTCAGTTCCCCCCCTGGCCGCTTCTGATATTCCAGTTACAGGAAGCACAGAGTGCCACTTGGCAGAGGGACCAATTATTGACCGAGAGCGGTGATTCTTTTAGACATTTAAAAATTAGATTTACAGAAAAAAAAAAAAACGAGTGCAGTGTTACTTCTAACATTAAGTTGCCTGTCAGACAATAATTGGTGATTGCCTGAAAAATATGTTTTCTGTTACAATAAAACTGTTTTATAATTACTATGGATACATTCCCAGGTGAGTTTGAGATTGCTTCGATATATTGGGGAAGATAATATTTTGTGGCTTTCTGTACTAGTCCCACTTACAGACTTCATTTAGGTTTTTTTCTTACCTCGAGGGGATAGATTCTAAAGTGTGATTCATTCTTTTAGGCAACTTAATTAGTTTTTTGTCATCTGTACCTGATGCACAGTCTGTATCAAAACACAAAGAAAGCCATTATAAGGAATGATGATGTTTACTGTCAGAAAAACAAGTTTCCGAATATAGTACGTTTGAAATATTTGTTTTTCTCAATAGATTTGGCAGTAATTTTTATTGTATCTTTATTTTTGTTTAACAATCATCATCCCCCCAAAACGTGCAAATAAGTTCACGTACCGACATGTACATAAATGATTTGTGTTTTTGCTTTAATGCATATACCTAGGCTCTCCCTAAGTTAAAATGATAAACCAGGTGTTTAACCCTTGCTCACTGTAGCGCCAACAAATTCCGTAGCGCTTTGCAGTGGGTGGACGAACAGACATGTAGTTGTAACCAGACAAGTTGGATCACCTACACATTGTTCCTGAGAATCAAAGAAGAGCAAAGTGACCCCCAGGGTTGTGGTATCACTTGTGCAGAGGAAACGTGCCCACATTTCGGATCTGGACTGCCCTTTTGAGTGGGATCAGTCTGATATGTAAATGGTATAGTTTTTCTTTATGATAGCAAAAACCTTTTTGAGACGTCATTGGGGAGTAACCAAATGGCAAGCTATTTAGTTATCTGACCTTTTGCCCGTTTATAAGAGTTCTCATATTCTCTGTTTTTGTTCTAATAATTATTTCGTGTTTTTCTCCCTGAAGAGCTTTTACTTGTAATTGTGCAGAAAAACAGGAGTTGTTAATTCAAAGAAAATCATTACGATAGGTTATTTTCTGCTCAAGAGATATAAAGATGCTATGGAGTTTATGTAATATATCATTCTATAATCCTTCAAGTACAAATCTAATTATCATCTTTTGCCTGTGACAGGAAATGTGTCTTTCATTGAAACATAGAAACATAGAGACATAGAATGTGACGGCAAATAAGAACCATTCGGCCCATCTAGTCTGCTCAATTTTCTAAATACTTTCATTAGTCCCTGGCCTTATCTTATAGTTAGGACAGCCTTATGCCTATCCCACGCATGCTTAAACTCCTTCACTGTGTTAACTTCTACCACTTCAGCTGGAAGGCTATTCCATGTATCTACTACCCTCTCAGTAAAGTAATACTTCCTGATATTATTTTTAAACCTTTGCCCCTCTAATTGAAGACTATGTCCTCTTGTTGTGGTAGTTTTTCTTCTTTTAAATATGGTCTCCTCCTTTACTGTGTTGATTCCCTTTATGTATTTAAATGTTTCTATCATATCCCCCCTGTCTCGTCTTTCCTCCAAGCTATACATGTTAAGATCCTTTAACCTTTCCTGGTAAGGTTTATCCTGCAATCCATTAACCAGTTTAGTAGCCCTCCTCTGAACTCTCTCCACAGTATCCTTCTGGAGATACGGTCTCCAGTACTGCGTACAATACTCCAAGTGAGGTCTCACCAGTGTTCTGTACAATGGCAAGAGAACTTCCCTCTTTCTACTGTAATACCTCTCTCTATACAACCAAGCATTCTGCTAGCATTTCCTGCTGCTCTATTACATTGTCTGCCTACCTTTAAGTCATCTGAAATAATCACCCCTAAATCCCTTTCCTCAGATGTTGAGCTTAGGACTCTATCAAATATTCTGTACTCTGCCCTTGGGTTTTTACGTCCAAGATGCATTATCTTGCACTTTCTTTATTTTCTGCCCCGATCTATATTCAGAGTGCCGCCATCTTTGTGTGGGTAGATGAAGTCCCTGTGGGACACGTCATCTGCCCACACTAGACAGACTGTGAGATTCCCGCACCCAGTGAAACACCTGGACATGCGAAACGGGAATTTCATTTATTCATTCATCAGACAGACGAATGAATGAATAGAAAAATCAGACGAACAAACTAACACTGTGTATCAGTGTTCGTTTGTTCTTCAGTTTGTTACAAGGAGGGAGCTACCAGCACCCAGCTCCCTCCTTCTAATATGTAAGGATAGAAGCGACAGGGAGCAGTGCACCCCGCCACTTCATAAGCCCCCCAGGTCCCCCCTCACTCTATGGGGGTCAATATGACCCCCATAATAGCATAAGGGAGATTAAAATCTCCCGAATGCCCCTACTCGCTATACCGCGAGTAGGGGCATGTCCACTAAACAGTGAGCAGCCTGTGTCTGCTCACTGTAAAAAAAAATCCCTACTATCCGGCCCCCACCCCTGCGCGGCGGGTGGGGGCCCTTATTAACAATAAGGGGAGCGGACCTATTTTCCTCCCCCTGGCCCCCACCCCTGAGCGGCGGGTGGGGGCCATAAATTACAATGGGGGGATGGGGACCTACTGTCCTCCCCCCCCCCCGGCCCTCACCCTTGAGCGGCGGGTGGAGGCCATAAAGATAATGATGGGGGACCTACTGTCCTCCCCCTCATACCCCCACCACTGTGCGGCGGGTGGGGGTCATAATGATAATGAGGGGGCTACATAGAAACATAGAATGTGACGGCAGATAAGAACCATTCGGCCCATCTAGTCTGCCCAGTTTTCTAAATACTTTCATTAGTCCCTGGCATTATCTTATAGTTAGGATAGCCTTATGCCTATCCCACGCATGCTTAAACTCCTTTACTGTGTTAACCTCTACCACTTCAGCTGGAAGGCTATTCCATGCATCCACTACCCTCTCAGTAAAGTAATACTTCCTGATATTATTTTTAAACCTTTGTCCTTCTAATTTTAGACTATGTCCTCTGGTTGTGGTAGTTTTTCTTCTTTTAAATATAGTCTCCTCTTTTACTGTGTTGATTCCCTTTATGTATTTAGATAAAGATATACATAAAGATAATGAGGGGGGGACGGGACCTACTCTCCTTCTCCCCCGCCCCCATCCCTGGGCGGCGGGTGGGGGCCATAATGATAATGAAGGGGGGGGACCTACTGTCCTCCCCCCCCCCCCGCCCCCACCCCTCGACGGCGGGTGGGGGCCATAAAGATAATGAGGGGGGACCTACTGTCCTCCCTCCCTGGCCCCCACCCCTGGGCGGCGGGTGGGAGCCCTAAGTCAAATAACCCCCCCCCCCTCCATCAAAGGTGACTAGGGGTCCCCATTATCTTTATGGCCCCACCCCTTTGGAATTTTCCCATGCTGTGTAATATGACACAGATCACTGTGATTGGATGGCTTGAAATCCATCCAATCACAGTGCTCTGTGTCATTTTACACAGCGTGGGAAAGTTCTTTGGAATATTCCCACGCTGTGTGAAATGACACAGAGCACTGTGATTGGATGGCTTGAAATCCATCCAATCACAGTGCTCTGTGTCATTTTACACAGCGTGGGAAAGTTCTTTGGAATTTTCCCACGCTGTGTAAAATGACAAAGAGCCCTCTGATTGGCTTAAACCAACCAATCAGAGTGTTCTTAGCCTAATTGCAGGGCGGGGCAAAGCTTTATAAGCCTTCCCCCGCCCTGCAGAGCTCAGTCTGCGTGGAGCCCTCCATGGGTGAAGATGGATTATTTTTTTTGCGCTCGTTTTTTTCTTTTTCATCTGTTTTTTTTTTTTGCGCTACGGTTTTTTATTTTATTTTAAGTTCGACGGGTATAATGGATTTTTATTTGGGGCTGAAAAATGAAGATTTTAGAAAAAAGAAGACGTTGAATGGTAAGTTTAATTTTACTTTACAGGGTAGTAATTTTATTCCCCCTCACTATTTTTTAGGATGAGGGGGGTAGGTAGGGGCTTTTTTATTTGGGTGGGGGGGTGGGTGACTAGGGGCTTGGCGACAATAGGTCTCCCCCCTTATTTTACTTTAGGGCCCCCACTCGTTGTTTAGGGGTGGGGGCCAATAGGTTTTTATTTTTTTTTAGGCTGCTCACTGTTTAATAGACATGCCCCTACTCGCGGTATAGCGAGTAGGGGCTGAATTTACTAATACTAAGTAATCTTTACTTAGTATTAGTAAATGTGGCTGAAAGACCAATTTAGGTCTTTCAGCCTTTTAGTAGATAGCTCCCTAATACCGTGGGAATTAGGGAGTTATCTACTAAGTGGCTGCAAGATGCAGCCACAGCACTCATAGGATCGGAGTTTCATTCATTCGAATGAAATTCCGACACGAACAAAGTGCCGAATTGCGTTCTAAAAGAAACAAACACACTGTTCTCATTCAGTTTGAACGCAATTCGGCAGTTTCGGCTTAAATGACAGGAAGCATCGTGGGAACACAGAGGAAAGGTAAGGATTATGGGAAAATTGCTTTGACCAGCGGAAATGAAGCACACTTTGCTCCTCCGCTGGTCAGAGCTGGTCAAGCGGAGGAATCCTCCCAGGCCCGTTTGTGTCACGTCTAAACAATTGTTATGAAGGAACACAACTGCAGATTTCGTATAGTTTGAATATTTATTATAAAAAGTAAAAGGTATTGACTTTAATTCCAATTTACAGGTACTGTAGCTTTAAGTAATAAACGATAACTGAAGTCCACAATTATAGGCACTGTAGCTTTAAGTAGTAAACGATAACTGAAGTCCACAATTATAGGCACTGTAGCTTTAAGTAGAAAACGATAACTGAAGTCCACAATTATATGCACTGTAGCTTTAAGTAGTAAACGATAACTGAATCAGAAAGAGTCCTTTAGTAGTATTAATGATTTAGGTGAAAGAAGTTACAATAGCTGTTCCATAGACTTTAACTGAAGCAAGACAGATGCAGCTAACTGAGACAAAGTATGAGTTGAAGTTAGCTGTAACGGGTTTGTTTTAACAAAGGACTTTGGAGACAGGAAATAACAGCTTTGAGATGCAACGCTTATCACAGAGGTTTTACTTAGCTTCCGGCACATAGAACACTGGTTCCCGAGATCTCCTCAGAGGTGGTTTATCCTGAATGGAGAGAGTTCAGCTTTAGTCGTGGATGAGGAAAGGTGAAGGGAACTTGAAGTCTTCCAGTCCGGTCCGGTAACAGAGGGCTTTCACAACGATGTTGCAGCCGGTTCGTGAGTACGGAACGTAGTTCAATAATCCAGCCTCGATCAGCTGGTGCGGTCAGATTAAATAGGAAGACCGTGTCATAAAGAGGTGTGGCTAAGCTCCGTGGAACCAGGAAGTAAGAGGATATCATAATTAAGGCATGACAGTTTGAAGGAATTTGGGGGCCCCAAGCAAAACGGACATGGAGGCCCCCACATGCACGCTCAAGGTCTGGGCCCCCCGGCGCCTGCACCCAGGTCCTCCCCCCCCCCCCCCGAGTCCGCCCACAGGGATGCAGTGTCTGCAGGGCCGGTGCAAGGATTTTTGCCGCCCTAGGCAAAAGTAAAGTTTGCCGCCCCCCATGTGACATCAGTGCCCCACCCATATGATCTGCCATGTTAACTAACACAGTGCTGCAGTGCCGCCGTGTTTACAATAAAAGGCCTGCAGGGACAGGCTATAGACACCAGAACCACTACATTAAGCTGCAGTGGTTTGGGGGACTATAGTGTCCCTTTAATGTGAGGTAAATTAGAGATTAGTGCCACGAATAATATACTAGATTGCCTACTTACAACCAGATGAGGATGATGATGGGCTTCAGCTGCCGTCTGGCTCCACTGGTCTGGTGTAGAACAGGCTCTCTGGAGGCGGTTTGTAACTGTGGTCACAAAAATCAATGTTCTGGCAGAACGGGAAGCAGCTCCATTTTTTGAGGGCCATTTACACAGCTCAAGGTCTGGGTCCCAGGGTCCACCTTCATGTTCCACCAATGAGTTTGTTCACAGGGGTGTGTGTGTGTGGAGGGGGGGGGATGTCCTGATGTGTGTAAGGAATGCATTGTGTGAATCTGTGTTTGTATGTGTAAGGGCTGCAAGGTGAGTTTGTGTATGTATGGGATGCAGTGTGTGTGTCTGTAAGGCAGTGTTTCCCAACCCAGTCCTCAAGGCACACCTACCAGTCCAGGATTTAAGGATTACCCAGTTTTGTCTAAGGTGTTTTTAGAAAAAAAAGAAAAAACACCTTAGACACAACTGGGTCACCCCTAAATCCTGGACTGGTAGGTGTGCCTTCAGGACTGGGTTGGGAAACACTGCTGTAAGGGATGCACTGAGTGTGTGGAAGGGGTGCATTGTGTGTTGCTGTGTGTAAGGGATGCATTGCTTGTGTATGTGTGTCTGTGTGTAATGCATTGTGTGTTTTTCTGTGTGCAAGGGGTGCATTGTGTGTGTGTGATGGATGTCAATCTCTCCCCCTACCCCCGTCAATTTCCTTCTTCTTCCCCCCTCTCCAATTTCCTTCTTCTCCCCCTCCCTCTCATTGCCTTCTCCCCCCTCCAATTTCCTTCTTCTCCCCCTCCCTCTCATTTCCTTCCTTCTCCCCCCTCCAATTTCCTTCTTCTCCCCCTCCCTCTCATTTCCTTCCTTCTCCCCCCTCCAATTTCCTTCCTCCCCCCTCCAATTTCCTTCCTCTCCCCCCTCCAATTTCCTTCCTCTCCCCCCTCCAATTTCCTTCCTCTCCCCCTCCAATTTCCTTCCTCCCTCCCCCCTCAAGTTTCCTTCCTCCCTCCCCTCTCAAATTTCCTTCCTCTCCCCCTCCCTCAAATTTCCTTCCTCTCCCCTCCCTCAAATTTCCTCCCTTCCTCTCCCCCCTCCCTCTCCCTCTCCCCCCTCCCTCAAATGTCCTCCCTTCCTCTCCCCCTCCCTCAAATGTCCTCCCTTCCTCTCCCCCCTCAAATTCCTACCTCTCCCTCCCCTCCCTCAAATTTCCTTCCTCTCCCCCCTTCGAATTTCCTCCCTTCCTCTCCCCCCCAAAAGTGTCCTCCCTCCCTCTCCCCCCCACTCCCTCAAATTTCCTCCCTCCCTCTCCCCCCACTCCCTCAAATTTCCTCCCTCCCTCTCCCCCCCACTACCTCAAATTTCCTCCCTCCCTCTCCCCCCCACTCCCTCAAATTTCCTCCCTCCCTCTCCCCCCCACTCCCTCAAATTTCCTCCCTCCCTCTCCCCCTCCACCCCCTCAAATTTCCTCCCTCTCCCCCCCACCCACTCAAATTTCCTCCCTCCCTCTCCCCCCCACTCCCTCAAATTTCCTCCCTCCCTCTCCCCCCACTCCCTCAAATTTCCTCCCTCCCTCTCCCCCCCACTCCCTCAAATTTCCTCCCTCCCTCTCCCCCCCACTCCCTCAAATTTCCTCCCTCCCTCTCCCCCTCCACACCCTCAAATTTCCTCCCTCTCCCCCCCACCCACTCAAATTTCCTCCCTCTCCCCCCCACCCACTCAAATGTCCTCCCTCTCCCCCCCACCCACTCAAATTTCCTCCCTCTCCCCCCCACCCACTCAAATTTCCTCCCTCTCCCCCCCACCCACTCAAATTTCCTCCCTCGCCCCCCCACCCACTCAAATGTCCTCCCTCGCCCCCCCACCCACTCAAATTTCCTCCCTTCCCCTCCAACCCACTCAAATTTCCTCCCTCGCCCCCCCACCCACTCAAATTTCCTCACTCGCCCCCCCACCCACTCAAAATTTCTCCCTCCCCCACTCAAATTTTCTCCCTCCCCCCCACTCAAATTTTCTCCCTCCCCCCACTCAAATTTTCTCCCTCCCCCACTCAAATTTTCTCCCTCCCCCACTCAAATTTTCTCCCTCCCCCCCACTCAAATTTTCTCCCTCCCCCCCACTCAAATTTTCTCCCTCCCCCACTCAAATTTTCTCCCTCCCCCCCACTCAAATTTTCTCCCTCCCCCCACTCAAATTTTCTCCCTCCCCCCACTTAAATTTTCTCCCTCCCCCTCTCCCTCTCCCCCACTCCCCAGAGGCTGGCCCTGCTGACACCCGGCGGGCACGCGAGGGAGCACTCTCCCTGGCTGAGTGCTTCCTCTTCAGCTCCCTTGCGCGCCGCGTACTGATGCCGGAGCCGGAAGATGACGTCATCTTCCGGCTCCGGCATCAGTACGGTGCGCGAGGGAGCTGAAGAGGAAGCACTCAGCCAGGGAGAGTGCTCCCTCGCGCGCCCGCCGGGTGTCAGCAGGGCCAGCTTCTGGGGGGCCCTGAGGTGACCGGCTGCTGGGCCCCCCAGGAAAAGAGGCTGGCCCAGTGGGTACATACTGGGCCCCCTGCGACCCGGTATGTACCCACTGAATGTGGGGCCCGGACGACCTGAGCAGTCCGGGCACCCCAGGACCGCATGCCCCTGCCGGCTCTGCTTGGAGCCCCGGGCCAGCTCGGGGCCCCAAGCAGTTGCTTGTTTTGCCTGTCGGGTAGCGACGGGCCTGAATCCTCCATAAGGCAAAGAGTCCCTACTTTGTCTTATGATTTTAAAGAAAACTAAAGAAGACAGGAAGAAACGGAGAACAGATCCTGAGAGAGGAGGAGAAGAGGAATAGATTGAGGAAAGGTAAGTTCGGCATGACAGTGCCGCTTTAAAGCTGTGTGATAGATAGAAAGAGATAGATAGTAGACTGGAGAATTTAGTTTCAGCCATATTGAGATTCTAACGAATAATATGGGTTGATCGCAGTTTGTCCGAAGTTCATATGTCTGAAGTGTCATGCGGAAGTAAAACCAAGCAAGTAACTAGTCAAACATTTTTGGATGCTTTAGGATTTGGGGTCCAGTGCCAGGCACCAATAAAAGGGGGATGAAATAGAGAGTAAGCTGATTTTTTTAAAGGGAAGGACAATAAGCAACTTAGCTTGCCATGATGGAAAATGATGGGGTCTAGATGCACAGAAGTTTCCAGGAGCTGGTTATTAGCCATATTGGGTTAAACAGTAGCAGTTTCAAGCTATTAGAAAAGTAAATTGCAGGAGTCGATGTGACCAGCGTCCACTCAGTTAGGCGGTCAGGCCCCCCCCCCCTCCCCCAATTTTAAATTTCAATACAATATAATATACAATAACTATATCACTTAACTGAAGATATTCATATACCATATAAGTACAAAAAGATAAGTCCTGCGCTCACTCCCATCACTACTGGGCCGGCAGCAATGACTACAGTACACATCAGCCCCAATATATAGTAAAAACCAAAGAAAAGAAAAAGTTACCTGCACTCTCTCCTTAAAGGACCACTATAGTGCCAGGAAAACATACTCGTTTTCCTGGCACTATAGTGCCCTGAGGGAGCCCCAACCCTCAGGGTCCCCCTCCCGCCCAGCTCTGGAAAGGGGAAAAGGGGTAAAACTTACCTTTTTACAGCCCTGGGCGGGGAGCTCTCTGCCTCCGATCCTCCTCCGTTCCGCCCCGTCGGCTGAATGCGCACGCGCGGCAAGAGCTGCGTGCGCATTCAGCCGGTCGCATAGGAAAGCATTTACAATGCTTTCCTATGGACGCTTGCGTGCTCTCACTGTGATTTTCACAGTGAGAATCACGCAAGCGCCTCTAGCGGCTGTCAGTGAGACAGCCACTAGAGGATTTGGGGGAAGGCTTAACCCATTTATAAACATAGCAGTTTCTCTGAAGTGGTCTGGTTGCCTAGAGTGGTCCTTTAATCCCTATGTATATATAGACAAATGGAGGTCATTTAGTTGTTCCAATGGCCATTGGAGGGAATGCCCGCCTGCCAACGTCAAGGCAGACCCCCCTAAAGTGGGTTCTACACTGACCCTTTAGCCTGCTTCCTTGAGCTTCTGGCAAATATATCTCTAATGAGACAGAGAGGGGTATTTTCTATATACACCCCTATATACTTATTAACCCTTAATAGGGAACACATGGGATGGACGGCAGCATTGTAACAAGGCTGTGTGATACAAAGTAAATACAAATACAAAAAGAGAAGTCCTGCGCTCACTCCCATCACTATTGGGCCGGCAGCAATGACTACAGTACACATCAGCCCCAATATATAGTAAAAACCAAAGAAAAGAAAAAGTTACCTGCGCTCTCTCCTTAATCCCTATGTATATTTAGACAAATGGAGGTCATTTAGTTGCGCCAACTTATATACCATATAAGACATACAAAGGTCTAATCAAACTAAATAATTCAGTCTCATTTCTGATGTATTTAATATTTACAACGTGATCAATTAAGTAGTGCCTCTTGAGCAGATTTTTACACATTAAACATAACATAATCTAATATTTCTAAATGACACAGTCAAGAAAATCTATAATTAGACCTTAGATACATTTCCAGAAGAAATGTTGTATTGATTACCTCATCTTTAAGAGAAACTGTTATGATCTCATCAGATATTGTGGTCATACAAAAACTTAAAATCCACCGACAGTATCCTCACCACAAACACAGACACGGCTGCACACAAAATTAATTACTGAGGATAAAATAGAATCATTGAACATTCTAGCATTTCTTCTACAGCTTTTAATTATCTATCCTTTGTATCCTGGCAACAAAAGAAATCAAACCCAGCATTGCTATTTATTTGTACACAGATAAAGATAGCTGTGATCTAATTGGGCTCCCGGCACAAGCACAGGATATTTTTTATGTATTTGATGTGACTTGTTGTAAATGTTCCTGTCATGGCTAATATATTGCATTAAACCTATCAAAACTACACGTGGATTTTGTGCATTTTGTTATTTGTCATTGCGTTATCTTGTCCTGATTATTGACAAAGAAGCTTGATCACATCAGTGACTAACGACATATCTCAGGTCCCCAAAAAGTTAGTGTAAGACTCACCTACAAGGTTTTGCCTGTATGTGGCAGATTAGCTTACACTTTAATGGCCATTGGAGTGATACAAAAAACTCCAGTCATTTAAATGTGCATAGGGATTTGGGATTGTGCACAAGTAACTTTTTTGTTTTTCTTCTATGTATTTGGGCTGATATATAATGTATTCGTTGTTGACATCCAGGAGTAGTGGGAGCTTGAGCACAAGGCTTAATTTAGTATATCCCAGATCCCAGTCTATGCAATGCAAATGGCTAAATGGCTTGTAAGTTCAGTGGACTTCCCCAAGCCATGTTGTAAATATGCCATCACGTTTGAGCATCTGATTTTAGTTTATCACAGAGCTCCACAGCAATAAAACTCACAACAATATGCAATGTGTTTATATAAATTAAAGAGCACCACAGCGAGGGCTGCCATCAAGGCATGACAACCAGGATGGTTGTCATGGGCCTAGCAGCCTGGGGGGCCCAGACTGCTCATGGAGTCCCAGGTCCCACTTTACCTATGTGCACATATACATAGCGATTACCAGCTGGGCCCCCGGCTGGGTCTCCTTTCTGCTACTTTTCCATCCTGCTCCTTGCTGCCCTTTATGCTCATTGATGCTTCTTTCAGTTCCTTCTCCTACTTTACCTTTGTGCTTCTTCTGATTCTTTCTGCTCCTTGCTGGCCCTTCCAGCTCATTCTGTTCCTTCTCCTTTCTGATTTTTCTCCTACTTTACCTTTGTGCTCCTAATTCGTTCTGCTCCTTTAAGTTTGTGCTCTTGCTGCCCCTTCCTGCTCATGCTGCCCCTTCCTGCTCCTTGCAGACATTTTCTGCTCCTTGCTGACCCTTCCTGCAAATTTCTCTTCCTTTCTACTCCTTCTCCTACTTCACCTTTGCACTCCTTCTGTCCCTCCCATCTCTTTGCTGCCCCTTTCTGCTCTTTCTCCTACTTTACCTTTGTTCTCCTTCTGATTCTTTCTGCTCCTTTACTTTTGTGCTCCTTCTGTCCTTTCCTGCCCCTCCCTGTTTCTTGCTGCCCACCCTGCTTCTTTCTGTCCCTTTCTGCTCCTTACAGACCCTTCCTTTTCATTGTTTCCCCCTTCCTGCTTCTTGCTGCCCCTTCCTGCTCCTTGCAGACCCTTTCTGCTCCTTGCAGACCCTTTCTGCTCCTTGCAGACCCTTCCTTCTCCTTGCTGCCCCTTTCCGCTCCTTGCTGATCCTTCCTGTAGACTGCCCCACCATGCCTCACTTACCTGATCTGTAGGCTGTCCGCCCCATCCCTCACTTACCTGATCTGTAAGCTGCCCCCCCCATGCCTCACTTACTTGATCTATAGTCTGCCCCCCCTCCATCCCTCTCTTACCTGATCTGTAGGCTGTGACCCCCATGCAGCCCCCTCCTACGTGGAAGCCCATGCACACACTACACCCTTACACAAACACACACTCTTCAGTCACTACACACACTACACTCTTACACAAACACTCTGCAGTCACTACACTCACTACATCCTTACACAAACACACACTCTGCATTCACTACACACACTACACCCTTACACAAGCACACACTCTGCAGTCACTACACACACTACACTCTAAAGTAAATACACACTCTGCAGTCACTACACACACTACACCCTTACACAAACACACACTCTGCAGTCACTACATACTTTACACGCTTACACAAACACACACTCTGCATTCACTACACACTACATCTTTACACAAACACACTCTGCAGTCACTACACACACTACACCCTAAGACAAATACACACTCTGCAGTCACTACACACACTGCACCCTTACACAAACACACACTCTGCAGTCACTACACACACTACATCCGTACACAAACATGCACTCTTCGTTTACTACACACACTACATCCTTACACAAATACACACTCTGCAGTCACTATACACACACTACATCTTTACACAAACAAGCACTCTGCAGTCTCTACACACCCTACATCCTTATACAAACACACACTCTGCAGTCACTATACACGCACTCTACCATCATTATACACACACCAGATCCACTTCATAAACACACACTTTGCATCTAATACACACAAACACTACATACATTACATAAACGTACAATCTGCATCCACTATACACACTGTATCCATGACACACATACCTCATCCACTTTACACTTTTTACATCCACTACTATACACACACCACATTCACAACATACACTCTTCATCCTTTTTGGTTGACTCAGAGGTAGGCCCTGTGGGCAGACTCGGGTGTGGCCCTATGGGCAGACTTGGGGGCAGGCTCCAGGGTCCCAGAACTTGAGCTGTGTCATGGGCAGCAAAATATCTGATGGCAACCCTATCCACAGCATTAAAACTCATAGTGCTGGGAGCATAAATGCATCATAGATCTCTCACACACAATAATGTGCCTAGTGTAACCCAGAGCTCCACAACATTCACAATAATGTACAGATATTTGAATATTATGCAAAAGAACAAAGTGAAGCGCTAATAATGATCATACAGAAATAAGTGATTTAATACAGAAAAAATGTGTGTTCTATAACTGATGTGAACACTCTTGGAAGAACAAAGGAAAAGCTGATTACAACCAATTAATACTCGTGGGTCTCATGAATGAAGCAAATATGACCATGTGGGTAAAATGCAAAAAAAAATACGTAAGATGCAATATGTGTCAAATGACAATTAGACTATTAGCAAATAAGTCAATTCCTAAATAGTCAATTAACTCTAGCCCCTCTTATATCTCTTCACAGATCCATAGATATGTCCCTTCTCGGTCTCTCCGCTCTGCCCGTGACCACCTCCTGTCCATTGTCCGCACCCGTATGGCCAACTCACGCTTGCAGGACTTCTCGCGGGCGGCTCCCTTCCTATGGAATAGCCTGCCTATCTCCATCAGACTCTCCCCTAGTCTTGCATCTTTTAAGAAGTGCCTTAAATGGACACTCCAGGCACCCAGACCACTTCTGCTCATTGGAGTGGTCTGGGTGCCAACTCCCACTACCCTTAACCCTGCAAGTGTAATTATTGCAGTTTTTCATAAACTGCAATAATTACATTGCAGGGTTAACTCCACCTCTAGTGGCTGTCTATTAGACAGCCACTAGAGGTCACTTCTTGGGTTCTAGCACAGGAAACCTGTGCTAGAGCATCGCTGGATGTCCTCACGCTGTGTGAGGACCTCCAGCGTCGCTCAAAACCCCATAGGAAAGCATTGAAATAATTTTTCAATGCTTTCCTATGGGGAGACGTAATGCGCATGAGCGGCATTTCCGCGCATGCGCATTAGGTCTCCTCGGCCGGTGGGCGAGATCAGTCTCGCCCACCGGCCGACGCAATCACTGGGAGGAGCGTCGCGGAGGCGGAGACAGCGGCGAGGGACATCGCTGCTGTCCCAGGTAAGTGACTGAAGGGGTTTTCACCCCTTCAGTAACCAGGGATTGGTGGGTGGGAGGGAGAGGGACCCTCCAGTGCCAGAAAAACGGATCGTTTTTCTGGCACTGGAGTTTCCCTTTAACCCCTTAAGGACACATGACATGTGTGACATGTCATAATTCCCTTTTATTCCAGAAGTTTGGTCCTTAAGGGGTTAAAACCCATCTCTTTAGGAAAGCTTATGGCCTCCCAGAGTAACCTCTACCTCACATACCTGTCTCCTGCTCTCTCCTAAAGGGCAGCCCACCTTATTTGACGGCAAATTCCTCTCCTATTGTGTTTTACACCCCACCTCCTATAGAATGTAAGCTCGTTTGAGCAGGGTCCTCTCAAACCTATCGTTGCAGTAAGTTTTTTTTGTTTTTTTTTTAATTGTCCTATTTATAGTTAAATCCCCCTCTCATAATTTTGTAAAGCGCTACGGAATCTGTTGGCGCTATATAAATGGCAATAATAATAATAATAATAATAACCATGGTAAAACGTGTGTATTGTGGGATGATGTCAACAGCGTGGTTTATGCACATCATCATGTATTAAGGCTTCATCAGGTGCTTAAATAATGGGTTATCCCTTTTGTATATATTATAAATGTCTTGAATGATGTGTTCCCCTCTGTAGGACTTAAATAATGATATATCCACTCTGTATATATTTTAAATGTCTTTAATGACACGGTTCCCCCTTTGTATTTCTTATAAAGAGTTTACATTTCCACAGCTTATTGCCACATCCTATTTTGGGATTTTCTGTCTAAATTCATAGATTTTTGTATGACAGAGTGCTGAGAGTGTTTTGTGGTAGACATGTGCACCAGTGAAATAATCGTTTCGTACAAATGACTTCGTACTAAATAAAATGTAATGTGTCAATCCCGAACTTCATCTGCAAACCATTCGTTTTCTAACAAAATTAGTTACAAAATAATTAGTTTTCGTTCATTTGGATGAAAACAGCACTGCGCATGCACAAAAAAAAGAAAGCAAGGAGGGCGCCGGCAGTGCTCCCTCCTGGTAATAAATAACTATTCCTACCCCCTCCCCCCCCCCCCACACCCACATTAAATCATATGGGGGTCACTTTTATAAAAAGGACATTAAATCCTCCCACATATCACGAGTAGGGACATGTTGCCTAAACAAATTTAAAACTACTTGTGCATTAAGGGGGGACCTGGCAAGGCTAAATCCTGCCGCATTCCCCTATCTGTGCCAGGTCCCTCCGTGTAGTAGGGGCATGTCGTCTAAACAGCGAACAGCCAGTAGCTGTTCACTGTCATTTAAAACTGGATATAAATAAATCAGCATCTTACATAGAAGTGATAGAGAGCTATGGTAAGAGTATTTGTAACCAAAAGTTAAAGCAAAAACTATAACAATGTTGAAATATGAAAAAGTAGCTATTTAGATTTAAATAGCTAGTTTTTACACGTACTCTTACCATACTCTTTACACTTCTATATACGATACATTTATATCCAGTTTTAAATGAGAGCGCGGTCATAAAACTAAATATAAATCAGTATGGGGGTCACTATGACCCCCATATTGATAAAAGGGAGGTTAATTGCCGCATGCCGCGAGTAGGGATAAGGGGGGTCCCACTGTTCCCTCATGGTGGGGAACAAAAATAACTGAAATAGGGGGACCCTAAATAATTAAATAATGGGGGGGGGAACCTAATGTCCCCCCCAGTCCCCACACATGAGCGGCGGATGGGGACCCTAATTAATTAAGGGGGGGACCTAATGTCCCCCCTTGTCCCCCTCTCATGAGTGGTGGGTGGGGACCCTAATAAATTAAAGGGGGGGACCTAATGGGACCTAACATGGCACTAGAACAGGTGCAAAGACAAGCTACAAAATTGATAAAAGGAATGGAGCATTTTAGTTACGAAGAAAGGTTAAAAAATGTCAATCTCTTTAGTGTAGAAAAACGACATCTGAGAGGGGATATGATAGCATTATACAAATATATTCGGGGCCAGTACAAACCATTACCTGGAAATCTATTCATAAACAGATCTATACATAGGACACAAGATCACGCATTTAGGCTGGAAGAAAGGAGATTTCGTCTAAGGCAAAGAAAAGGGTTTTTTTTACAGTAAGAACTATAAGGATGTGGATTTCTCTGCCTGAAGAGGTGGTTTTATCAGAGTCCATACAGATGTTTAAACAGCAATTGGATAAATACTTCCAAAAACATAACATAGAGAGATATAATTTATAATTAGTGGGGTAATAGCTGCGTGATCCAAGGAGACATCTGACTGCTATTTTGGGGTCAAGAAGGAATTTTTTTCTAGTTTGTTGCGAAATTGGAATACACTTCAGACTGGGTTTTTTGCCTTCTTTTGGATCAACAGCAAAAACATATGTGAGGAAGGCTGAACTTGATGGACACAAGTCTCTTTTCAGCTATGTAACTATGTAACTATGTAAGTTAATAATTAAGTACATACCTAAAAGCAATCTGCAGACCAAAGTTTAATGTAGGTTTATCTTTAATTTATTATTTGGTTAAGTTGTATTTGAGTAATTTAGGGATTCCGTCTCATATTATGATGTAAAATGAAAGGAAGAACATTTTGTTTTAATGCCACTGTCTGCAGTAAACAAATACTAAATAATATGTAACGGATCCACTGGCACCCCGACTGGGTACCTCCGTTGAAAGATGCTCCTAGCGCTTCCAGAGGACTCCAAGCACTCCACCAGACACCATAAGCACCGCAGGCTGCAGCTATCTCCCTTCAGAACGAAGCAGGAACAAGCTCTTACAAGAGCTCAGTGATTATAGCAAGGGAATATGCCTAGCATAGCAATCCCTTGTAGCAGGTTCCCCCAATAAGACACAGGACTCAAGTTGAGGGTAAAACAGGAACTGAGGACTGGGACACCCAGTCTGGCTTTTATTACAAACAAGTACATACAGGACACTCCCAGGGGGAGGATGAAATTAACCAATCACAGGGATGTACCTCCCACACATTTCCTCCCCTTAGATTAACAGTTAAACCAATTATTACATACAATAAAAATACAGTTTTTACACACACACTGTAACTTTAAAACCATACATTCAATTTCAATAAAAGTTGCATATTCAGACTCAGCATACATCAAACATAAACACTTCCAAAAATCAGCCAAATCCCTCGAGTGGATCAAAAGTTAGCTGGAAGTCCTTTATGACCGACCGCAAGCACAATTTCCTGCCCAAAACAGTTCCATAGATTTGGGCTGTGCGGTCGGTCAATTTCATGCCGAAAAAACGACTAAGTCCCATTTCGAACGGGACTTAGTCTCTGGAGCTGCAAGTTCCGTATGGGAGAAGGTAAGGGTCAGCGGTGTTCGGCAGAATGTGTAGCCGATTTTAGTTCCACAGAATCTTTAGCATACACCGCTGACCGCATTCGAGGAAACCAAGATGGCCGCCGCCACGTGCAATTAACCGGCAGTAACCTCACAGCCTGGGAGGTAAATTGCCTGCACACTTTAGCTTCTGGGTGGTCCGCCTGTGTGGTACTTGGTTCAGTAAGCCCTATTTACTGAACCAAGTGGGGGAAAGCCAGGAACAAGTTATTTTACCGGTCTGGGGACATAGTCTTAAAGGGGCATTGTTCACCAAAGTCACAATATGTCCCCAGACGGTTCTTAAAGGGCCATACACACCAATAAAAGTCCATACGTTTTCAGGGGCCATAGTCTTAAAGGGTATTGTTACCCAAAGTCTCAATAGGTCCCCAGACAGTTCTTAAAGGGCCAGCAGTCGCACGATAAAATACAATATGCCCCAAATATGTCCAGGGGCCATAGTCGCAGGGCAGGAGGCTAGCAACCAGGCTTCTCCAGTTCACAGTGGCGAAGTTGGTTTCGCCACATAATATATGAAAAATAAGCTGTTAAAAAGTTGTGATTATCTTTTTGGAATCCAGCTGTAGTAATTGCTTTATATATAAGGTACAGATATAATTTATTTAGAATACATGTTTAAATCTTTTTCCCATTAATTTCCTTTTAAAATGTAAAGATGGCAATGCAAAATGCAGTACTAATCTACAGATAACGATAGAAATAATTAGCAGGAACCCGCAGTGTGTCATCTATAGGGACTCTCAGTTGTATATGATAAAAGCTCCTGTATGCAGTAGTCACCTCTGTAATATGGGTCTAATTGAAGTTCATTATGGTGACACGTGGCCATAAATTGACTAATGCTGGGCTGATTACATAGGTGCTGCATTTCTGGGTCCTAGTGTGTGTAAATAGGTGATCTAGTGAATTACATGGATGAGACAATGCCTGGTTTTAGTGTACTTACATGGGTCAAACAGTGTCTGGCATATGGGTGACACAGAACCTGGTCTTTAATGAGTTACATGGGTGACACAGAACCTGGTCTTTATTGAGGTACATGGATGACACAGAACTTGGTCTTTAATGAGTTAAATGGGTGACACAGAACCTGGTCTTTATTGAGGTACATGGATGACACAGAACTTGGTCTTTAATGAGTTACATGACTTATACAGAACCTGTTTTTATTGAGTTACATGACTGATACAGAACCAATTTTTTATTGAGTTACCTGGCTGATACAGAACCTGTTTTTTATTGAGTTACATGGCTGATACAGAACCTGTTTTTTATTGAGTTACATGGCTGATACAGAACCTGTTTTTTTATGGAGTTACATGGGTGATTCAAATCCTGGACTTTATTGAGGCAGATGGATGATACAAAACCTTGTTTTTATTGAGTTACATGGGTAAAACAGAACTTGGACTTTATTGAGGTACATGGGTAAAACAGAACCTGGTCTTTATTAAGTTACATAGCTGATACAGAACCTGGTGTTTATTGAGGTATATTGATGATATAGTGAAAAGTTGAATAGGTACTAGTGCTTTAAAGTGCAATAGATCACTTAAAATATAAAATGTATTTAAGAAACAGCAGCTTTAACACTTGTGTGTATAACTTTTATCAAATACACAGAGAAAACTAAAAACTAAAAAGTAGTGCAGCACTATTATAAAGTGCAGATAATATCAAATTAGCTGTACCTTTAACAGATCAATAGATATTATTACCAAATCTAGGTAACCTAAAAATAAAAATAATATACCATAGTGCAAATATATAAAATATTTGAAGGAATAAATCTATAAAAAATGAATTCTTAGGTAAAAGATGTAAGCCAAGTTTATACTCACAAATTTGGAGCTGAGTTAGGGACTACACTCTCTTTCTTTAGATTTGCAGGATACCGGAAACCAAAATGTATATAAAATAATTTATTAAATATAATTTCTCAATATAATCAGTAAAATAAAACAAAAGGAATAATGTTCAATATAGATACTGAGTTCCTTCTTTCAGTCCCCATTTTGGGAGTGTAGTCCCTAATTACACAGCATGCTGAAAGAGAGCCTAACTCAGGCTCCAGATTTGTGAGTATAAACTTGGCTTATATATTTTACCTAAGAAGTACATTATCATGCTACTCTATGTTCCTGTCTCTTACATACTTCTATTAGGATTGGTGAAGCAAGATACCTACATTCACAAGGGGTGGGTCGCCCTATCGACCTAACTGCTATTCCAACTAGAGCTAGGTTCTTTAGCTCTTTGCTTGTGAGTGTTCCATTTTTATTGTTTTATACCTTCAAGTTTTTAATAAGATTGCACAATGGTATATTATTTATATTTTTTGGTTACCTGGATTTGGTAATAATATCTATTGATCTAAAGTCAAATTGGCCAAACAATGTGTCTGGTCCTTATAAAAGTACATGGGCAATACAGAACCTGAGTAGATGTATGGGCTGATTTTTCTTTTGCGTATATTAATGAATAGGCATGTGCATGGGGAAAATTTGCAGTTCGGTTCAGCATTCCGAAATTCGGGATTTTCGCAATTCGGGATTTTCGCAATTCGGCACTTCGGCAACTTTGGAACTTCGGCACTTCGAAACTTCGGAAATTCGGCAACTTTGGAACTTCGGCACTTCAGCACTTTGACTCTTCGGAAATTCTGCAACTTCGGCAACTTCGGCACTTCGGCACTTTGACACTTCGGAATTTCGGAACTTCGCCATTTTGGAATTTCGGGATTTTGGCACCTCGGGAATTCTCTTGCAGCCGCTTGGTAGATAACTCCCTAATTCCCACGGTATTAGGGAGTTATCTACCAAAAGGCTGAAAGACCTAAATTGGTCTTTCAGCCAAATTTACTAATACTAAGTAAAAATTACTTAGTATTAGTAAATTTTGCCCCTACTCGCTATACCGCGAGTAGAGGCATGTCTAGTATACAGTGAGCAGCCTGTGACTGCTCACTGTTAATTTTTTTTTTTAAATAGTGTCCCCCCCGGCCCCCATCCCTGAGCGGCGGGTGGGGGCCCTGAAGTAAAATGATGGGGGGGAACCTATTGTCCTCCCCCCTGGCCCCCACCCCGAGCGGCAGGTGGAGGCCCTAAATACTAATAAGGGGGGACCTAATGTCCTCCCCCCTGGCCCCCATCCCTAAACGGCAGGTGGGGGCCCTAAATACTAATAGGGGGGACCTAATGTCCTCCTCCCTGGCCTCCACCCCTGAGCGGTGGGTGGGGGACCTAAACAAGAATAAGGGGGGGACCTAATGTCCTCCCTCCTGGCCCCCCTGAGCGGTGGGTGGGGGCCCTAAACAAGAATAAGGGGGGACCTAGTGTCCTCCCCCCCTGGCCCCCACCCCTCATCGGCAGGTGGGTGCCCTAAATACTAATAAGGGGGGACCTAAGGTCCTCCACCCTGGCCCCCACCCCTAAGCGGCGGGTGGGGGCCCTAAAATGAAGGTGTCCCCCCCAGGTGACTAGGGGTCCCCAAACCCCTAGTCACCCCCCCCAATAAAAATTATCCCCCTACCTACCCCCCTAATGAGGGGGGGACCTTTAACTAAGTACCTGTAATTGTAATTATTTGACTCATAACACTCTGATTGGCTACTTAATCCACCAATCAGAGAGTTATGAGTCAAATTACACAGTGTGGGAAAATTCCAAAGAACTTTCCCACGCTGTGTAAAATGACACAGAGCACTCTGATTGGTGGATTTCAAACCAACCAATCAGAGTCCTGTGACAGGTAAATGTAGAGACTTACCTGTCAGTCTCTTCATTTACCTGTCAGAGCACTCTGATTGGATGGCTTAAACCCACCAATCAGTGTGCTCTGAGCCGAATTGCAGGGCGGGGCAAGGCTTTATAAGCCTTCACCCGCCCTGCAGAGCTCAGTCGTTTTTTTTGGGGGGGGTTGTTGTTGTTTTTTTTTATAATTGCGTTGGTTATTATGGTTTTTTATTTGGCCTTTTTTGGGGCTGAAAAAAGAAGATTTTAGAAGAAAGAAAACATCGAATGGTAAGTTTTTTTTTTTTTTTACTGGTACTTAGTTAAAGGTACCCCCCTCATTATTTTTAGGGTGAGGGGCGTAGGTAGGGGGATAATTTTTATTGGGGGGGAGGGGGTGACTAGTGGTTTGGGGACCCCTAGTCACCTGGGGGGATGACAAAATTTTTCTTAGGGCCCACACCCGCCGCTCAGGGGTGGGGGCCAGGGGAGAGGACACTAGGCCCCCCCCCTTATTCCAATTTAGGGCCCCCACCCACCGCTCAGGGGTGGGGGCCAGGTGGGAGGACATTAAGTCCCCCCCTTATTCCAATTTAGGACCCCCACCCGCCGCTCAGGGGTGGGGGTCAGGGGGGAGGACATTAGGTCCCCCCCCCTTATTCAAATTTAGGGCACCCACCCACCGCTCAGGGGTGGGGGCCAGGAGGGAGGACATTAGGTCCCCCCCTTATTTTACTGGAGGGCCTCCACCCACTGCTCAGGGGTGGGGCCAGGGGGAGGACATTAGGTCCCCCCCTTATTCCGATTTAGGGCCTCCACCCACCGCTCAGGGGTGGGGGCCCGGGGGGAGGACAATAGGCCCTCCCATTATTTTACATTAGGGCCCCCACCCACCGCTCAGGGGTGGGGGCCAGGAGGAGGACATTAGGTCCCCCCTTATTTGTATTTAGGGCCCCCACCCACCGCTCAGGGGTGGGGGCCAGGGGGAGGACATTAGGTCCCCCCCCCTTATTTTACTGTAGGGCCCCCACCCACCACTCAGGGGAGGGGGCCAGGGGGGAGGACATTAGGTTCCCCCCCCTTATTATAATTTAGGGCCCCCACCCACTGCTCAGGGGTGGGGGCCTGGGGGAGGACAATAGCCCCCCCAATTATTTTACATTAGGGCCTCCACCCGCCGCTCATGTGTGGGGGCTGGGGGGGGGGCAGTTTGACGCTCGAGTGGGGGCTCGGGAGGGGGGACCTTATTTTTTATTTTATTATTTTACAGTGAGCAGCCACAGGCTCACTGTTTAATAGACATGCCCCTACTTGCGGTATAGCGAGTAGGGGCATAATTTACTAATACTACTTATATCTTTACTTAGTATTAGTAAATTTGGCTGAAAGACCAATTTAGGTCTTTCAGCCTTTTAGTAGATAGCTCCCTAATACCGTGGGAATTAGGGAGTTATCTACTTATTCATTCCTGTCATTACATTGACTGGCCAAGTAACTTACATTTTATATGAATGTATGTTACTTGATTGTTGTAAGTGTTGCAAATGCTTACAGCTGAATCCTGGCTATGTCTGTATACTTTTTATTGAAAATTGTTAACAATGTAACATTCTTCTTCTTTCACTGGTTAAGTATATTAGTACTTAGGCAATACTGTTCTGGCACTTCGGCACTTCGACACTTCGACACTTCGGAAATTCGGTAATTTCAGAACTTTGGGACCTCGGCAATTTGGCACTTCGGCAGTTCGGACATTCGGAAGTACCCGAATGTCCGAATTTCCCAAAATTAGTCCGAATTCATATTCGGACCGAAACAAATTGCACGTCTATTAATGAATAATAAGCCTTGTCGATGAATAGTTGCATGCAGAGGCATAATTATAAACCACGGTGCCCTGGTGTGAAAATTGCCCTTGGGCCCCCCATACATCTATCCCCACCCCATACGTGTCCGCCCCCCCACACATCCCCACCTCCCCACACATGCAGACAAACAGATACACATGCAGACACACACACATGACACACACATAGAGGCACACATACATGTAGACACACACATACATACAGACACACACAAATATACACACATACATACAAACACACACACACACATACATTAGGACAGACAGACACACATACATATAGACACACATTAAAAATGTTTAAGTCACCCTCGTTTCCTACCTTTTAGGTGCAGGAGGGTCACTTTCCCTGGGGTCCAGCAGCTCAGGCTAATGAGAGTCAGAGTTCCCACTCTGACTCCCTCCTCTCTTCCTCCCGCACGGACTCTGTGATTGCTGGGAGGAAGTCACTTCCGGGGCAGTCACTTCCTCCCTGTGCTCTGATGTCATGTTAAAGCGCCGCAGCGCTGACCGGGCCCCCTGGAAATTAATTTCCATCGGGTGGCTCTGTATGGGCAACCCGATGGGCCCCTGAACGTGCAGCCCCGGCAGTTCTACAGTGCAGGCAAGGGCCGCAACACATGGCCGGCGGGCACCTCGGTTGCAGGGGTCCACAGGGTGGCCGGCCCCCTGGAGCAACCACAGTAGTTCCGCCACTGGATGCATGGATGATATAGTGCCTGGTGTATGTGTAGGCACATGGGTGATACAATATCTGGTCTTTGTGAAGAAACATGGGTGATGTAGTGTTTAGTCTTTGTTTCAGTACAGGGGTGATACAGTGTCTTTTCCTTGTGAAGGTACATTTGTGATGCAGTTCCTGGTGCTTATGAGGGTACATGGCTGATACAGTTTCTTAAGTAATGTAACAAAGGGCTTGTACTCCTCAATGGTAAATCTATTGTATTTCTGAATTGGGCATCTTGTGCACATTTCTTTGATCCTTACAATTAATTGTGTGCATACCTACCATAACTTACCTATGCCTGTTATGTTACCCATTATCTGTTTTTAATCTCAAAACATTAAACATCTGAATAACATATAAATCACTATGTCTTTACAGACTTACTTTTTGCCTGATTTAAAAATGAAAGGGAAAATTCCATTACATACATTGTGTAATTGTGTAGGCAAACTTCCAATTATATTCTTCCATTAAAAAAAAAGACCAACCTTTATTGCTCTATTTGTAAACGTAGACAGGTCAACCTTCTTTCTGTCATATCATAAACATACTATAAAAATACTGGAAAATAATCATAAACAGATGATAATCTCATGAAAGGCAACAATACTTTTATCACACGTGCAGTGAAATTAAAGAAATATTGTATATAGTAAACATTTTTCATGTGCGGTATTGGGTACCAAAATAATGATACCATCTTATGTATAAACCAACAGATCCAATGGCATCCCTTGTGTATAATCAAGATTAAAAAAATGATTTTCACTTTGAGAAGAGCACACTTAGATTCCTTCTTACAAACGGTAAACACTGTGTATGATACATTAACCTTTAGCTTAGGGACAGGTTGGGTACCATAAAAGCATACTTCACAAACATCTAAAGTCGACATAAAGTGCATCAGGAATGTTTATAAATCTAGGGAACTACATGTAAACAAAGAACATTGAAAACTAACTTCCAGAGAAGACTAACTTCAAAGGGTTACTTTAACTCTTTGGAGAGTGGGGACCTTTCTGGTGTAATATGCCCTATTGGGCACCATGGACAAGGTCCGCCTTCTCCATTTGTAGTAAAACCTTAAACCTTAAAAGAAAAGGTTTTACTTACCTGGAATCTAGCACCGGGGGAAGTTCAAGATGCTGGTTGTCCGCTCCCACTCTTGACCTCAAACGGTCAAATCACCTCTATAAGAAGGCTGTGATTGGACCTACTGTAGGCTCAGAGCTCATGCGCGCGCTACGGGCCAGCGTGGAGAGGGAGTGGGGAAGAGGAGAAAGGTTTTTAAAGTTCTTAAATGTGCAACGGAAAGAGAAAGGAGGGAGTGTTCACAGCAAGGAAGGGGAGACCTACAGAATTTGGAAATCCATGCAGATTTTTAGTTTTGACACCCAAGACATTTTAAACATACAGGAAATAGTTTTGCAATTTGAAAGGCTGCACTACCCGCTACTGGGCCTGGAACTCGGTGTGCATGTTGCCTATCTCAAAGACCTTGTCACAAATCCTGGTATTAATGGTGCAATATTGTATAATAATTGGATGAGACAGTAAAAGAAAGGATTTTACTTTATTACTGTGTACATACACAATGGAGTTAACTTTATAATAATGATAACAAAAATACAATAATAATGAAATGTATTTAATATATATATATATATATTAATAACCTCCTTTGGCAATTGAGATAAAGCAGTCTTGTGTGGAATCTCCTTAAATAGGAAGATAGTGGCTTAGGCAACAGTTGGACTATCCAGGAGAACTACAGAGTGCAATATGGTAGGAGTTCACTTGGGGGCGAACTGAGCAGCCTGGAGTTTCTGAGTAGGAGTGAGCTGCTTAGATGGCCCAGTAGAAGCAGTAGAGAGACTGGGACAAAAATAGGCTTTTAGCAGAATGAGAGGATACGAGGCAACGAAGTTGAGAGGCAGCTGTTACAATGTCAGTAAGTGAACAGAGTCTTTGGAGTTGCTAAATAGGTAATGGTTTTACCATAAGTGTAGAATTGGCAGCATTGAGTCCAGTATAACAATATAATAGCTAAGTGGATGAACAGAATGATTGAGGATTGTATACTGAGGTCTGATAGCAATGATAGAATGAGGTACAGGAATAACCGGAGAGGGCAAGAAGGTAGTGGCAGATGAGGCATGAACCCTAAGGGGTAGCAGACATGACTGAGTGATCAAAGAAGGCAGGCAGGATCCAACAGAGGAGGCCAAGGACAATCCAAGATGATTGGATACAAACAGAGGAAGCAGCCGATGATGGAATTGGTAACCAGACTCGTTACATTGAGCCCACATGAACTGATGTTGCAATACAACTGGTTGGTTAACACATGGCAAAGCAAGCCAGGGATGACTCATTAATCATGCAATGAGGCTAGTAAAAGGCAGTGGTGAAATAGGGAGCAATAGATTTAAGCAACTTGAAGCAATTAGGAATCAAATCATGGCATTACTGAGCAAGAAAAATAGGTCTGATTATTCCTTCATTGGGCATTTTGAGAGACCTGCTCTGACTGAGCACATGCAAAACACATCAACACCTGGTTGTCACATTGGGTAAAATCAAACCCCCCTTCGGATGGACAGTTGGACATAATCAAAATCGTTGAGTGGAGGAAATTAAGGAAATGAAAGAAATGTGTGTCTTTAATTAAAAAAGTTTCAACCATTGTAAAGCACTGTGAAATTTGTTGGTGCTATATAAATAATAATAATAATGTAAGTTATCGTAATCGTGATTTTTTTTTTGTATACACATAGAGTATGATTCACGTATATTGGAAAAGTTACCAGTTGCCCATACCATTATTGCCTTCTAAATTTTAGCTGCTCTTAGAACACACACAAATACACACAAACACACACTAATACAAGTAGACATATTATTATTATTATTATTATTGCAATTTATATAGCGCCAACAGATTCCGTAGCGCTTTACAATATTATGAGAGGGGATTTAACTATAAATAGGACAATTACAAATAAACTTACAGGAACAATAGGTTGAAGAGGACCCTGCCCGATCGAGCTTACATTCTATAGGAGGTGGGGTGTAAAACACATTAGGACAGGAATTTGCAATCAAATAAGGTGGACTGCCCTTTAGGAGAGGGCAAGAGACAGGTATGTGAGGTATTGGTTAGTCTTGGAGGCCATAAGCTTTCCTAAAGAGATGGGTTTTAAGGCACTTCTTAAAAGATGCAAGACTAGGGGAGAGTCTGATGGCGGTAGGCAGGCTATTCCATAGGAAGGGAGCCGCCCGCGAGAAGTCCTGCAAGCGTGAGTTGGCCGTACGAGTGCGGACAACGGACAGGAGGTGGTCACGGGCAGTGCGGAGAGACCGAGAAGGGACATACCTATGGATCTGTGAGGAGATATAAGAGGGGCTAGAGTTGTTCAGTGCTTTATAGGTGTGAGTTAGTACCTTGAATTGACTCCTATAGCATACAGGAAGCCAATGTAAGGACTGGCAGAGGGGTGAGGTGTGAGAGAAATGACTAGAGAGGAAAATCAGTCTAGCAGCAGCGTTCATTACGGACTGTAGGGGTGCAGTACGACTTTTGGGAAGACCAATCAGGAGAGGGTTACAGTAATCCATGCAGGAAATTACTAGAGCATGGACAAGCTCCTTGGTGGTATCTGGTGCAAGAAAGGGGCGGATGCGGGCTATGTTTTTAAGATGGAATCTACAGGATTTGGCAACATGCTGGATGTGAGGCTCAAAGGTGAGACCAGAGTCAAGTATGACGCCAAGACAGCGCGCTTGCAAGGATGGACTGATGTTGGTACCACAAACTTGAAGGGAGAGCGCGAAGGAGGATCAATATTAGGAGGAGGAAAGACAAGGAGCTCAGTTTTTGAGAGATTGAGTTTCAGAAAGCGGGAGGACATCCACTCAGAGATGGAAGAAAGGCAAGCAGTGACACGTTGCAGGATGGCAGGGGAGAGGTCTGGGGAGGAGAGATATAGCTGGGTGTCATCAGCGTACAGGTGGTAGTGGAATCCAAAAGAGGTAATAAGTTTGCCAAGAGAGGCAGTATAAAGAGAAAATAGAAGGGGACCAAGGGCGGAGCCTTGGGGGACTCCAACCAAGACAGGGCGAGGGGAGGAGGTATCATTAGAAAAGGAGACACTGAATGAGCGTTGGGAGAGATAAGAGGAAAGCCACGAGAGGTCAGAGTCACAGAGACCAAGCGAATGAAGAGTTTGAAGAAGGAGAGCATGATCAACAGTGTCAAAGGCCGCTGAGAGGTCAAGAAGAATTAGTATGGAGTAGTGGCCTTTGGATTTAGCTGCGATTAGGTCGTTAGTGACTTTGATAAGGGCAGTCTCTGTAGAGTGGAGAGGGCGGAAGCCAGATTGAAGGGGGTCAAGGAGAGAGTTGGAATTGAGGAAATGAGACACACGGGTAAAGACAAGTCTTTCCAGAAGCTTTGAGGAAAAAGGGAGCAGGGATATGGGATGGTAGTTAGAGAGGGTGGATGGGTCGAGGGATGTTTTTTTAGTATAGGTACTACAGTGGCATGTTTGAGGTCAGCAGGGACGATGCCAGAAGAGAGCGAGCAGTTGAAGATGTGTGTTAGAGAAGGTACGAGACAAGTGGAGAGAGATCTGATAAGGTGAGATGGGACAGGATCAAGTGGGCAAGTGGTGGGGCGAGAGGAGCAAAGAAGAGCAGCCACCTCTTGGTCAGTAGCTGGGGAGAATGGCTGAAGGGTAGGAAAGGCATGATCTATGTGTGATTGAGAAACAGAAAGGCAAGGAGGGGAGAATTCTTTCCTTAGCTGTTTATTGTACAGATAATAGTTCACAATGTGTTTCTTGAAATGTTCAATTGTTGTTGTTTACGAATGTTACAACAATAGTATTTTTTAATACTGTTATATTCTCCAAGTCATACTACATTCAAGTTTTCTTCCAGCAGGAATTACAGAAAAACAGCATATTGCACTTTTACCATTTGGGTCAATGGATACCTAGGACCGGGAAAAGGAAGGCCTACAATATGTATGGGGAACCTTGTATCTGCCAAGGGCCATTTGGATATTTAAAACATCATTCATGGGCCATACAAAATTATCAACTTTAAAACAAGCCTGCTGTATTTGGTCAAACATTTAATTAACTTACTCCTAATGTGATGGCTGGAACTGCTACTCTTTGGTGATGCGTGTGATGTAAGCTGGTATTGACGATGTTGCTACTCACAGTGTGTGTGAGGGGGTGGAGTGTGTTTGGGGTGTGGTGTGTGTGAGGCGTGTAGTATGTAAGGCATGCAGTGTGTGTGTGAGGGGTGCAGTGTTTGTGTGAGGGGTGCACAGTGTTTGTGAGGGGTGCTGTGTGTGTATGTGAGGGGTGCTGTGTGAGAAGTGCAGTGTGTTTGTGTGAGAGGTTGTGAAGGGTGCTGTGTGTTTGAGGGGTGTAGTATTTTTGAAGAGTGCTGTGTGTGTGTGAGGGGTGCTGGGTGTGTGTTTGTGTGGGAGGGGTGCTGTATGTGGAAGGGGTACAGTGTGTGGGAAGGGTGCTGCCCTCCTTCTTACCTCTGGCCTGGAGGGAGAGGACATATCACTGCAAGCCCTGGTGGTCCAGTGGTGGTGCGTGCACTTCAGCCTGCAGCTACTCCGGCTGCAGGCTGACTTCATTCTTTTTTTTTTGCGAGCACATCGCTGTGTTGGAGCGTTGCCATGGTAACATGTGGCAATGCTCCGACCTGCTTGCTCGTGGGAGGATCACAGCCTGCTGGGTCCTCCTCCTGTTCTGCAGTCTCCCGGGTCCTACCTCCCTCTGTCTCCCTTAACAAATCGCCAGGAGGCCGGTGAGGGAGATCTTTGATCTCCCCATTAGCCCAAAAAAGGCAGACAGCAAGGTCGGTTCTCCACAGGCTGGACCAAATACGGCCTGCTGGCCGGACATTCCCAACCCCTGGCCTACACCGTCATGTGTACTACAGTGGATTAGGAATGTCTTTCCAGAGCCTTATTAATCATACTTCTTGTACATATCAGCATTGTGTGATCCCAATGTTGTAAATATTTTCATGTTTTAAATATTTTTATTTAAGTAATGTAAAAATGTTTATAACATTAAAATTAAAAAAAGGTTTTACTTTGATAATCTTTGACCATTATTGTTCAATGTAATTTGAAATATGTCCTTGAACAATATAAAAAACTTTTTTTCAAACTTATGAAAATCTGTTTTCAATTCAATCCTGTTGTTATCCTTGTGAGAAATGTTCCCCTATGGGGTAGTCTCATGTCAGCAGAGAAGGAGCAGGGGTGGAGCCTGACCCAGTGTCGATGGACACACGTTAGAATCAGGAAAGTGACAGAAGGGTTGTGGGGAGGCTGTGAGGGATGGGGGCATTTTAGGTCACTATACTTTCCCTTTGAGCTTTACTTGTTTAGGTGCTCGGAGTGTCCCTTTGAGGAAAATTTTTCAAAATTGGTTTCTGAACCCACCACATCTTACCATATAGTCCAGAGACACCAACATTATGCTTTTAAACAAAACTAAACGTTCAATATCGTACAGCAAAACATCTCCAAACGAGCAAACTGTAAAAAGAAAAAGAGTTTTAATTTCATAAAGTAAGATACGAATCAAACAATTCCATATATACTTTTATAAAGGATTATGACCATGGCTAACAGTTTGCCTTAATGTTATGCTCTAGAAACTTTATTTTTAATACAGACTTAAAGAAGAAGTTCAAAGTCTCAAGAACTAAGTCATATAGCAGTTACAGAGTATAATTGCTTTTTTATACCAGAGAAAGAACATAACTGGAGTGGAAAAAAGGTAATAAAAATTATAAATTAACTAAAGTGTTCACTTTTCCCATGAAACGATATAAACACAGGGTTTTACATGCCCTCTTCTGCTGTAATATATTATTTAATGTCTCAACGATAACAAGAGACAAAGTCTCGGTATAAAATAATTTCATAAATAAATATTTCTTAGTAAATCTGGGTGATAAAGTTGGTCTTCGGTCCCCCAAAACAAAGCCAAAGTTTTAGGATTTCTCTGATAAACTGATAATAAAACAATTAACATCAATGTGTATCAATGTGCCATACATTTTCTAGGACATTCTCCACCTTTAATAGCCTAATACTATTGGATCATCTTTCAAAGAATATTTTCTGTATTAGTTTAATTTACATTTAGTAGGAAAATGTAGAACTTGGCAATGGGAAGTAATTTGGGAATGATGTTGTGTCCGTGACTTAAAGTTGCAAATTGATCTTTTAATTAATATATAATAATTAAGCAATAAGTAACAACATTAATACTTTTTATAGTTCGTGGTATTATGGTCGAATATGTGGATAGAAAATATACAAAACGTAATATTAAATGTATATTTAATATAATTATAATAATAAGTAACAGATGCTAGCAGAATGTCAATGTACTACAATAATTATACAACACAATACTACAAACATAGATGTAACAATCGATTAAACATGAACAAACTTCTATAGGCTATAACACATTCTAGATGTTACAATGGATTCATATTACTTACAAGGCCCCAGCCCTTTGGCTGGGGTTAAGTCAGAGCTGGTACTACATCTTAGATTCAATCAGGAAAAGCAAAGAGACTCAATCCTTCCTACATCTGGTTTTTATCCAGTGTATTCCTAAGTAGGCAGGCCTGTGATGTCACTCCCAGAGGCACATGGCTTACGGAATCCAACACACTGCCCCTAGTGGTGCCTCTAAAGCATTAAACTCAGTATGCCTTATTTTATGACGTAAATCATTAAATGAATAACCTTAACAAATGGCATGAATACAACCGCCATTGGGTTAATGTGACATTAAATAACATAATGAATTCTCTAACGCTCCTCTTTTATTATTAAAGATTAGAATATACCGTGTTAAGGTAGAGCTCACATTTATTGAACTCGGTTCCAATAAAACAAATGCAAATTTAAATGCAGTTTTACAGACAGATATGTTATAATCAATGGTATAATTGCATGATTTTGCTATTACATGACGAAAAGTCATGATTTTATTAAAGACACGGAGGCGAGTATTGCATATCCCTTTCTTTACTGTTGACAAATAGCAGCAAAGGAAACATACAGAATGAAAAAAGAATGAACATGTGATAACCTAGGCCCCTCCCCCTCAGGTCCCAGTATAACAGGCAGCACTTCCCTTCCATTTCCCTCTTTCTGCAGATGCGACCAAAGAACAATGTCCATAACTAGAGTAATGCGAGAATAAAGTCCCAAGGTAATAACAGAAAAAAAAAAACAAAAACCGAGGAGGTATAACATCACAAACTGGGAAGTGTGGCCGTAGAATCCATAGGACCGATGGAGGACAGCGGGAGGAGACCAATAAACCGGACCCTTGCTAGACGTCTTGCCAGATTAAGCTGTGGAGACATAAAGGACAGGAGCCAACAGGTTAAAGTCGATACTTGTAACTAGTACAAGGTTACACCAGTGGGAACAAAGACCCTTGTATATACAATCCCACAAAACAATCAATGTTAACATATCCAGTAATATTGAAAACAACAAGTATAAGGACGGCCCCACTTACCGTCCCAAACTATAACATGTGGTGTATCGTGGTATGAGTAATATGGGTGGGGAGATATATACTTACCAGCGTGAGAGTAACAAAAAAAAAGGGTGGGGCAATACTCGCCTCCGTGTCTTTAATAAAATCATGACTTTTCGTCATGTAATAGCAAAATCATGCAATTTTATAACAAGACACGGAGGCTCATATTGCAAGTTTAAAGCTGATCCATTATTACAGCGAATGTGTGTGGGGCCGGCCGAAAGTAGAATTCTCGGAAGGTAGATTCCCTAGACCAATCAGCTGTTCTCATAATGTCTTCTAGGCGGGCGCCCGCAGACATCATAGAAGAGGCCGAAGCCCCTCGTACTGAGTGGGCGCCGAACACTGTAGTGTCAATGCCCGCTTGGGCCAGCAGCCATTTCACCCAGCGTGATAAGGTAGTGCTGGAAACTGGGTGAAAAGGGGGGCGGAAAGATAAGAACAACTGACGGGAGGCAGTAGATCGGTGTGGTTCGGTGCGAGATTCGTATTCACGAAGGCAGGTCACTGGGCATAGCGAAGGAGAGGCAGGGAAACTAGGGTAGGATACCGCCTTGATGGAAGTCTTAGTGCGTCTGCTGATGTTAAAAGTTACCCCGTCCGGGGTGTATGACTTGGCATCGACATCCAGTGCACTGACATCCGAGACTCTCTTGCATGAGATGAGACAGAGCAGGCACACCAATTTGGCCGACAGCTGTTTGAGGGAGAGTCCTGCGTTAGCGGGCCAGGATGAGAGGAAAGCCAATACAACTGAAACATCCCAGGTCGTGGAGTAGCGGGGCCTGGGTGGCCTTGAAAATCTAGAGCCCTTGACGAGTCGGCACACTAGAGGGTGTTGTCCCGCGGGGCGGCCCTCGAAGCCTTGGTGAATCGCCGAGATAGCGGAGCGGTAAAGGTTAATGGTCCTGTAAGCCTTACCGGCTTCGAAGAGAGACGTCAGGAACTGCAGGATCGTTGTTACAGGGGCCGAAACGGGATCCTCGTTCCGAGCCATGCACCAGCTAGCCCAAGCTCGCCAAGCTGACCCATATGCCCGTCTAGTGCCGGGAGCCCATGCTGCAGCCAATAAGAGTCTAGTTGCGTCCGAAACTCCTTGGATTTCCCAGGGTCCCCGGAGATTCGCCACGCCAGAAGTGGGAGAGAGCCCTCCAGCCGGAGGGGATGATAGCGACCCGTCGGGTCTTGTAGCAGGTCGTGGCGACCCGGCAGGAGTCGAGGATAGTCCAACGTCATCTCGAGCATTTGGGGAAACCAAGACTGCGTCTCCCAGAATGGGGTGACCATGACTAGCTCCGCCCGGTGTTTGCGGGTCTGCAGGAGTGAGCGAGGGATCATGGAAAATGGGGGAAAGGCATAGAGGAGGCCTCCCTTCCACTCTTGTAGGAAGGCATCCACTGCCTCCGCCATTGGGTCCGGCCTCCAGCTGAAGAAGCGTGGGAGTTGAGTATTGAGCCGGGAGGCGAAAAGGTCTATGGTAAATGGTCCCCAAAGAGATGATATGTTGGAGAACACCTTCCTGGCTAATCTCCAGTCGCTGGTGTCTGAAAGATAACGTGAACCCCAGTCCGCTTGGACGTTGTGCAGGCCAGGTAAGTACTCTGCGTAGACCATCAGGTTCCGTTCCAGGCAGAATTCCCAAAAATCTTTCGCCAACCTGGCCAGGACCGCCGACTGTGTACCACCCAGGTGGTTGACATATCTCACCGCCGAAACATTGTCCATGCGGAGCCGAATACATGATAGGGCATGGTCCTTGGCGAAGCTGCGGATGGCGAAGGAGCCTGCCAGAAGCTCCAGGGCATTGATATGTAGTCGGGCTTCGGACTCCGACCACCGGCCCCCAGTTGAGATGCCCTCGCAGTGGGCTCCCCAACCGTGTAGACTCGCATCCGAGTCGATCGTGAATTCCGGCGTTAAGCCGAAGATGGCTTTGCCATTCCACGCAGACAGGTTGAGAATCCACCATCGCAACTCGTCTTTCGTCTCGTTGTCCAGGGAGACTAGGTCTGCGTAGGATGCCCCGGCTCTTAGGTGAGCGATTTTTAGGCGCTGTAGCGCTCGGTAGTGGAGTGGGCCTGGGAACACGGCCTGGATTGAAGAGGCCAGTAGGCCTATGAGGCGTGCCAATTGGCGTAAGGTGAGCTGGGGTCGGATAAGGGCCCTGCGCAATTCTTTGCGGATGGAACGAATCTTGGATATCGGGAGACTCAGCGTCGCTGCCCCCGAATCCACTTGGAAACCTAGGAATTCCAAGCGGGTGGCGGGGGTCAGGCATGACTTCTCCCAGTTGATTATGAAACCTAAGCGTGACAGGAGGTTTATGGCTAGTCGTAGGTGTGAGAGGAGGGTGGAGCGCTCCTGAGCCATGAGTAGAATATCGTCTAGGTAGACGATTAGCCGAACTCCTCGACTGCGTAGCCAGGCCATAACGGGCCGTAGAAGTTTTGTGAAACACCACGGGGCTGAGGATAGGCCAAAGGGCAGACAGGTGAATCGCCATATTTCGTGTCGCCAGTAAAAGCGTAGGAGGTCCCGAGAGGCCTCCGCTATTGGCACTGTCAGGTACGCGTCTTTTAGGTCTAGTTTCGCTAGCCAGTCTCCGTGGAGGAGGAGATCCCTTAGCAGGTGAATACCCTCCATCTTGAAATGGCGGTACCTGACTACGGCATTGAGGGGGCGCAAATTTATGACTGGCCTCGATTGGCCGCCTTTCTTTTCCACTAGGAAGATATTGCTTATTACGCCCGCAGGGCTGGGGGGTGCTAGTTCGATAGCCCCTTTGAACTGGAGGGATGAAAGTTCTTCGTCGATCCGACCGCGATCCTGGATGGAAAAGCGGATCGGTCGAGGAGGGGGAATGTGTGTAGGGCGGCAGGTGAGTTCTATATGGAAGCCCTGAATAGTGGCCAGTACCCAGGGATCTGAAGTGATTTGTGACCAGGCTGGGAAAAAATGTTGGAGTCTGCCCCCTATGTAACCCGGAGAAGAAATGTGTGGTAGAAGGCAACTCACCGTATGGTCGTCTGGAGTTTGGGTTACTCCGAAGGCCTCTGGATCGCCATTGACGTCCACGGGATGGAAAAAACATGGGGCGGGAGGTCTCCTGGTATTGGTGATACTGTTGAAAGGAGCCTCTTCCCGTGCCACGGGATTGGGGATAGTTGCGGCCGGACAGACGGCTCCTGCTTCTGCCGGCCCTGGTAGAGACCCGCCCCTGGAATACTCGCCTCATGGAGGCCTGGGCCTTGTCTAGAGCCGTGAATGCCCCCACAAAACGCCCCAAGTCTTTGATGAAGGAGTCTCCGAAGAGGAGTCCTTGGGCGTCTTTGCCCGCCTCCGTAAGGGCGAGGTTGGCTAGTTTTGGCTCAATTTTGAACAATATGGCTTTACGCCTTTCAATAGACAGGGAGGTATTTACGCTCCCAGCAATACAAATTGCTCTCTGGACCCAACCTCTAAGGTCTTCAGGGTCGACCATGCGGTTCTCCGCTCTGGCGTCTTCCGCCAAGTCAAATAATTTGGCCAAAGGCCCGAATATGTCCAGGTGCTTGTCCTGGCAGGACTTCAAAGCGGACTCTAGTCCTTTACGGGGGTTCCAGCCCAGTTTAGTGAGGAACTGGGTCATTTTTGGATCAACCTCTGGGGTGTCACACACCTTGTTGGGCACCAGAGGCCTAGGACACTCCGCCCTCAATTTGTTGCGGGCCGCCTTGCTTAAGGGTTTTCTGACCCAATTTTCCAGATATGTGGCAACGTGGTCGGCTGGGAGCCACTCCGCCGACCTCGGATGATGAAGGTCATCCGGGTCGAAGAGTGGGACCCCCGAAGGATCCACGAGGGATGGCCCCGCAGCCGCAGGGTTCCTGGTCCCCGTCTCGCCTCCGGGCATCTCTGCCTGAGCAGAGGAAAGGAGGTCGAGAGCGCCATCGGCGGAATCCGCATCAGAGTCGGAATCTGACTCGTTCATAGCCTCCTCATTTGACCCGATTTCTGAGTCGGTGCCACTCTCAATCTGTGCTCTAGCACATTTCCAAAGCCGCGCCCGTTCTGCCTGGCGCGGAAAGGCTCTTTTGCGTGGATGGGACACGCTTTCTGGGGCGACCGAAGGTACGCCAGTCATGGTGTTTCTGGAGGCAGAGGAGTGTTTAGATTTACGGGCAGCCTTTTTGAAGTCCCCTTTAGATACCTCTCCCTGGGGTGTCGAGGTGCCCGAGAGTTGCTCGTCTGAAGGACGGGGCAAGAGGGCTTGTGAAATGGTGTGGGAGAGGGTGGAGGACATAGACCCCATAGCAGCCATAATGGCGTCTGTCACTGAGCGCTGTAGCGCCAGAAACTGTGGTCCACCGGGTTGGGTAGTCCCATCCGCCATAGAAGGCGAAATATCTGAGGTGACAGGGACCTCAGTTCTGATTACTGGGGAATCCGACTCCCCAGAGTGAGCGGACCCAGTAGATAGTCTGGGTTTAGGCATGATCAAGGACGTATGGGTTAGTCACCCAAACAAACTAAGCAAAGGAAAAAAAAAAAAAAAAAAAAAAAACGCTCTCACCAGGGCCCAGACCAGCGACACACTAAGAGGTAGGGACAGAATGACAGAAAATGGCCGCCGGGAATCTCGTGGGATTCGCGGCACCCGCAAGCTACGCGGAGGAATAATGAAACAAGAAGAAGTGCGCAGAGAGGCGCTCGAGCAGAAGAAACAGACAAGGTTACATAAGCAGGGGAGGTCTGGGCCCTGAGGCTAGTGTATAACGACACAATTACTAACCTTAGAAATAAAAGACTAAATAAATACAAATTAAATAAAAATCCATTAAATTATCAATGAATAGTATATAAGAGAAAATATGGCATGTACTTATCTTTGTGTCAGAGCAGCAAAGAAAGAGGGAAATGGAAGGGAAGTGCTGCCTGTTATACTGGGACCTGAGGGGGAGGGGCCTAGGTTATCACATGTTCATTCTTTTTTCATTCTGTATGTTTCCTTTGCTGCTATTTGTCAACAGTAAAGAAAGGGATATGCAATATGAGCCTCCGTGTCTTGTTATAAAATCGGTAATGGTCACCAAACAGACATCTCTCTTAAAGGCCCACAATATCACTCCTTGACTACTCCCTTCCACATGTGGGCAAGTAGGTTTAGGCAGAGAACTTTCACATCTCGATTTAGCTAATCTAGATATTAAGCTAGACTAAAGGCCCCAGTTTCTTGTATACATGTGTATTAATTCTATTCTGCTTATACTATAAATATTAATAAAATTCACATGTTTCATTATACTAACATATATATTTACAAATACATAATAATCTACCACAATTCAAAAGTATTATTATTATTTTTTTTTTTTTAAACCCATGCACCCAGAAGTATTCAGTGTCTGAATGTCAATGTCTGAGTGTCAATGTCTGAGTGCCCTTGATTTCTGGGGGGGGCAGAGGTTCACATGATGCAATGACAGAACGTCAAGGCAGAAACTTCCTGCAAGCCATAATGTTAGTAATAGATTTGCCAGGCATTTTTACTTCAAGCAAGTGAATCACACCACACCATGTCCCTTGGAAATACATTTTGCAATCCACAATCACACAAGTCCTGTAAATCAATGAAGAATTAGCTGACAACAGACACAAATTGCTTCAATGCTCATTATTATTCGTTATTGTCAGTGACCTGAAATTAAAATGTACAGTGTCCAATAATTGCTTTAAAATATATTTGAAGCAGCCTGCATTTGCATTTGCTGTTTTTATTGGAATTAATGAATAAAACTCTTCTGAATTACATCATCAAAAATAATTACATTTTCCCTTAAGTAATACAGATTCCTTAAAGGGACACTACATTGCTGAAATTAAAATCCAATAAATATATTCACTATTTAGTATATATACCCTCACACATTCATTTATCACTGGGGGGGGGCTTTCTAAAAAACGCTTGCAGAATTTAAAGTTCTCTTGTCTACTGCCTTTAAAAGCCCTCCCCTTCTAACCCCACTCAGGCTTTCTGTGGCTGTCCAATCACAGACTTCGCAATTCAGCTCATTGAGAAATATTTTCAAAGCAATTTTCTGCCCCTTCACTTTGGCTCCACTGAGCTAGACAACCAGAAAGTAACAGGAAATGTTTAAAATTAAAAAAAAGAGGACACATTCTTCAGAAAGCTACAGTGCTTTAGAGGGCTGTAATGTCCCTTTATGCAGAGAATGGTGGTGAGTTGACATGAGTTGACAACCCAGATGCAACACTTTTGGTTAAAACCAAGTTGAATCCATTTCTGGAGATTGTCTTGTTCAGTGGTTTCCAGAATTGCAAGTACCAGGCACCCTTTTGAATCTATGAAAATTTGGCTACGTCTACATAGCAATGTTTGTTATTTATTCTCTTGGTCTCCTACCCTCAGCTCCTATGTCTGTTACCGTCAGTCACTCAGTCCTACATCCTTTATGCTAAGTCTTCTGGACCCTAAAATACATAACATCAAGAAATGCCATATAAGTCATCACATTGAGATTGCCCAAGAAACTAAGAGATTGATGCTGAATTACAAAGACTAGTTTGTAGAATTATTGGGATTGAATATGAGGTGTAAAGGTGAGGCTAAAATCTAAGATGACATCAAGGCAATGAGCTGCCACTAACTAAACTTGGCAAAGTACTCAAAATAAATAGATGTCTAGACTAAAGGCGATTGCACGCAGTGAGGGATTCACAGTCGGCATTTAACGTTATTCTGGCATCAGCAGAGGGCGAGCATGGGATGTATGCCAGAAGACGAGCATGGGACTTGTGCAGGGAGATCCCAGTGCTAAAATCACTGGCCACCAGGGAGAGGGAGACTGACTGTACCTCTTAATTGATAAAAACAAAATGTGTTTGAGTGTGTGTGTGTGTGTATGTGTCTATGACTGCGTGTGTCTGCGATAGTATATGTTTGTGTCTGTGCTTATGAGCGTGTATGTCTGGAATTACGAGTGTGACTGTGTGTGTGTCTGTCATTATGTGTTTCTTTATGTCTGTGAGAGTTTCTTATGTGTGATATTGTGTGTATGTGGTTATGTGTGTATTATGTGTATCTCTTTGTTTATGAGTGTGTGTATGTGTGTGTGTTTGTATCTCGGTGGCTATGTGTGTATACGATTGTGTTTGTGCGACTTAAAATGGGCATCTATTTAGTAGATATCTCCCAAATTTGGTACCCTTAAATATGGCATTCCCACATAAGGATAACAAATAAAGGAGTAATCGACTAAACAAATGAATGATCAAAAGTTAAGAAAAGTGCTTTTCTTAATTTTGACCATTCAGCTTCTAGTAGATAATTTCCTAAATTGGTTTATTTCAGTATTTAAGGATACCTCAACAAGGCTCAGATAGCTCCCTTATTTGTTGACACCATATATATGCAATCCCACATAAAGATAGCAAATAGGGAGTTATCTTCTAAACAGTTGAACGATCAAAATTAAAAGATGTCAATATCTAGTCCAGAACAAGAGTTTTGGGTGGCTAATGTAAATTCTGTGCAAATTTGCTGTATGATGTCATCATACTGGCACCAGACAACCAATGGCAGCACATTACCCCACCCCCCAGTGGAAATTAGTAATGCAACCCCCAGTTTTGCCTGTGGTATCTTATGTTCACCCCTATAAATTGTTCCTAGAGTCAGCACTGATTATAAACATTCAATATAGGAAACTCAGTTTTGGAAATACTGAGTAGAAAACAAAAGAACATTCAGCTGAACATGGAAGAGAGGCAATTAGAGACATATTCTAGGACTATATTTCTCGAAGACAACCAAACCATTTTACTAGTTCAAAGGCCTTTTGTTTGGACATTAAATTGTAAAGATTTTATTTTACTTTATATTATATAGCAAAAAAAAAAAAATACACTTTTTACGAAGACCAATGAGGGCTATTCATTAAACTAAAAAAAACATTGCAAAATGTAATTTAAAATAATTCAATAGGAAAAATTCTCAAGCACGTTTTTCCAGATCAGCTATTTTGGCCCTAAATTTGGAATTCTTTGCTGAATTCCTGGTAATTAACCCTGAAACACTTGTATAAGTTGTAGCACACATGTGAGATCTAATTGCATGTGTTGTGTGATGACCACTGACTTTAACTTGTTTTCTTCTAAAAATAAAATAAAATGACCTTAACTTATTCGAAATATCTAAAAATAACCTCTTATCTCATGGGAAATCGGAAACAGAACATGGCTTTCTTTTCTTAAGTGTAGAATGAATGCAGCTAAAACAAATCACAATTGCAGACCCCATTTAACTTTATTACTTAGAATATTGGAAACATTACATTTCATGAACTATTTTAAACCCAGGTTAGTAGGTGTGTAACTAATTAGAATAGAAAGCATGAAAATATTATATGAGATAAGAAATACATATGTAACTTAACTGCCCAGTAATTTTCCAGAACATTCTCTGTGGTATTTATTGTCTAAATGATAAATCTATTCTATAAGAAATAAAGAACAAATAATTAATGCTTTACCTAATCAGATTGTGGACTTTCAATTAAGAAACCACCATATCTAGTTGAAACTGTTGTGACCAAGATATTTTGTGGTTTGTTTTAGCGGTAAATACTTTAAGTTTTAAAGATTTTTTTTTTTTTACATAATGCAGGGTTCTCAATCATCATGAAAACAACCGTTCAATGATAAGCGTTATAGTGCTTAACTGCCATTAAGTACAATGCAACATTGCGAATATTACAGCTTCACATAAAGCTAAGATTTTGGTGCCAAAAAAGAACACAATGTCCTCAAATCTCATCTTCAACACAATCTAAGCAAATGTAGAAAATAAATAAAACAAAATAAATAAATATGACAATAAATAGTAATTTTTATCTTTAAGAGGGAGCAAGATTCAGAAAACACCCCCTGTTCATTATACACCTGGGCAACCAAACCTTTAGAAGTACACCCTCGAGTACTTCTTTAGATCAGCCTTTACGCCTTGTTGAGGGTAGTGTCTGCTAGATTGTGAAAGATATATTTCTCTATATTGGTCCATCACTCTCATTAAGTGAATTTCAAACATACAGGGTTATTTACTAACGTGAGGATTGAAAGTGAATTCCAAATTTAAGGCCGAAGTAGCCGAATTGGAAGAATAGATGACTTGTGTCTTTTTTGGATATTTTTACATTGAATTTAAAATTCACTTTGAATTCTTACTTTAGAGAATAACAATGTTAAGGCCAAAGTAGAAGCGAAGCTGACTTGTAGAATTATTCTAGGTTGGCGCTTTTGACTCAATATTTGAAATTCCATTTGAATTCCCAGCAATTCTCATTATTGATGTAGTGAGTTTGTTGCAATCTGCATACGTCAGATGCATATAGTTTATATTTTTGATATACCATTTTGTGTTTGTCCCCCTGCACACACTGTATTGTTTTATTTTGCTAGTGTAGAGATCTCGGAAAGTGAAGGGTGCGATATGGAATTGACAGAAATGGACACTATGTAGCTAGGAACATAGCTGGAACGCATTAAGTAATTTCAAGTGTTGACGTGATTCCAAACGAAAGCCGATTGGAACGCATCATGCGACAGTAAGCTCCAGCAGAGCCAAAAAGAACGGCCTACTCAAGAACAGAATGGTGATGTAGAATTATTAAAAACCTGTATTGAACCTGTATTAAATTTTTTGTACTAACTCCATTTTAACCCACATTACCTGACAGATCCTCCATTTTGTCCACATTACATGACAGAATTTCCCAACAGCATTTAGTATAATGAATAGAGACTGTATTTTCTATAAAGACATGACTAACCCCGGAATTGCTGAATCTCCTGTAATTTGCAACATAGTATAATCTGAAGGCCATGAGAACACTGTACTAATGAAATGTTCTATTCATAAAAGAACCTTGCACCTGATCACGAGACTGACATCACTAACTACGTAAAATGACGCCCAAGCCCCCCTTTCCACCGAGTAAACCTCATGCTCTGAAAGATGGCGCTTGAGCCATCCGTCCACACCCGTGTCCAGAACAATACCACCTCTCGGTGGGAGGACACCTAGCTAACCACTTAGTTTTTGAGCCAATTAATCATATTGATGGGTGGACACTGACACAGACACTTAACAATTAATCCAATTAATGATGTTTATTTACTGATATCTCGATAATCAATGATGATGCAAAATCCCCCTTAAAAGGGCCTGCGAGCCCACTCTTTCCTCAGATGCCAATAAATTTCCTCGAAGTTATTTTAACCTGAACTCCGTGTGTCAGTCTGAATTACTTCTGCGTATACGCAATATAATCATCTCAAATTTGGACAGGAACAGATAGACATTTAAACATCTTTGTTTATTTCTAAATTATACTATAACAATGGCAGCCACCTGCGGAGGAGGAGAATGAAAACACACCTTCAGGAGAGCCAATGAACATGGGAAGAGGGATATTTAAAACGCGGACGGGTTTGGAGGGTTTCACACTGCATTTTTTATACGCTTCTTTGCTTTTACTGTTTTATTGTTGAATTATTTCTATGGTGCCTGATGATGCCTGCATATAGCAAGCAAAACGCGTAAGATATACAGCCACCATCTGTATATTATCTTTATGCTGGAATTAGTTTGCTTTGAGCAAAAACAAAATGCATTGAAACCTTCCTAAAACAGCACCTCTAAACATTGGAGGAAGGAGTCCTCGGTCCCTTTACATCATCGGGTGAGTCTGCCTTATATGCCTGCTAATTCCTACATCTTGTGAGTGCATTTGGTTGCTTAGATGGTTTATCTACTAAACGGTGCTATTCTATGATATTTTTTTTCCTTTATATCTAGAGCTGTATTCCATTATTTGTGTAGAATATATGTTTGCGTTTAACACAGAGACAGAGAGGAAGGTCTCGGGGAAGGCATGCCACACCTATCTCCAGCTATAAAAGCTAAGTATCAGTACAATATTTATATTTTAGAAGTGCTGCAAGGGTGTAATATACCCACATGGGGATACAAGTGTGTTACATACAGATATGTATATATATTAACAGTGAAAAATGATTGTATGTGATGGGCCCATAAGAATATGTAATAGATTATCATCTTTTAGTTTACATCCAACACAGACCTAAGAAAGCAGTTTGAACAAATACATGTCAGATTACATATATCTTTACAAATGAATCAGTTTCCTCTCTTCCCAAGTAAACATCTCCAATCTGTTATCTTCCCTGATTCACAGATGCACACAGTTAATGTAATTTCAATTTATAAACAAGGTATCAGTGATTTTAAATTAGTTTCGCCATTCACTACATGTGACATGATAAAGCGTTGTAGCTTGCTGTATTCTCTTGCATTAACATCTAAGTTGTCTGCTCTATTATATCACGTAATATATATTTTTCTTAGTTTAACAGGTGCAGACTATATGTTTCTGAGAATGTACATGTATAATGTAATTACTTAAACTAATATAATTATCATGTCCTAATCTGTGCTATTTTATATTTTCTTTCCCATAGCCACCACTAATGTTGTTTTGTTATAAAACATAATAAACTCTATTATTGAAAAAAATAAAAATTATAATTATAATAATAATTAATGTATACATGTTAATAAATAAATGAGGATGAAACAGAAGAGATTTCTTGTCTGATTTATGGGCATGGACAAAGTTACATTATAAAAATACTAAAATGTAAAAATAAAGTTGTTGTGCTAAAAAAAATTCACAGGAACATACTGTAAAGATGAGGTGACTACATGATCCAGGTAAGTTAATCAGCAAACATGTCACAGAAAAGGTCATGGAAAAAAGGTATAAGTAGCATCTTCTCCTTGCAATAAGTGCATAATATCCCAGATGTGGCCCATGGCCAAGTGTGGGGTTTAAAAAAAAATTACTAATCCATGTAAATGACAATCAAGCACCCTGTGGGGACATTTGATCTGCTACGTCATGAACAGCCGGTGTACAGCTATAGAATTCTTAAAGAGAAACTGTCACTTGATAGTTTTTTATATTGTATTTGCTTATGACTACATTTAATAAATAGATGTGTTTTTGTCCATGGAAAATAAACTGCTTTATTAGCTGTATTCTGAAACGGAATGCCTCCATCTTGACTCTCTGTTAAAGTGAAATTGTAATGAAAGATGTCACTTACCTGAAATGGCTCCCATATATGTTGAATACACTATATATAACAAAGATACAAGGTGTATTCAATGTAAAATATAAAGATTTACTCACATTTCCTCCCTTCCAGCTCCGCTTTCTAGGTGTTACTCCTCGTGTAACAACCGGGCCGTCCTCTGCTCGGCCTGTGCTCCTCCCGACGGCGGCAAGCTGGCTTCCTTGCCAAGATGGTGTTGTCGGAACAGAGTGATGTCACATCACCCCATTCCTTTACTCCTTAGCCGTTGCAAGAAGGGCCAGCTAGGGAGTTTCCATAGCAACCACAGCGCATGTGCTGCATTTTGTTGTCTAAGCCTGAGGACCATAGATTACTTGTTATGTTTATACTTGAGTTGTAGAGCTAGAGTGTTTTTTTTTTTTTTTTATAAGTAGCCTTGGTATAAAGATGTTTACTACTGGAAATCAATCATGGTATTTTCTTAGGATATTTTTTACTCCCTGAATAACCCTGTTCTTGTTTTGTACCATATTTGTTACTGGATGATTGCTCAACCAAACAAATGTAATAAGCACTAATGGTAGGGTCAGTGGTACAAGGTTGATGAGAAATGTATTACGTAGAGTCCAAATGATCCTTTGTCTTTTAGAAATAGACCTTCATTTCTATCTACTTTATAGGGATACTGTTATGACTACAGCCCGCAATATAATGGTGCCTGTATGTAGGCACAGTGGTAAAATTTGGTTTGGTGGAAAAAGTTGGTTTGGCTGAACCATTTCTTCTGAAAATGAAATTCAGTTCAGAACCTGAGAAACTAGTTACTTTGATGATTCAGCTTATCTGAATATCGCCCATGAAAAAGATTAATTCAGATCTATTTGTTTGCCCATTTTTCATGCTTCCAACACATTAAATTAAAGAACTGACTATTTACATAATGTATATCCTACCCTACTAATATATATCCTACCCGTTGACAGGTGCCATTGTAACGATATAATCAATGTTATTCACTTCACCTGGTGTGTGTCTGTGTCTATATATAAATAAATATATATTTTATTTTTTAACTTTTTAAAACATTTTGTAAACTTTTTTTTAATAACATAGATAGTTACAGCAGAATCTAAAAACCAAAGTAATACTGTATAACCATAGCAATAATGTTTTACCTTTAAGCACAACTCATTGAAAAGCTGCATGTCAATGATTTGTTTTACAATGCTCAATGCATCAATCAGGCTTTTGACTGTAGCTTTCATTTTGATTACTATGTATCTTCGGTGAATTTTGCATGTGTGTATCCAGTTATAAAAGAGAGACATAGAAAGATTTTGACTCATTTTGTGATGGGGGAAAGTTGCCCTCTCCGTATAAGTTGCAGGATGTGTGTGCCCCTGTGCCTGAGGGTGAGAGAGCTAACTCTTATCCCCATGATTTTAGTGAGCAGGTTAGAGCAGGTTATGCAGCAGTGGGTGTGCGTGTACAGTGCACAGATGAGCTCTTCTAGCTAATTATTAAATAGCCCCTCCTCTATCAGTATCAACAAGCGCTCACACCTCGCACAGGGGACCAGTGATACACTGAGCTCAGCTGGGTGATACTCTCAACATCCACACTAGTGAAAAGGACAGACTGCAACCTTTCCTGGAGGTGTCAGGGTCCTGGGTCTTCACCTGCCCTGGATTCCAAGCCTTGCCAGCCACTCTGAGCTATGCCAGCCAGCTCTCTCCTGCCCTGGCTGCTTTGGAGCTGCCTGACCTGTGCTGTCCAGGGCAATTCGGAGAATACCTGGGCCAGGTTTGAGAAGCTCCCCTTCCCAGAGGACAACCTGTTCCTCTACGATACCTTTCCTCCTGATTTCATGTGGTCAGTGGGCACAGCAGCCTATCAGATAGAGGGAGGTTGGCAGCAGGATGGCAAGGCTCCTTCCATTTGGGACACCTTCTGTCACAGAGAGGACCATGGCAGGCTCTCTGGAGATGTGGCCAGTGACAGCTACAACTACCTCTTCAGGGACATAGACGCTCTGGAAATCCTAGAGGTCACCCATTACAGGTTCTCCATCTCTTGGCCAAGGCTGTTCCCTAATGGCACAGAAGCTGGTCCAAACGAGGCAGGCTTGAACTACTACACCAATCTCATCAAGAGGCTCAAGGAACATAGCATAGAGCCTGTTGTTACCTTATACCACTGGGACCTGCCTCAGAGGCTGCAAGACCTGTATGGAGGCTGGGTCAATAAGTCTATGGTGGGCATCTTTAAAGCCTATGCCATGGAATGTTTCAAGCTTTTTGGCAATGATGTCAAATTCTGGATCACTATGGACAACCCTTATGTGGTGGCTTGGCATGGATATGGCACTGGAAGAGTGCCCCCTGGCATTAAAGGAGAGAAACATCTTGGATACAAAGCTGGGCACAATCTCATCAAGGTAAGCCTGTAAAAGACAACGTGAGGATCTGCTTGGCGAGGGACCGAGCTGTGTAAAAAATATAGCATGTAAAGAGGAAAGAGCTTATAAATCACCTTGGTAATAATAATAACCTTAGTACTGCATGCAGTAACGATTAAATTACTATATCACTGACTGGGATTATGGAAAACACAAATTTCACATTTTTCCTGGAATTAGAGGGTTACTGACAGTGTAAACATTACAATCTGAGCCACAACAGGTTATTTTGTTACAAACATTATAAGAGAATGTACGGGTGCAAACTACTGTCACGTGGCTCTATGGAGGGCGGACATCTTGCAATCTCTTGACAGTCAAATTACTCATTAAGAGAGTTTACCTGATGATTTAACGTGATGAAAGTGGATTGTGTATTGGGGACTAAATACATGGATCCATTTATTCATATTTCATAAACTTGAAAAAACTTGCCCTAGTCTCAACACTGAAGTTTCCATATTCACAGTGTGAAAGACTGATTGCTATTTCTCGATTTTAAAGTGAATTAGGTTTTCTAGATGGATAAATAACTGAACTATACACCAGATATAACTATACCAAGTGTAAAAGGAAAATAAAATAAAATAAACTTAAAGTACAAATTAATATCTAACAAAATGAAAACACAGAGAAAACAGAAACAGTGCACCTGCAAGTTTCAAGAGTGATTTTTATTACCAGTCTATACTATTAAATATTTAGTTGGCATCAAAATAAATATAAATATTGAAAAAAATATATATATATATTTCCATAATTGACTATATCAGGTGTCTTTCACCCCATCACAGCATTTAGCATACTATGGAGCTGGTTCTAATTAGTCTCATGTGCAATTAACAGCCGAGTTGCAATAATTTCTATTGTATTTAATTGTATTGATATCACAAAAGTGGTTTGTCACGTGTTATAGAATTACCATCTGCAATTTGTCACATCTCTTTTTTTCCCTAGCACTATACATTTTGCTGTCCTGTTGCTAGTGGCAAAGCTTATCTCATATGATAACACAGATTATTACATGGGCAGATAGATCCAGTGACGGAACTAATGTTGAGATGACACAGGTGCAAAAATAAAAATAGTGCACCCCCAATAGCGCAGTGGTGGCTAATAGATAGATTTCAAATGTCGTACAACTTTGACGATGCTACGATCTTCTATTTGCCCATCCTTGCAGGGTTTTATGTGTGTGCAGTGCCTGTATGTGAATGTGTAGATGTGGTTTTGTATTAAGTATGTGTGTGAATGTTTGTGTATTTGTGTATATAGCTGACATCAGAATGCAGGGGTGTACTTATTTGTAGTGTTGGTATTTGAATGCAGGGTGTTTTGTTGTGTTATAATTTGAATGCATGCGGTGCAGGGCTTCCATCAGGGGGTGACAACCATGACAGTTGTCATGGGGCCGGCGGCCCAGGGGGGCCCAGTCGCCTGGGCCCCATGTGTAGCGGCTGAACTGCCGCCGGTGCATCTGCACCGGGGCCCACGCGCTGATGGAGCCCATTGGGTGGCCTAAGCATTTAGGGCAAACATGTCAAACTCAACGGCTACTACGGGCCATATAAACAAGGTTTAAGTTCATGTGGGCCGCCAAAAAACCCAAAACCTTAAATTTTCATAGAAACCTCCAGGTCCTCCACTGTCCAGCCACGGCCATCGCAAAACACTGACCAACACACACTGACAGACACACACACACTGACTGACACACAATGACAGACACACACACTGACACACACACACTTTCTGACACACACACACACACACACTCTGACAGACACACACACTGACTGACAGACACACACACTGACAGACACACACACACACTGATAGACAGACACTCTCTGACAGATACACACACACACACGCACACACACACTGACAGACAACCACACTGACAGACACACACTCACTGACAGACACACACTCACTGACAGACACACACTGACAGACACACAAACACTGACTGACAGTCACATACACACTGACACACACACACTGACAGCCACTCTCTGACAGACACACACACACACACACACGCACACACTGATAGACACACACACACTGACAGACAGACACTCTCTGACAGACACACACACACACACACTGACAGACAACCACACTGACAGACACACACACACACACACACACACACTGACTGACAGACACACACATACACTGACATACACTCTCTGACAGACACACACACACTGACATGCACACATTCACTGACAGACTTACACTCACTGACAGACACACACTGACATACACACACAAACACACACACACACACACACACATTTACACATTCTTGCACACACTCACATCATTTTATTTATTGCTCCCTACCTTTGGGAGTTGGTATGGACCTCTCCCTGATCTCCTCTCGGGAGCTCAGTCTTCCTGCTACCTCACTCGCGCAGTTTAGTGATACCGGGTGCTGGAATGACGTCATATTCCGGCACCCGGCATCACTACAGAGGGCGCCAGCGAGGAAGGAGTGAGGAGCAGGAAGACTGAGCTCCCTTGCTGCTGCCAGCGACCTCTTCTCTCCGGCCGGGTAATTTTGGCAGAGTATGAACCTGCAATATGGGGCGAGCAGGTGCCTTAGTAAGCATGGCAAACTCGCGGCTTGCCTGGCCTCACAAATATTCATTGTGGGCCACATGCGGCCTGCGAGTTTGACATGCTTGATTTAGGACCACCCAATGGGCCTTATATTTTCAGGGGCCCGGTCAGCGCTGTGGCCGTGTAATAGCGCGACCGGGCTCACTCCGCGTGGGAGGGAAGGGACCGTGAAGAGGAAGAGACAGCTGATGCCCATCAGCTACAGCCACCCTCCTGCACTGAAAAGGTAAGAAACAGGAGGGTGGCTGAAAAATGAGCTGTGTATATATGTATGTATGTATGTATGTATCTATTTGTATGTATGTGTATGTGAGTATGTATGTATGTATGTGTCTATCTGTATGTATGTCATTAAATATTTATGTATGCGTATGCCAGTATGTATGTATGTATGCGTATGTATGTCAGTATGTATGTATGTATGTCAGTATGTGTATGTATATGTATGTATGTCAGTATGTCAGTATGTATGTATGTGTCTGTATGTATGTCAGTATGTATGTGTGTGTGTATGAATGTTCTTATGCGTGTGTGTGTCTGTATGTATGTTAGTATGTGTATGTGTGTCTATTCCTGTGGGCGGGCTTTGGGGTGGGATTTGGGGGCAGGCCCCCAGGGAGAACAGACCTTGATCTGTGTTAGGGGCCCCAACATTTTCTGATGGCAGCCCTGATGAGGAGGGTATGTGTGTTTGCAGGCAAGACTGTGTTTTTGTGCAGTGTTGGCTTTTGAGTGCAAGGGTTGTGTTATTGTTTAATGCTGGTGGTTGAATACAGGGGTGTGTTTATTGTAGTGTCAGCCTTTGACTGCATGAGTATGTTTAGGTGTAGAATTAGTATTTAGTTGCAGAGGTGTGTTTGTGTGTGATGATGGTGTTTGCATTGAGGCGCATGTTCACATATACATATGCACATTGCCACACACTGAAACAAACAGACACTGCACACAAAGATACACACACATACGTTGCCACACATAGATGCATATGGAAACATACACACACAGATACAATCTAAGAGATACATACTGACACACACAGACTGACACATATGAACAGATACACTGACTCACAAACACTCACATGTAACTGACAACACATGCACAGATACACACTGACATATATGCATACATACACACATTGACACACATGAACATATACACACAATACACACACTGACACACATACAAATATACACTCTGACACACAATGTAGGGTAATAACTGCTTGATTCAAGGATAAATCTGACTGCCATTCTGGGGTCAAGAAGGATTTTTTTTGTCCTAGCTTGTTGCAAAATTGTGCTTCAAACTGGGTTTTTTGTTTTTTTTTGCCTTTTGGATCAACAGCAAAAAACAAATATGAGGAAGGCTGAACTTGATGGACGCAAGTCTCTTTTCAGCTATCTAGCTATGTAACTATATGTAACATGAACATGTACACACAAATGCACAGATATACATACTAACACACATGCACATATACATATTCACAAACACTGACTCATCTGCACTCACACTCTTGCTGTGAGCACTTAAAAAAATAATCTTTATTTATGGTCAGCAAACAGAAAATAAACACAAGCATAAGTACAATATGAACAAAGTTTAGGTTGTCACCAAAAACTTTTTTTTAAATAAAATAGATTCCAAAAGAATTACAACTTTACAGTATTCCAATTTTACGATTTGACGGCCCAAATAGGGCAACAATAGATTGTTATGTATATGCACATAGGAGAGAATACAAAGATAAGAAGAACTGGGAGTATAAGAAGCATAATACATAAGGAAGTAATAGGACAGATAGGATATAAACATAGAGGGGACTGCCCTGGAAGGCTGGGTGTGCTGCCTCTCCAATGCTTACAGGTCATCAGGAAATAAAATAAGACTCCCACCTCTGCCACGTTATCAGAAAAGAGATCCCACCACAGACACTATATGAGTTTCCTAAATAATATCAAACTTACAATGCAAGCCCTTACGAAAATTCAGACTTAGCACGTGTCTTTAGGACTGCTTAAAGGCGTAGTTATATATCTGATGTATAATTACAGCAGTGACTGTACAAATATCTCATCTCATAGACATTTAAATAAAATAGCCCAATTTACACAGAATGAACATAATATGTTGTGCACTCTCTTTCTTTCTTTCTTTCTTTCTTTCTCCCCTGGTTTATCCACTAATTTCATTACTAATTATGTGTATAAGAGATGTATCTATTTAAATGTAATTTCTTCTGCAGTTCTATTGATTCTAATGGAGATTAATCTACATGCTAATCTATCTGTCTTTAAATTAATAAAGTGCGTGAGCCAGGCAACAGCAAGGCAACAGCTTTCCAGTAATTTATTATCCTGCTTGGACACATGCTAGGGAGCGGTGCACAAAACAGAAGTGTGGTCAAAATGTAATTGAAAAATTAAAATAATGCATAGATGTATTTTTTTTAGAATCTTCTATGATTCCACAATCTGTATTTCAAAGGATATTAAAGGCAGATATGGCAGTAAAGTAAATGTCCTGAAATTTGTCATGTTCCTTCCATACCTACTCATCCCTCTCTGGAGTTGACTTTTAGATTGAGCTATTCCGAGGGCTTGGGAAATGCTCCACACACATTCTCTGTGCCAGCCAGGGACAAAGGGAATGAATATAGAAAATATAGGTGAAGAAAATAATTTCTCAACACAGTAATGACCAGTACTGGAGCATTGATGGTTTGTTTTGCATTGCATAGAAATATTAGGGAAAGTATTTAGTTGCATTTTGATAAAATGCTTATCTACGAGTCTAGCCTGTAAATATTTAACACAGGGGATGGATGTCAACTGTTGACTGCTATTTAAATTAAATTGCCTGTTTTTGCACACTAAGCTCACAAATCTCTTTCTCACACTGCTCAAACAAAAAAATAGATTTAAGATATGTCCTTAGGTTTTGGGAATCCTTTGTTATAGGCATGTTAACTCTAAATCAAACTTTGTTAAAGGCATGTTAACTCTAAATCTCCTTCCAAGGTACTTTAACAGCACATGTTGTATCCTATCTGAAATATAATATTTAAATGAAAACATGCATCCATTTTTGGATAGTCCACATGGCTCGCCTGTCTCAGGTGTGAATCCAAACCATATGTAACTCTTTGGTGATTTTACTAAACAGTGAACCAGATAAGGGAATGTTATGGAGGCTCACTTCGTGCCTATATACCCAACAAAAACTTTTTGGACACGATAGCACTTTCAACAATCTGTTGACAACAGATTTAAAAAAATTTAGAACGTTTTGAATCTCTTATTTTCATATGACAGTATAAATATAAGTTGTATGTTTCCTCATTTTCTCTACAATAAGGTCACAGGTACCGTGTCCAAAGGCACTAGTATACTACCACCCTTCACCACTCTCCAACAATTCCGCACCTGTGTTTCCTAAAGGTTGCAGAAAAAGTTTTAAATACAATGCTTTGCACGACATCATTAGTATATGTAGGATAAATGGCAAGTCTGACAATGGGAATTTTGCTGCCCATGCCACTAGCATAAAGGGTTCTGGGATGCAGCCTTACACAATTCTTGTGCTGATTAAAAGAGAGGTATGTTGGGTTATCTGGCAGGATCTGTGCATGATCTTAGCTCTTGCCCAACACTGTGTGCGTTTATGCTTGGGCTTGTAGCCTACACTCTCACTGTTCTTCAGGACTGTATTGCCCACTGGCAATTTCCCTGAAAGCTGCAGTATTCGAGACTGACCAGGCTGCTAGACTATAATGAATGTGTATTATATCCCTAAATGTGTTTAACAAGGGACTGAGATACTTTATGGGCATAGCAGGGGTTTGTGGAAGTTGTAATACAGTTAATTGCTAGCTTTTTCTTCTTGTGAATGCTGTAGCCTTGCTACAACTAGATCGGGTGCCCACTACTAATTAAACTTGTCAGAGTGGTCTCCTGCCTACCCACACAGCCGGTGCTTACTCTGTCAAAATATGAGTGGCTCTAGCTCTCCCAGAGCAAGGTAGGGAGGCTGGATGGACCTCTTAGGAAATAGAACAAATGTGTGTGTGTATGAAGTGCTGATTATGTGTGTGGTGTCTATGTCTGTGAGTCAATAACAAAAAGACCAATGGTGGCATGTTACCCCACCCCCAGGTGAAAATTATTAGTGTTTTGACTGTGGTATCTTATGTGTCCCCTTTCTATATATTGTTCCTAAAGGAGGCAGCTTAACTCCCAACCATTCTGCTTTTACACCAGGCTGACATGCCAGTAATTCAGGTAGACCCTGCTACCTTTGGGCAGAGCTAGTAAAGAAAACGTGTCCATTGCTCTCCACCTATATTCTCCTCCCACTGGGTGGGGGTAAGAGGAAGGATTACAGTGCAAAAAAGATACAAAATGCAAAAATACAACTAATTATTTTAGGGAAAGGGCTATACGTGGAGTGTCCCTTTAAATACACTGTCATTATGTAAAGTAAATGTATTTATTAAGACACATACCTTTCCAAGTACAATTCATCACCATTCCAGAAAGTTAAACAGTCATGTTTTATGACATGTTTTGAGTTCAAGTGGGTCTATAAAAAAAAATTTAATTGCACAGTATTTCAGGCAATAAATGTAAAATGATTCTTGTTAAAGTTCTTGATTACTGCATTGATATTTGTTAAAAGAACATTGTTTTTTCTATAAGTCTAATTATGGAATTATTGTGTTGAGGGAGGATAGCAGTGCCTAGGAGAAAGTCCTCTTGTCTGGTTTAGTGTGACAATATGTAATGAGAAGAGGACAGCACACACAATATAGTGTAGTATGTTAATAGTTGAGTGAAAAAAGGAGAAATTGTATGAGTTCAAGTGGGTCTATACGATAAATTTAATTGCACAATATTTCAGGAAATAAATTTAAAATGTTTCTTGTTAAAGTTCTTGATTACTGCATTGATATTTGTTAAGGAACATTGTTTTTTCTTTTTATAAGACTAGTTACGGATTATTGTGTGGAGGGAGGGAAGCAGCCAGGGCCAGATTAAGAGCCCAGTGGGCCTGGTGCTGACAATTATGATGGGCCTATTTACAAAATCTGATAGAGATGGTGCTGGAGGGAAACTCATAGGATGCAGCTATGAGAAAACACATACTCTATGCTAATCTCACGCTTTCATCTTTCAAGTAAATCCATACCCACTAACAGCAGTGTCCAATAAAGCAGGAAGTCTATGGACGGGGTAAAAGGGTGTGCCACTGATGCAAATCACATAAACAGAACTGCCGAAAGGGGCGAACATAGCCAAAAAGGGGGCATGTCTGTATCCCCATGTCTCCCAGTCCCTTGGTGTCTGTGTCCCCATGTCTCCCAGCGTCCCCATGTCACTAGGACACTAGGGGACATTAGGAGACATTGGAACACTGTGAGACATGGGGACACTGAGATACATGGGAGCACAGAGAGACTATGGGACTCTGGGAGACTTGGGGACTCTGGGAGACTAGGGACACAGACACTAGGGACACTGAGAGACACGAGAGACACCAGGGACACTGGGAGACATGGGGACACTGAGACACTAGGGACACTGGCTGGGGCTCCTGACCTTGGCTTATCTCATCGTTTATTCTGACCTCTGGCTTCCCCTGACTTCGGCTTTCCACAACTACTCTTCTGCTTGTCCTTGCCTGTACTGTGACTTGCAGCTATATATCCTGCACAGACTCACAGCCCAGGTGGCTTCTTACCTGGTCACCTTGGTCTGTGTTTATTTGCAAGGTTGAGTGTATAACTCTGCACGTCGGACTCCACATCAGGTAAGATCCTGACACTCTGACTCACTGCAGAGAGATTGCAAATGGCCGACACTTCTCATTGCCTCACTCTGCAGACAATTTGTAGGTCAAAGGTCTTTGCTTATTTTTTCCTGATAGACAAGCACAGATTAATCTGGTGTAAGCGAACTTGTGTGAAATGTCTCCCATGACATAAAGAAGCATGTAAGCAAATGTAAACAACATATTTTTCCTTCCATTGCACAACCGCTAGAGCAGCGTTTCCCAATTGGTGTTCCGCGGAACCCTCTGGTTCTGCGGACCACTAATTGGGGTTCTGCCAAAAATTTTGACAAAAAAATGGCTGCGGTCAGCGAGGGAGCAGTGATCTCCCTGCTCAGCTCCCTCGCGCGCACAGCATAATGCCGGAGCCGGAATATGACTGTAACGGACCGTTTTGCTCATCAGAGGTTAAAAAACGTTTAGGCGATATTCCCCTTTCCAGACGTCCAGGCAGCTACTGTAAGCACCAATCTCCCGAACTGCAAACACATTAATTTACCAACTCCCGAAAAGGAAACACACGAATACTGGAAACAGCCGAACAGGAAAAGCATACGAACAGCTTACACTCCTGGCAGTCAGCATACAATCCAATTCCCCCCAAGAACGAGACGACACTTCGTTTTGAGGGTTAAGCAGAATCTAAGTTTAATCACCGAACCCCTGCTTTTATAGGATTCTCCCATGCAAGGGAGGCACCCACAACAATTAATACATTAACCAATGCAGTACAAGGTACAACCGACACATCTCCTCCCACTACATTATCTGTTCACATAATTAAACTGTGCACAATTTTCCCCAAGTTTTAGATGTACCCCAAGTGCCTAGGATACACCTCTAAAAATGGTACCCCCTGAGAGCCCTGATCTGGGTGAGTAACATACTCAAAAAACACCCAGATCAGACCAGGGGTTCGGGAGCTATGGAGGGTTAAAGTTTTGACCGAACGCACAGGCAAAGTAACCGAAAATAGTTCCATGAGGTTTGGCCTTGCGGTCGGTCTCTGTTAGTGTTATAAAAAGTCCCGAATGGCTTGCCATCCGTGGGTTTCCTTGTGTTCGCTAGAATCCCCATGTTAGTATTAGTCTTTCTACCGAACGGCGGCTCGTTCGGTAGTTTCGGCACGAATCCACGGAAGTCTGGAGGTCTCAGCGGTGTTTGCCTAGTCGAGTGTCCGGTTTTAGTTCCAGACACTCAACGGCAAAACACAGCTGTTCAGGAGTTTAAGATGGCCGCCGCCACGTGTTCGTTTGGCGAACAAAGGCCATCCAGCGTTCGTCAATTAAGCTGCGGTTAACCGCAGCTGCTGGGTGGTCAATTGACGGCACACTCCAGTTCCCAGGTGGTCCCTAGATCGGTACTTAAGCACGAATAAGCCTTTCTGCAGGGAAAATAAAAGGTTTTAACTGCCGGGCCATAGTCTAAAGGAAGCAGGCGAGCAACCAGGCTTCTCCAGTGCACAGTGGCGAGGTTGGTTCCGCCACAATGATGTCACTCCGGCTCCAGCATCACTAGGAGGCACGCGGGGGAGCTGAGCAGGGAGATCAGAGTTCACTGCTCCCTCGCCGCCCGCCTCTACCGCTTACCTGTCTGCCAGACCTCCCGACCGCCAAGTTGCAGCCAGCCCCACTGGACCACAGGGACTTCATGCCAGCAGCCCCACTGGTCCCCAGGGACTCCATGCCAGCACTCCTAAAGGTAGGGGGCTGGGTGGAGTAAAATGTAAAAAAATAATTGTATGTGTGTCTGTTTTGTATGTGTTTGTGTGTTTGTCAGTGAGAGTGAATGTGTGCTTGTCAGTGAGTGTATGTGTTTGGCAGTGAGAATGTATCTGTTCTTGTCAATGAGAGTGTATATGTGTTTGTATGTGTGTCTGTAAAAGAGTGTGTGTTTGTCAGTGAGAGTGTATGTGTGTCTGTAAAAGAGTGTGTGTTTGTCAGTGAGAGTGTATGTGTGTTTGTCAGTGAGAGTGTATGCGTGCATGTCAAAGAATGTGCGTGTCTGTCAAAGAGTGTGTGTTAGTGTGTGTATCTGTGTCAAGGTTTGTGTATGTGTCACTGTGTGCATCTAAGTGTGTGTGTGTGTGTGTGTATGTGCCAGTCTGTATCAATGTGTGTGTATCTGAGTGTGTCAGTGTGTATCTGTGGGTGCAAGTGTGTGTATGTATGTATCTGAGTGTGTGTGTGTGTATTTGTGAGTCAAGGTGTGTGTATCTGTGTGTCAGTGTGTATCTGTGTGCCAGTGTGTGTGTCAGACACATATACACACTGACACAGAGATATACACACACTGGTGCATACAAACACAAATATACACACTTTAACACACACCGGCACATGCAAACACAGATACACACACCTTGACACACAGATACATACATACACAGATACACACTATGTGTCAAGGTGTGTGTGTATCTGTGTGCCACTATCTGCCAGTGTGTGTATCTGTGTGTCAAATTCATACACACTGGCACATACAAACACAAATGCACACACCTTGACACACAGATAGGTACATACATACACACACACAGATACACACCGTGTGTCAAGGAGTGTGTATCTTTCAATGTGTGTATCTGTGTGCCACTATCTGCCAGTGTGTGTGTGTGTGTGTGTGTGTGTATCTGTGTGTCAGATTCATACACACTGGCACATACAAGCACAGATATACACACCTTGACACACAGGCACACAGACACACACCGGCAACGATGTTGATACAATATGTCAAAGGGTTCCACAGAAAAAATTAATTGGGAAACCCTGCGCTAGAGTGTATTTGTTGTAAGTGTCCCTGGTATAATCAGAAATGTCTACATTGTAATAATGTTTCAGAAATGATCTCGTGGTTATTTTGCTGCTTTTAATATTTTGTGGTGAATCTCATAAAATAAGTATTAAATCTGATGATTCTATTTACATTTACACTTATACTCTTGATTTTCATGTATCTTAAATGGTTCAATGAGTTTCATATAGTATTGTGGGAGTGTGTATAATACAATAATATTCAAATTTTCTGGCATGATATGTCTGACAATATTTATATATTATATAGCATTACACATGCACATATAAAATATTATATATATACACTGCTCAAAAAAATAAAGGGAACACAAAAATAATACATCCTAGATCTGAATAAATTAAATATTCTTCTGAAATACTTTGTTCTTTACATAGTTGAATGTGCTAACAACAAAATCACACAAAAATAAAAAAATGGAAATAAAAATTTTCAACCCATGGATGACTGGATTTGGAGTCACACTCAAAATTAAAGTGGAAAAACACACTACAGGCTGATCCAACTTTGATGTAATGTCCTTAAAACAAGTCAAAATGAGGCTCAGTAGTGTGTGTGTGGCCTCCACGTGCCTGTATGACCTCCCTACATTGCCTGTGCATGCTCCGGGCCCTCATACCACCCTCATGGAGTCTGTTTCTGACCGTTTGAGCAGACACATGCACATTTGTGGCCTGCTGGAAGTAATTTTGGAGGGCTCTGGCAGTGCTCCTCCTGTTCCTCTTTGCACAAAGAGGTAGCGGTCCTGCTGCTGGGTTGTTGCCCTCCTATGGCCTCCTCCACGTCTCCTGATGTACTGGCCTGTCTCCTGGTAGCGCCTCCATGCTCTGGACACTATGCTGACAGACACAGCAAACCTTCATGCCACAGCTCGCATTGATGTGCCATCCTGGATGAGCTGCACTACCTGAGCCACTTGTGTGGGTTGTAGACTCCGTCTCATGCTACCACTAGAGTGAAAGCACCGCCAGCATTCAAAAGTGACCAAAACATCAGCCAGGAAGCATAGGAACTGAGAAGTGGTCTGTGGTGGTGACCTGCAGAACCACTCCTTTATTGGGGGTGTCTTGCTAATTGCCTATAATTTCCACCCGTTGTCTATCCCATTTGCACAACAGCATGTGAAATTGATTGTCACTCAGGTTGCTTCCTAAGTGGACAGTTTGATTTCACAGAAGTGTGATTGACTTGGAGTTACATTGTGTTATTTAAGTGTTCCCTTTATTTTTTTGAGCAGTGTATATATATATATATATATATATATATATATATAAATAATATATTCATATGTGCATGTGTAATGCTAAATAATATATACATAATATATATATATATGTTTGCCATCCTGATGAAAGCTCCAGAGAGAGCTGAAATGTTGATATTTGTTATTATAACATTATGACTTAAAAGTAAAATTTTACACTTGGAAATAAAGGCCTTGGAGTGTGGTCACTGTGAGGAGTATCATATATATTTATATATTTAATGACACATAAAGGGTTGTAGCTTACTTTTGTCCTACATGAAGTGCTAAGTAATCACCTGCATTCTTGATTGACTGGCTGATTTATTAACTCGGTTAATCTGTAGAACAGATATTGTAGCCACAGTAGTACCACTCAGATTTAATTACAGACTTCTAAAACATTCCATTTCAATTACATCACTGCTAAGGGGATTAATATTTTTCTCATATACCTTTTGGACAATAAACAGACAGGTTCAGGCTCGTTGCAGGTAGCTGCTTTCTATAGGTCACTGTAGAATTTTCGATCTTATAACGTCTTCTTTATATTGAAAGGTGCACCCTTTCAGGTTCATTTACTTATCAGTGAATTGTAGTTAGTGCAGCCTGGGATTGCAAAATTTAGGTCATAAAAGAGGTGTTGTAAGAAATTCTCTAATTCAGCTGTCTTTCCCACTTGGACCTCAAGTTGAAGGGTTGCTCCAATGTCCATTACCTTCTTCTGTTTTTTGACGTGGTCACGGAGTAAGGAGTCTAGCTGTGCAGTGTGTCAGCTTGTGTGCCAGGGGCTAATTACACCCCAGCATATGTAACATTGGCTGCCTGGAATTGTGTACCTGGCTGTCTAATGTCAATTCTGTGCATATTTTACGTCTGTCATTAGTGCGCACTGCATGCTGGCCACAGATGTAATGTGATTTTCTGCTCTGCTGGCAAGGGGAGCCTGATGTGTCCCTTTCCTCCCTATTCCCAATCTCCTCCGTTTATTTTTCGCTTAAATCCTCCTCCCTCCACACTCTCCTCCCCGCTATGAAAAGCCTTTAAATGAACCCTGCATTGGCTGCGAGGGGGCATTGAAAGTAGCGTCCTGAGCTTTACCCGGTGCTGGATTAAAGATCAGTAAAACTTATTTGAAAACTGTTTATTTAGAGGTCTTGTGAAGGGGGGTAGGGGGTTACTTTAAAAATCTAAAGTGCTGCAGTAACACTTTAATTCATTTAAATCAGCATCAGAAATTATTGCAATCTGTTAGAAAATATTTTCTGATGATTTATATATAAAAATTCCCACAGACATTAATGGTGACGTCTGTAGATAAATTATTTGAAAAGGTTTTTTTGGTAACAGAGTAGAATAATTTCTAATGTTGATTCAAACAAATACAATTGATGCCTTGGTTATCTTAGCTTTAATTTTGCGATTCTGTTTACACTATTGTAAGATTTAACCCATTTGTTTTGCATTGATCTGGCCTCAGAGTTGGAACAGAACTTCTTAAAAACACACCAAAGTGTGCAGGGTGCTTAATCTCAGTCAAGGACTGCCCAAGATTAGTGTGAGTTACTTTCCTGAGCAGCAGGCACTATATACAGCTGCTACTAATAATTCATTACCTGTGCTGAAAGACATGTTTGAGAATCAGATAGAGAATGGCATATCATTATTAGCAGAAATGCATCTGCACGCACTGCAGTAGCTTCAACCAGTCTTGGACAGCACCCAGACCTGCATCTCTTGGTTCTGATCTAAGTTTCAAATACTCTAACACTATCCTCCACCCCAGCTATAATGTTATTTAATAAAATAATAGATTTTTTTTGTTTTTTTTAAATCGTAATAATAAATGTTATATTTGAGTTGGTGTATTACATTCCTGCTATATTTATCGTGGAACAGATGGCAGATACCTTTGAATCATATTGTATTATCAGGTCGCTTTCCTTCTGAAATGCTTAGAGCAAATATTCTACCGATTTTTAAAGCAGGACAAAGATCCTACTAGGGTAGAAAATTACAGACCTATTTCATTGATAACGGGGATGTAAAGATTTTCTCTGCGATATTGGTGAAGAGATTGAAGGAATTTCTAAACACTATAATTGATCGAGATCAAATAGGCTTTGTGCTGGGTAGAATCGCCTCAAATAACACCAGAAGAATTATTAACATAGTGGACCATGAGAATAGGAAAAAAATTCCACTGGTACTTTTAGCAGTAGACGCGGAGAAGGCATTATACAGGGTCTGTTGGGAATTCCTAAGTAAGGTATTGATAAGATTCGGTATCCAGAGCTGGATTCATCGAGCAATTATGTCCTTGTATTCCAGCCCTAATGCAAGAACTGTTGCCCCAAACATATGCGAGGACTAGTTTAATTTACATAACGGTACAAGACAGGGTTGCCCGCTCTCTACAATTCTATATATAATAACTATGGAGGTACTAGCGATTGAAATCAGAAATAATACCCTTATAAAAGGGGTCTTGGCAAAATATAAAGATTTAAAATTAAATCTATACGCCGATGATTTGATTCTGACCCTAACAGACCCTGTCAATTCCTTACATAACTTTATGCTCGAGGTGGAGGCATATAGTGATATTTCAAATTATAAAATCAATGTTAATACATCGATCCTTATGGACATAAATTTAGATACGGTTAGTAGAGAGTCACTTAAAAAAAGTAACATTTTACATGGTCTAAAAATAATCTCCCATACGTGGGTATTATTCTAACAAGAAACCCAATAAATCTAATGCAGTATAACTTTTTAAATCTTTTAAGAGTAACACACGGTTTACTAGAGAAAATGTAATGAAACATATTAACATCTCTTGATGGGGGTGAATAAATATAGTTAATGCTTACGTATTACCTAAGTAGGCCTACATGTTCAGAATGATACCCCTGAAATTATCTAATGCTTGGTAGGATATGATTCAAAGTACATTTGTAAATTTAATTTGTTAAGGTAAGAGACCCAGAATCAGTAAAAAAAACTATTGATGCAGAAAATGAGTAAGGGAGGCATAGGATTCCCAAATATTGAATATACATATAACTCCAATATAATATTTCATATTTATATGACTCAAATGGATGACAATAAAGATGAAGGGTGGTACTTTATGGAGATGGAGAATAGTGGTAGCTTGGAATTAGGTTCTCTTATGTGGTGCCAAAAGAATGATTTTCAACAAAATATAGCTACAATATCTAGCGTGCTCCTAGATTCCATATTTGAATGCTGGAAGAAGGTTAGGAATAACTGTGGAATGTCAAACTATCATATTTAGCCTCATATATTATAGATTTTCCTTTAAATAAGTGGATGCAAAATGGTATAATGAGTCGAACAACTTTTTATGAGCAATAAACTGAAGCCTTTTCTACAAATTCAGCAAGTGTTAAATCTGACTAATATTGAATACTTTACCTATATTAGACTTAAATATTTCTTAGTAAGTAATATGATCATGGAGCCACAGAGAAAGTTAGGAATATTTGTGCACTATTTAATAACAATAAAGTAAACAGGTTGCTTCCAAATTTAGGAGTGACTTACTTAAAAAAGAGGTTAAAGAGAATAATCCAGCGTTGGAGAAATGTAAAAAAGAACTTAAGGTAGCTCTATCAAGAGCCAAATGGAGCTCTGTTCTATCTAAAGCATGTAAATATATTCACTGCTTACATTTGGTTGAGGTATTATTGAAGGTAATGTATAGGATGGCCAAGATATTGTAATGATATTGATGTTACAAAGTTTTAGAGTCCAGTAGCCAGATCAGCAATGTTTTCTGCCAGAGGTAGCCACTCGTTACCCAGGTGGTTGAGCCCCTGAGCCTTGAGTGGCCTTCTGGTCTTAAGCAGAGATGGGAGACTGGAACAGAGAGATGATAATCGTAGTGAGGCAAGCCGAGGTCAGTGGGAAGGAGAAGCAGCAAAGTCAAAACGGTCCAAAATCAGCAACAGGTAGGAGAAACAGGAACAAGCTTGATTAGAGAGTACAGGAACCACAATAATCTGGCAAAGGTACAGAGACAGGAAGTGGCTTTTATAGGCCAAGAACCAGACACATGACCAGACACAGCTGAAGAGACTTGTCACTGATACCAATGCTTATAGAGTCAAGGTTACCAGATCTCAGGTACATTTGCAAAAGGCAGGGTGGTGTAGTGGTAAGGAAGAGGTTTAGCAGCATGTAAACCAGGGTTCGAAACCCAGCAGAGTCAGTTCCTCACAGATATATTTGTTCTCCGATGTGTTGGAGATGTAATAAGTGACCTGGTTCTTTTCTCCATATTTGGTGGGATTGTGTTGTAAAAGCTCTATGGTCAGAGGCCTTTTATAGACTAAGAACCTCTTAATAAGATCATACCAAAAGACCCAGAGAATGCCATACTACATATGAATATAGGAAGTTTAAATGCTAATGAGTTATTGGTATATATATATATAAACACACTATAACTTTGCAGTCAAAATAATTATAGCAAGAAACTGGAAGTCTCCATCCCTATTTAAATTGGAATCATTGAACAACCAAGTCCAATTCCAATTAAAAATGGAAGCTTCACTTCATAGAGCACAATGATTAGATCCATGGGATCAATGGAATTGTGAACTATGGAATAAAAAATATGCGATATGGGTAATATATATATATATATGTATATATATATATTTTATTTTTTTATTCTAGAAGGGTTATTCAGTGAATCCAGTGAATCCAAAGGGAATTTCCAATTTAAAGGACTTCAGCTTAATGAAGTGGTCTGGGTACCAGGTCCAGCTAGGATTAACCCTTTCTGCTGTAAACATAGCCGTTTCAGAGAAACGGCTATGTTTACTTTAGGGTTAATCCAGCCTCTAGTGGCTGTCTCATTGACAGCCGCTAGAGGCGCTTCCGTGCTTCTCACTGTGATTTTCACAGTGAGAAGACGCCAGCGTCCATAGGAAAGCATTGATAATGCTTTCCTATGAGACTGGCTGAATGCGCGCGTGGCTCTTGCCGCGCATGCGCATTCAGCCGATGACGGAAGAAGAGGGAGGAGAATCCCAGCACCGAGGGAGCCCGGCAGGGGAAAACAGGTATGGGATTAACCCCTTCCACCCCCCTCAGTGCCACGGGCACCCTCAGGGCACTATAGTGCCGGGAAAACGAGTATGTTTTCCTCGCACTATAGTGGTCCTTTAAGGCCCGAAGTAGCTAAAATTAAAGAATTGTTGACTTGGAACATTTACCTAGTTAAGATATTTTTGCCTAAAGGTGGAAGGCTGAAGATTCAGACTATTCTTACTGTAGTGAATTATCCTGTTTCTGTCCATTTTCTGTAAACATTATTAGAGTGAGAGTCAACTCCAAAAAGTAAATAAATATAATTGTTTATTTTCCATTACTTCTAAAGCTCTGTATAAAATTTTAATGAGAGCTGAACTTTGCACCATTCCCTGACAACTAAGCCTTTTTCACAAAATGTATATGTTTTTGCCAAGATTGAATACTGTCTAAGCATAATAGATTAATAGAGTGTGCATGACATTTTTTCATGTGCACACATCTGGCACATTTGTTCCCCCGGTATCAGAGTCAAGATGACAGATGATCAGTCACAGAAAAGGGGCACAAATCTGTATATGTGGTACAATCATCGTGGAACTAATGAAATAATCTGGCTGATTCCATTAGTTTTCTCGATGATCGCTTAAATTTATGATGTTTATCTACTTTTCTCTTAGCAGTACGTTTGTACTTTAAATCACTTTTGCAGAATTTCAAGAGTAAAGAGAAGTAAATAATTATTAATAAAGATAAAAGTTGAGGGTTTATTTGTACTTTTATTTGTTTAAAGGGACATGTATCACTTGACAATTCTGTTTTTTTTTATTTAAATTCTTTATTTTTGAAGTGCATTGTTTATCACAGGTTCAGCATTCAATAGGTATAAAGCAATATCTATAAAACAGTCATCAATGAAGAGTTGCAATTCATACCTAGTTGCAAACATTTTTTTTTTTTTTTTTTTTAATGAAACAAGCTAAAAGAGAACTAGAGGCCTTGTATAGGCTTTGAAAGTAGCTATGAGACTTATGCCTGGCAATCAGGTAGTTTTGGTACCCTAGTGGCAGGGTGGTAATCACGCCTGATGGGGGAGTCGTATCACGAGTTTTGTTTAAGTAGGCATTACCAATGCGTAAAGATTAATATATGTACATGCTGGAGTAGGTTGAGCGTATGATGCAGGTGCTGGAGTGGTGAGGAAGAGAAGTAGCTTATACGGTGAGCCCGGGGTAGGGTCAGGCAACGTCCTCGAAGGGCTAGTGGGTTGGGGGCTAAGCATCCTGATTGTTAATCCCTAACCTATTGGGTGATGGGGGGCAAGGAGGGGAGTGCACCATAGTGAAGCAGGACTCTACAGAAATCTGCAGCGCTCCCATTTTGATTGTGTTGAGTTAAGACTTGGTTATACCGCTTGAATTAGGGAGGCATCCAATTGCTGTACACAGTACGTGGTAATAAATAATATAAAACAAATAATATAAAAGTAACAAGAATAATCATCAACATAAGCATATGTTAAATCGGACATTCTGAAGTTTGTGATTCCTTGGCAGTAGGAAATTCCGGGTCTTCTGATGGTTGTGGGTACTGTTATCAGTCTTCATCAAGGTGGCAGTGCTCGCAGGCCTCTTGTCTGTGGAACAAAGGGGGTGATATTTGCTGGATCCCAAGTTGCCCCTGATTGCTGTTCAAGCTGGCTAGTGTGTGGGAGAGTAAGTCCGAATGTGCTCAGGAAAGCCAGGGCTTCAGCCATAGAGTTAAGAGTATGGTAAGTCCCAGAGTGATTCACCAGCAAAGATCCATTGATTCCCCATCTGTAGGCCATACCTGCTGCATTTAGTTGTGTAGTGACTGGGCCGTAGGATTTTCACTGCATCAAGGTTTCTCTCGTGAGGTCCTGAAAGAATGTGAGGGTGTACTCTTCGAACCGTAGAGGCGTTTTACCTTTCAGAGCATTCAAGATTTGTATCTTGTCCTGTACCGTTGTGCAGCGCAGGATGACATCTTGGGTCAGGTTTTTGCTTCAGGGGCACAGTGCTGGGGACACATTATACCCTGTCTATGGTTGGCTTTTTTACTGCTGCATGTGGTAGTACGCTGGCCACAAGGCACCTAGTATAATGCAGCAGTTCCTCTGCTGAGATAGTGGCAGGGATGCCCCGTATTTTGATATGAGTTCGGTGCTGGCGATCCTCCATGGTCGTTATTTTAAATGATAGGGCACTGTGATGATCCTGGAGTTGTTGGACAGAGGCTTGTAGTGTGGTGAAATTGGTTTGTAAGTCACCCAGTTTCTCCTCCGTATCTTGCACCTGGTTTGTAACAGCTTGTACTGCGGTCTTAAGGACGGCGGAATCAGCCGCTAAAAGCTTGTGTATTTCGGCCAATAGGGCTTTAAGAAATGTCTGGTGATAGGTGCCAAGTTGTCAGGGAGCTCAGAGGTAGTGGACCCCATTGCCTGTGGAGGTGTTGGCCCTGTTGTCCCTGTATCCAGCGCTCCTGGGTCGGGGTCAGCTGCTGGCGGATCTTCCGCGGGAGTCGGTCTATTCTGTTTGGGCCTCTGGAGCATGGCCCCGATGTCTCTCTTTTCTCAGCAGCGGCGTGTGGCTTCTGCGATCTGCTCCCCTTATTGGGCATGTTATCTTGGGGGACCGGCGGGGCGGGAGATGCATTAGCCTCTGCTCTGTCCGCTGAGATGCTGCCCAGGCGGGCCTCGAGGTCTGGGAATGCTGAGGGAAGGTGAGGTCCGGTGCCGCCTCTGCTGCTTTTGGGTTTGAAAAAAAAGGATCAATGGGTGACGCTTTCCTTGTAGAGTCAGGCTAGGCTTGTTAAACTACCGGATTGGCTTCAGAATTTTAGATATATATTGGCTTGTTAGATTTCTTGAGGAGCTGCTAGAAATAGCGTCTGATCAGGCTGGATTGCAGGCTCCTTCCCCCGACAATTCTATATTTTATGGCACCGGGAATAACATGTAAACAAATATTTAAACCAAACAAAGGCAAGAAAAACTTTGAATAGTATGTAATAAATGTTTATATACTTGGTTAGATTGCATTGCTGGGCACACCACTCAGCTAAGGGAGTTTCTTCAGCCTCCCCTTACCCACCCATCTCAGTTTTAGACTAGTCCACTAATGATAGAAACAGAGCACCATTGTGCAGCAGCAGGATAGAGAAACCCAGCCCCAGAGCATGCACTGTGTAAATCACACTGATTAGGATACCTCTCTTTTTCCAATGTCAGGATTTTGAAAGGTGAAGTTATCTACCAACTCTACATGTGTGATTCTGTCATGCATGCCTAATGCCACTTTTCCAGCATTTCTAAGGATAGAACACTAGTAGGTTAGATCAGTGCCCCCCAGGGGTGGGTGTGAAAGTTATATGAAATAAGGAAACAGGTAAATATGAAAAATAAAAATCATATTTAACTGCTTTTTTCCAGTCTGCAGAACGAGCCAATTGTCTTATTCAAAGATAACGCTTTTGAATGACACAATTGTCTCAAGTTGCATGTCCCTTTAAGAAGCATGCTTACTGTTATATGTTTACTGTTTGGAATAATCTACTTTGTGAGAATCGTGTGCTTCATATACTAATAGTGAAAAATAAGAGTTGAAGTTAACCCTCAAATACAGTACTTTTATCTTATAAATACATTTCTGGAAATCTACCCCACGCAGACAAACCAGAATAAAATAGTAACCGGTTTGTTTACCATTCCAGGTTAAGTTTTAGTTACGCTGCAAAACAGCATAGGTTAATAAGTAAATCCTTGATTTAGTATAACCAGATGAGCAATGTTCTAGCTGTTGTCTCATTTTATCTATTCTTATCTAATCTAATCTAATCATTTTATCTTTCATAAAGTTTTTCTGTTTTTTGCTAGATCTACTTTCAATATGGCCCAACTCTTAGGTAAAGAGACACTATAGGCACCCAGACCACTACCTCATTGAAGTGGTATGGTTGCACTGTCCCTGTAACCCTTTTTAGGAAACTGCAATATTTACCTTGCAGGACTAAGATAGGTGCCTCACCGCACATTAGACCCCCCTTTGGAGGAGGTGGTGCGCTGACCAGGCACCAAAGGACATCGGCTCTGAATTTCGGTGAGTAAATAAAGGATTTTAAACCCTTTCTGTGCCACGAGGGGATGGGGGATACAGATCCCCCCTTTAAACCTAAAATTCTAAACCATAAGAAGAATTAGTGTGGGTTATGAAATAATAAATGTGGGTGTTTGCATATGGTTTGTTTACTGATTTCCCATTACAGGCTAACATGCAATAACAGAGGCAGCAAAGCATCGTGGGAATTTCAGATTTGCATTGGTCTCTTGAGAAGCCCTTCCTAAAGGTGTGTACTCACCCAGAAAGGGGTGGGTTCACCGAAATTACTATTGGGACAGTCCTGCCGAAATCGGGAAGGATGGCAGGCATGGATATACAAGAGCTGGGAATCTACTTTTAGGCCACCATTCTAAAAAGTAATTGTGAAGAACTATATTGTTTTGTGAATAACTAATAAATTTAATTTCACATTTTTATGAAATAAAGCAATATAGAAAATATAATCATGTTGAGATTTTAAAATAACAAAATGTTATTTTGTTGAGAACTAGCCTTACCCTGTCCTTAAAGGGATTCTCCAGTGCCAAGAAAACATATTAGTTTTCCTGGCACTGCTGGAACCTGTAGTGCCCCTCTCCCTCCCACCCTCCATCCCAAGTTGCTAAAGGGGTTAAAGTAGGCTTCGCCTACTCGCCGCCTACTCTCCTCCCCCGCCGACGTCAGCCCCTCACGCACATTAGACCTCCCCATAGGAAAGCACTATTCAATGCTTTTCCTATGGGGATTTCGGCGATGCTGAAGGTCCTCACATAGCGTGAGGACGTCCAGCGTTGCTTAAAACACTTTTCATGTTCTAAGAACATGTATGTCCCTATAGTGGCTGTCTGATATGCCGACGACATGCTCTTCTTTGTCGAAGAAGCCTCTACTAACAGTGCCCAATTTACATTATGAATTTGACCTATATGGGTCTCTCTAAAATCTAAAGCTCTATATTCCTAATTTAGATATATCCTCACCAACCCTGTTCCCTTGGCCAAGTGCTCCTCTCATGAATCTTCATTCTATTTCAACTCTTGTACTTTCTTCATTCCCCATTCTCATCCCCTCCTCATCTTGAAGCTCGTCTCTGGGACGAGTTAAAGAGCTTGCCTTACCTCTGCCTTCACCAGCCAACCCATCCCTGGCTAAGTGCCAATTTCATTACTTGCATTTGCCCCATTTCATTCTAGCTCACCTCTGTCAGGAACACCTTCACAGACCTCTAAAACCTTCATGGAGGTATTTAGGAGCTGTACAATTTGCTCATGAAAAATTATCCTCTTCTGACACCCAGGTACATGTGACACTTGGAAGATGCGATAGAGCGAGTTTTCAGCGAGGAAAGGTGGACACTATTTAAGTGTTCTTGCATAGCAAGACCACTTAATGTTATCTCACATATATATTATTATTATTATTATTATAGCCAAATTTACCACCCTAACTTCTCCCACAGTTTTTACACTACATAGACAGTAATATACCGAAACGTGCGGATTGTTCCTGATTGGATTGCTATTACTTTGTGGAACGTTTTGCCAAATGGTTGTGGCGAAATTGGTCCCATAGGAATGAATGACAAAATGTTCAAAACTAGAGTGGGAGCTGGCAAAAGCTGAAAAATCAGGACATGATTTCTAAACTGCCACCACTCCCTTTTTTTTCAAGCCCACCTACACAAATCTTATATCAAAACGTTCAGCTATCCCTGCTGCCACTAAACATGTCCACGGCTAAGCCATAGTCCTGATAGTTTTCACAATATGACCATTTGTTTGCAACTCACTCCGTCCATTGACATTCATGTGAGGAGAGGTGGAGACAGGAACTTGGATCATTCTATCCCTGTCCAACCTCATACTGTCAGGGAGCAAACACACTTGACACACAACAGACATACTACTGCATACACACACAGCTAGATATATTTTACTGACAGCACCACACTTTCCAAAAATGCACTGATGAAAACTCGGACTGAGTTGAAACGCGTCTGCATGACTGTGATTTTGTGTGTCACCATATGGGACCTGCACAGTTACTTTTAAACTTTTATTTACAATAAATGTAATATTTTTTTATCATCACTTGCTGCTTTTTCCTGCTTCTGGGGGACATCATCCAAGATTCTCCATATAGCCTTCTAAGGCACCCTTGGGCACTATATACAGAGCCTGGCACGGCTCTGGAATTCATGAGTGTATTCTATCACTTTCATATATTTCTTTTTGTATATACAGTCTATACTATGTATCTTTTGTCTTTATAGGATTTTACTACATGGAACATCTTCCATATGTACCTGTATATATATAAGTATCATTATTTCTTATTTTATACACAGGGAGTGGTGTGTGTATTTGGCACTTGTTGCTTTCAATACTCTATTTTATTAGTCATGAGTGCATGCAGTCATTGACACCCAAAACAAATATGGCCATGCCTCCTCTTCACTCACAACAGTCAGCTGCACTCAGACTCTCCTAAACACTCAACCAGCACATATTGTCACACAACACTAAGCTACTACACACATACACTCCGTCTCCACCCAAAACACAAACAAAAAAAGAGCCCTGGCTCTAGGGGGGCCCCAATCTGGCATCTCTCCTTGGGCCCTGGACTATCTTAGTCCAGCTTTGTCATTTAGTAAATGGTCATTTGGACATTATTATTTTTTGGACAATCTTTATTTTTAGATTTTCTGGTAATTCTTTCAAAACAATGGAGTTTGCATAATAACGTATTATTATTGTGACATATTTATACAAGAGAAGTTTGGCATTGACTGGAGATTACAGTACTCAAATAGACAAAGTTAACAGGGGTGCATGAACAAAGTTGGGTACATCTTGTACTTTCTATTTGGCTACAAACAGTAATAAGATTCATCCATATCGAGACAGTAACCCTTTGTAGGACTACCGACCAGTGGCCGTGAATTGTTATGGGTGCCTCCAGTGTACATGCTGCCTCTACACTTGTTTCCCATTAAGCCCCTCCTCTATCTCTCTTTATCTTTTCCTATATTGCTTTTTCCTCTGACTGCACTGTACTTTTAGTTTATAGCAATATAAATAGTGTTTACATTAAAATCGCTATGTAAACAAACAAAAAAATTAGTTAACGGCTGTAAAGTATAGTAATTTACTCTCAGTGGTTCACAACCTCAACAAGGTAAACAGTTGTCCAGCTATTATGGCTTACGACTGGATAACCACTACATGTAGCTATTCCGCAATCCGTGACCGCCACTCGATCGAACAGCATGATTAGGGCCCGGGTGAGCGAAGGCACCGACACAAGGTCCAAGCTGGAATACGAGATAGGAGGGAAAAAAGAGAAAGAGATGGAAGAGTGAGGGGAAAAAACCCACAAACCTATGCATACATTTGTGTAACTCCTTTTTGAAGTTGGCTAGACCAGTAGCCATGCAAGCGTGCTTGTTGCTCACCCTAATCTGTATCACTCCTAAAGGCATTTATCTCCACCTTACCCCCCAACCATCAACCATCAAGAAAGCCTCATGTTTGCCCCGCTCCAGCACTGCCCCCAGTGCCTCTCCTAGCCTAAGTGAAATGTGAGAGAGCCAAGGTGTCATGATCACCAGGGGAACCTAAGCACACAGACGGGACACAACGCATAGTATTGGAAATACCGGTCCTTAGAATGACTGGGCTATGCAAAAAGGGTTGGTCAAAGTACAAGCCAAGGTTAAAGGGAAACAGAGAGACAGAGTAAACATAAGACAAGCCAAAGTTCGGTAACGAAATAAGCAGACAGAGTATAACGTGATATTGGGAAAATCACAGACCACAACAGGGCACTGAGGCAAGGGGGAGGTTAGCTTATACACACACAGGGTGTGTCTGATTGGCTATCCTCCAATTAGTGTTAACTACAACACGTAGGAGGTGTTTCTTCCTTCCCTTGTGGTCTCTGAGGTCATCACTGTGTACCGGGTCACATGACCGGTTCTAGCACATATAGAAGAATGCTGCTCTGGAGCGTGCAGCATTAGAAACACTGTCAGTCTGGAGCACGGCGGGGACAGCTGCACGCCGCAGACAGGGTACAGATGGTGCTGCTCGTGGGGACTGGGTAAGCAAGGCTGCCGCGAGCAGAGTGAAGGCAAGGGACCTGACACAAGGTCTCCATAGCTCGGTCTGTTCTGTCAGACAATACTGCCATCTGCTCCTGGTGTGAAGAGCGTTGGTGGTATTATCCCCACCTAGGATATGCAGGATACTCCAAGGACAATGGTGACAGGAATAGCAGATAAATAAAAAATTAAAAGTAAAAAATTAAGTAATTAAAAATGTAATATTAACTTTAAAATATAAATACTTTATTTTAATATATATATATATATATATATATATATATATATACAGTTGCAAGAAAAAGCAAAAACTTCAACCAAACATTTCCTGTAGTTGCAGATCAGACGTGCACAACGGTCAGGAGTAATTCTTGACCATTCCTCTTTACAGAACTGTTCCAGTTCAGCAATATTCTTGGGATGTCTGGTGTGAATCGCTTTCTTGAGGTCATGACACAGCATCTCAATCGGGTTGAGGTCAGGACTCTGACTGGGCCACTTCAGAAGGCGTATTTTCTTCTGTTTAAGCCATTCTGTTGTTGATTTACTTATATGCTTTGGGTCATTGTCCTCTTGCAACACCCATCTTCTGTTGAGCTTCAGCTGGTAGACAAATGGCCTTAAGTTCTCCTGCAAAATGTCTTGATAAACTTGGGAATTCATTTTTCCTTCGATGATAGCAATCCGTCCAGGCCGTGACGCAGCAAAGCAGCCCCAAACCATGATGCCCCCACCACCATACTTCACAGTTGGGATGAGGTTTTGATGTTGGTGCGCTGTGCCTCTTTTTCGCCACACATAGTGTTGTGTGTTTCTTCCAAACAACTCAACTTTGGTTTCATTTGTCCACAGAATATTTTGCCAGTACTGCTGTGGAACATCCAGGTGCTCTTGTGCAAACTGTAAACATGCAGCAATGTTTTGTTTGGACAGCAGTGGCTTCCTCTGTTGTATCCTCCCAGGAAATCCATTCTTGTTTAGTGTTTTACGTATTGTAGATTCACTAACAGGGATGTTAGCATTTGACAGTGACTTTTGTAAGTCTTTAGCTGACACTCTAGGATTCTTCTTCACCTCATTGAGCAGTCTGCGCTGTGCTCCTGCAGTCATCTTTACAGGACGGCCACTCCTAGGGAGAGTAGCAGCAGTGCTGAACTTTCTCAATTTTTAGACAATTTGTCTTACCGTGGACTGATGAACAGCAAGGCTTTTGGAGATAATTTTATAACCCTTTCCAGCTTTATGCAAGTCAACAATTCTTAATCATAGGTCTTCTGAGAGCTCTTTTGTGATCTTTTGTGCGAGGCATCATTCACATCAGGCAATGCTTCTTGTGAAAAGCAAACCCAGAACTGGTGTGTGTTTTTTTTATAGGGCAGGGCAGCTGTAACCAACACCTACAATCTCATCTCATTGATTGGACTCCAGTTGGCTGACATCTCACTCCAATTAGCTCTAGGAGATGTCATTAGTCTAGGGGTTCGCATACTTTTTCCACCTGCACTGTGAATGTTTACATGGTGTGTTCAATAAAAACATGGCAGCATTTCATTCTTTGTGTGTTATTAGTTTAAGCAGACTGTGATTGTCTATTGTTGTGATGATCAGATCACATTTTATGACCAATTTGTGCAGAAATCCATATCATTCCAAAGGGGTCACATACTTTTTCTTGCAACTGTATATATATATATATATATAACATTTTCATGGTGATGTGTTGGTGTTGATATTGGAAGAATTTGCTCCCTATTTTCTTTCTTTTTTAAATGTATTAAGGCCGTTTGGCCTGTATTTGTGGGAGGGGCTTAAATTAATTCACTCCCCTATATAAGGGACACCCCTTACCTGACTCATATTGCTTGAAGTCAGCATCAGAATGATTTCCACTTCCGGGTCATCCAGACGCCATTTTACCTGATTACTCCATGAGGTTTTTCTAAGCTGATTACTCCATGAGGTTTTTCTCAGGAATCCAGCCACAGGCTTTTCCGGCCTACCACCTTCTTTCTTCAATCCATCGCCGTGGATGGTGTCCAAGTGACTCACAAACCGTAAGTCGACCTACCCGTTACGCCACGCATCAGTCCCACGGCACCATGCACGGGTCAGGTCCTCACTTTACGGCTGCATTTTGTCTAAGTCTGTTCTAAAACCATTGCATGTTCATGCATATTATTCGTTTAAACCCCCTACCGGTCTTTGGGTTTACTACAGGCTTCTTAGACATTATCGCATTTCATGTACAAACCAACAAACCACTGCATTTGCGCCTACACACTGACCCCTACCGGTCATTCGGTGTACTACAGGCTTCTCAGACATTATTGCATTTCATGTACAAACCAACGAACCACCGGATTTTTCACCTACACACTGACCCCTATCGGTCATTCGGTGTACTACAGGCTTCTTAGACGTTTTTTGCATTTTCATGTACAAACCAATAAACCACTGCATTTTCACCTACACACTGACCTTTACCGGTTTTTGGTGTACTACAGGCTAGTTAGACATTATCGCATTTCATGTACAAACCAACTAACCACTGCATTTGCGCCTACACACTGACCCCTACCGGTCATTCGGTGTACTACAGGCTTCTCAGACATTATTGCATTTCATGTACAAACCACTGCATTTTTCACCTACACACTGACCCCTCAGTCATTCGGTGTACTACAGGCTTCTTAGACGTTTTGCTTTTCATGTACAAAACAATAAACCACTGCATTTTCACCTACACACTGACCTTTATCGTTTTTTGGTGTACTACAGGCTAGTTAGACATTATCGCATTTCATGTACAAACCAACGAACCACTGCATTTGCGCCTACACACTGACCCCTACCGGTCATTCAGTGTACTACAGGCTTCTCAGACATTATTGCATTTCATGTACAAACCAACAAACCACAGCATTTTCGCCTACATGCTGACCCCTACCGGTCAATCGGTATACTACAGGCTTCTCAGACTTTATTTCACTTCATAAGCAAACAAACTAACTACAACATTTTCGTTTTTATACTGACTCCTATCTGTCAAACGGTAGGATTAAAGGGTATTTTTAACATACAATCAGCATTTCTGACACCTACTGGTCAACAGCAAAACTGTCTTCACATGTCATATACAATTTATCAGCCAATATAAATTACACATAAGATTGTTTTAAACATAACCATACACCATAAATTAAACTCCAGCACGGGCTCAACTTCCGGTTTAATTCATAATAATTTACATTTCACATCAAGACCAACAGTGGTTATATCAACACTGCCACTTACAGGTCTGTCAAGTACATTGACAATTTTCATGGGGTTTTACAAACACCAAAACACTGACACCTATAGGTCAACAGACAAACAACATTTCACATACCAATCAGTATCCAACTACACTGCCACCTATAGGGCACTCGGCAGATCTCCAGTGCACTTGCATTTTGCAATACCATGTTCACTGACCCCTACCATTCAATAAGACATACAAAAATTCACATAGCAAGTACTATATCAACATTTGGTATAAATACATATATTATTACACAGTAGCAGACGCATCTGTATATACGTAACTGGTAATATAGTTCACATACATTTTTCACAGCACGCTGCTCACACAACAGACTTTCCTCTAGCAAGGGGACATACAACATACAAGGTGGGGACAGACCACTTTTTCACTTGTACATACGGCACTTAATGGGTTAAGATTGATACATATTTAACCAGTATGGCTACGATGTTTAATATTTACACATCACGGCACTTTACTTTTCACATATACTGTACGTATTAAGATAAGCTTGGTCTATGCCATATGGTTTTATCCATTCAGGTTACAGTTACTACTAAAAACCTATACGGATTGTCAGGTTCAATACCATACTACCAGGTACATACACCTGCTCACGTAGTTATCCATCTCTTACCTTCCCTGGAATAGTAATAGTATACTGGCAATTAGGGTTCTAGGGCCCAATAGGTATTACCCCCTTTTTTCTCTGCATTATGCTTCGGTTAGTGGTCCCGCGAGGCCAACACCCCGCCTCACACTCGGAGGCATACACCCCTCGGGCCACTCGTGAGCTAGCCGCCTCGCATTGTATCATAGAGAGGGCCTCACCTGTCACTCCCCTTCCTATTTTCTGATTACTGTCACCGAGAGGCCAACATCCTGCCACAACGTTCGGTGGCCACACAAAATCCCCTCATGCCAAGCATAGATAGAGCCTCTCAAGCCACTTGGCAACTAGCAGGGCCTCACCAGTCACCAAAAACACCAAGCCTAATTGTTTCGCCTTACGGCTTAGCTAGCAAACCACTACAAGACCCCTGGGTACAAATAAGAATTGCAATCTTTATTGTTATTTAAGTATTTCTCAAAAAGATGGTGAAGAATCACCTCTTCCTAGCACCCCAGCTAGAATTGATACACCTTCAAGCAGAGGAGATGTTGCTAGTCCAGCAGCAATCAGATCCTGGACGATCCCACACATTACCACTGACCTAAGGAGGTGACAAATCCCCTACCCTGCTACAGCAAGGAAAGCAGAGTTATTCAAACTCCTCCATACATCAATGGACAACACGGAGGCAGGGGAAGGCCCAGCTACACCAACTCAGGTGACACCCAGGCCATGCTAGCCTCACTCATAAACTCATGAGCCAAAACAAATTATGACAGACTGGCAATCTTGAGTTGGTCACCACAGCCCTCACAAGGTTGGCCTCACGCTACTGTACAACCAGCACCAACCGAAACTCGGTTACCTGGTACAATCAATTCTTATGACACACAAGACTTTAACCCTGCACGTATGATCCCAGCACATTGGGGAAGCAAGGCATATATATGTATGATGATGTATCTGTGATGGTCAGATCCAGGGATTCCAGGTAAATCGGGTACTGACCATCCCTTGGTTGGGTTGGCATTTGGAATATGTAGAGATGTTTATTTGTGCAGGTACCCATACAGAAGGGATTTTCTCCCAAACAAATGGCCGAGCACTCTCAGGCTTCAGGTACCAGCACCTCTGAACTACCAGAGACAATTGATCTGAGTAGTTGCATTGCATATAGACTGTTGCATATATGTTCAAATGGTTCAGGGCACATGACAAACCATGTGTCCCAATACAACTTACAAATAACGTACTCACCATCTGTACACACCAATGCATTTTTAACACTACTGACTCACCACTTCCAGACTTGTAGTAGATTTACTAAAGCTCTGGAGCTTCAAAGGGCTCCCATACAGGTATCATAAATACACCTTCAAGGAATATAGCATGCCCTCACTTACAGTCAGCACAACAGAACCACTTACATGGCATAAAATGGGCAATCCTTTCCCCGCTCAACTTTTGGGCTACAGATTAGCCTACTATCGATATTCGCAGATACTCTGTGCTGGTTATGATAACATATCCAGAGGCCTTACAGTCATACACTATCTAGAAGACTTCTTGTTAATCAAAGATAACAGCAGCTTAGTCTGGTTCACCACTTGGGCGTCCCAGTACCCCATAAGAAACAGAAGGCCAAGACACTATCATCACATTACTGGGCATACGACTTGAGTCGGCATCCATACACGCAAGTTACCACAAGACAAATAGGGAACATTCTCAACTACATCAATCACTACCTCCTGCTTAGTACTTACAACTGCAAGGAACTACAATCCCTTCCAGGTTCCTTAATTTTGCCATGCAAATCATACCACAAGTCCACACTTTCACATCCAGAGTACTTTCCCCTTTTTTCCACACTTCCAACATGACGATCAGAGGATGTCCCCAGACACCCCAGCAACAGCAGACCTGCACATGGGGGGGGATTTCTTAACCACTTGGCATGGTAAAAGCATGTTCCTTTCAGGATTGTCTGACACTTCTCCAACCAGATGGTCAGACACGGCGTCTACCACGGGTTTGGCAGCGATCTACTGGGAACCATTACTTTGGAGCTGTTGGCCATGGCATCCAGGTTTGGAAATTTGTCCACCACCTCAGCCCCATTGTAGCAGCTGCTGTGGCATGGGGTAAATCATGGTCAGGCTCATCAATCCGTTGTTACTCAGACAACTAAGCACATGTCATATCAACAAACGCCACTACTCATCCATAAGGTCATGATATTTCTGGGGAACTCACTTGGCAACTTATCACATTTCTTTTACTTTCATGTACCAGGCGGGGGTATACATTTCTGCCGACAATTGTCTCATTTATATTCCAGGCATGTTCATCATACGCTTCCTACAGCCGCACATACAGTCACGGCCACTCTTTCGTTCCAGAGACAAAATCATGGATTAGACATACTCATGCAGCATAGCATGCACTATCCCACCTAGCACTTTCGTCCCATACTTGTAGAACGCATAACACAGCTTTTCACCTGGCTTAAAGAATCTCATTGGAACACGACATAGCTCAACCTGTGTCATAACATTTCTCCTAGGTTTTGCTTCTTTTTGCCACCTTAAACCTAAAATATCTCACACACCATTAATTATATATTTTACAGGCATTCAACAACACAGAATAACCTATGGCCAAAACTACCATAACTTCAGGCTGTCATACCAGACAAGAATATACTCAGAGGTTTTCAGGAATCCGTTCCCCAATGTTCCTCTCAGAGATTACCAATAGCCATCCAACTTTTCATCCTTATCGGACCTATTAGATCTACAACCATTCAATTATACTACCAAGTCGGCCATTACCAGCCATGCACATTGCCTTTTATGCCTTTCTCAGGCCAGAGAATCCACTACCATCACCACCACTCAGACACATCATTGTCTTTAACGATCCCACGTATGTAAACACATATATCATTACCTATTGGCTCTACCACATTCCGAAACGAGTCAACACGCATCAACAGTAGAGATAACATACTATCCTACCCACAATAAATGGTGTCCACTTTCGGTTCTAGATTCCTACCTTCAAAATCCTTCCAGGAATTAAATACTGTAATGCATTTAAGTAAATGTCTGGTTAATTTGTATATATTTGTTGACTGTATTAAATCTTTGATTATTCATTTTTGCCCTCTTTATTTACAGGCCTACCGTATCGTCGGTCTCGGCACACCACAACCGACTTGCTCCCTTTATACTATCCTACGCTTATGCTGGATCCTTACTCCATATACGGCTATTTGCCCCTTACACAAGTATTAAGGCCGTTTGGCCTGTATTTGTGGGAGGGGCTTAAATTAATTCACTCCCCTATATAAGGGACACCCCTTACCTGACTCATATCGCTTGAGGTCAGCATCAGAATGACCCTCCCACCCACTCCTCATTTCAACACTTTCTCTTTTCTTTCCATTTACTTTACTTTCTTACTCCTTGGTGGGCCCTCTTTATTTACAGGCCTACCGTATCGTCGGTCTCGGCACACCACAACCGACTTGCTCCCTTTATACTATCCTACGCTTATGCTGGATCCTTACTCCATATACAGATATTTGCCCCTTACACAAATATATATATATATATATAAATGTAGTGTTAATATTCTATTTTTTTTATTACTTTATTTTTTATTTATCTGCTATTCCTGTCACCATTGTCCTTGGTGTATCCTGCATATCCTTAGTGGGGATAATACCACCAATGCTCTTCACACCAGAGCAGGACATTGCTCTGGAGATTGTAAGTAGGATACCACCATTTTACTTTCACTTTGTGTATGTATTTACTACACTATAAGACCTCTCTCTATTGTGTTTCCACATATATATTGGATAACAAGAACTACAGTACCACACATATCCGTAGACAGGAATTGTACCGTCCAGGCGAATAACAGCAGAGTTTTTAGCAGCTCAACCAAGTGTGAGTTACACTTTAAAAAGTCCAAATTATTACTTAAAATTTCACTATTTTTTGTCCATTTCTGCTTCCCTTTAAGGTTACAGAAGTTACCCATCGCTATACATATTTAAATTGATGTTAATATACCTCTGTATATATATGGATAGATGGCTTGGCACTCACCCTTCCTCCTCATATAAAAGTAAAGATTCTTGCCCAGGTGCAATCGTTGCACGTTGAAAATATGGTGCACGTTGAAAATATATAAAGTACAATAAGAAGAGATGCACTCTGCGGTCTTCAATAAATAAACTGTTATTTAATCCATACAGGAATTAACATATAGATTAGATCGACGTTTCGACCCGTTCGGGTCTTCCTCATATATTTTTGCACATTTGCACCATTCTGGGGCGCAGTTTATCATTCTGCCACAATTGGCTGGTTTTGAGTCTAGATTTACGGTTATTCCAAACGTACGTTATTATTGCAGATAGCTTGAGGGGTATTGTTTGAAACAGATCAAAGCTTTTGGTAAGAGTGTAATGTTGACGGCATTGCAGCATCCGAACCAGGACACCTGTGGGAGGGACCAAGCTTGTAAGTCAGCTTTTAGTCTATATAACAGTGGCTAAAATGTCTTGTGGTACAACAAGGACAAGTCTGACGGGATATGCACCCCAAGATACGTGATGTGTGAGTGGCACCACTTAAATGGGAAGTTGCCTCGCAGGTCCGCAGTCACAGCATTCTCCAGTGAGACATTCAGTATTTCGGATTTATCTGAATTTATTTTTAGATTGCTCAACCTGCCGTAGGTTTCTAGTAATTTTAACATTATTGACTAACCCTGTAAATATGATCTAGAAAGTTACATTATGTATTTTTAAATTATTTTAATTATAAAGCCTATTAAATGGTGGTTCATCACAAGTAAAAAAAATTAAAATAACATACTAATTATGGTAGATTTTTAGTCTTTTCTGAGCAAATAACTCACAATGGCAGTGCAGCTTTGATTACAAATGTTTCTTTTTCATTTTAGATCTTCTAAGCATGGCTAAGAGTGATAGGAGTACATGTGTACATGTGATGTAGTGTGAAAGTTTTTGTGTCAGTTCTGATTAACCAAGAGGTTTTATTGAACAAATTGATAAATAGGCAACTTTCATCACAGCTACCAAAGGCATATGCCTAGAAATAGAGGATATGCTTAATGGGCAAAACATATTTGGTCCATTTACACCCCATATAAAGGACAAGGTGAAGGTTTGGGGCAGTAGCGTTACTACCACGGTTGCAGGGGTTGAACACTTGGGGGTGGGAGAGACACATAGAGGGGTTGGGTGAGTGGGAGAGACACTGAGGGATGGGGAGATGAGAAAGAGACACATGGAGGGGCTGGGTGTGGCAGAGATACATGGATGGTACTGGGGAGAGAAACAGAGTGGATGGGGAGAGACACATAGAGGGGCTGGTGGATGGGAGAGAGACATTGGGGTGAAAGAGAAACATTGAGCGGGTGGGAGAGACACATGAAGGGGCTGCAGGGGATTGACATCTGGGAGGGTCGGAGAGACACATGGAGGGGCTGGGGGGAATGAGACATTTGGAGGTTCTTGTGTGAGATGAGACACATGGCATGGCTGGGTGGCAGTGAGACACACGGAGGGGCTAAGGGTGATGAATGAGACACATGGAATGGGTGGGGTGGGAGAGACACATGGAGGGACTTGGGAGTGAGACACATGGAGGGGCTGGATGAGACATATGGGGGGGCCTCAGGGCACCGTGGCCGATTATTTCTAGTTATGCCTCTGGTTTAGGGTATAAGTGTCAGTGATCAGGAATTCTAAAGTCATATCTCTACTTGGTACCAATCTGTGCCACAAGTAGTATCTAGTAGTACTTCTTATATCTCATATCCCATCTGAAGAACCAGAAGCCAGCTAGTTGACAGTTGGGATGCATAACTCTTAGCATGGGAGAGGCCAACAGAACAGATACTTCAAGCACATGGAGCTGAAGAGATATAGCCAGAACAGTCACTAGTGTAAAGTAGAACTAGCATGTAAACCCAAAACTGCTACATATTTGGAAACTAGAAACTTTTATTATCAAGGGATTCTTCTGTTGAACAGAATCTGTCATTTGAGTTGGCACCTAACTACCTTTGTGAATAATTTGTTGAATTATGTTCTTGGAAGTAGTGTGTACCTAAAATGATAAAAGCACATTTGTTTTTCATTCTTTGCTGAGGCATTTATTCTGTGTTATGCACTAGTTGAGCATTATTTACAAAGCTGCTGTGTAGACCTAATATTAAAGTCTTACCGTAACGTCGGGTTTATTTGTAACAGATACAAGGATGGCATTTTACCAAAGACATGGTGTTCAAAATGCCCTTTGGCCAATGTACTTGGGGAAAGTTGAATCGGATCTAATGTTGCACTCACCATTATTTATTGAGTTAATATTATACCTAAATTAATTATAAAAAATCTTCTTATATAACGTTGAGTGCTACACAGCTGGGTTTGGGATATAAACATGGTTTTTGGATGGACCATGAGGTAAATTTCTAATTTCTAGAGTATTTAAGGCATTGAAATAAACCTATTGCTTCATATTGTGCCTGAGTTTCTAGCAGGCATTTTGTTAAAAATGTTTGTTGAAAACAGAGAATCACCTTACAATCAATTTTGTAAAGAGTGATTTATGGTCAGAGAAGCTAATGTCTACTTGAACAGTTGTTTACAAGAGCAATATGGGCGTATGTAAGTCATAAAATGGAATAGAGGACTGTAAGATGAAAAGAGGGGGTAGAACGGTGGAGCACAACTGTGGAATGTGGAGGTACAGAAGTCATAAAATAATTAAGAGACTGAAGGAAAAGGTTGAGTCCAAACAGGATCTGACACCTCAGGAGAGACAGAAGGGTGCAGTTAAATGAGAAGCTGTCACTTTACTTTAATGTGATGTTTACATGTTCCTATAATTAACAAATGTTTTTGTGAGGTTTAAAAAAATGAATGAAATGTAAAATTTCACTCTGCCATGCAACTAGACGCCTCCATCTTAGTTCCCTGTCAATCATTGTTATAAACTTGGTACTTTCTATCTAGCAGTCAGCATAGAGAGAGCATATAGAGAAGAAGAGAAACGAAACCATGTTAAAATGATAAATCTTTAATACAAATTTAAAAAAAAAGCGTATCTGTTGACAAAGAAAGAATTAACACAATTTTATAGTGTTTACAGTGTTAATTCCAGTGTAAGTTCCCTGTTAAAAATAAAAGACGTTACGAAGATGTGGTGTCACGGATAGACATGGGATCACAAAATGGCAGTGTGTCACAAATGGGAGATAGAAGATTATAATCAAGAGGGTGACCATGAGTAGAAAAGGGAGGGCCACATACAGGGAAGATGCCATAGAGGCCAAGAAGTGTAGTGCTAATAGGTCAAGGAGCCACAAGTGAAAAAAAATCAAGTATACGTATCAAGCCAGAAATTAAAAGTAATCAATGGATTATCAACAATTTATTGGTATATAGAAGGTTGAAGGGTAACCTGAATGGAGTAACCTAAAAGAGAGGAAATATGTATAATTATCTCAATATGGTGACCTCATGGAATGTAGTCTCAAACTTTTATCTGTAGAGGGCAGTGTTATCCATTTTTCAACCGCATGGATTACATCAGACTAAACACAACTTATTTTAACAGCAACAGGCTGACATTATTTTGTCTGGCAAAGTGCAGACAGAGCTGTTCGAGGCCCAAATGTAAATGATTCCTATTCTGCAATTTATCATTGAATTAAATAAATCTATTTTTAGCTTCTGAGGTTCTCCAAGTGGTTTATAGAAAATGGAACTACAGAGTCAGGAAAAAATATATATATATATATTTTTTTAAAGTGGACATGTTTGCTTAATATACAAGCTTCCTGGAGATCTTAAGAAAATTGTTGGGAGATTTCTCGGAGGTAGTTAAAGGGCTAATACTGGAAGAATGTCTATTAGAACTACAAACAGATAAAAAAAAAAAAAAGAGTTTGCTGAAGGAGCATAATTGAAAAATAAAACATATAAGTGCTAACTTGGAACCTTGCATGTTGAAAAGTATACAACTTGGAAAAATAAAAGGTCCTACACTCCCAGTCCTTGAAGGATTGGAGAAACTTACTGATAAGTTAAAAATTAAAGTCTTTAATTCATCTTCTTAAAAACAGTAAGCCACATAATCACACAACGCATAGAGGAGCATCCCTTATTTGTTTTGTCTGATTTACTTGACTTACTGATTTTAAGAAATAAAATGTTTTTTTTTCACGTTCTGGTACGTTTTTATAATTCTTGCAGTGCTGGGAGTATGGAATGATTATCAGAGTGGGTTCGGACCATTCAGAGATCAGGCTCCCTTAGTTTGAACCCAGCGCCCCAGTGTCCTGCATCCTAAATCCAAGTATTTTAACAGGGAGTGTAGGCACCTATGGTCCCCTTATCAGTCATACACATGTAGCCAAGTACCTACTCTGCCAATAGGACATTTTGCCCTGCAAAGGAACCTGGTTTTACAAATTGGGCTAGAAACATGATGGTCTGACCAAACCAAACCAACTTATAAAATTGGAGGTATTGTACAGAGATGCTCCTAGGTTACATGGCACCTGAGGTGGAAACAAAATGTTGGCAAGCCCCCCCCCCCCAAATCCAAAATGTAAAAAAAAATTGGGTCTTGATCTGCACGTTTGTTAGGGAAAGTACACATAGTGCCATTCATATACACATACACATTTGTATATATATATATGCACATTCATAAACACACATACTTACATTCATGTACACACACATTCATATATACACACACATGGACACATATGCGCAGAGATATACATACACAAACAGGCACACAAACACACAGACTCAGACATACACACATAGACCGTGATATAGACACATGGACACATACACAGATGCACATTGATATACATACACACAGACTCGCACACAAACACACACATGCACACATACTCTCATACACACAGACACATTCAAATACACACACAGGTTGATATACACACACTGACTCATACACACCTATATTCATATACACACTCATACACACAATTTTTGTTTTGATAAATAATATTGTTATTTTTTTTAACACTGCGGTTCACCCAGCCTCCTTGCTGCTGAGAGGGAAAGAGCTGTAGTTGAACCTCATCCCTGGTGTCCAGTGGGGTGCATCATGGATCGCTCTTCATAGCTCCCTGCAGCTCTGTACTGTAGCCAGGGCTGAGATGGCTTCAAATCTCGGCTCCAGCTGCAGGACAGAGCTGCAGGGAGCTGAAATCAGTGTAAAGAGTTCCCAGAAGCCCTCTCGGTGCACTGCACTGCAAACATCCACAGCAGAGCCTTAAAGCAGACACATGCAAGGTGCTGCTACGTAGGTGCCTGCTCAGCAGGGTGCACTGTGTACCCCCCTTCCGCCTTTAATCTTGGCTGGACTGTCCCCACTTTAGAAGTTCAAAAAGGACTAATGGAAAGCCTACATAATTTGTAGATGCAGAAGAATAAAGAGAGGAAAAATTTAAGGTGAACACATAAAAAGGCTAAAATCTCTCAGGTCCAATCATAAATTACACAGGGTCTGCACATGGCAGAGGTGCAGACCAGAAGCTCTCTGGGGCTATGAAAGGATAGTGCTCCTTCTTTGGGTCAGCACTACCCTCACGGGCCGGCCCATAGATCCGTTGATGTTCTCTGTTGGCCTTGGCCCTTGACCATCAGGGCCTAGTGCATGTTTGCCAACTTTAATCGATGTCAAGACCAAACCTGACTATGTCTCTCTACTGAGACTGTTTTAAAGAGCCTTAAGGTTGCAGTCCTTTATGAATGTCCAGAGTCCCATGTTGGAGACGCATGGGAGACACAACTATGCCTTTGCTTTACTTCTGGAGGCACAGTATGTCCGTGTGAATTGACCATGGGAGGTAACAATTCACTAGAATTAGAAGCATATATACATGATGGAATATTTGATTGCATGCATGTTATACCATACAGTAAGTTTCTATTTATATGTAATATGCCCTTCATCACTACTTTATATGTATTTTCTCAGTTAGAAATCTGCAAGGATGAGCTACTGAACCGACAGGTCGCATCTTCAGAGGGCTCCTGGCGAAATCGGCTTTAAAGTCCCAAAATATTGGAAAATCACCCCCAAAAAAGCACGCTAACTACCCACATAAGAAGCAGACATGGGCAGGAAAAGTAAGAAGCCCAAGCCCGACCCACCCCGACCGGGCGCCAGCATAGGAGACCTGTGGCGGCGAGTGCATGGCGCACACGAACCGGACATGGCCGCCTACATGGAGGGCATCGAGGACTCCGACGACTTGCTCTCTGAGTCGGAGGAGCTATACCAGCCCGTGACACAGGCATCGGAGAAGCCCAACCCGAAGCCTGCCAAGCCACTTGACACAGCCCCGGCCCGAAATGAGAGAGCTGCTGGCGGAGCTTCGCCAGAATATCCAGGAGGACGTGGCAGGTATGCGGAGAGACATACAAGGCCTCACAGACCGCATGGAAACTGCGGAGCAAACCTCCAACACGCACACAGGGCAAGTGGCCACACTCCAACAGGAGATGGCCCTACTACAACAGAAACACGCGAAAATGGAGCAGGCCATGGCTGCTATGGAGGACTCACGACGTGCACAGAACCTTAAGGTACGGGGCATCGCTGACTCAGTCCCGGACTCTGAGCTCCCCCACCTAGTGCGGCGCCTGTTAAACACGATACTGCCGCCAAAACAGGCCAAAGGAGTAGGCCTTGACGGCGTGTTTAGGCTCCCTAAACCACCGACGGCCCCACCAGCAGCAACCAGGGATCTGATAATACGATTCCAGAAACGACAAGACAAGGACGCAGTCATGGCCGCAAGCAGGGGCACCGCACCGCTCAGCTTCGAGGACATGTCGTTGACATTTTATTCAGACTTCTCTAAGGGGACTATGGCCTGGTGCTCTACCCTGAGGCCTTTTACCGCCTTGCTCCGTGAACATGACTTTAGATACAGATGGCGCTCACCGCACAAACTGCAAGTGTGCCACGGAGACGCCACATACCTCATAGCGGACCTACGGGAGGCGGAGACCCACCTCCAAGCCTTGGACTTACCGGCAGACGCCATGAAGCGACACCACGCAACCTACAAGCCGCACAGATGGAACCCGGCTACCTCTAGGCCCTTCGTTCCGGGTGGATCCACCAGCGCTGCACAGACTGGAGCCAATACCTGAGAGCTCCCGAGGGACTGCTAGGCCTTACTGGCCACTAATACCATACCATTGCATTGCTTTTCCCTTTCATAGGCTTATTGCAGTCGCTCAGCTTTAAATTTGTATATAGTTATTTTTAATTTATTTTTATATTTTGTGTTTTTTGGTGTTTTTATTATTCTTGCCTATAATAGCATATGTATGTGCGGATAACTTTAACTGGATAGGCTTTTGTGAACCGTGCTCCCCAAACAATGGCCACATATGCCTGTGCACTAACAGCCAGACCCCACTAGTCTTCATGACACTCACCCTTGGGCTCACACTCTAGGCCTGAACTATCCACATACTACACATGCCCACACCCTATTCCTTCGTACGACTAATGCCTAGTAAATGTAACGAGATTGAACACACAATGCTTAGCTTATTTAACGCACTAATTTTTAATAGCAGATGTTTCCTCAAAATAATGTTAATAAGCTACCTTATCGCTATACTAAACGACAGGGGGTACTCTGGCATTAACATTTACGCACCTACTAAGTTTATGCAGCACTGTCTCAATGTATTTTTATTTTGTTATTATTTTGACTCTACGTACGTATACGCTCGCAAACCGTACTACTGGATATTGCTATAACAAAGCTTAATATGTATAGCCACCCTAGCTACTGCCTACTTAACTAAACCCTAGCAACGGTCAACACTTGTTTTATTACCTTTTTAAAATTGTGCATGACCGATAGGAACATCCATAGGTTACCCGGTATATCAAGCTACTGTCTACGCATTATCTCAACAAAACTTAAAAATTTGTGCCGCATATTCTTATGTCATGTTTTTTTTTTTTTTTTTTTTTGACAATCTTTATTTTTATTTTGTTTTGGATAGCATAGCAAGAGGTATTACAACCATGGCAAGTAAAAACATGACATGAGTACAGTTCACCAAACTTATAACGGGTGTACATCAGAAAGTCCAGGGTAGGAAGATTTAGTTAATGGGAGACTTCGTAAGATATTACGTGTGCCATATACGCACTGCTGCTTATACATAACTTGTTAACCCCTAGTACAGTCAAGGTGGTAGGGCTTTCGTAGAGCTTTTGCCGGAGTCCCCTGCGAGATATTCCAGGCTATTAGTGTGTCTGCGCAATGTTAGTGATACAAAGTTATAACAAGCAAGAACAGAACATGAGTACACTTCACCAGTCTTAGAACAGGGGTATGTCGGAAATTCCAAGGGTAGGAAGTTTTAGTTAATAGGGGACAGCATAAGATATTGAGTGCGCGATATATTCACGGCTGTTTATACATAGCTTGCTAACCCCTAGTACAGTCAAGATGGTTGGGTTTTTGTAGAGCTCTTGCCGGAATTCCCTGCGAAGTATTTCAGGCTATCTGGGTTTCTATGCAAGGTTTATGATACAATGTTATACCGTTATGAAGCCGCATGCGGCTCTCAGCCTATTTCACTTTGATTCGGTGTCACAATTCACACCAGTAGTTCCCCCCAGTAACATGTGGGACTATCCGTGTATCTGTAGTCAATCTACGTGCCAGCTTCACAGTGACCTGGGGCCATCATGATGATGAGCGTCAGAAGGGTATCTTTATCCGGTCCATGGGGGCTGAAACATGACAGTAAGTGGTAGTAAGTCAAGTCGGTGGGGGTGAGGATGTCTACATATTGACGTGTCTGTGAGTCCGTCCCTCGGGACGGTCGAGAGCGCTTATAGTTCGTACCAAGTATGGTACAATATGGTGCGGCAATCAAGGGGGTAGCTTATGTCATGTTTTGATCATTGTATGTTACTGCTTACAACCGCTATCGTGGCTGAGTAAGCATATTGTTATACATTGCACTACAAAAATAAAGAATTAAAAAAAAAAAAAAAATCTGCAAGGATTTAAAACAAGACAGCATTATTTCATTTTAAAAATGTCAAAGTTCAAAATCGGAATTAGGGCCATATGGTGGACTTAAATTAAATGTATTTAAATTAAAAACCCACCTCATCTCCGTTCTACCTAGTTGTTTTAATTAAACCATCCAATCTTCCGTTTCTTTCTGCCATGTGTATTAATATGAATTTTAATCCATCTGGGTTAGATTCATGCTTTAATTTAAATGCAATGACATTGTCTGTCTTTCATATTCATTTATGATATTTCACATATGTTCCTCTATATGTGTGTTCTGAGCCTTGGTACTTTTACCAACAGAGCATAAAGTACATAGGCAAATAAGTCCGTACACTGATCAGCCACAACATTAAAACCACTCACATGTGAAGGGAATATCATCACATATACAAACCTGCAAGTATGGTCAAATAGTAGATAACCAGCTAGCAAAGCATCATGGGAGTTGTATGACAGATAGGGATCTACCTTTTGGCCATCCTTGTGCTAGAGTGGATCCCAAAAATATTTCTTGAACCAAGACCCTCTCTACGTTAGTTCCACCACCAAGTGAGAATTCAAAATGAATTTCAAATTTAATGCCAAAGTAACCAAACTAAAACCATAGCTGATTTAGAGATTTTTTCCAGTTCGGCCATTTTGATCTTAAATTTGAAATTCACTTTGATTTCACTTTCAATTTTCACATTAGTAAAAAAAACCTTGTTTATATGCCCGTTCCTACTATTTCATTGTACTTCATTAATAAGTCTGTATTTGCTGTATTTAATCATAAATAGATCATAGGAAATAATATTGTGATAACATTTAAAAAATATATATATATAATATATATATATATCCAATTTTGTCTTACAGGCGCATGCTGTAGTATGGCATCTCTATGATAAACAGTTTCGTGCATCGCAGGGTGGACAAATATCTATAGCCCTGGCTTCTCATTGGATAAAACCACTTAACATGACGGATAATTTCATCAGAGAGTGTCAGAAGTCTTTAGACTTTGTCCTGGGATGGTTTGCCAAACCAATATTTCTAGATGGGGATTATCCTCAGTCTATGAAGAACAATCTTTCTTCTCTTTTACCAGATTTTACAGAAGAAGAAAAAAGATCGAATAAAGGCACTGCTGACTTTTTTGCTCTTTCGTTTGGCCCCATACTAAGCTATAAAATGTTAGATCCGGATATGAAATTTCGTCAGAAGGAATCTGTAAATCTCCGGGAGCTACTGTACTGGATTCACATGGAATACAACCAACCTCAGATATTTATTGTGGAGAATAGCTGGATGCTCTCTGCGATGACTAAGACAGAAGATGCAAAATACATGTATTATCTTAAAAAGTTTGTTATGGAAACTTTAAAAGGTACCGTCCATTAATTTGTCAAAACACCTGTGAATATATATTAATAAGCATGTGTTTTATTTTCTTTTAGCTCATTGCTTAAATACCTTCACGTTGCATTTTATTAAATGTCTTTACAATTATAAAGCTGGATAGAGACTGAAAGAGTGAGAAAGAGAGTCAAAGAGATAAATAGAAATAGTGAGAACAGATAGAACATGGAGAGAGAGAGATCCACACAAATATATTGCACAGTGATAGAGAGGGGTGGAGATATATAGAGATATGCCAGAAACAAGAGAGACAATAGTATGGGAAATGTACTCCATTAACGGGACAGAAAAAGTTGGATACAACTTTCCTAAATATACCATATGCAGCTAAAAATGGTTACTTGCAATTCTGTTATTCTGAAGGTGGTAATGCCTCATAGATGCTGGCCATCAACATGGGGGGGGGGGGGGAGGGGGAGGAGCACTCTCTAGAAAGGCCTATGTATGTAAAAGTATAAATCCAACATTGTTAAAGTTATAGTTCCCCTGATTAAAACAACTACATGAGATACACATTTAAAGCAGCACTGTCACTATCTGGGGACTTTACTGAATTCACGAAGACCTCAGATGGTGACACTGCCACTGGGGGTCCAGTGGTGGCAGCAGGGGGGGCAGGTAAAGGTCAGATTGAATTACCTCAACCTGACCCGTGTGGCACAGCCATCTTGATTTGGTGGGTCCTCTTCAGAGCCTATGTCGCTGCTGTACTCTCGTGAAACCAGGGGATCCTCCATAGACACAACCAATTACCCCTGACAGCTGTAGGGATTGACACTTAGACTCTGCTTTGAGTCTAAGAACATCAGGCAGTGGAGAGATCCAGAGACAAAGTAGTCTCTACTCTGTCTCTGTACATCTCTTGACTGGATTGGAATTTAAGTGAAATTCCAAAACAGTAAAAACGAGTTCTTCATAAATATTCTATCTTTATGAAATACAACTTTTTCAGGGAGGAGGACTTCTGCAGTCACCAACTTCCATTCAGATTAGTACTTTACTACTAGGCTTATTCTGGTCCTCACTATGGGCAATTAGCATTTTTCTATTATCATTGATCATTTTGGACGCTGTTGAGTTGCTGATAGTGCTGGTGGTGGGTTGGATGAAGTGGTCATGTTAGTTGGTGTGCATTCGGTTTTTTGATGAAGTTCACTTGGAAGTGTTTGAAATATGTGTTTCTCAAATATCATAATAAAGTTTTATTTTATTACTTGTGATTCAATTCCCCCCTGCCACTCCCCCCAAACCTGTGTATATGACCCTTAGCATGCTTTCAGTGTAGAAATGCACAAGTTGAAATTTCAAAAATGCTTAATTGACTTTTTACCCCAGCAATTAGATATGATGGTGTAAATGTCATCGGATACACGGCTTGGTCCCTAATGGATGGTTTTGAGTGGCTGAGAGAATACCGGAACAGACGCGGATTGTTTTATGTAGATTTTCAAAGTCACAATAAAAATCTGATACCAAAATCCTCAGCACTGTTTTATAAGCAGCTTATTAAGAAGAATGGATTCCCACCACTGCCGGAAAATCAACCTATACAAGGAACGTTTCCCTGCAATTTTGCTTGGGGTACATCTGCATACACTATACAGGTATGTTGGAGGATTTCAAGTTTTTACAGTCAACACTTATAAATACCAATAATAATAATAATTAAAATTGACTTTTAAGGGCATGGTCACAAAAATAGCACACATTGTATCATTAAACATTGTACCGCAGTATGAAGGATGTTAAAGCTGGTCAGAAGAAAAAGTATTGTCACAGTGACAGAATCATTGATATGAAGAATGGTCAAACTATAATTTGAGTAATAAAGTACAATTATAATACAAAATGAAAATTGGCACAACAGCAATCAGAACAAAAGCCAAGATTCTCTAGGGTCCGTCAGTATAAGACAGTATAAGTATTCATCAGTCTGCTGCTGAATGGAAAAAAATAGAAAGGCCTCCTAGTGCGTAAATACAAAGAAAAAAGGAAAGCGAGAAAAAAGTGGAAAGGTGTTTACAGTGGCTCCCGATATAAATACCAATTGGTATGTTGAAATACGTGTTTAAGTTTACCCTTAAACTCAGGGTCAAGGGATTTGGAGAATTTAAATTGTATTCTCCTCAAAAATAATTATAGGGAAAATTCCTTAATTAATTTGTGTTTATGTTGTTGGTTATAACTGGTCATTAACAAACCAACAATGTAGTTATTTACTACATAATTAAATATCTGCTTCCTTTACTCTAAAAACATTCTAGAAAAAAAATGTACATATGTAGTTGACCATGTGTTGTCAACTGTCTACATTTCTGAGGCTATATTTTGTATAATTACCCTACAGTTATTTGCCTTAGATATGTGCAATGAAACCAAAAGTGACACAGGGCAGGGTAAACTCACCAGAATCATTTTTCCTTCATAACATTTTTTGCAATAATTGAAGGTAGTATTCTGTTAAATCAGATAAATAATTCAGATTCAGGTGTCATTTATTGAATAGGGTTTGATCCTACAATGTGTACTTAGCCAGATGTGTCTTACACTCCCTGAAAGCTACATGTGGCTTCTGCAGTGTTCACACAGGAGCCTTTCTATTCTCCTTTTTTCCTAACAACTTATTTTTGTGGAAAATATAAAAAATAAAACATGAAATAAAAAAAACCCAAAAAATCACCTCTGGCACCATTCGAAAGTGCCTGAGTTTTGTCTGCAGTTATTAATAATACTGAATTGTATTATATATAACTTTCAGGGCTTTTTCGCTAAAGTGAGAATTGTTTCAAAGTGAATTTTAAATTTAAGACCAAAGTAGCTGAGCTGACTTAGAAAATGATTTCAGTTCACCTATTTTGGCCTGATATTTGAAATTCCCTTTGAATTCACTCGGAAGTCTCTGCAATTCTCAGTTTAATGACTGTGTGTGTGTTTTTATGTTATTGTTTTTCTTTGTGCAGATTGACACCACGCCATCTCAGTTTAATGATCCTAGTGTCTACATCTGGGACATGAATAAGACGAAAGGCCTTACCAAGGTAGACGGAATTCATGTCCCAAAGAGGAAAACGCACTGTGTAGACTTTACGGCCATTCGTCTGCAGATATCTTTACTACAGGAAATACATGTCTCCCATTTTTATTTCTCGCTCAAATGGGCTGCCATTCTTCCTCATGGAAACTATTCTCTAGTCAACCATAAAATCCTACACTACTACCAGTGTTTCGTAAGTGAACTGGTTAGGGTTAATATTACTCCAGTTGTTGCTCTGTGGCAACCAATTGCCGAACATCAAGGTTTGCCTTTTCATCTTGCAAAAAATGGTGGGTGGGAAAACTACCATACAATTCACGCCTTTGTTGAGTATGCTAGACTCTGCTTTAAGGAACTTGGAAACCATGTAGGCCTGTGGATTACAATGAATGAGCCTTCGGTAAGGAACCTCACTTTTACAGCAGGCCATAATCTTCTGAAAGCACATGCCAAGGCCTGGCATTTGTATGACAAAGAATTCCGAGGTTCACAGAAAGGAAAAGTATCCATTGCACTTCATGCCAACTGGGTAGAGCCAGCCTGTCCCTTTTCAGAAAATGATATAAATACCAGCGAAAGGATTTTAGAATTCGACGTAGGCCGGCTTGCCAACCCAATATTCCTCGACGGGGATTATCCAAAGGTCATGCGGGATTGGCTGACAAAGCCAATTCTGCACAACAGCCATGATTTGTTCAATTTCCATTTGCCTTATTTTTCGGAAGATGAAAAAAAAATGATCAGAGGAACGTTTGATTTTTTTGGCTTGACCCATTATACTACTGAGCTGGTGCAGTGGGAAAAGGAAGACTCGGCTAAGTATGATCACAGTCTTCAGGTTCAGTATATCACAGATAACACATGGATACAATCGCCACACGAATACGCAGTTGTTCCGTGGGGGCTAAGGAAAATGCTGAAATGGATAAAATCAAAATATGGCAACATACCAGTTTATATTCTAGCCAATGGAATTGACAACAGTCAGGATGTGGTTCATGACAAATTAAGAATATATTACATGAGGAATTATGTTAATGAGGCACTCAAAGGTGAGAATATACCGACCATTTTTAATGCATATTTTTAATAATTTTTTTGCAAATTCAAAAATTCAAGCTCATTAGGCTTCTCAGTAGAAATCGTTCATTCATTAGGATTAGAGTTGGCAGATAGAGTTGGAGGATTAATGTTTCAAGTTAATATTAGTTGTTGAGACTAAAGTGAGAATTGCTGTGATTTCATAGTGAATTTCAGATTTAAGGTCAAAATAGACAAACTGAAAACTGAAAGGACTTGGTGAATTTTTCTAATTTGGCTGTTTTGGACTACATTTTGAAATTCCCTTTGAATTCCTAGCAATAGTCATTTTAGTGAATAACCCTGTATGACTGGGATTAGAAAGGTTAAAGGTTAGAGGTATTGATTGAGTTTAAAGGGGTTAACGTTAGGGTTATAGTTAGCATTACAGTTAGATTATGGTTGGGGAAAAAGACGTTACTGGTGGAGTGCGCTTTGCATTCTAATTATGCAAATGTATTAAAAAATGCAAAACCTGCAAACTTGTGATAAATTAAAAAAAATTTTAAATCCGAAAAGTGTAAGTTATCCCCATAAGATTTAGTGGACAACAACTTTAACAGCATACTTGAGTGCCACAATAAAGACTACTTTACAAATAATCAAATTAACAACAACGTACACTTATCAATGTGACAATGTACTCTTGTGCATTACCACAATACAAATTCCACAATAACAAATGTGTCATACAAAATGTTTGTATATTTTGTGCAAATATCATATGTATGTGCAAAAATGACACGAGTTGAGTATAACACCCCTAAATACAGTCCTCTTGATCAAAATTGTTTGTTATAAACCACCCTAGTTATAGAAACATATATAATAGCACAGATGGTACAAAACAAAATAAATGTATAGAGGCCCTTTAATATAAATCTTCTCGTATGCCCACAAACATTTTACAGAGCCCAGAAATGGCTCTGTACTACAAGCAATGGAGTCAGTCAGGCTTGACTTCTTCTCTCCGATTCTCTGCAGCAATCCTCCCAAATATGGGCAAACAAAAAGTTAAAAAGAGAGCAATTATAATGCAACACTGTTGAGTTATCATACAAAAAAATACTAGCGATAGAAAGTTTCACTCACATGTACCAGAGCCTCTTAAGGTCTCACTCATCAGCGATATGGTGTCTATTATAAAGATGACACCCAACCTCCCATGTGTAGCTCCTGCTGTATGCTTAGAAACAAACTTGGCTCCAAGTCCAATGATATATTTTAAAAGAATATACCTTTATTTGGTAAAACAGCTCTCTAAAAACATTAAAAAAAACAAAAAACAAGAAACAAAATATCTAAAATGTGTTTCATCTATTTATAAGCTTCCATAGTCAGTGAGTGACTGAGGAAGATAAGCACCTTCCAAGGTTTGCTCACAATTGTAAACACTAGGTTTACTGTAACTATATGTTACCCAGCTCTCTCTCACTACAGTAATACACGATCTTCTACATTCTGGAACTGTGACCGCTGAAGCCAAAGAATGCAATGAAAAAAATGAGTTGCGTATATTTAAAAAAACATTAAAACATACAATGTTTTAGTGTCCATGTCCCAAATTAGATAGGTTCCCACCTCCACCCCCCCAGTGTGTCCCTTAAAAATAATGAAATAAAGGTTTTTAAATACATTTTTTTTTCAGCACCAAAACTCCTTTGGCGCTGAATACCTCTCCACCTCCTGTAATGTCATCGAGATATAGCGTTCACCAATCCAATGCTCTAAGTTCTCTAACTTGCTTGAATAAGAAATCTATTGAGTGGGATAGCTGTTATTATAAGTGGCAAACCTGTACGAGTTTACATTTATGATAAAGCTGCTGATAATATGTTATATATTATGTATCATGTTAATTATTATTAAGAGTACAAGGATGATGCTTTAAACAAAATATTTGTTGTATGTCTTTTTCAGCATCTCTGATAGATGGAGTTGATGTTCGTGGATATTTTGCTTATTCTTTTAATGACAAGACAGATCCTGGGTATGGCCTGTACACCTACATTGCCAATCAATATAAGGCTAAGCCGTCATTGAAACAATACAGGAAAATAATCAACAATAACGGGTTTCCAAGTGTAAACATGACCGTGGCTTCGTGCCCTGTGGAACATGTCCTTTGCCCAGACTGTCATTTCTTCCAGACAAGAAAATACCTACTAGCTTTCGTGGCTTTTATATTTTTAATTTTTATCATCTCTGTTTTTATGATTACATATTACTCAAAAAAAGGCAAAAGAAGATATAAGTAATGGCCCAAGTTCTGTTAATGACAAAAGTAATTTCGCACAACCTCATAGAACTGTCCTCTTCACGGGATAGAGAATTGGTTATAGATTGGTTATGAAACCAGCGCTGGGTCCAATATGTACTGTAGTAGTCTCGTGCACCACTGTACAGGGGAGTCCTCTCGTTTTAGTTGCTTTGCAATCCATTTTATATTATTCTTTAAATTACATTTTGCAACAATCCAAACACCTATTTTTTTTTTTTTTTTATGAATACTTATCACACAGTCAAACACACGTATATACAAAATGCAAAATGGCAGAATGCTTTCTGTATAAAAAAAGCTACATGTGTGTAAACCTGTGTCATGGATGAAAAATTGGTATTAAGTAATATAGTATACCTGTAAATGTAATATATCAAGAACCCAGACTTGGCAGTTCCAAGCCAAACTTAATTTTATATAAGATTAACCTACATTTAGACTTTCCTGAAATTCAGTTTTCTAGTCGAATCTAAGACCCATCAGATTGTTAAGGTTTTCATTCGATACCATTGATTAGACTTTTGCAGCTGGTGGGGTGCATAATCCACAAGTTTGGACACGTAAAAAGTTATAAAAAGAAGTTAAAGAATGAAGCGGTCAGTTGAACAAGCATATTTTACGAGAATGATATCGTAATGACCATTACATACCACATGGGGTAGACACACACTGCAAATAAAACATACTATAAAGAGGCCTAACATTTTTCACTTGCCCACTAGATATTGGCAAGTTTAATTTGAGCCCTGGCGAGTAGTAAATCACTCCCGGTGAGTGTGTCATGGACCCTCCAAGGGTGCAATGGTGAATAACTTAAAAAGACTGACTAGTAGGATAGCACTTGAAATGTTGAGCCAAACAACACCTATCTCTGAAGAACAGGGATTTCTGACATAATATAAAAATAACATGCTTTGTTTGATACTGCGTTAACATAAAATTTTTTAAATAATTGAAATTCAGTTTAAATAACAGAAAAAAAAACATTGCTGTTTTGATGCAATGACTGATAACACTATAAACGCGTACTTGTTTGTTTTGTTTGTTTTTGCTTTGTGTTGTTTTTTGTTTTTTTTACTGATAATTTAATGCATTATCTATGTAGATGTGCACAGATATAATATAGAATGTATTCATGTTCTCTACATGTACAGTCTAATGGTAATTAAGTACTACCGTTTCAGTATAATTTTCCTTTATTACGAATAATAGCATTTTCTTGGATTTTCTGTTCAAGTTCAAAGGTACTCTGTTCCTCTAATTAACTGTTTAGGTTTTTGCAGCATTCTAATTATTCTAATTTCTATGTTGTTTAATATTATACTGTCTTTATCTCTTGCTACACAATCATTTACTAGTTTTTGTTTTCATATTTCTTATTTAGTTTTTTTCCACCTTTTGCTTTTTAACCCCTTTTTTAAGCTCTGTTACGTTAAAATAATTGATATAAGCCAGACTTCCCATTAGCAGACCAATCATTATAGCATATTGCTAAATAAATTAAATGACAAGTGGTCTGTTAATTCTGAAAAGCTCTGTATGATTTAGTTTTTTTCAGTATTACCACACGTGTAAACTGTTCTGTGAGGTAAGTAAAATGGGACAAAGGGGCTGGCTGCACTCAGGACCCGTCGGTGCGCTTGTCCATTTTGATAGTTCCTGGCTGATCTTTATCTAGCATTCTTCAATGCAGAGTTTGATAGAATGATGCAAGCCCACCAGGTGACCTGATTTGGAATTATTGGCAGCCAGATATGGAGGAAATGTGAGAAAGAATGTCATCATTCCTACAAATACGGACGTCTGGGTATCGCGTTAGGCTTTGTCTCCCTCCTGTGGTGAAGTACCTCATGTCGAAGTTGTTCATACTAATAAAGCTGCATTGATTTGTGTACTCTGCTGGAGCATGTATTTTTTAGTGGTAACCGACCCAGTGTTTTCTTCATCTAGTGACCTTTCTCATCTACTCGACCAGCATCAGCAGCAATGTTCGTATTCTCCAAAGATATTGTGAAGTATAGAGACTTCTAAACATAAATGCTATTTTTCACCAGAAACTTAATATTGTAGTTTTGAGTCCAATTAGAGATTTGCGATGTGTGTTTGTGTGTGGAGTCCAACAGCGAAAGAAAGGCGTATTCCTGCAGCTATAAGGAATAGGAGACCGGGTACATAGCTTGTTCCACCATAACATATCTAAAGATCTACAAATTCTCTAGACCTTGGAGCATCAACCTATTATCAGTTAATAGATTATTTATTTTTGCTATTATTTGTTAAATTCCTTCTCTCAACATGCCAAATGTTTCACAGATTACTAAACTAGGGTGGGTGTTACCATTGAATAAGTATAATAATTAAAATTGACTTTTTATCTTCGAGATGTGTGACTCATTAAATTTACCCTTCACAAGTGTTGTGTTTTGTGTTTTCATTTCTGAATATATGTAACAACTTGCAAATACCAGAGTTAAAAGGAACACTATATTGTTGGGAATACAAAACTTACTATAGGGATTTTGAAGATCGAGTGGTCTGGGTGCCTATAGTGTTCTTTAAAAACTCTACATTGTACTTTTTTTTTTGCCTGAGCTCCTTTCTATTCACCAATGACATCCTCATATTATTCCCCGTATTATATATTTGTCCATCATATTATTCCTCCAGTAAAGATTCCAGATCTAGTCTCCTAGTATGTTAAAACCATGGTCCAAGATGTTCTGCCAAATCTTTTTATTTTGTTTAGACATACAGGAAGGGTTCATTCTGATTATTTCCTCAGGCTCTACTCTTATACTTAATTCACTGCTGCTCATCTTGGTTAACAACATATTATATTCATGTCTTCAGCTCAGTTAAAAACTCTAATAAATGTTATAACATCATGTGAGACAATGAGAGCACTGTTCTGGACTACCAGTCTATTCTGTAAATTACATTGGAATTACATTACAATGTTGTAAATGAAATTGTTGCTTGTTCTTCTGAATTGGTATCAATTTAAACCTTCCAGGAAGGTAGAGTTAATTTCAGTGTTATTTTTTTCAACTCTATCATTTGATTGTAGGAATCCCTTATATTAAGATTAAATGCCATCATTAGCACTGAACGCATACCTCAAATGAACATCAAAATAATGTTTTCAAATACATGTGTCAATCTGCCCTGCACTAATTTTGTATTAAATAGTAATTTCTTTTGTGTACACAGGATTTAATTGGACTGTATTTTGTTTCGTAAAGTTAGTCCTGGTTGCTGTTGGAGTGACCAAAATGCTCCAATTCTGTGAAATGCGTCAGTCTGTGTGAACAGATCTCATTGGTTACTATGGTTCCTTACTTGAATAAAGAACATTGCTGGTGATGTATATGTTTATGCTGGAGTTGCATCATCATGTATTATTGAATTTAAACTGGTTAAACTCTCTATTTAGCGTCTAAAGTCAACATATTATATATTAACCCCTTAAGGACACATGACATGTGTGACACGTCATGATTCCCTTTTATTCCAGGAGTTTGGTCCTTAAGGGGTTAAAGGGACACTATATGCACTAAAACAACTTTAGCTTATTTAAGCAGTTTTGGTGTATACATCAGGCCCCTGCAGTCTCACTGCTCAATTCTCTGCCATTTAGCAGTTAAATCACTTTGTCTATACAGAACTAGGAACACCTGTTTGCATGTGAGTTGCACAGCTTTCCTAAACACTTCCTGAAACTAGATATTTTAGGTTCCTTTAATGCACAGTCAGTTTACTCTAGAATGTCGTATCCCCTGCTCTGGTAATAGCCTTGTAGACCCTGCAGAAGTCTCTTGTGTGTGATTAAAACGCAATTTACTAAGCAGGAGATAAAAGTTTCTAATGCAAGTTAAAGGACCACTATAGGCACCCAGACCACTTCAGCTCAATGAAGTGGTCTGGGTGCCAGGTCCAGCTAGGTTTAACCCTTTTTGCTGCGAACATAGCAGTTTCAGAGAAACTGAAAAAATCGATGTTTTCTTTCTTCTAAAATCTTCTTTTTTCAGCCGCAAAAAAGGCCAAATAAAAAACCATAATAACCGAAGCAATTCTAAAAAAAAAACGAGCGCAAAAAAATAATAATCCTTCTTCACCCGAAGAGGGCTCCGCGCAGACTGAGCTCTGCAGGGCGGCGAAGGCTTATAAAGCCTTGCCCCGCCCTGCAATTAGGCTCAAAGCACTCTGATTGGTGGGTTTAAGCCATCCAATCAGAATGCTCTGACATGTAAATGAAGAGACTGACAGGTAAGTCTCTACATTTACCTGTCAGAGCACTCTGATTGGTTGGTTTGAAATCCAAGTGCTCTGTGTCAAGTTCTTTGGAATTTTCCCACACTGTGTAATTTGACTCATAACTCTCTGATTGGTGGATTAAGTAACCGATCAGAGAGTTAAGAGTCAAATTACACAGCATGGGAAAATGCCAAAGAACTTTCCCACGCTGTGTAAAATGACACAGAGCACTCTGATTGGTGGATTTAAAACCAACCAATCAGAGTGCTGTGACAGGTAAATGTAGAGACTTACCTGTCAGTCTCTTCATTTACCTGTCAGAGCATTCTGATTGGATGGCTTAAACCCACCAATCAGAGTGCTTTGAGCCTAATTGCAGGGCGGGGCAAGGCTTTATAAGCCTTCGCCGCCCTGCAGAGCTCAGTCTGCGCGGAGCCCTCGTCGAGTGAAGAAGGATTATTATTTTTTTTGCGCTCATTTTTTTATAATTGCTTCGGTTATTATGTTTGTTTAGGGGGGAGGACAATACGTCTTTTTTTTTTTAAAACTGTTTACTAGACAGGCTCCTACTCGCGGTATAGCGAGTAGGGGCAACATTTACTAATACTAAGTAATTTTTACTTAGTATTAGTAAATTTGGCTGAAAGACCAATTTAGGTCTTTCAGCCTTTTGGTAGATAACTCCCTAATACCGTGGGAATTAGGGAGTTATCTACCAAGCGGCTGCAAGAGAAGTCCCGAAATTCCTAAATGCCGAAGTGTCGAAGTGCCGAAGTGCCGAATTTCCGAAGTGTCGAAGTGCCGAAGTTCCGAAGTGCTGAACTGCTGAAGTGCCGAAGTTCCGAAGTCTTGAAGTGCCGAATTGCCGAAGTCCCGAATAGCGAAAATCCCGAATTTCAGAATGCCGAACCGAAAATTTTCCCCATGCACATGCCTATTGCTTTTGTTTATATTTATCCTTTCCTCTTGTTCCTAGATCTGCATTTTTATTATCCCCTGTCCATAATGTCTGCTGTTTGTCCTTTTGTGCGATCCTTTTGACTGATGGATTCTGGGTAAACTGGCTTGGCAATTAAAAGGGAATCTTATGCTCCACCCATCGCCAAAAATTGCCAAAGATCACGCTGCCCATAAGAAAAAGCAATTCTTCCAAAAATTTGCTTTCAACAATAAAAAGTAGTCCAAAAAAAATGAATGAATAAAAAAAAATTATAAAAAGTCTAATTTGAAAAAATAAAGTGACAGTGTTGCTGTAAAACAGAACAGGCAGGAATTTTGTTAATAAATCAAATATCGTAGCAGACTATGTTGTACGCGTGTCAAGGTTCCATTATACACTTCATGGTACATTAGAGTACTGTTTCCTGGATACTAATTATTTCAGTGAAATGTTGCTATACCCACAAGTATATTCTTTGAATGATCTCACACAGGTCTGTGCTGACACTAGACTTTGTACAACCAATGAAAATAACCATATTGTAATAGTCTATAGAGTTCTTGCAAATTAATTATGGAAAATGTAAATACTAAACATTTTAATTATAAATATTTAATTACATACTAATGCTTTATATTGTGAAATTACCAATTCAATCTGAGCTCCTGTTAGCTTGAAAAATGGAGAGCATTACACGGCTGGTAAGTTCAGGGAAGGATGCTAAATCCTATTCATTAAAATTTTGTTTGTGTTATAGTTGATTTAAAATTTATCTAAATGTGCCATATTTTACACAAATTAAGACTTGTTTTTTTTTTTTAATAAATATCAGGTTTCTAGCTAACATTCATTTTTAATGAGTGATCTGGTTTATGTTCGAATTTGTGCTGTTTTTGCATAACATTTCTAAGTAGATATAATAAAAATAATCCTATATTTATCATTCTTTTGTTGTGCTGAAAGTCACTCTCAGTATTATTTAAATATAAACCGTCAGGTCTATACGTTCCTGTGGTTTGGTGGTATAAATGCACGAGGCTGTCAGGCTCATGATTCAGTATTGTTTGATGATCAAGCGATTTTATTTTTACAGCTGTGAAATTAACAGATGAAGGTTTTCGGTTTACGTTTTGTTTTTACAGCAACTGTGAAATTGCTGAGTTAGCGTGTTGTAAGACAATTTACAAACTTGCAATATCTCTGTAGGTCTGAATCAAAGTTATATACAATACCAATGTGTTGATATGTATTTTTTTTCATGTTTTTATTACATACCACAGTTCACTCTGGTACAACTTGGGTTACAAGAATACCCACGTCTTGAGTCCAAAGCAAAACGTTGTACCCCCCTCGTTACATGACCCCTACTTTAGAAGACTCCACCTTTTTTAAATTTATACTTATAGGGTTATTTACTAAAATCGGAATTATTCTCAAAAACAGCAGGGAATTTAAAACAGACACGCAGATGCAAAACCATGCAGGTATATCCATACATCATTGTCCCTTGAATTAGGACACTAGTGGGCAGGGTAAAGGAAGGCGAACCAGTGAAGCAGATTCTGTCACTGGTGCAACCTAAAGGGGGTAGACCTCTGGAGTGGTGGTGAGTCTGTCTGAAGAACTGGTGGTCAGTCTGCTGTCTGCCACTCATCGAGGCCAGCCCACTGAGAGTGGACAATGAATACGCTGTACTCCTCTACGGGTTTTTTTGGATATAGTTTCTTGGTGTTCCCAAAAGCGGGTGGTATCCTAAAATTGAGACTGTCCCACTAGAATCAGAAACGTTGGGAGGCTTATATATGCAGGGCCGGTGCAAGGATTTTTGCCGCCCTAGGCAAAAGTAAAGTTTGCCGCCCCCCCCCATATGACATCACAATGCCCCACCCATATGATCTGCCGTTAACTAACGCAAGTGCTGCAGTACCGCCGTGTTTACATTAAAAGGCCTGCAGGGACAGGCTATAGACACCAGAACCACTACATTAAGCTGAAGTGGTTCTGGGGACTGTAGTGCTTCTTTAATGTGAGGTAAATTAGAGATTAGTGCCACGAATAATATACTAGATTGACTACTTACAACCAGATGATGATGATGATGATGGGCTCTAGCTGTAGTCTGGCTCCACTGGTCTGGTGTAGAACAGGCTCTTTGTAGGCTGTTTGTAACTGTGGTCACAAAAATCAATGTTCTGGGAGAACGGGAAGCAGCTCCATTTTTTTAACGCCCTTTACACAGCTCAAGGTCTGGGTCCCTGGGTCCACCTTCATGTTCCACCAATGAGTTTGTTCACAGGAGGTGGAGTAGGGGATGTCCTGATATGTGTGTAAGGAATGCATTGTGTGAATCTGTGTTTGTATGTGTAAGGGCTGCAAGGTGTGTTTCTGTGTATGTACGGGATGCAGTGTGTGCGTCTGTAAGGGGTGCATTGAGTGTGTGTAAGGGGTGCATTGAGTGTGTGTAAGGAATGCATTGCTTGTGTGTGTGTGTGTGTGTGTGTGTGTGTAATGCATTGTGTGTTTTTCTGTGTGCAAGGGGTGCATTGTCTTTGTGTGTAAGGGGTGCATTGTGTGTGTATCACTCTCTTCTCCCCCCCTTGTTCCTCTCTCCCCCCCCTCCCTTGTCACTCTCATCTCCCCCATTGTCACTCTCTTCTGCCCTCCCCACTCTCATTCCCCCTCCCAACCCCGTCAATTCCCCTCCCTGTCAATTTCTCCCCCCACCCTGTCAATTTATTTCCCCTCCCTTTCAATTTAACCCCCCCTTTCAATTTATTCCCCCCACCCTCCCTGTCAATTTATTCCCCCCCACCCTGCCTGTCAATTTATTCCCCCCCACCCCCCTGTCAATTTATCCCCCCTGTCCATTTATTCCCCCCCTCCCTTTCAATTTATTCCCCCCACTCTCCCTGTCAATTTATTCCCACCTCCCTCTCTGTCAATTTATCCCCCCCCTCTGTCAATTTATTTCCCCCCTCACTTTCAATTTATTCCCCTCCCCTCCCTGTCAATTTATTCCCCTCCCTGTCAATATTTCCCCCCTCCCTCCCTGTCAATTTATTACCCCCCTCCCTGTCAATTTATTCCCCTCCCTGTCAATATATTCCCCCTCCCTCCCTTTCCATTTATTCCCCCCCCTTTCAATTTATTACCCCCTCCCTTTCAATGTATTCCCCCCAATCTGTCAATTTATTCCCTCCCTTTCCATTTATCCCCCCTACCTTTCAATTTATTCCCCCCCCCCCAGAGACACATTGAGTCTCATGCATTGACACCTAATTGATAGAAACAGACGTCATTTGCAGTTCCCAAAAGAAAACAGATAGGAATTGCTACCTGGTATAGAAAGTAAAATAAAAACTAACCTTGTAACCTTGTAACCTAGTAAAATACACAGTCAGTGAAAAATTATAATAAAAAATCAAGAAACAGACAGAAGGAGAACAAATAGGCACCCTTAAGCACAGACCATGCACACTACTTAAAGAACAACAGTCACGAAAAAACTATGAAATGAATGGTATATTAACAAAATCTATTTTGAGGTGACAATTGTGCTTTAATTTAAGACCCTCTTTCCTTCATTAATCAATACTTCACTCCTGCAGCTCCCCATTGAGCTATCTATCACTGCATAACCCCTAAGATCCACCTTCACATCATCTATCTGTGCTTTACCCCTAAGGTCCACTTTCACATAATCTATCGGTGCTTTACCCCTGAGGTCCACTTTCACATCATCTATCGGTGCTTTACCCCTGAGGTCCACCTTCACATCATCTATCGGTGCTTTACCCCCGAGGTCCACCTTCACATCATCTATTGGTGCTTTACCCCTGAGGTCCACCTTCACATCATCTATCGGTGCTTTACCCCCGAGGTCCACCTTCACATCATCTATTGGTGCTTTACCCCCGCAGTTAACCTTCACATCATCTATCGGTGCTTTACCCCTGAGGTCCACCTTCACATCATCCATTGGTGCTTTACCCCTGACGTCCACATCACATCATCTATCGGTGCTTTACCCCTGAGGTCCACCTTCACATCATCTATCGGTGCTTTACCCCTGAGGTCCACCTTCACATCATCTATCGGTGCTTTGCCCCTGAGGTCCACCTTCGCATCATCTAGCGGTGCCTCACCTCTGCAACCCACCTTCACATCATCTACCAGGACAAAACTCCTGCAGTCCATCTTCACATCATCTATCGGTGCTTTACCCCTGCAGTCCACATTCACACCATCAGTACATAACCCCTGAAGTCCACCTTCCTAAGAAAGAAAAACTTTTGAAACCAGAATGATCAAATCGTTTAACAGCAAGAAAAGAGGACTAAATATTGATTTGGTGATAGTGCTTGATAGTGCTTCCTGTCACAGTACCAACACTTTACATGAACACTCCCCCAGCATTATCTTACTGTTCTGTCACATGTATCAATATTTTAAAATGCATTCCAATATGTTCATTCTATCAATATGCAAGTATATGTGTTTGTGTGTATGTATATGTGTTCATGTATTTATGTGTATGCGTATACATGCGTATGTATTTGTGTGTGTGTGTGTGTATAAAGTGTATATATACATGCATATATATATATATATATATATATATATATATGTATATGTGAATAGATGTATGTGTACATATACATATATATGGGTCTGTGTATGTGCAGGCACATTGGTATATGTTTGGATACATGTATCGGTGCTTGTGTGTGGATGGATGTGTAGGTGTGTATGTACATATATTTGGGCATTTGGTTGTATTTATATGTATATTGTATGTACTTGTGTATAGTGTCTATGTTCTTGTGTATACTTGTACATATGTACTACTTGTGTATATGTATATGTATATGTATATGAGTGTGTACGTGTGTCTGTGTATGCTGGATATAGGCCTTCATGCATATCCTGTAACTCTTGGATGGGAATTCATGCATTCTTTATATTAATACTCCCCCCTTCTAGCACCATCTTCTGCACTGTTCGCTTGTTTTTTTTCTCTCTCTCCCCCTCACTCTATGATCTTCGCACAAGATTTTTACTACCCTCTCTGCAAGAATGGTGTCTATGTTCTATCAAACCTGTCTTATCTGCACTCATGTCGCTTTAACCCCTGTATCACAACTCAACTTTGAATTCTATGTGTCGTCTTGCTCAGAAATGCTTCAAACTTGAGAAAGGGAGGTTCTCCCAAAAGCTTGTCATTAAAAAAAATATGTTAGTCCAATAAAAAAGGTATTAAAAGATACAACTTTTATCTGTTTTTTACATAAAACATAATACTTAATTTGGGTACACTTTGTAGTTAACTATTATGAGCTTTCTAAGGAAATAACCCAACTTAGGTGAAGTTCATTACCCTGTGCTGAGGTTGAGCTGTTAAATTATCTGTACTAGAGATTCAACTATTGGAGTTTTACAGGGCCATGGAAGCAGATGTAAGTGTAACTGTCACTATTTAAGAACATAAACATATATATCTAGAGACCCTATCAACCAAACACACATAACATATAAAGAGTCTGCATCTGTGTGCCAGTGTTCTAAATATTATTACAATTTAGTTCATTTGAAAGAGCTGTTGTCTCATTTTGACCATGTATCCTCTGGATCTGGGAGCTCAAACGTTCCATCTTTCATTTATTTTTAGAGGAAAGATAGTCTATGAATCAGTCTAGGAATTTACACTTTAGTCTGTACTAAGGTCTCATCAACATTTAATTTTACTCTCAATCAAACTGCTACTTGATGGATAATCCTTTGCAACAGCCATTATTAGGCGCTGCAGAATAAGCAAAAAAAGGGGGGAGACCCCCTCCTGGGTCAGCTCAAATTCCTAGCTTTGAGTGTAAATCTTAAATTCTACACCTGTATCAGATGAAACTGTCTAGTCTGCCGTTATCTATCTCAACTGAAAGATCACTATGCCCTAAAGAAAATCTGTGACAATTAAATCCAATTGCCAGCAGTGGCGGATCCAGAGCCTGATCTCGGGATGGGCACTTGTAGATTATTTAAAGAAATAATCCAGACACAATAACCACTACAGCTCAGTGTAGTGGTTATGGTGTCAATGGTGCCGGGACCCCCTCCCAGAGTAAGTAGTCAAACCGTTTAAGAACAGTTTGACAACTTACCTGAGGTCTGCTGGGAAATGGGGCTGTAGTAGGGCGTAGGAGCAGTGGTGTGTGTGTGAGTGGTGCAATCAGGGCCGGACTGGCCCACCGGGACACCGGGAAATTTCCCGGTGGGCCGTCGGCACCTGGGGCCGGGCAGACATCTGGGTCTGCTGGCGGCCGCAGAAGGATCTGTTCTGTGCTGCCTTTGCTCCCAGCGCGCTACTGAATGAGACCGGGGCCGGAATATGACGTCATATTCCGGCCCCGGTCTCATTCAGTAGCGCTCGAGGGCGGGGGAGCAGAGACAGCACAGCTTCCCATGCGGCCGCCAGAACAGCTCCTTCCGCGGCCGCCTCCCCAGCTCCTTCTGCGGCCGCAGAACAGCTCCTTCTGCGGCCGCCAGAACAGCTCCTTCCGCGGACGCCTCACCAGCTCCTTCCGCGGCCGCCTCACCAGCTCCTTCTGCGGCCGCCTCCCCAGCTCCTTCCGTGGCCGCCTCCCCAGCTCCTTCCGTGGCCGCCTTCCCAGCACCTTCTGCGGCCGACAGCACTCCCAGCTCTCTGCCCTGCATGACCCCCTAGCCAATCACCCACATGTGTAATGCTGTCAGTGTATGCATGTGTGTTTGTGTGTGTGTCTGTCTGTCATGGTGTGTGTGTGTGTTTGTTTGTGCCTGTCATGGTGTGTGTGTGTCTGTCTGTCATGGTGTGTGTGTCTGTCTGTCATGGTGTGTGTGTCTGTCTGTCATGGTGTGCGTGTCTGTCTGTCATGGTGTGCGTGTCTGTCTGTCATGGTGTGTGTGTCTGTCTGTCATGGTGTGTGTGTCTGTCTGTCATGGTGTGCGTTTGTTTGTCTGTCATGGTGTGCGTGTGTGTGTCTGTCATGGTGTGTGCGTTTGTCTGTCATGGTGTGTGCGTTTGTCTGTCATGGTGTGTGCGTTTGTCTGTCATGGTGTGTGCGTTTGTCTGTCATGGTGTGTGTGTCTGTCATGGTGTGCGTGTCTGTCATGGTGTGCGAGTGTCTGTCATGGTGTGTGTGTCTATCTGTCATGGTGTGTATGTCTATCTGTCATAGTGTGGGTGTGTGTGTCATGGACTTTGTGTCATGGTGTGTTTGACTGTGTGTCTGTGTCATGGTGTGTGTGTGTTTGTGTCACGTTTGTGTCTATCATGGTGTGTGTGTGTCTGTCGTGTTATGTGTGTGTGTGTCTGCCATGGTGTGTGTGTTTTAAAAATAGTGTTTTTACTCACTGACACAGGAAGCACCTCTAGTGACCGTCTGAGTGACGGTCACTAGAGGTGTCACTTGGAAGCAATGTAAACACTGCCTTTTCTCTGAAAAGTCAGTGTTTACATTGAAAAGCCTGCAGGGACAGGCTATAGACACCAGAACCACTACATTAAGCTGTGTGTGTGTGCGCCTGCTAGTGAGCTTGCTCGCATGTATGTGTGTGTGTGTGTCTGCTAGTGAGTGAGCTTGTGTTTTTATGTCAATGAGCTTATGTATATCAGTGAGATTGTCTATGAGGCTGTGTATCAATGAGCTTGTGCGTGTCAGTGAGATTGTCTGTGTCGGCATGTGAGTATGCTTACTGTATAATTAAACGTTTTACTCTGAAAGGACCAATATTTTATATTAGAAAAAGCAATATATAGAAATATATATATATATATATATATATATATATATATATATATAACTCAATCATCTGGGGTGGCAAGACATAGCTTTACATATTACATGCGACAATATATGTCGCATTGACTTATGGGGCTGGCATAGATTTTTTTTCCAGGGCTGCTTTGCATCCCCAGTCCGGCCCTGGGTGCAATGTGTAAGGGGTGCAGTGTGTGTGTGAGGGGGGCAGTGTGTGAGCAGTGTGTGAAGGTTGTAGTGTGAGTGAGGGCGGCAGTGTATGTCAGGGATGCAGTGTATGTGTGGGACAGTATGTGTGTGTAACAGTTGACGTGTGTGTGAGTATTGCAGTGTATGTGTGAGTGTGGGCAATGTGTGTGTATGGGGCGGCAGTGTATGGGGGCAGTGTGTGTGTATGGGGGTGGTGTATGTATGTAGAGTGTGTGTGTATGGGGGCAGTATGTGTGTATGGGGAGCAGTATGTGTGTATGGGGGCAGTATGTGTGTATGGGGGCAGTATGTGTATGGGGGCAGTGTGTGTATGGGGGGCAGTGTGTGTGTATGGGGGGCAGTGTGTGTGTATGGGGGCAGTGTGTGTGTAGGGGGCAGTATGAGTGTATGGGGAGCAGTATGTGTGTATGGGGCAGTGTGTGTGTGTGTATGGGGCAGTGTGTATGTATGGGGGGCAGTGTGTGTGTGTATGGGGGGCAGTATGGGGGTAGTGTGGGTGTATGGTGGGCAGTATGTGTGTATGGTGGGCAGTATGTGTGTATGGGGGCAGTGTGTGTGTGTGTATGCGGGCAGTGTGTGTGTGTGTATGGGGAGCAGTGTGTGTGGGCAGTGTGTGTGTATGGGGGCAGTATGGAGGGCAATGTGTGTGCATGGGGGCAGTATGGGGGGCAGTATATGTGTGCAGAGTGTGTGATAAGGGTAGGGGGGCTTTTTAAAAAAATAATATATATATATTTTTTATTTAACCCCTTAAGGACCAAACTTCCGGAATAAAAGGGAATCATGACGTGTCACACACGTCATGTGTCCTTAAGGGGTTAATTAAAATAAATATTGATGTCCCCCCTCCCTTCTTACCTTTATTGAGGAGGAGGGGGGACATTTCTTGATCCCTGGTAGTCCCAGTGGGAATCCCTGGTGGCCCAGTGGGGAGAGTGAACTCTAGCCCATAGCTCCAGGGCTAGAGTTCACTCTCGCGAGATTTGGAGCATTGCCGTGGTAACCGTGGCAACGCTCCGTGCTCGCGAGAGGAGGACCCGGAGGAGCTGCAGGCAGAGCTCCCGGGTCCTCTCTCCCTCCCTCCCCTGCCTGCTGTCAGCATAGTGCCTGCGGACTGGGGAGGGAGATCTCTGATCTCCCCTCGGGTCCACAGGCACATTGCAGGGGTAGCACCTGCATGTGCTGGCAGGGGAGAAGGAGACCGTCGGTTTTCTCGGGGGGGAGATTACCTGTTGCCCCCCGGATCCACCACTGATTGCCAGGTTAAGGATTCGGTAAACAATTATTAAACGGATAAATAACTCCCTTTAATCTCTATAGATATATTTTGAAATGTAATTTTAAAATAATTTAACTTCTTGATTTTTTTGTTTCCTAAATTTGATCTCTAACTCTTTATTTTTTCATTCTGCTTTCTGCCGCCTGCTTGATTTTTGGTCCTCCTGATCTTGCCTTTAGTCTTGTTATGTTGCAAAGAAGTTATGTACAGAGTATTTTGTTTTTTTCAAGCTGTATACAATAACTTTGACAAAGACTTCGGGAATCCCCAACATAGTCTACCCATTACTTTCGTTAAGGTGGAGTTTGGTTTCCTTATTCGCAATTGTCAAGGTAATGTAGAAAATCCACAGCATGGCCCCAATGTCTCTGCCGTCTGCCGCGGTGGTTGGCTTTTGGGAGTGACGTCCCATTGCGGTCCGGTAATCTGGCTGCGTTAGGGAGGCTGTAGGCTCCATTTCCAGTGGGGGTTGTGTGGTGTTGCCGCGTAGGAGTGCCTCCAGTCCCAGGCTCAGGGGTGTGCAGTAGGCCGCAGATTTGCGCCGTGGTTTGGAAGTGTTTTGGCGTGAGGAAGAAAGGGATCTATCGATGCGTTGTGGCTCGGGGGGACCAGCTGGAACGGTAAGGCGGTCGGAAGGGTTATAGTTTTCGTGATATTTGGTTAGATTTAGTCAAGTGTTTGGGAGCTCTTAGAGATGGCGTCCGCTCATCAAGCTTGCAGGTTCCGCCCCGGAATCGTGTTTTTTAACCCCTTAAGGACACATGACATGTGTGACATGTCATGATTCCCTTTTATTCCAGAAGTTTGGACCTTAAGGGGTTAAACTACTGCAAATATTTTTTCCCTCACATAAAAACTGGTGGGACGCTACCCCAAGTACCCTATGGACGAGCCTCTACTGTTATAAGCTTTGCACATGGCAGTCAACATAGGAAAGCACATGTTTATATGTCTCTTGATACCAATGTTTGGGCTGGCTTTGTCTTGTCTGAACTGTATTGTTGTGTCCTTTGCTAAATCTTTAATTTTTATTTATTACTGGTATTTATAAAGTGCCAAACATTCCGCAGCGCTGTACAATTGGGAAAAAGACAATACAATAAGAACAGACCGATACAACAGGTAGAGGGCCCTACCGTGAGCTTACAATCTAAAGATACAAATATATAGATGATATTTAATTTTTTAATTAATGGTGTAAACTCATGAGATGGGACAGTTCCCCTTTCAACAAGAATGAGGAAACTTTACGCAAGTCCAGTTCGAGGTGAGGTGTGAACAGGAGAAAACTAAATGTCACTTGTGGAGTGAATGAGCGTTGTGAAATGTGTTGGATCTATGTATCAAAATAATAAACATAGTAATGATAAAGAATAAAACAGCACCTCACAGACAAAAAGACAAACAAAATAAATCGCCAGAGGGCTAATAGGTAAAAAATGTGAATTATGTATTGTACAAACACAATATAAACAGTACAATATTTCTGTCTCCGGCATGGAATCTTTCCAGAGATGTCTTTATAAAAGTTCCATACTGATGAGCAAAACATTGCACTTGTCTTCATTGACATCCTAAATAACGATTGAAACATCGACATAATGAGTTTAAAAAGGCCCTACAAGAGCTCTTTTTTTAGTTTTTTGTCTTTTTTCGCTATTTTTGTATAGCAGCTTGTAATTGCACATTGGCGACTTCTATTCGATACCATACTTTAATTGTGAATATATAAAAATGCCTATATAGCTCCATATATATATATTTATATAATTTAATTTACACAGTACCATATCTGGCTCAGGCAGCACAGTGCATCATGGCTAGGGAGCCTAATGTATTAAATTCATATCATCAATATATAGTTTAAGCCAAGCACAAGTTTCACTGCCCTGATTTAATACTTGTAGTCACAATAAAAAAAAATAAAAAATAATAATTCTATATAATTTTATTTTTGCGTGTGAAACCCATATGAGCAATGTAAAAATAACATACCAATGATAAAGAGTATATAAATTGCTTCCATAGAAAGCATGACATTATACAGTTATAATTTACATACATAAGAGTTACTTTAGAACCTTACTAAATATACTGTACAAACTTACAGTGAATATGTACATAGAGACTCCTTTTTACAATTAAGTTAAAACAACGAATAATAATTATTAATAGTATATTCCCAAGGAATGTTCTAAGAGCTTGTTGATATTCGAATGGTGTGTCCAGCTTCTAAAAAGACTGAATTTCCTTTGGCTTTCTCAGATTTTGGTTTCTGGTCCTTCTGTAGCCAGTGGTTGAAAGGAATTTCGGATCCTCAGTGCTTCGGCTGCGCAGAGATGTCCAAAGCATTTATTGTACCACTCAGGACAATGGCCTCTGTGGGAGAAAAAAAAAAGACATAAAAATGTTTAATTAAAATCTCAACACATAGTTACATAGTTACATTGCTGAAAAGAGACTTGCGTCCATCAAGTTCAGCCTTCCTCACATATGCTTTTGCTGTTGATCCAAATGAAGGCAAAAAACCCAGTCTGAAGCGCTTCCAATTTTGCAACAAACTAGGAAAAAATTCCTTCTTGACCCCAAAATAGCAGTCAGATGTCTCCTTGGATCAAGCAGCTATTAGCCCACTAATTAGAAATTGTATCCCTGTATGTTGTGTTTTTGCAAGTATTTAGTTTTTTTTATTCATAATGCGTAAAATATATTGCAATAAAAATATATTAGCTCAAAATGTCACTAGACAATCCCTTTAATTATGTAACTATTCATTACTTTAGGAATTTCTGGTAAGAAAATAACTACAATGAAATATACTTACTTCAGATCAATTCTGCAAATATGTGTCAACCTAGACTTCCCAGATCCACAAGGTTCTATGAGATAACGCGTTTCGAGGACAGCCGCTCTGACTCCTCCGATTAGCGTACCTTCTTCATGTTCCACAGAAGTAGCCACCAGAGTACACATTCCTTTAGGCAGATCAGTTCTCCATGTTCTGAAGAAAAAAATAACATTTGGAATTATTAATAAAAGCTACATCGGGATATCAGCAAACCAGAATTACTTCCCAGAGACTCTTAATAAGAATCACTCAGCAAACACTCATCCTACAAAAATAGACAAACATATAATATAACATAAGTAAAAACCCCACAGCTCTTTAGGGCTATTGCCAATGTGCATTATGGGAAATGTGTCAAGTATTTCATTAAAATGTCTACATTATAGTCTTCAAAAAGTAAATCAAAATATAGTTACTGTTCACAATAATACATCTGCTACAATAAAGAAAGATGCTAAAATAATAATTATATTAACAATGCAAATAGTCAATAATCGATTCCGAGCCAAAAAAACAATAATTGTAAAAAAATATATCCTTTGCTGTATTTTTTAACTTACCTTAAAACTACAAAGTCTTTGGAGGGATGTGGAGCCATGCTATCAAGCACATATTGGTAAACTTCCGTTTTAATATCGAGTGTCTCAATCACTTTCGACTGAAGGAAATCATCATCCCACAGGTGGCGCTCTCTCAAGAGGCGATTAAGGACAATTGATGGAGGAGCCTCTACTTCAACTGCTACCTTCCAAAGTCTCAGAGGGTTGCCGTCCCCAACCTAGAATGAAAAATACAATATAGAGATTAAACAACAAAGAATGGAATAGCGTAATCTCTAACAGATATATTAGCTAAGTAGAAGACAGGTTACATGAATTAAAAAATTTGATTATGGAATTTACGAAGACAGGAAAAATAATTATGTGATACTTAAGGACAATATACAAACAAAAGTCTATAAATGTTCTACAAAGAAAACAAAGAGATTAATGAAGAACATTAAAAAAAACTTTGAGTAGGCAACACTTATGTTACCTTTTTGTAAGCAAGGTCTGTGTTTTCGGGGCTTGAGATTGAGATCCAGCCTTTAAACTTCTCCTTGGCTTCTTTCTGCAGTGCTTGGATAACATTTTCGAAGTATGTGCTATAGTTGCCCCCATCCTCTTCCAGTTGTTTCCCAATCTCCTCCAGGGTGAGAATGTGGTTGTCAGCTTCTATATATGAATTCCGTGACTGGGCTATAACCTCCTGCGGAACCTATAGAACATAAGGAATCAGTCAGCTCACATTACAATACAAAATATATGAGGATGAAACGCATTGCGAGACTGAGTGGTAGGACATATAGATAATACATAAATAATCAAAACTCGAACAAGATTACATGAATTTGCGACTGTTATTAAAACTAATGCCATGGCATGGTGTCGTAGGTAATTCCAAGACCCTTGACTTTCTTGCCAAGTATACCGCTCATCTGTCCCAGAATCCTTTACTTTTGGGATATATTCAAAAGAATGCCAGTTAAAGGGCAGGCAAACAGAGAAGGTCCACGGCACTGCAACTGGATATAGGGTAGACTTTTTTATGACACTGTCCCAAAACCCCATATGCATGATATCATAAATGCATGGATTTTTAATTTCTAATCACCAGAGGGGCTACATAATGTGTATCTATGAAAGGCACAGCATGCAAATGATAAATCATGTCAGTAAATGGCTCCTGCTACATAGCTGGCTGTAGATACCCTGGTAGATATCTTACCTCAAACAGCTTATTGCATTCTATTATCATGTGTGCCAACCCTTGTGTAGCTGCCAGGTTTTCATTGAGGTCTTTCTGATCCGGTTTCCCTGTTGCATATTTTTTCTGTATCGCTCTGTGGTTCAAACGAAAGAAAACAAAAAAAAAACATTTTAGAAATAAAAGAAATATCCCATAATTTGATTTTGAGCAATTTGGGTCATAACTAAAACAAATCAAATTGACCTGAACCAAAACATTATCTTTCCTGAACTTGTTGATGCGAATCCAGCCTTTGGTAAATGACCCTAATAGATTAGGCTCTAGAGATATTTCAAGCCCGCTAAATATAATTTAATATTTCAAAATGAATATGAACAAAAAATGTTTGATGCTTATATGTCATTAAACCTTCTAATTCTCACAGGTCCACTTCCAACTTGTATTGGACTACAACACCCATTATTCTTTGGTGATTTAAGAACGTAAGAAGTACAATAAAGATACTATACAACGGATAATAACATCATAATAATAATGTTATTATTAAAGGGACGCTTTAGTCAATGTAGTTGTTCTGGTGTCTACTGCCTGTTTCCTCAGGCTTTTTAATGTAAACACTGCCTTTTCAGAGAAAGGCAGTGTTTACATTACTGAGAAGTAACACCTCTAGTGGCAGTCACCAAGACCTTGATGATCCCAGGCAAGGAGACAGAACTCGGGAGGGGGGGGGGGGGGGGGGAGGGAGGTGGACAGCCCAGTCTGGACCGGCGCAGCGCAGGAAAAAAAGTTGAGTAAACTCACCTCTTAAGCTTCTGACAGGGGGGGGGGAGGAAAGGGGGGGGGGGGGGGTCACCTAAACAGCAATCCTAGAGCTATAGTGTCAGAAATACACGTATGTATTTCTGACACTATAGTATTCATTTAATACATACATAAATACTATTAAAATATCTGATAACTCAATACAATTTATTGTGAATGAAGTTTAGAGATTGAGTGCATAAAATGTAGCTAGAACAGAAATGATTCTCATTATAGCATCATGTCCTTGCAATGTGCTGAACTAAATGCCACGGACGTCCTCAGATCTACTCTCAGAAGTCAACATTGTACGTTAGAACCATTTGATTTCTTGTACTGTGACGAACCTGTTCAAGCACATTACTGAGATTTATATGCAGTCTGAATAACCATTCTGACATCTTACTCTTGGATTACATGTCAATCTAGAGATGAATAAGGACTAGAGTTTAAAATAATTACCTTGGAGTGTTGTCCTTCTTTAATAAATTAAGGTGAAACAGAGATGGCGCCAAACACACGGCGAGATTCATTGGGGTCATTTGATTTTCTTCTACTGAGGTGACATCCCTAAGGAAGCACAAAAGCGTCTGCAGAGTTTCTCGATTCTCGTCTGACATCAACATGATGGCTGACTGCACGGCTCGGAGCCTCTGGTCTTTGGGGACATCTAAAGATATTAATGACATGAATGTAGTTTTTAGGAAAATACTTAACAAATCCCTCACAATAGGATTAATACTATTTTTTTTCCATTTTAATGACACAAATTGTAAAAAAAAAAAAAAAAATGACAATCAGGGATGTGTAATATATATATATAAACAGGTGTCTTTATTCACAAGAAAGTAAATATATAGCAGACATATCACAGAAATGAAAAAAAAAGTATGTCAGTCAGATAATTTTCAAGTTTGTCTGTTGTGGCCTAAATAAAAACCACAAAAAAAGATAAACGTATGATAGGCAGACAGCATGGATGATTGGACAAAGCACAGCGTGTATGAGTGCGTGTGAGTTTCTATCTAAGATGTAGAGTTTGATTGAATCAATAGATGGAAAGACAGACTGTAAGTCTATATATATATATATATATATATATATATATATATATATATATATATATATACTCCCTTTAAAGGAACACTATAGTCACCTAAATTATGTTAGCTAAATAAAGCAGTTTTAGTGTATAGATCATTCCCCTGCAATTTCACTGCTCAATTCACTGTTATTTAGGAGTTAAATCACTTTGTTTCTGTTTACGCAGCCCTAGCCACACCTCCCCAGGCTAGGATTGACAGAGCCTGCATGAAAAAAAAAAAACTGGTTTCACTTTCAAACAGATGTAATTTACCTTAAATAATTGTATCTCAATCTCTAAATTGAACTTTAATCACATACAGGAGGCTTTTGCAGGGTCTAGCAAGCTATTAACATAGCAGGGGATAAGAAAATCTTAATTAAACAGAACTTGCAATAAAGAAAGCCTAAATAGGGCTCTCTTTACAGGAAGTGTTTATGGAAGGCTGTGCAAGTCACATGCAGGGAGGTGTGACTAGGGTTCATAAACAAAGTGATTTAACTCCTAAATGGCAGAGGATTGAGCAGTGAGGCTGCAGGGGCATGTTCTATACATCAAAACTGCTTCATTAAGCTAAAGTTGTTCAGGTGACTATAGTGTCCCTTTAATGCAATCTAGAAAGGCTACACACGTATTAAACAACAACAAGAAAAATGTGTATCTTAGTTACTCATGCCTAGTCTAAGTATACTTACATTGGTATATGTGGAGAAAGGTCTCTCCAAGTTTACTTGTGAGGAGTGGCTCTGGAAGATCCCTAAAAAACTGTTTCATCATATCTGCCACATCGTACGCACACTGGTCTTCATAGTTTACATTCTCCGGGCAGCTCTCATTCATCTGGCGCAAGGCCAGGATCCGAGACTTAACTCCAGACTTTCTAAACAAACCAACCTGTGGAGATAGAATGTTTTCGCATTGATCATCTGAAACAGGAGGACAAATTTTACGTTTGGCAGAGTAGTCTCCTTACACAAACAGCAAATACCAAAAGGCAAATCCTTAGTTCCTGTGCTAAATGTCATAGGACATAGATGGCCAAAGGGAAATAAAGGGAAGTGTCTTCGTTCGGGACTTTTAGTGCCAGAGACATAAGCTTTGGTGTAGTCACCTTCGAAAATAGAAAATGGCAAAGTATTATGTATCACGTGCTACAGTGGAAAGGCAGCGGGAGATTAGAGAGGTTAATGCGTGGCTGAAGTCTTGGTGCAGGAAGGAGGGTTTTGGGTTTTTAGAGCACTGGGCCGACTTTGCGATTGGGTACAACCTATATAGTAGTGATGGATTGCACCTAAACGGAAGGGGGTCTGCAGTGCTGGGGGATAGGATGGCTAGAAGGTTGGAGGAGATTTTAAACTAGTAGTAGGGGGGGAGGGTCATAGCAATCTACAAAATGGAGATAGGACAGAAAGGAGATGGGCTTTAGAACAGTATAAGGAGGGTGGAGACGGGGGGAGGGGCAAGCTCAGAACAGAGAAGCTATGTAATGTTGGTAATTCACAAAATAAACAAGAGACGCATGATATTAAATGTATGCTTACTAATGCAAGGAGCCTAAATAACAAAATGGGGGAACTAGAGGCATTAGCATACACTAAACAATATGATATAATAGGCATAACTGAAACATGGTGGGATGAGACACATGACTGGGCAGTTAACTTAAATGGGTACACATTATTTAGGAAGGATAGGAAAAACAAGAAGGGTGGTGGGGTATGTTTGTATGTCAACCATGATTTAAAGCCAAATCTTAAGCAAATTGAATGCGATGAGGAAAATGTGGAAGCTTTATGGGTAAATATCTGCTTGGGGGAAAAGAAGGGAAACCAACTATTGGTTGGGATATGTTATAAACCACCTAATGTTAATATTGACGAGGAACAACAGCTGTTTGAGCAAATTGAGAAAGCTGCAAATCTTGGTAACACTTTAATTATTGGAGATTTTAATTACCCAGACATAAATTGGGACATAGGGACTAGTAGCTCAGCAAAGGGAATTAGGTTTTTAAACTTGTTAAATGACAACTTCATGTCACAACTTGTACAAGCACCAACTAGAATGGACGCTTGTCTGGACCTGGTTTTAACAAACAACGTTGATCTTTTGACCAACATTCAAGTAGGTGAGCACTTGGGAAATAGTGATCACAATATAGTGTCCTTTGAAATAAACTCAAAAAAACAAAAGCACATGGGGTATACTAAAACATATAATTTTAAAAAGGCCAATTTCAATAAGATAAGGGAAGCTTTACAATATATTGACTGGCATAAACTCTTTAGTGAAAAGAACACTGAGGATAAATGGATCATCTTCCAACAAATATTAGAAAGGTACATTTCTCAGTATGTACCATTGGGAAATAAGTATAAAAGAAACAAATTAAAACCAATGTGGCTTAGTAGAGAAGTAAAACAAGAGATTAAAAATAAGAAAAGGGCATTTAAAGCATTTAAATCAGACAAATCAGATGCATCTTATAAAAGATATAAGAAAGCAAATAATGCGTGCAAAAAGGCAATTAAACTTGCTAAACTTCAAAATGAAAAAATGATAGCTAAAGAGAGCAAAACCAACCCCAAAGCATTTTTTAAGTACATAAATTCCAAAAAACCCAAAAATGAAAGTATAGGTACACTTAAAACTGAAACGGGGGTGTTAGTTAATGAAGACCAAGAAAAGGCAGGAATTCTAAATAACTATTTCTCCTCCGTATATATTAAAGAAGAACCCATGGCAATAGATGTGCAAATGATTGCTACTAAAAACTTGCAGAATAATTGTAATTGGTTAACTCAAGACAATGTGCTGCAGCAACTAAAGAAAGTTAATATAAACAAAGCTCCAGGGCCTGACGGTATCCATCCACGTGTACTTAAGGAACTAAGTGTAGAAATAAGTGAACCTCTGTTTTTAATCTTTCAAGATTCTTTTCTTTCAGGAAGTGTTCCGGAGGATTGGAGGAAGGCAGATGTGGTTCCTATATTCAAAAAGGGTTCAAAATCCTTGCCTGGAAATTATAGACCTGTGAGCTTAACTTCTGTGGCTGGTAAAATATTTGAAAGGTTATTAAGGGATAATATTCAAGAATTCCTTGAGAAGAATATGGTTATCAGCAAAAATCAGCACGGTTTTATGAAGCACAGGTCATGTCAAACTAACTTGATTGCGTTCTACGAAGAAGTAAGTAGAAGTATAGATCAGGGTGTTGCAGTGGATGTGATCTATTTGGATTTTGCCAAGGCATTTGATACAGTTCCACACAAAAGATTAGTGTTCAAACTCAAGGAAATCGGTCTCGATGAAAATGCTTGTTCTTGGGTAGAACATTGGCTTAAAAACAGAATACAAAGAGTTGTCGTTAATGGTAAATTTTCAAGCTGGACAGAGGTGGCAAGTGGTGTCCCTCAGGGGTCTGTTCTGGGACCCCTTCTATTTAACATTTTTATAAATGATCTTGAAGACAGCATTGAAAGTCATGTTTCAGTGTTTGCAGATGACACAAAACTTTGTAAAATAATACAATGTGAGCAAGATATTACTTTGCTGCAGAAGGATTTAGATAGACTGGAGGACTGGGCACTCAAATGGCAGATGAAATTTAATGTTGAAAAATGCAAAGTTATGCACTTCGGCGTAAAGAATACACAAGCAACGTATACCCTTAATGGAAGCGAATTAGGGATAACAACACACGAAAAGGACTTGGGAATTGTTATAGACAACAAACTATGCAACAATGTGCAATGTCAATCAGCAGTGGCCAAGGCCAGTAAGGTATTGTCATGCATGAAAAAGGGCATTCATTCTCGGGACGAGAATATCATTTTGCCTCTCTATAAATCACTGGTAAGACCACATATTGAATATGCTGTGCAATTTTGGGCACCTGTTCTAAAGAAGGATATCATGGCACTAGAAAAAGTGCAGAGGCGGGCTACAAAATTAATAAAAGGAATGGAACATATCAGCTATGAAGAAAGGTTAACAAATTTAAACCTATTTAGTTTAGAAAAACGTCGCCTGAGAGGGGATATGATAACATTATACAAATATATTCGGGGCCAATACAAACCATTGTGTGGAAATCTATTCACAAACCGGACTTTACATAGGACACGAGGCCATGCGTTTAGACTGGAAGAAAGAAGATTTCGTCTAAGGCAAAGGAAAGGTTTTTTTACTGTAAGAACAATCAGGATGTGGAATTCTCTGCCTGAAGAAGTGGTTTTATCAGAGTCCATACAGATGTTCAAACAGCTACTAGATGCATACTTGCAAAGACAGAATATTCAAGGATATAATCTTTCAATGTAGGGTAATAACTGCTTGATTCAAGGATAAATCTGACTGCCATTCTGGGGTCAATAAGGAATTTTTTGTCCTAGCTTGTTGCAAAATTGTGCTTCAAACTGGGGTTTTTTTTTGTTTTTGTTTTTTCTCTTTTGGATCAACAGCAAAAAACAGGTGTGAGGAAGGCTGAACTTGATGGACGCAAGTCTCTTTTCAGCTATCTAACTATGTAACTATGTAATGGGGGCATTCTCCAAAAAAAGTCAGAAACTTACTTTTCATTAGTAAGCCCCCACACAACTCCATGAGTAAGGCCCAAGACCCTTCCATTTTTAAGCAGACATAATATTGATGAATGGCAAAAACATTAGGCTAAAGAGTTCTCCCACTGCGTCATGCATGGGGCTATTGTGTGATGCCAACTACAGACCAGTGATATGACACAAAAAGTCAATATTTTATATGGTTTCAACATCTCACAAATTAAAAAAATTATTATTCATTCTGGACTTGGAAATTCAGATTGCTCTGAACTGAAATTCAGCAGAATTTCGATGATTCAGTGTCCTTTTGAATCTCAAAATTTCATAATGAACTTCAACCAAAAATGTTAAAAAATCCAAATAGTAACAATTTGGAAAAACTGTACAATTTTCACGTCTAGTACCACTCTTAACACCAACTGTGAATCACTATTTTACCATTTTAGAGTTTGGTTTGTTTTGTTAAAAGGACACGATAGGTACCATTTTTTCCTTCATTTCTTCTATCTGAAATTGTTCAATGGCTTGTAATTTAAAACTGAACTGAAAAATGTGTTCTTCACAAAGTATAATCTAGAACCATATGAATGTTATGCCACTAGGTGGTGCACTGGAGCACAGATATTGTCCCACAATGTCGTATCTATTATTATTTACAAACAGCCAATATATTTCTCAAGCATTAAATATTTGATGTTAAAAAATTGTTATAAGTCTTATAGTTTATAAAATAATACAATTAAATAACGGCCACATGTTCTACATAGTTTTTCAAAACTTTAGGTTAGGTAAGTAATGCTGTGGCCATCCAGAAATCCCTGTGAATCCTTTTTAGCATATGTCAGCATCATAGGAGTTGTAGTTCAAAAATCAAATTGGGTGGGGACAAAGTCTGATAAATCTGATATCGATGGCGAGAAAACAAAAGTTAATTATTTTATCCATTATGTTTTTACTGAAAAATAGTAAATGCATTTTTAAATATTGTCAGACAAAAGTATAGGAATATTTCCTATTTCTTCATTGCCCCTAAACTGTTTGTCATCGATTTGGCATGTCCTATCCTAGTCATCTTTTGATTATAACACACTAAATCACTGATTACAGTATAGATGCGTATAAATGCCTTACTGTAGTCTATAAACATTTGCAGGCTTGGTCACATAAGTCACCCTTTATCCAGTATTTACTGACAACAATGTGAATTCTCCCATGATCACAGTGCTCTCTCTCAGGACCTCAGAGCTAAAATTAGACTATGAGAGGAAGGAGTCAATAGAACCCCTTTTACAAAAGATATTTTCTTTTTATAGTAAAGCAGATGGAACAGGGGAATATTTCCAAATCGGCAATTTTTGCCTAAAATTTATGTCAGTTTTGTTTTCCATTCATGTAGTGCATTATCCCCATTATGCAAATTGCAAAGTTTTTGAACCGTTTTAGAAATGTTATCACAATAAACTCCGGCACACAGATATTTTTTAATTGCCTGTTGTTTCGTTGCAGGTGATAGGTTCACTCTAAAGAAAAAAAACTAAGGTTTAAAGATATACAACAATTAATGTTTAATGATCTGCAACATTTCACTTACCTGATCCAAACAATTGCTGCGCAGGAAACGTAACCCTTGCTGAATGCTCTGGGGAAGCGGCTGCCCGGTTCTCTGAACATGAACCATTAGAGGAACACCAAATACATGTTTATCCTTGTAATCAGGCCCCTTCATCCTCTTCATAAATTTTGGCACAGACCTGGAGTTCAGATGAGAATTAAAGACAATCAACATGGAGTCGCAACCAGCAACTTGCAAAACAAGCCCAAAATGTAGCTGTGTCAATTGTTAATTAACCTTAACAAACTATTATAATTCAAGTAATGCGCCTTTTGCTGCTTGGCACAGTACGTAGATGACTGGGTAAGTCTAATAGGCAAATATCTTGCTTATTAACACTATGAACACTAGTTGCTAATTCACAGGATTTTTTTTGTCTTAAATACATACTGATCATATGGAAAATGGGCATATACAATAAAACATTTAGAATAACATTTTGTTCTTCATACTTAATTCAAATTTTAAAATAAAATAAAAACCACAAATCCCAGATTCATTGGACCTTTTTGATCGCAATAGTCAAAGGTAATTCTTAATGGAGCACTATGGGGTCAAGAATACAAATTTGTATTCCTGACCCTATAGTGTTAAAAACACATTAGGTGGCCACCCCCTTCTTACCCTGTGAAAAATGTTAAAACTCATCTTTATTTCAGTGCCGCGTTAGTCCCCGCTCCACCTCTTTTGCTGAAATCATAAAAATGTGCAGCACTGACCCAGGAAGCACCTCTGTAGGTCGTCTAAGTAACTGCCACTAGAGGTGTTCCGAGGCAGTAATGTAAACACTGCCTTTTCTCTGAATACACAACAGAACAACTACATTAAGCTGTAGGTGTTCTGGTAACTATAGGTCCTTTTAAGCAAATTTATAAAAGTGAAGCAGTCACCATGGAAACCTTTTGTCCATTTTATTTGTTTATGTTTATGTTTGTGTGTGTGTCGCAGGGGCGGACTGACCGGTCGGGCACTTCGGACATGGTCCGAGGGCCCGGCCGGGAGGGGGGCCCGCCATCAGGGGGCCCGGCCGCCCCTTTAAATGCTGCAGCCGCCTGAGCGCTCTCTTAAGAGCTCTCAGGCGGCTGCAGCTTCTCACCTCCCCTCCCCGTATCGTGGCCGAGCTGCTCTGCGTCCGCGGTGCCGGCCGGAGTTATAGAAAGGTGCACACACACTGAGTGTGCACCTTCCTGTCAGTCCGGCCGGGTACAGGAAACAGAAACTCCTGTTCCGCGCGGAACAGGAGTTTCTGTTTCCTGTACCCGGCCGGACTGACAGGAAGGTGCACACTCAGTGTGTGTGCACCTTCCTATCAATCCAGTCGGCACCGCGGACGCAGAGCCTCTCGGCCACGCTACGGGGAGGGGGTAAAGAGAGGGAGAGAGGGGGGGGGGGGGAGTTAAGAGAGAGGGGGGGGGAGTTAAGAGAGGGGGGGGGAGTTAAGAGAGAGGGGGGGGAGTTAAGAGAGAGGGGGGGGGGGAGTTAAGAGAGAGGGGGGGGAGTTAAGAGAGAGGGGGGGGGTTAAGAGAGAGGGGGGGGTTAAAAGAGAGAGGGGAGGGGGGGTTAAAAGAGAGAGGGGAGGGGGGGTTAAAAGAGAGAGGGGAGGGGGGGTTAAAAGAGAGAGGGAGGGGGGGTTAAAAGAGAGAGGGGGGGGTTAAAAGAGAGAGGGAGGGGGGGTTAAAAGAGAGAGGGAGGGGGGGGGTTAAAAGAGAGAGGGAGGGGGGGTTAAAAGAGAGAGGGAGGGGGGGTTAAAAGAGAGAGGGGGGTTAAAAGAGAGAGGGGGGGTTAAAAGAGAGAGGGGGGGGTTAAAAGAGAGAGGGAGAGGGGGTTAAAAGAGAGAGAGGGGGGGTAAAAAGAGAGAGGGGGGGTAAAAAGAGAGAGGGGGGTAAAAAGAGAGAGGGAGGGGGGTTAAAAGAGAAAGGGAGGGGGGGTTAAAAGAGAGGGGGGGTTGTTAAAAGAGATGGGTTAAAAGAGAGAGGGAGGGGGGTTTAAAAGAGGGAGGGGGGTTTAAAAGAGGGAGGGGGGTTTAAAAGAGGGAGGGGGGTTAAAAGAGAGAGGGAGGGGGGGTTAAAAGAGAGAGGGAGGGGAGGTTAAAAGAGAGAGGGGAGGTTAAAAGAGAGAGGGGGGTTAAAAGAGAGAGGGAGGGGAGGTAAAAAGAGAGAGGGAGGGGAGGTAAAAAGAGAGCGGGAGGGGGGTAAAAAGAGAGAGGGAGGGGGGTAAAAAGAGAGGGAGGGGGTAAAAAGAGAGAGGGAGGGGGGTAAGAAGAGAGAGGGAGGGGGTAAGAAGAGGGAGGGGGGTTAGAAGAGGGAGGGGGTAAGAAGAGAGAGAGGGGGTAAGAAGGGAGGGGGGAGTAAGAAGAGGGGGAGGGGGAGTAAAAGAGGAAGGGGGAGTAAGAAGAGGGGGAGGGGAGAGTAAGAAGAGGGGGGAGGGGGTAAGAAGAGGGGAGATTAAGAAGAGAGGGGGGAGTAAAGGGGGTAAGAAGAGGGGAGGGGGGAGTAAAAAGAGGAAGGGGGAGTAAGAAGAGGGGGGAGGGGGGTAAGAAGGGGGGAGAGTAAGAATGGGGGTAAGAAGAGAGTGGGAGTAAGAAGGGGGTAAGAAGAGGGGGAGGGGGGAGTAAGAGGAGGGCAATTGCCCCCTCCCCTGTCCGCAGGCACCGTGCGGGCAGCCGGCAGGGGAGGGAGGAAGAGAGGACCCGGGAGCTCAGCCTGCAGCTCCTCTGGGTCCTTCTTGCGCGAGCACAGATCGTTGCCGCGGTTACCACGGCAGCGTTACGGCTCTTGCAAGAGTAAACTCTAGCCCTGGAGCTACGGGCTAGAGTTCACTCTCAACACTGTGACCACCAGGTATTCCTGGTGGTCGCAGTGGTGAGAGTGAACTTTAGCCCCATAAACACACTGCCCCCACACCATACACATTCACACACTGCCCCCACACACACCATACACACACACTGCCCCCACACACACCATACACATTTACACACATTGCCTCACACACACACACATACACTGCCCACCCATACACACACAGCCCCCCATACTAACATTGCCACACACATACACAGCCCCCTCGTACACACATTGCCCCACACACCCTACACATTCACACACTACACCCCCTCACACACACTGAACCTTTCACACAGACTGCACCCCTTACACATTGCACCACTGCTCCTATACCCTACTACAGCCTCATATCCCAGCAGACCCCAGGTAAGTTGTCAAACTGTTCTTAAACGGTTTGACTACTTACTCTGGGAGGGGGGCCCGGCCCTCCTGGCACCATAACGACTACACAGAGTAGTAGTGGTTATTGTGCATGGATTATTTCTTTAAATAATCTACGAGTGCCCCAGTAGCCAGCAAGCCAGCCAACCCACAGGCCAGCCAGCCCACAGGCTGGCCAGTAGACAGCCAGCCAGCCTACAGGCCACCAGTTAGGCTTAAAGCCAGCAACCCCACAGCCTGCCAACCGCAGCCAGCAAGCCACAGCCTGCCAGCCAGCAAGCCACAGCCTGCCAGCCGCAGCCAGCAAGCCCACAGCCTGCCAGCCGCAGCCAGCAAGCCCACAGCCTGCCAGCCGCAGCCAGCAAGCCCACAGCCTGCCAGCCGCAGCCTGCCAGCCGCAGCCAGCAAGCCCACAGCCTGCCGGCAGTAGCCAGTAAGCCCACAGCCTGCCAGCAAGCACACAGCCTGCCAGCCGCAGCCAGTAAGCCCACAGCCTTCCAGCAAGCCCACAGCCTGCCAGCCGCAGCCAGCAAGCCCACAGCCTGCCGGCAGTAGCCAACAAGCCCACAGCCTGCCAGCAAGCCCACAGCCTGCCAGCCGCAGCCAGTAAGCCCACAGCCTTCCAGCAAGCCCACAGACTGCCAGCCAGCAACAGTAATTAAGGTAAGAGGAGCCAACTTGGCCTAGGTATCAGCTATGTTGTGTTGCTATATTGTGAATAGGAACCAGAGTGTTGGAGAGACCCCCCTCCAGGCCCCATTAGACTCCATTGTAGTCTCTAATGGGACCTGGAGGAAATTCTTTCTAACACACTCTCTAAAGGACACTGAGATAGCCTCTGCTAGAATGCTCCCCCCCTCCATGGCCCATTAGCCCTCAATTGTAGTCTCTACTGGGGCCTGGAGGCGACTGTTTCCAGCAGGGACACTGAGATGGCCTCTGTTAGAAAGACCCCCTTCCAAGCCTGTTAGACTCCATTGTAGTCTCTAATAGGGCCTGGAGGGGATTCTTTCTAACACACTCTCTAAAGGACACTGAGATAGCCTCTGCTAGAAAGACCCCCCTCCATGGCCCATTAGCCCTCAATTGTAGTCTCTACTGGGGCCTTGAAGGGATTATTGCACTTTTGTTCCTTGTGTCTAAAGATTGTGTAGGGTGTGGCTGGAGGCGGTGCATGGAGGCGGGACATGGGTGGCGCTTGCTGCGGAGTATGGGTGGGGCCTGTAAGGGGGCCCTTGATTTATTTTGCCCGGGGGCCCTGAGGGTTCTCAGTCCGCCCCTGTGTGTGTGTATATCTGTAATGCTCCAATACCATTAAACCTTCAGTCACCGCAAGTAGTTTGTTATATGTTAACTTACCAAGTCCACCCATGCTTGTTTGACATGGAATACTTTTCCATTATAGCTGTCAAGTGAAGCAGTGAAAATTTTTGTAGTAAATTCAGCTGCCCTGCTGTCTGATGGCTGATCTGTAGCGATGCTGAAGACTGACTGAGCCGATGAGAGAACTGGAAACTCGGCCACCGTAAGCGCCTAAGGAACAAGTGTTATGAATGAGAAGATATAAAACAGTTGCAAGTCTGTAAACATTGCAGTTACTTGGACATATAAACAAACACTAAAACACCATTCTCGATCTTCGTGGAGGACACACTGCTAACATATAACACTTCAGTGCCATTCCTGCATGGACTAAATGTAGAAAGAACACATTTGACGGTGATCACTACACAATAAATGGTAGAATGCAAGTACATATGTCACATATTGGGTACACCATCTATGTCCATTAAATAAATATCCACTAAATGAATGATTTCCATAAAAACATTACATTTACATAGGCTCGTAGTTACACATAAACTTATATGAAGAGGAAGGAATGCTAAGTATCCAAGGGGATTCAACTCATACTGTCATCCTATTGCTTGGTACTCTGTGGAGATAGATATGTTTGATGATCCATCCACACTTGTGGTGATAAGATATGGACATAGGTCAAACTCAACGCAACTTAGACTCTACGCTTCAAAAAAATTAAAACAATAGTAATTAATTCTTAAATCTTAATATTAATAAAAATAAAATAAAAAAATATATAATAATAATAAGAAGAAATATATATATGTATTATGGAGGGATAGTTTGGAAATCAGCAAATTTTTTAAACTGCTTACCTATTTGTTCTAGTAAGTGATGCTCCAACTCCAGAATCTCTTCTTTCTCTTGTACCATTTGTATCTGATTCGTTAAGAGACGTAGCATCTCTTTCCAGATCACTTGGAGTAGTCCTGTCATCAGAAATAGAATTCCCCTCAAAGTCTAATGTTATAGGGTTAGGAGAATTAAATGCTGATGTCCCTGATTCATCTACGGACACATTATCGTCCTGTAGCTCTGGCATAACATCTTTTGACCAGTGGTCTACAGACTGTTGAAGTCCATTGATATGTTGTAACACATCATCTAAATGAGGAAAGAGATCATCTATGTCTAAGTCCATAAGGTCTCCAGTGCTGGCATACAAGTGAGTCCCTGGAACATTATCATACACACTAATTCGGCTTCCCCTTGGACACCTAGAAGACATAATTCTAGGTTCTTTGGCATTAAGGACCTTCTGCCTGTTGTGGGAGAGCTTACCATCTTGCCAGGTTACACCACAGTAATTTTCTGTAGGTGAAAGGCTTTCAATAGAAAGTGCTTTTGGAAATGTCCCAGGCTTATGGTCTTTTGGAACATGCACAACCAAATCCTCTTGAGAATGAAATTCATTTTTGTGAGCCTGACCTGCTTTCAGACGTGTACCTGACACTGTAAACAGATCAATGTCCTCCAGATACATACCCCCACGTTTGTTGGATTCAGGACCCTTGCTTTCAGCATTTGCGTCCTTTTGGGGTTGTAGATCTGAACTTCCAGTTAAATTAATGTCCTTCACTTGCACTTTTCCTACCTGAGTACAGTTCATAGTTTTGAGGGATGCAGGCTCCAGTTGCAGTACAGGGTCACTAATTACTAAACCTCCAGTTTTTTGTGCATTTTTTAACTTGCCATGTGTCCCTTTTCCTCTGAGCGTTCCCATGCATTTTAAAAGAGTTTTTGATTTAGTCTGTGTAGGTTTTTCATTCTTGACATTCAGTTTTCCCTCTGCAATATCCTTTGGCCAAAAATGAGGCAAAATAGCTGTTGCATTAGAGTCGGACATGCACATATTTTCAGGATATTCAAAAGTTTCCCTGGAAGCACTACTCCCAAGATACGAGCATCTACAATCGCTCCCACCACTACTTCCACTGTGGATGGAGCATATTTCACTCAGATCAGTTAAAACACTTTCGCTGCTTGTAGTGTTTTTCATATCCCCAGTGGATCCAAGTCGCTCAGAACGACGGAACAATGTATCAATATCATCCACCCGAGACCAACGGCGACTGAGTCTTTGGAAGGTCCATTTGTCACTAATAGCACAAAGGTCTTCTTCATCTGAGTCTTCACTCTAAAAATATATTGAAAAGCAAGTTAGATTTTTCAGTCTTTTAATTTATGCTGCATTTTCTACAACTCATTAGTGTTATTTTTTAAACACAGACTGCATTTGTATACAGGTACTGAAATAAATGAAAGAATGGTAAATGTAGCTACTATATTTTGCAGACAAAGTAAACAGACAAATAATCAAATATTTGCAGATCTACTTATATAACAATATATAAAGCATAGAGTAAAACTAAGAAAAAAAAACTTTTTACTTTTGAATAAAATGGCAATGTATCAAAACTGCACTGTTGGGGGGTCATACAGTACTTTTTATGGACTAAACAAAAAAATTACACTACAAGAAGAGGTGTTAATTATCACATGTTAATTCTGCTCACATCACACATCCAAAGTTCGTTTGTTTCAATTTTGTCTAGCTTGACCCAATAAACATGTCTGATGAAGGGTCCTTAGTATCGTGAAAGTATCCCTCCGAATTAGCCAATAAAAGTATCACATTTAAAAATAAATATTCTCATTTAGTTAAGACCTTACCAATAAATAATTATTAATTTGCGTCAATTTAAAGTATTGCTGGCTTTAACCAATTCATCAACGCATAGGTTTAAATATGTGAAGCCAAAAATGTACTTGTTCCATACAGTAAACCTCTATGTAGGATTATTTCGTATGAATACATTAGATACAAAGCACTACATGATATATTGCAAAAATAAAACAAAACAAACTCTCTCTCTCTCATATATATATATATACATATATATATACATATATATATATATATATATATATATATATATATATATATATCCACGGTCCCAGCACTCAGGTTCCCACACTATATACAAAGAAGATGAGTGCACTCAGGGGTCTGAGAGTGCACTCTTGGACTAAAACGTAGATGATTCTTTACTTCTACTAAGACCCCTGAGTGCACTCATCTTCTTTGTGTGTGTGTGTGTGTGTGTGTATTTATATATATATATATATATATATATACACCATATAAAATCAAGTAAACTAAAGAAAAAAAATTCTATATAGATAACACACACAAGCCAAACTAGGAACTGAGCAAAACTGACACGAAAACAGAAAAATTTAAAAAATATCAGCCTAGCTATAAAAATAAAGCAAGAAAATAACTTTTCCACTTTGGTAAACTGGGTCCAACATTTGCAATTCACCTTTTGATCACCATTTCATCGAAATTTCTTCTCTAGTTAAAAATCCATTAATTAGACAATAACATGTTACATACTCATTTTTAATACTGTAAACAAGAAAACACAAAATAAACTCAAACTAATAATAATAATAATAATCACCTTGCTAAACAGGATCTGTATTAATTAATGCATGTCAAAAAATACAATGGCCTTAATTGTGTTAGCATATTCCCTGGCTGAGTGGAGTTTAATTATGCAAACAATGGGCTTGTTTTTTTTTTTTCATTTATTTATTTAGGGGGATGGCTCTTTTTAGACATGGTAAGGTGATGTTATAAAGGACCAAAATGCCTACTACAGACCTTGTCTGCTTTTTAGCAAAGCTAGTTTATACACATTATGTATATATTGGGGTTCTAGAAACATTTATAATCCACCGTACCTTTGGTCTCTTGGCTTATTATGATGTGTCCGGAAACCCTTAACTGCATTATTTGATGTATATTTTTTTTTATAACATGATAATTTTAGGTTGCAGTTTGAATTATTGTTAGTGATAGGTAGTGGGGGGTTAATGTGTTAGGGTACTGTAGGAGGTCAATGTTTAGTGTTAGGGTGGTGCAGTGGCTAATGTGCAATGTAGAGGTCAATGTCTAGTGTTAGGGTAGTGCAGGGGTTAATGTGCAATGTAGAGGTGAATGTTTAGTGTTAGGGTAGTGCAGGGGTTAATGTGCAATGTAGAGGTCAATGTTTAGTGTTAGGGTAGTGCAGGGGTTAATGTGCAGTGTAGAGGTCAATGCTTAGTGTTAGGGTGGTGCAGTGGCTAATGTGCAGTGTAGAGGTCAATATTTAGTGTTAGGGTAGTGCAAGGATTAATGTGCAGTGTAGAGGTCAATGTTTAGAGTTAGGGTAGTACAGGGGTTAATGTGCAGTGTAGAACTCAATGTTTAGTGTTAGGGTATTGCAGGGGTTAATGTGCAGTGTAGAGGTCAATATTTAGTGTTAGGGTAGTGCAGGGGTTAATGTACAGTGTAGAGGTCAATGTTTAGTGTTAGGATAGTGCATGGGTTAATGTGCAGTGTAGAGGTCAATGCTTAGTGTTAGGGTAGTGCAGGGGTTAATGTACAGTGTAGAAGTGTTAGGGTAGTGCATGGGTTAATGTGCAGTGTAGAGGTCAATGCTTAGTGTTAGGGTGGTGCGGTGGCTAATGTGCAGTGTAGAGGTCAAGGTTTAGTGTTAGGGTAGTGCAAGGATTAATGTGCAGTGTAGAGGTCAATGTTTAGAGTTAGGGTAGTACAGGGGTTAATGTGCAGTGTAGAACTCAATGTTTAGTGTTAGGGTAGTGCAGGGGTTAATGTGCAGTGCAGGGGTTAATGTGCAGTGTAGGGGTTAATGTTAGTGTAGAATTTATGGCGAAGGTTTGTACGTAATGGCAGCACTTGGATATACATGTCCAAGTGCTGCCTGAGAGCAGATGGACTTACAGTCAGGGTGTTAGCTATTTTGCATCACTAAAATGGTAGCAGGTGAAATAATATAGATAATATATTAACAGGGTTATTACAAGGAAATTCAAAGTGAATTTTAAATTTAAGGTCATAGTAGCAGAACTGAACAAATAGGTAATTTGGAGCATTTTCACAGTTCAGTTATGTTTGCCTTAATTTCTTTTTGAAATTCCAATAATTCTCCGTTTAGTAAGTAACCCTGACAGTATATAAAGTCAGGCTCAATTCTCTATCCATGGATATTTGTATTCAGAAAAATGGGAATCGTGAGGAATTGATAAATGAACTGTACATGTTTTGACCGAATTTAAAAAACAGTTAATGATTTTTCCAGCTCTGTCCCTATTGCGGTCTAAAATTGGCAGGTCCCTTGACAATGCACTGCAGCTGCAGGTTTCGCAAATAAACCTCCAAACTAACAGGGTTGTTTACTAAAAGTAAAAATACAAAGTAAATGTCAAATTTAAGGCCAAATTATCCAAAACAAGCCGCACAGCTGAGTTAGATAATTTGTTTTCCCAGTTCAACTTTTCCACCCTAAATTTAAAATACACTTTTGGGGGACACAATTTTCACTTTTGGTGATAAACACTAACAGGGTTATTGACGAAATGTAAGAATTCAAGGTAAAATTTCAAATTTAAGGACAAAATAAGGCTCCTCTAGCCTTAAATAACGAACCAGTAAATATAGTCTAGGGCAATTTATTTCACCAAGGTAAATTACATTAGACAAAATTGTGTGGTATTAATAAAACAGAGAATCCCACTTTTAAGTATATATTGCTGCTATTTCACTAAAAGGCATGCATAACAATGAAGCTGTATTATATATTTTGATTTAACCATACACAATGTCTGCACCAGATATGATACATTCGTATAACAGGGGCATCTGTTTGTTTGAAAATACTAGGAACTGAGATCCTTAAATGTCTGGCTCCTAAAATGATAGACTTTTTTCATAGACATAGGAACCTTATTTTTTCACAAGGTAACTCGATTAATTGTGTTCTTCACATTACACTGACAGGCTAATTCACAGAAGTGTAAATTCAAAGTAAATGTAAAATTTAAGGCCAAAATTGTCAAATTTGATATCATTTTCCAAGCCATCTATGCTTCCATTATGGCAACATTAGCCTAGAATTTTAAATTAACACTTTATTAGCCTGTCAGTGTAATGTGAAAAGCACAAGCTGTTTAATGAATTAAGTTACCTTGTGGGGAAAAAAAAATAAGGTTCCTTTTAATGAAAAAAAAGTCAAATATATATTTACATTTAAGCGGCATTCTAAAGCAGATTAGAAACCTTTAATAAACAGGATTTTCATAAATCAAACTGTACATTATGGAGACCTGACAATGAAATTACATTTTTTTGACAAAAAATAATGAAGGTGGAAAAAGAACAGATATTATTTTCAACCCTGCTGCCATTTTTCTGGGAAATCTACTCAAATGGTCCTAATAAATAAATAAATAAAATGCTAGAATATGTGATAAATATTTGTATTAAAATTTGCAGAATACATGAAATTTAAGACTTAACTTTTGCATGAAGAGGGTAGACAGTGGCATCATACTAAATGTAGTAAGTTTTTATACTGGAGGTACCTTCATTGGCCAATTAGTTAGACTTACTCTTACTTTACTTGTCTCTCGTATAAAACATTTGATTTACTGTAATTTATAGTTAAATGTCTTGACACAGTAATGAGCTATACAGCTTACCTTCTTCCTCTGAAAGTTGACGTCGAGTTTCATTGATGCACATTTGTTTAGTGTGTTCAGCCGTCTAGAAGCAAAGGCATAAGAGTAGATTATAATTTGGCTTGCTGAGGACAACGATCTTCTCAGCTCCCTACTCCTCCTGGTTTTCAGCGGTTGACCTCCCATTTTTACCAGTGGTTTCTTAAGGAGAATTTTGTACATAATTTGTGCACCCAGTGTCTAGAAACACATCTGACACCTAGCTAAAGACCATGACCAAAGTTTGACTTTGTCCAAGAACCAAACCAAGAAATGAAGCACGTTTCTTGAGTTTTGTGTGAGTCTGATCTAAATGTCAATAGAGGGAGGGAACCACATTAGCATATCTTCTCAGCTGAAGTTGTGTTTAGTCAAAGGGCAACTGTGAATCCACCCATCTACATGAGGCCTGTAATTTTGACTTAATGTATTTAATGCACTGTTCCAATTAGAATGCTCCTAATGTCATCACATGTTTTGAGGATATCACTCATGCTTATCCAAGGTCATCAAACTTGTTTACTTTTGTGGCTATCTCTAGCCATTGAACTGATCCATTCGTTACCTCCAGTGAGATTACAACGGTATACAAACCAATACACAAGATACATTTTTAATTGCAATTTCATTCATTTTGACAATAAGTGCTTAAGGATGGAAAAATAAAATACAATGAAATGCGTTGTTCAATTATTTCCAAAATATAAGTATGTTGTAACCTCTCACAATTACAATCATCGCATATTAATGCTAATTATAACTGGTAGAAAATTATCAATGATCAGTAATTGTAATTAACTGTATATTGTGAGATTGTGAAATAATTGCATCTTTTAAATAATCATGGTTTGCAAGGTTGAACATTGTGAAGAATCGACAAAGGAATTCTATATTTTAGTCCAACATAGTTAAATTGGAAACATAATTATCCACCTCGGCAATTTTGCCTCGAATGTACCTGTTTACAATTCTACATAATTTATAGCTTAGTGAATAACCCCCCCCCCCCATGTATAATGTACCAGTCCTGATCAAACTGTAATTGGAATACAATTGTATTCCCCCAAGCCATTCCACAAACACTACAATCCAGCATTTAGCAGAATACTCAACCTTGGTAGAGATATTTAAAAAGACACAATTGATCAGAATCATTGGTATAGTAGGCATTGGTTTTGATGGGGCCATTACAAAAAGCTTACAAACTTAAGAATGGATTGCAGTGATATGACAACCATGTTTATTAGTATTACTTTGGCCTAATCTTTGGTTGGAGAAAACAAAATCCCTCACCCCCCTATTTGCATGGCTCTGTGCAATGTAATAAGCCAGACTATTGCATTAAAATGTTGATTTGTAGTGGTCATGGTGGTAGGAGTATGTATGTGCAGTATTTCAGATGGGAAATTACCATGGAAATTACGGAGATATTTTTAAGTGTATGCCACGGAACTCTGGGCTTCCTAATGTCAATTCTGTGCATAGTTTGTCATCACGCAGCTGACAGACGTAAAAAGCTTATTATCCTCTATGTTTCTGTGGGTGCTCCCCCCCCACTAACGTTAATGAAAGGCAGAGCTACCTCCATCTCAAAGTGAAATCCATAGACCTCAATGCTGTACTCTCTCACATGCCCGAGACTACAGAAGCAATGCCGGCTCCTGGTGCTGAAGCGACAGCAGCTGTATGTGATCGGCCTAAAGATGAAGTTGGTGCCCGTGAGAGACAGGTAAGTAAAACTCACCTTTCCCTGTCCCCTCCCCCGGCCAAAGTGGGTGTTTGTAAATTCTGCAAAGACCCCAGATGGTGACAGTGCTGCTCTAAGAATAAAAAAAAAAAACTAACAAAAACAGGAAATAAAGCACAGAATTTTGCACAATCCAAGTGATAGAACACTATCTAGCACAATTATGTTCAAAGTAAGGAACCTCTTTGCATTCCCTTATCAATGCTGCTTTCTGAGATATTTTTTGGGCTGTCTTTATCAAGTAGAAGTTAAGAGAATAGATAATGGAGACTTGTAGATACAGAATAATGAGCTTTAGCTGAGTTTCACTCTGCTTTTTTTTTTTTTATCAATGGAACCTGCTTGGCAGAGCATATCAGGTAGAGATTAAACTGCTGGTCAATTCACTAAGCTGTGAGCGAAAACGAGTTGACACAGGACTTCCCCCAATGTCAGCTAATAAGAGATTTTATTTTTAAAGGACCACTATAGTGCCAGGAAAACAAACTAGTTTTCCTGGCTCTATAGGTTCCTTGGGTCCCCCTCACCCTCTGGGTCTACCTCCCGCCGGGCTCTAGGGTGAGGAAGGGGTTAAATTCTTACCTTTTGCCAGCGCCGGGCTCCCTCGGGAATCTCCTCCTTCTTCTGCCGTCATCGGCTGAATGCGCATGCACGGCAAGAGCCGCACGCGCATTCAGCCAGTCAATGCTTTCCTATGGACGCTGGCGTCTTCTCACTGTGAAAATCAATGAGACAGCCACTAGAGGCTGAATTAACCTATTTGTAAAAATAGCAGTTTCTCTGAAACTGCTATGTTTACAGAAGGCAGGGTTAATCCTAGAGGGACCTGGAACCCAGACCACTTCATTGAGCTGAAGTGGTCTGGGTGCCTATAGTGGTCCTTTAAATGTAGATATTCTGTCCTATGGGATAAAATAATTTGCCAACTCCCAGCTTAATGAATACACTCCTAAATTTTCTTCACTATTACCCAAAGTACACAATGTATCAGACTACAGTGTTCGTGCCTGTAATTCAGAGGTCAGGTGCTCTCGAGCATTTTTAACCATTTGAAAATGATGGTGATTGCATAAAACCAGACATTGTAAATAAATTTATATATACGGTATATTTTTTTACATTCGATGATTATACTATTGCAGACAGTAGTAGAGAGAGTTAAAATATATACCAGGATATAATATGTGATAGAAATGTATTAATTGGATTTTAGTATTCTATTTCCTATGTCTCTGTCCTTATAAATAATTTAATTTGTGTTTTACGTTCATGGCATAGTTATGGCGTAATATTCAAGATAATAATACATGCAATAAAAATGTATTCATGATTAACAATGGGTCTAATATTGCTTGCTCGTATATTCCCTTTATTGAGAGACAGTCATTAATAATGTGCAGTGCAAGTTTATTTGATAGATGCTCCATTAATGGGGGCGATCGCTTAATTTCTTTATTCATAATTCAATTCTGGGTGTACTCTAAATGCGCTATTTGAGTAAAAGCAATAACGATGGGTTAATAAATATATAGCATAAAGTAATGACTGCTGCTTTGGTGCAGAAAAAAAAAACACTCAAGTGTTTCTGATTTACATTACGTTATAAGCCGAGAGGTACATTTTCTTTCAATTCTTTATTTATACCCAGCATCCAAGGAGTACAGTGCCAGGAACAATAGAGAATCGTATACCATACTTTGCTGCACAAATTACGTACGTAGTAGCAGGCCTGTACAGTATAATTACAGGTATAGATCTCTTATAAGCAGAATGCAATATATTAGCTCGATTTCTAAAGAGTACTTCTGGATAACAACATTTTAATATGTTAAGAAATAAAAACAAACAAGGTTGGAGTGAAGGGTCAAAAAAGGGGTGAGGGTGTACATTTTTTTAACTTTTTTCTTTTAACCAAAATAATACAAAAATGAAATTAGCCGACGAGTTATTTTGGTCTTTAGTTTGATATTCAATTTGAAATCTAAACAATTCACACTCTGTAATGTTAGTGTTACAGAACTGAACAAAACTTGTTTTTATCACAGGATTAGCTGACCTGCCAGGAATATAACCTGAGGTTTCAAACAGTATTTTAGATATCTTACAGATATCGTAGATTATAGATATCGAGGGGACATTCATTACTGAGCTATCTCACTAGCTAAATATTACAATCTGGATATTCATGAAGCACACTTAAATGATTAAAAGGGAAGGATCGCATTTTTAGACATTTCTACCATTGAATAAAAACATTTAAAAAAATCTGGATAAATAACAAAACAAAAAACAGAAAAAAATACTGTAATGTGCATTACCTGGTTTTTAATTTGTTTTTATTTTATTGAAGTAAGTATTGAACTTACAGCAACATAAATGTGATTTGTAATCAATGCAGATATAGGACATTGCTCAGTATCGTACAAGACCAGCAATAATAACATTGATGTCAATGCTGGACAATGTAGAAACATAAAATATAACAATACCTCCTTTTATAAAATTAAAGAGAATGGAACCACTCAAGGATGTATAAAGTGACTATAGAGAATCATGTGCAAAGCAACGGAAAACTAAGTGGGCTTATGTATAAATGTCATAGGATGATTGCCAACTAGAAGTTGAGAATAGACTCGCTTAGTAGTAATATCATCTAACCGATTCCAGGTTAGGAAGCCTGAATACGGGGCTTATAAACAAGGTGATCCATGACCTGGGGCCTATATTGTGAAGTCTGAGAGAACAATAAGCCAGCCCCCAGATGGTAAGGGGGGCCTGCACACATTGCCGACCGGTCCCGTCAGTCCCAATGCCCAGATAGTAATGACAGGGGGAAGAACCGAAGCACCAAGTCGCGTAGAAACCTTCTCCGCCTTCTGCGTTTGTTGAGGCCTCCACAACAAGGAAGACTTTGGGTAAATGATCACCCGTGTCATTAGTTAGGCCGCAGGACTGCCTAAAGCGAAAGTTGAAAAAATTAGCAAAGATGTCCCCAAACTGCTTCCACGATGAGCCCACAGGATAGCAGGATACCACAAAGACTTGCAGTAGTGGTGTAGGCGGTCAGAGTATTATCAAACGGTATAGCATTTTGCGTGCCTCTAGTAGCTCAGGCAATGCGCGGCCTACCAGCTTGGCAGTCAGGCCTCACCCTGTTACCTTTTTTAAAAATATGTTTCATTTTCTTTTACTTACATATATATAATATTTATCAAATGACATCACACTCCAATTCAGTCTAGGCACAGCCAGAACATACATTGCAAATGAAGAGGAATAATAATATCTCCTATTCTTCATATGCTTTCTCTATGCTCTCTATGTCTGATGCAGAGGACAGAGCTTATAACACTAAATGAGAGAGATAAGATGGAGGAACCAAGTAGGTGGATAAATTGGTATTCATTTCTCACACCTCACAAAAACATTTTTTGGTAAATATAGGGGATAAGTAACATAATATTAAAATTAATTGAACTAATTGGATATAATAATTCCTAGCGTTCAAGCTGATTCCTATGAGGTGAAATAAGCCTCCATTGTCTTTTTCACACAAACTATCTTTTTTTGTAGTGTTTTATTCACAAACCTGGAATTTATGAAGACTTGATTAAAAGAATTGAAATTTTTACTCAATATAGCCAAAATGGAGAAATTTTCCAACTCCGCTTGTTGTTTATTTTTTTTTTTTTTTTTTTTACCCAAAACACAAAGCAATTGATAATCTTTGGGGGAAAACAGAGTATACTAATCTTGCCCACCACTAATACAAATTAAAATATATTAGTATTCTATCAAAAAATAGATTAGAAAGAATTAACCTAGCTTTCAATCAAATTAACAACAACAAAAAACACCATGAACATATAATAAAATAATAAATACAATGTAGATATGCCTAAGTAAAAAGAGGAATTCTTTTGTTACCAAAGATACACTATAATATGTATAAATCAGAGTATCCACATATATGTCGGTATATATTTACTATTTCCTGCCAACATGGGGCATATATATATACATATAATTATAGTTGCATATAGCCCACAGGTTAATAAGTCAAGGAGAGATGAAAATGGTATTTTTTGTTGTGATAAAATTTTAATTATCTTCCTTGTTTAATAGAAAGTGGACAAACTAAAGCTTCCTGTTCACATAGACGGTAGACGGACATGTTCAAAAAGGGTCTTTAGCTATTGTATACATATAGAAGCCTTCCTGAGCCGACACTGACACAGAGGTAAATAGCTGTAATAATTAATAACGTGGCTACAAAGTGTAGAAAAAAAGAAAGCTTTGAAGATAGAGTTTTGATTTGCATGCCACAAGGCCCAGAAATCACACTCCAGCAGACCAGGATCATTATGTAAACGTGTTACATCCTTTTGAGTTTATAGAGTTAATAAGTGGTAACACCATTTAAAGATCTGATCAACTTAGTCTGCCATCAGTAGCCTGAACCTGGACTTATGATGGAGTAAAATGGTTAATGCTACTAAAATTCATTTATATTTTATAGTCTTCTCCCCAAACCAGTTGTCTGTAGTGTTTAATTCCATCAGAAAAGTATTAAATAAAACTGAAAATTAAAGCAAGGTGCTATGTTTCTTTATTTCACATATAAACAGAGGTTCCAGATTGGCTGATTATTTTTATGAACACTTAGAATAATATATATAATCCTGGGCTTTGATTTTGTTAATACGTGCATTTTAGACACCTCTAAATTAAACCATGCTTTGGTGAACCTAAATATCTGATTAACTCATCTGATTAAGTCCAGATTTAGGTGTTAAACTCGTAGCAGTTGCCAAGATAATCTGTGATTAAGTATTAATTAAGCATTTCCTCTGTTTGGATCCACAAAATGAGTGTCTTTGAGCAATGTCCCAGGAGTTTATAACGGCAGGTGTCAGGTTAGAAAATCTCTTTAATTGGATTAACAGATGGCCAGAACATTGGAGACTTCACAATACGCTCACAAATACATTGCTCTGAAAACAGTCAAAAGGTTATTAACTTTTATTTATTTCAGCTGATTAGTTTAATGCTGGCAGAGCGAGGAAACACATCCTGTCTATAATCGTTTATGTCATAACCACAAAGCGTGAACAGTGAAAAATAAATTAACTTAAAATAAAACTGATTTTTTTTTTTACTATTAATTTGTTTTTTTATATAAATCAGAGTTTTTATTGAAAATTGTACAAAAAATGTAATACTACAATTGCATAGTGACCGAGACACACAGGTTCCAAAACATAAAAGAGGGTATCTGGCCTCACAGGTAATGATTTGATTTTGTACATTTTATTTGTATGCATTTGTTTATATTAGTTTTTTTATCATTAAATATTGATTTGAGTTATATAAAAAAGACCAGGGTTGTTTATATTTGGTGTTTTTTTTTATTATTATTACATTTTAATCTAAGGTATAAAAAGACCAGTGGATATGTAATTATAGTTTATAACACTTTTATAGAATACAGTTCTAGAAAGTGAGGTTGAAATTAAATGTCTTTAGTTATCATCATTACATTTAAATTGTCCCTATTTCGCCTGATATATTAATCTGTGTGAGCATCTTTCTGGCAGATAAATGCATGCTGTTTTAGACACATGACATGTGTGACATGCCATGATTCCCTTTTATTACAGAAGTTTGGTCTTTAAGGGGTTAAAGATCATTTTCTAAATCAGAGTGTTTTGCTTTACATATAAACAATGTGATTTGCCTCAATATGTTAATTAACTAGCCAGAGGCAATGAATAGTCTGTTGTGAAGCCAGTGTCACATATTTAACTCCTATCACTTTGCAGACAAAGTATGGTGGTATACAAGTTACTGTTTTATTGCTAACTACTTTACAATAAAAGGACAAACTAAACCAGTTTATTTTCCCCCAGGGTTGTGTATACCCAACATTTTGATACAAGAATGAAGGACAAGCGGTGGACACCATGAGACCAAAAAGGGATGTGTCAGTCTGGTGTGTATCCCCAGCAAATTGACAGACAGAGTGACCTTTGTCTACGTACAGGGTGACCAGAATCTGAATTATTTTCCAACACCGCACTTTTTATTTAAATACATAGACACACGCGTGCAATCTTATGCACACATATACAGAATCACTGGGGGCTCTGCAAAGATTGGTTGACAGCAACAAACAGTTAAAGGAACACTCCAAGCACTATAACCACTACAGTGGTTACCTCAATGTAAGTCGTCAAAACGTTTGCCAACAGTTTGATAACTTACCTTTGATATTGACTTCCTCCATTGAGAGCCAAAAGCTTCTGGACAGAGCTACTGTGCAGCGCCAGCTCACTGGCTGAGAGTGTCAGCTGATCACCATATCTCAACCAACCAGCTATGCCCTGCACTGCAGAGCTAGCTCTCAGCAGAGAGCTTTAAGTATGCTTTTTTGTGGTTATGGTTGTTGGAGTATTCCTTTAAATTTTTCACTGCAGGATGTTCTATAAGTTGAAAGGGCGTATAATGGACAATTGTGCTATTAAGTGTGATAATTGCTACAGTCAGCAGTATAGAAAACAAGCAAACATTTTTAAAACAACAACACAGTATAAATATACTGGGGAAAAAAACAAAACAAAAGACAAATAAAGACACAAACCATCTAATTACTTTAATAGCTTACTAATGTAGTTTTCTTATGTATGTGTATTATTAAATGTAAGTGACAACAGGCAAGCAAAAACATGGTAAAATATTGTAACAGTGGGGTTTGTTTTTTTAAGTTATCGTTTTTCTAATACCTAAACAGTCCATTTGCTAATATATACGAACACATATTTTGAAATACTTTTCTCTTAGTACAATGCATTTCTAAGGCAGTAGTAGAGTTCTTTCAATCCTGCATTAAATGGTGTATTAATCACCATAACCACAACAGACCATTACAGTGGTTATGGTGCTAGGAGTATGGGACATTTTCAAGTGGTTTGATGCAAACTAAGACTCCTCCAAGGGTCAATCAAAGCTGTCCAAATTTGCACGTAATTAGAATTGCTAATGCAGAAATGTAATTTTTGCATTAGCAATTTGGCTAGCCACGGGCTGGGCTTTGGGCATCTGTGGGACCCTTGGTTTGAGGCAAATTTAAAAACAGTTTGACACAGAAATGGGGCATGGTGCATGCAGCCTCTTTATAACAGGTGCGACATGCTGCAGTGGTTCTAGAGCTAAGAATGCACCTTTAAAGGGTTACTCCAGCCACCATGACTACTTCTGCTTTTAGAAGTAGTCGTGGTGGTAGGGTCTGTATGTGCAGTGTTTCTGTTCGGGACACTGCAAATACTGAGAAGTGTGGAGGTCACATCCCTCCCCTCTTGACTGCAGCCAACCCACCTCCAAATAAGCACATGATATTTTTATTATTATTTCATTCTCCCACTTCCCCCTCTCTCTGGAAATTACCTGCCAAGCAATGAAGCCAAATAATTGAGGAGTCCAGTACTTAGAGGGTAGCACAGTAGTAATTCATATAAATATACCGTATATAATAAAACACTGTAATGTCTACTAAACAGTGGCTGCTTGCTGTTATAAAAATAAGACTAGCGACTGGCAGCTGCCCAGTCGTTAATCCAATAAATTGGGACCTAAAACAGGTCCAGGTTCCCACTGCCATGCAATATAATAGTTTGGTCCATCTAAATATAAGATATCCATATTTTGTTACCTGCAAAGTGGCTCCACGTGGTCTCTATCTAGAAAATCGTGATCTCGCTTCACAGATGCAATATCAATTGGAAACTGAGAATCTAGAAAATGAAAAATAAGTGTCACATCCGGTAAAAGATTTAAAGAGGAAGGGAACACACTTTAGTAACTGGATCATTCATTATATTTATTTATTGATTAATGATTAATTACTCCATGAATTGCTGAGAATTGTCAAGGGAATATCAAATGTAATTCCCATATACCCCAGCTGGAAAAAAAGATGAGATCATTAATTTTTCCAATTCAACGGTTCCGGCAAATTTGTCAATTCCATTGTAAATTCTTCAAAATTCTTCACTATATTCATTAAAGGGGACGCTATAGTCACCAGATGAGCTACAGCTTAATGTAGTGGTTCTGGTGTCTATAGCCTGTACCTGCTTTTTAATGTAAGCACTGCATTTTCAGAGAATTGGTGCATATTAACACCTCTAGTGGCGGTCCCTCGGACAGCTACTAGAGGTGGTTCCTAGTCCAGTGCCACACTGTGTGCAGCACCTACATTCACCCCACAGAGATACATTGATTCAATGCATCTCTATGAGGAGATGCGGATTGGCCAAGGTGGCGTTTTATTGCACATGTGTAATATCCTCCCAATGCTTTCATATGGGAATGCATTGGATTGGCTGAGATCATCAGAATCATGGAGGCGGAGCCAGGCGTGGCGAGACAGGTACGGCGTGGGAGAAAATTTAAGTTTTAGAGTGATCTGAGGGGGGCTAGGGAGCTAAATAGTTAGACACTATAGCGTTCCTTTAATCACTGAACTGCAACGGGTAGAAAGTTGTGACTATTGCTTAGTTGAAGATATTTTCCCAAATATTTGCTACATTTTGCTATTTAGTTTTCAGATACCTTCAATTTTGTGTGTAGTGAGTAAATTCCACACAAATGAATTGCAATCCTCTCATTTTTGCTGCAAGCTCAACTGTTTGCAGTTTAATTCATTAAAGTGAGAATTCAAAATAATTTTCAAATTTAAGGTCACAATAGCCGAAATGGAATCGTCAGCTATACTTCCCATTGGTCTGCTTTGGCCTTACATTTCAAATTCACTTAGAATTTTCACTGTAGTGAGTAATCTTGATAGTCTAAAATTCTTAATTCCCTAGTGATTTCTTCACTCTATCCAGTTCAGTGAATATTCACAGGCGCTTAGTGAATAAGCCCCAGAGCTAGACATCAGCATTGATATAAGTGGAATTTCTGGTTGGTCCAGGGCCCCAGTGTGGGGTGCCTTAATTCATTAATATACAGAGCTGGCATATGATAATAGGCATGCCACTAGCAATGCAAAGAGAGGCATTCAGAGGGGAATATATTTTTAATGCAAATTTTTAATACATCATTTTATAAATCTACTGTAGAGTGACATTTAAATCAGCCTTAAAGGGACACTGCAGGCACTGTAACTGCTTCATCTCATTGAAGTGGTTATAGTACATGGATTGCGACAGGGCAGCAGTGATGGCTGAAAGTATCAGATGATCTCTTTTAGCCTATCAGTACGCTCATTGCCAATTATGAATCAGCATGGATAGAAAGACATGGCCTTAGCCATGCCCACAGCTCAGGACTCATATTTAGTGTTATACTGCTAGAAAATTGTTAAACCCTTAATGGAGGAACAATGCCAGTGCCATTACCAATTCAATAAGATGAAGCTGTTATAGTCCCTATAGCTATAGTGTCCCTTTAACCCCTTAAGGACACATGACATGTGTGACATGTCATGATTCCCTTTTATTCCAGAAGTTTGGTCCTTAAGGGGTTAAGGGTAGCATGTGTATTTGATTGTGTGTCAGTGTGTGTATCTGAGTGTGTGCTGGTATGTGTATGTGTGTGTATCTGAGTGTGTGCCGGTATGTGTATGTGTCAGCGTATGTGTGTATGTGCGTGTATCTGTGTGTGTGTGTAGGTCAGGGGTAGGCAACCTTCGGCTCTACAGATGTTGTGGACTACATCTCCCTTGATGCTTTGCCAGCAATATGGCTGTAAAAGCATTATGGGAGATGTAGTCCAAAACATCTGTAGAGCCGAAGGTTGCCTACCCCTGGTGTAGGTATATGTTTGTATCTGTGTGTATATGTCTGTGTAGCTATGTGTTTGTGTCTGTGTATGTCAGTGTGGGCACGTGTGTATCTGTGTCACTGCGCGTGGCCACACATGTGTACATGTGCATACATCCCAGCATTCAAAAATCAAAACTACATACAAACACACTCGTACTATCAAATACGAACACTACATGCAAACACATTCCTGTATTAAAACACCATTACATACAAAATACCAAAACTACACACAAATACACCAAACTGCATCTAAACACCAACAACACATGCAAATACACCTCTGCATTCAAACACCAACACTACATACAAAAATACCCCTGTATTCGAACGCACTACACACGTTCACCCCTAGTTTTAAGTAGCAACAGTATATATTAACACACAACTGCATTAAAATGCCAACACTATACCGAAACAGACACCTTTATTTCACACACATATACTCCATAAACAAACATGCTTAAATCACTGCGGAATATGTTGGTGCTGGGGGAGCCCAAAATAACCTGGGCCCTTATATGCATTAGTTTCGCCACTGATCAGGGGAATTGTAGTTCTGTATTATTATTATCATTATTATTATTATCACCATTAATAAAGCGCCAACAGATTCCGTAGCGCTTTACAATATTATACAATACTTTTCCCTCTACAAAGTCCATTGGTGCAGAACTTTTAAATCCGATTTACCAACCATGAAATTACAATGTTTTCAAATGAAGCAAATACACATACATATTATTCAGATACCTTTTTAGTCTGCATTAAATCCCTTTTATAATGATCCATTAACCAGTTCTCTGGTGAGGCGGATGGGAAGCAGTTTATAGAATGTGTCAATGTGTAATACACTGTAGTGGGGATTTGGTTCAGACAGCAGACTTTAATAAATACACTGTGTCAGAGATTACAAGAATAATATTATTCCTCAGGCACACACCACTACTATTGTTTAAAGAATTGGTTGGTCTGAATGAATAGGCTGTCCTGTTTATAGACCTGTTAGAATTCTAGAATCCCTGTAATCAAATTGGAATGGAACGTAGTGATGTCATGACTTAAACCCTTTTCATGCTGCTAGGTCAGTGGTCCATGGTGACAGACACGTAGCGTTTAAAAGTTTTCAGAACTTGTGACGTTACCTTCATATAGCTGAGCGTATTGCGGAAATCCAGCAGCCCTTAGCCAGTCGCACGCTTCTTTTGCTTCGAGTTCTACAAATGAGAAAATAAATACATTACATCAGTATCCGCTATTCAATAACATTTAAATCAAAGCATGTATATTACGATGAATATGGGTAATGTAGTTTACAAATATTGGTAGTTCCATGTATGGTCCTCACATACACTTGACAAAGACCTTTTGGGGTCGAAACGTTGCTGCTGTGGTTCTTAATAAAGTGCCTGTCTTGGACCAAGGAGTGCCTGGACCCCTATTATTTTACTAATGTTTGGAAATCTGGTGTTTGATTCCAGCTCAGCAAGCACCCTGGCTCAGATTTGTGGGAGTGAGTGCAGTTCCACATATACTACTCACATACACTTATGTCATTTCACATACTGTCCCTACTTTGTAGAAGAAAACAAATCCATTTTTCATGGCGATGTAGCAAGTAAGTGTTAACACTTAACAAATTCTGCATTTGCAGTTAACTTAAATAATGAGAAAATGCCTCTATTATAAATTGTTTTTTTTTTTTTTAAACATGTAATTTTTCACAAACACAAATAATACTTAATACATAGTACCAATATAACTGACAGCACAACATCTGTTATGTATTGCAGTTGCACAAGAATTTGTTAAATATTAAAATAATGTAGAACCATTAACTTCTTTCCTCATTGACAATCATTTAGAAAACAATTTTCATGGGATCAAGCAGTCATTACGCATATGGCATTTGGATGCTACCATGATCACAATATACGTATTACATGAAGTTATATTGGCTCTGTTACCCCATATCAAAAATTAGTATTTCAACCATATTCCATCCTAGTCAAAAGATAGACTGAGATAAAGTAGGGATTACTTTGTATTTTTTCTATGCTTGACAAGCTTGACAAAAAAAGGAGAGTTAAAGTTGTCAAACTTGTTATTTCCCCCAGCCGTCACCAGAGACGGTAGGGGATAAAAAGCTCTTTCTATGGAGCTCAATGCTGTACTCTCTCGCAGGCACAAGAGTACAGAGCTGATTTCGGCTCCAAAATAGAGCGGGTTGATGGTGGGCCGGCAAGAGACAGATTCAAGTAAGTGAATCGTTTGTTTTCCAGCCCCCCATTGTCACGGGACCCCCAGCGTTGATGTTACCATCAAGGGTCTTTGCAAATTATGCAAAGGCCCTAGACCAGGGCTGCCCAATAGGTAGATCCCCAGATGTGGTGGAACTACAACTCCCATGATGCTTTGCATGTGTTTAGAATGACAAAGCATCATGGGAGCTGGGATTTTCCAGCACCTGGGGATCTACCTATTGGGCAGCCTTGCCCTAGACAGTGACAGAGCTGCTTCAACATAATAATCATTATTTTATTAAATAATTATAAGAAACTAAAAAGTATGCATCTCATCGCAGTATGAAAGCCATGAAGTCTAGGCTCATATTTGGTGGAATGGAGAGCTCTAATCACTACACTGCTGGAAACAGGAGAGCTATAATCAATGCAGCACTAGGGATTCGGGAGACTACTAACACATATACTCTGCCGGAGTATAGGGGATCCGTTATAAAATGGCTATACAAAAGCCTGAAGTAACTTACGAGTTGTCGACCATTATGACTTGGCAGTCAACATTAAATATCATAGAATAAATGTATATTTAAATAATATTTTTAGATGAAATATTATATACAGTGTGCTCCAAAGCTTATTTTTGAAAAATATATAAATACAACACTACTACTGGATCTATGCACACCCTCAGAAGCACTGATCTCTCCAGCTGGCAGACATAGTGCAGGTAGGTGTGCTCGGTGTCTAAGAAGTTATAGATCTCCCCTTCCCATCGGCATGGCAACAGGGAGAGAATCTAAAGGGCTCTCTCGTCTCCCTATTGCTTCAAAGTAAGGAAAATAGTGGAGAGAGTAATGTTTTGCATGTAAAAGGCCTAGTGCTCAACCCTCATTGATGCTCCATATGACGCACACTCATTAAGGGTTTGTTTGCAATCTTTGTGGTAAATGGCAGTTGCAAGATGTGACTATTAACCGTTGTATTTAGTAGCCGCTGCTTTTACCAACAAGTTTCCACCAACCTTATCTCAATTTCTTTACCAGCTGGCTGCCAAGAACGCCTGCTTGCTAGAATTCAGACCAGTTGTAGATTAGCGGCTTGCTGGTAAACATAGAAACACGTGGTGTGTAAGTTGTTACCATAGCAACCACACCTTGTTGGTAAAAAAAAAAATAAAAAAAAAAGCAGAGGTTAAAGACTCCCATATGGGCAGCAGCCTGTCACTGCCTGTCGCTACTTGTGGAACGTTGCCGTTAGTAGACAGTGGCTACTCGCTAACACTAGAGACAAGGACTTTGGCAAGTAGCAGCTCTTTGGACTCAGGCTTTATAGCTTGGTGCAAAACTGATAGGATTTAGCCCATCGCAGCAGAATATCCCAATTAGGTGAATTGTAGGACTAGATTAGAGCTCCCAGTATGGTCTTTGATATGAACAAACTAAACTGAAACTCATTGTCAAAATGCCTAGGATTAGAACATCAGATCTGATTGTAATCTCGAAGAAGAAAATAAACCATTGTGCTTGAAAACTATGTATAATGTCAGCTGGTCGTGTCATTGTGCCAGAGCTGGGCTAGTAATATAATTAATATAATCACGTTACAACTACACATAGTTTCCCTTTCAGATACCATACAATTTAGACTTCTAGATCATCTTCCTCGTTAGTTTTACTTGCTCAGCATTACTCTGTGATCTTCATTAAAGGGAAGACATAATGCTTCCAATCTCTGCCTGATACCAAGTCACTCCTTTTTACAACTAAATCATACAGCTCATTCACCAACACTGAGTTAAGGTGAGCTGACATTTCATTTGGGCGTGTGAGTGGGGGGTGTGGCTGTTCTGAGAGGATTTAGCTGACTTTATAACAACAATTTATGAAAAGAATATGTAATTTAGAACAATGTATCTTATTTACATAGACTGATATTTAAACACAATTATTATCATTTAAAGACAAATGACGAGGAGTATAAGTGCTGTGGAACTCTGTTATACACCCAGACATACTAACAATATGGATTTCCTAGAAAAGAGGGACACTAGGATAGAAAAAAAGGGATAGAGGATTGGGGACCAAAATAAAGACTGCCCCTGCTAAATAGGGACACGTGGGAGGTATCATTACAAAGCTGCACTCCACAATATTGGTGGGTTTGTGGCTACACTGCTACTCTTACAATAGAGGAAATCCCTTTCTACCCCCTTGTTATAATTAATGGGTTATGAATGCAGTGTCATTAATGACATCCCTGCAATGATGCTCCACATATTAAAGCTACTTGTTTAATGATGACATTATAACACAACATTTCAAATGTTTGCCATAATATCCAGTTCAATCACATTGTAAATTTTTTTCTCGAACTAGGCTATTTTTGCTGTTTTGTGCATAGACTCCCAATGTCAATTACCATAATAATTCACGAGACAAAAAGACACCCCATCATTCCTGATGACATTTAACATTTCAAAAGATTGGGCCTAAGTGTGTCATACTGGGACTCTGCTTCTCAGGCCCCAATTCAATACAGAAACAATAACTCAATCCAAAAATAAAGAAATAAAAATAACATTCTTTGTAAACAGCTTATTGAACTAGTGTAACAAAGAAAGCAGATAATTGTGGCTCTCGTGATCTTCCCCAGAAGTCTAGTTCCTCTAGTGGTCTATTCTCAAGGTACGCAAGCATGGAGAGATACACATAGGTTTTGCCATTTCATATGTATTGAGTTGACATAGTTAAAGAACATGGGATATTTATCAAGGTATTCTGGAGAGTGACCGTTAAATTCTGCCATTATTTTAATCGTTTTTATTAAAGTGATCTTCATAGGTTAATTCCACCAGTTTTAGCAGAATTTTCTATTTTAACCCCTTAAGGACCAAACTTCTGGAATAAAAGGGAATCATGACATGTCACACACGTCATGTGTCCTTAAGGGGTTAAAAAACTGACAAATTTAGAGTGTTGGAAAAAATAAGAAGTGAAACAATTTTGTGTTGGAAAAATTGGCAGAAAGATTTATAATTCCACTGCGTTTGATGTGATGCACATTAACAAATGATGGGTAAAATGCAAAAGAAGAAACAGATGGAGAAAAAGACAGATTTAATTGTGCCAAATATTTGCCAAACATTAGATGTAAAATTGTTGACAACACTTCGTTATGTCTTCTGCATCGTTCTGGCTTCTTTGGAAATTTGAGCCTCCGGTGAGACCAAATGTTTTGTTTTTGCAGCCATATCGCCTTAATACCATTATAATTCCACAATATGAATGTAGCCTCTTTCTGTTTAACTTTGTACAGCTGTTTAAACTCTCCATCCAGAATGTTTGCAATATAACACATTTATTGTATTGCACGAATGTTGCAGCAGTTGGCTGCAATCAAGGAGGCTATTATTATTATTTTTTTTTTTTACTTAGGCACAAATTACGCATATTTTCAAATTATACATAAAGAACAGTAGGGTGTACCTTATCTATAACCTTAAAGTTGACAAAATGTGTAGCTCCAGTCAAGCACCACGGCATTTGTCAACTTTCTCACTGGCTGTTTTTTCTGTACTCCCCTCTCTCCACAGTGCGTCACTGATCCTCATTGCTGACTCTTGCCCAATTGCAAGACTCAACATTGAGGTCAATGGAAGCTGCTGGTATGGCCCTGGCATCCGCCTGAGTTCGCGGACATGCCCAAGGGCAGAAGATATTTTAAATCTTTAAGATGGCTTTGTAAAGAAAGAGGCCCCAGTGGAAAGCTGAAACAGCCCTGGGGCTAGAAGAGGTTTAGGGAGACTTCCTTGGGGCTTAATCAAGTCATCCCTCGGCTGGGAACCGAGGGATCTCTCTAGGGAAACTTTAAATTCTAGAAATGCTTTAAATTCATCCTAGTGTTCAAACTCAGACAACAAATGAATGTTGCATATGAGGTGACTAGCTAGAATTAGCAGGCTAGATAGGCTATTTGATTCTTATCTGCAGCCCACGGGATAAGGAAGAGAGTATTGCACCCCCTGTAATTTCATCCTGCATCAGCCATCCAGGTGCCTTACAATGAAGAAGGTCTGAGACTTCACCTGCACAGACGTCTACAGTGTAACAGCCAATGGTTTTGCTATTTTGTTCCCTGCTTCCAATCGGCACCAGTCCCTCCCATACACTGCTGCCCTGCCTGTATTCCTATTCAGCTGGGTCCAAAGAGGAGCCTAACCCCTTTGTTGGGAGCCTGACTCCCTGCTGTTGGAGGCAGACAGGGCAACCTGCTGTACTGTGACTTCTTTTTATTTATTTTAGCTGGTGCTGTGGGGTGTGTGTATGAGAGTGGGCTGTTGTTTCTTAATACTTGTTTAAAAATCAAAATCATGCTCTTTTTGCACTATACCTTAATTTCCAAATTTTACATGGACAAAGAACCCTGTGAGTAAATAAGTTAGAACGAATACCTTCTATCCTGTGCGTGTGTAATGCTTTATTCTCTGATTCTGTTTGTCTAACAGTAAAAGTGTTAAGATTGATGGAGAGTACATCATATGTGCAATATAACACTGTATGTTTTAAGGGCACACAAGGGCCAGGTGAACAAAAATGTAGACTTCAGCAGAAAATCCCTTAGGTAAGTGAGCTGCAGCTTACCTGAACAGATAACCCCTTATAATCTAAATAAATTCTAAATAAATTAATTCTAGCAAATGTAAATTGTAAATTTAAAGGAACACTATAAGCGCCAAAACAACTTTAGCTTAATGAAGCTGTTTTAGTGTATAGATTATTCACCTGCAGTCTCACTATATATTTCAGGTTCCTTTAGTCTCAATGTGATAAAAAATGAGATATAAAATAGATGAAATTATACTCACAAATATGGAGCAGGAATTACTGCTCTATTTTTAAAGCGTTGGTGGAATGACCAGTAATTCCTGCTCTATATTTGTGAGTATATTTTTATCTATTTTATATCTCATTTTTTTTATCACATTGAGAGCACAATTGTTGTCTTTTTATCATCTGTCGGAGTCTTGGATACCCAGACTGTATTGACAGACGTACCACTCCTGTATATCCGCTTAGCGGGGATTATACCGCTATACGCCCTCCATCCCAGAGCTGGTATAGCTCTTTTCAATGTGAGTGTATTACCTATTTTTATTCATTTTTATCCCTGGATTTTGGCATATTGCACTATTAGTCACTGTATCTCACCTTTGTCTCTCCACATATACGGATATTTTAACCATCTGGACAGAGCAACTACTGAGGATTTCACCCCCACCCTATCCTGATATTTTAGTGAGAAGAGGGAGAGGCAACCTTCGGCACTCCAGATGTTGTGGACTACATCCACCATAATGCTCTTACACTCATAATGCTGGTAAAGCATCATGGGAGGTGTAGTCCAAATCATCTGGAGTGCTGAAGGTTGCCTAAGCCTGCTCTTTAGCCTGCAGAAGTCTCTTGGGTGTGATTAAAGCTCAATTGCTAGAGTAGGCTATAAAAACTTCTCAAGAAACCATTTTTTTTAATTCAGCCTGTGTCAGTAAAAGCCAGGGGAGGTGTGGTTAGGACTGCATAAACAGAAACAAAAGTGATTTAACTCCTACATGGCAGATAACTGAGCAATGAGACTACTGGGACATTATCTATACACCAAAACTGCTTCATTAAGCTAAATTTGTTTTGATACCTAGAGTATCCCTTTAAAGTAGCCCAAGAACATTAAAGGGTACCATCACTTCTCTGGAAATTACACCATTAAGTAAAACATTAAAAATGTTCAATAATTTGTGTTAATCTATTTTTCATGTCATGCTCCATTTTATTTTAAATGAATATTTCAAATGTAGCAAAGGATATTACAATCCATTTCTAGCAAAATTAGCAGGAGGAGAAGAAACAATGTATAATTTCTTTAAAGTGTGGATTTCTATAATTAATTTAATTTTTTCAGACCTCACAAAAAATACAAGGTAGGCAGACAATGTAATAGAGCATCAGGAAATGCTAGCAGAATGCTTGGTTGTATAGGGAGAGGTATTAGCAGTAGAAAGAGGGAAGTGCTCATGCCATTGTACAGAACACTGGTGAGACCTTGGAGTATTGTACGCAGTACTGGAGACCGTATCTCCAGAAGGATATTGATACCTTAGAGAGAGTTCAGAGAAGGGCAACTAAACAGGTTCATGGATTGCAGGATAAAACTTACCAGGAAAGGTTAAATGATCTTAACATGTATAGCTTGGAGGAAAGACGAGACAGGGGGGATATGATAGAACAGTTTAAATACATAAAGGGAATCAACACAGAAGAAAAACTACCAAAACAAGAGGACATAGTCTTAAATTAGAGGGGCAAATGTGTGTAAATAATTTCAGGATGTATTACTTTACTGAGAGGGTAGTAGATGCATGGAATAGCCTTCCAGCTGAAGTGGTAGAGGTATGTTTCTATTTGTTAAACATAGATGAAAAGTAAACATAATATTAAAAATCCTGAGATGTAAGATTTCCCCTTTAATCCCACCATTTTAAGCAGTCCTACTAAGGTTTAAGGGTCAAATATCTGTTTATGGTATTAGTAAGAAAAACAAGCAAGTGAAATAGGTGTCAAATGCAATCCACATTGATATTGAAATTATAGGATTATTGAAAACTACCTTTGCCCACAACAACAGGATTTTTAGCATAAACTATGGGAAAAAATGAGCTTGGGAAAAAGAAATCATGACATTTTAAAGGAATCCGATAGTGCCAAGAAAACAAACTTGTTTTCCTGGCACTATAGGATCTTGGAGTGCCCCCCTCCCTCGGGGTCCCCCTTCCTCGGCGCTGAAGGGGTTAAAACCCTTCAGCCACTTACCTTAATCCAGCGCCGGTGCTGGTGACCTCTCCTCCCCCGCGAATTTAAACCCGCCTATAGGAAAGCATTATTCAATGCTTTCCTATGGGGATCTTATTTGACGCTGGACTCCGTGAGGATGTCCAGCGTCAAATAAGTGTGATTTACTCTGTGTAAACCGCGGAAGCGGCCTCTAGTGGCTGTCAGTGAGACAGCCACTAGAAGCTGGATTAACCATGCAGTGTAAACATAGCAGTTTCTCTAACACTGCTATGTTTACAGCTGCGGGGTTAAAACTAGAGGGACCTGGCACCCAGACCACTTTATTGAGCTGAAGTGGTCTGGGTGCCTATTGTGGTCCTTTAACGTTAGATATTTTTTTGGGATAATACAGTAGGGAGCGTTTTTAAAATTGTTTAACAATGTGTAAATGTGAGTACTCACTGCATTGACATCACACAAGTATAAACATGGATAAAACAGAAAGACAGTTTGACCTTCGACCAAAAGAGCTTAACAATAGTTAGCTTAGCCTGTCTTTTTTGGCTCTAAGCTTATATTGGAGTGCATCCACTTAAGTTCATTATCCTCTATTTACTTACACCAAAGTTCCATGCCATGGCCCTAGTAACCCTTATAACATATTAGAGAACATACAGTTCTTAGGCAAAAGAATACTGACAGACTTAAGCCCATGTGAGCAGGGCCTCTTTCACCTCTTGTCACTGTAAACGTACTGTATGTGATTATTTGTGGTCAAATATCCCCATTCTTGGAAAAATGTTAGTTTATAATCGCAGTATCCAACTTTAAAGGGATTCTATAGTGTTAGGAATATAAATCTGTAATTCCTTACACTATAGTATCCTCTGGCCTTCCACTCCGACATTCCCCCCAAACATGGAAAGGGTAAAAGAAACCTTTCTGGACTCACCAGATTCCAGCGCCAATCTCCCTCAGTGCTGGGTCGGTGCTCCGCCTCCTCTGATGTTACATGCTCGGCGAGCAATGCAAACGCATTAGGCCCTCTCCATAGGAAAGCGTATCTGCAATGCTTTCCTATGGGGATTGATGCTGGACCTTGAGGACGTCCAGCGTCAGGCAACCAAAAGTCGCTTAGCAAGCAGGTAATGCCTCTAATGGCTGTCTGATTGACTGCCACTAGAGGCAGTCTTAGTTCTGTAATGTAATCATCGCAGTTTCTCCAAAACATCAATGATTTACATTGCAGGACTAGGTTGGAGTGGGACACTTCACCCAGACTGCTTCAATTAGCTTTTGCTGTTAAATCCCATTACCCAGAATCCTCTGCCAGCCAAGGTTGAAGCATCCCAATTTATTTTTTCACTTCTGATACAGTACACTACAAGTGCACACGCTTTTCGAATAAACTGTGTGCATATCAGATCTATACTATATATTGTTTTGCAATAATGTACAAAGTTGTTTAAGAACCTGAGGCATAATTGTTGTAAGACAGCAATATCATAAAAACATTCCGAACACTCAAACTCATTTGATATCAACACAATATTATTATTTTTCTCAATAGTGTGTTTTTGGAGATGCTGTATACAGAATGTCTTGTTTTAAAAAGTATTAAGGGTTTTTTTCATTCAACAGAGAATTGGATTGGGGAATATTTATTAAAGTGTTTTGCTCAGAAATATGGTTCTAAAAGTGAGGAAGTAACCATGGACATTGGATTGAAAATGGATATTCAAATATCAATCCCAAATATCTGAGTTTAACAATTTTTCCTGTTTGGCTAATTTGGTCTTAAGTTTACAATCCCCTTGTTGAGGAGGCACTATCACTTGTGGGGTCTTCTTTTATTCAAAACTCTCACTAGGTGACACGTTTGCTTTAGGTCCTGCCAGATTAAGCCACCAAGAGCTGTGTTAATGATTTACCACTGTGTGACTGTGTAATCCCCATAAATGATATTGTCCATGCGCATGCGTAATGAGAGGAGAAATAAAATGCCTGTTCCCAAAGTGATGGCTGATTGGAAATGGCAAGATGTAAATGGGAACTCTCCCTTTTGTTGCATTTTTTTTAGAACATTCATGGGTTTATATACAGTATCTTTTAAATGATTAGAAATTTAAATAACACGGTCTGTAGGAATTTAATTTTAATAAAGATTGTATGTTCACAAAAAAAAATCTAAATTGCCAATGCCACTTTAATACTCTGCAATTTACAATTTAGTGAATTAATCGTATCAGAGTCAATGACGTATGTATTCCATTGAAACAGTATACCCTGCACTCGAGTTCCGCATGAATGTTCTGGCCTTCCACCCATGAGGCGCTCTGTCTATAGAATGGACACCGCTGAATCCACCAATGCAGTATCAAAGAAGAGAAACACAGGCAGCACTCCAGGGTAATGAAGGTAAGTTTATTCGTGGGTACACCACCTCACCAAAAAATAAGTGCAATGTTTGGGCTCCGCAGAGCCTTATTCATGCAATCATGATGCATGATTAAGGCTCTGCGGAGCTAAAACGTTGCACTTATTTTTTGGTGAGGTGGTCTACCCACGAATAAACTTACCTTCATTACCCTGGAGTGCTGCCTGTGTTTCTCTTCTTTGGTAGGTATTCCATTGATCTGTTATATTCAACTTACCAAACATTTTTAGAATTCTTTGAATTATATTTAGATAAAATAATTTTGTTATGAAAATCATTAGGATTCCCCAAAGAAGCTTGATGAAACTTGGTTGCACTGCCAACTTGATTTTTGATTTAGCCAACAATAACATATGCAAACCTCAGAATAGAGATTTCTGAGAGTCTACATGTACTGTGAGAACAGCTATTAGTCTTTAGACTGTCTAACAATCATGACATCAGTCATCACTGTATTTAGATGCTTATTTATATACACTGAGCTGTTTTCCTTCCTGACTGGATTCAATCATTAAATTTGGGATGTCAGGAGAAAGTGGCGGAATACGTGTTCCTTCCGATGAGATTGACAGATTAAAATTTTTTCCGTTCTGTGGGTGGCACTTGAACAGGATTATTCATGAAACTCTGAATTTTAGTGAATTAAATCAGAATTACAAAACTTAGTCTACAATAGCCAAGCTGTGATTATAGCTGGGTTGGGATTTTGCCAGAACAGCTATTTTTGTCTACAATTTGCAATATGGATTTAATTTGCAGTTCAGTGAATAAACCTGTGAGTATACAGAAAAATCACAGAATCAATCCTTAAAGAGGACCTGCCATGATAGATATAGGTTTGTAATTTTCTAACCATCTTGCTTGATTCATGTTACTTAATTTTGTGTTTTCTACCTCAATACTGTTAAAAGCACATATTTAAATTTATTTATTTTTCCATGTATGCTACGGAGACCATTAATCATAATTAAGTGGGTGTTACACTTGCTGTAAGACCTATCTGTTTGGGAAGCACAGAATTTGCTTCCAATATCTGGGTAAAAGTCCTCAATACTTTATATTGGCTTTGTATAAATAAAATTTGTTCTCTCTTGCCACTCTCAGATGCCCCTCTAAAGCTTCTGCAATAAATCATTCTGGCTGTTTATTTCCTCTCTCTGTACTGCGGCTGGGGCTGCTCTTACAGGAGTGGTCTCCTCCTCCCTACTACCCATGCAGGCATTGCTTTCCATTGGTTAAATTCAAGCAGCCTAGTGGCCTTTTAATCACTGTGCTGTTTGGCACAGACTGAACTGACAGAGGACAGGGGTGGGATTGTTTTTAAACTTTTTATTGTAGAGAAAAGTAGACATCTGCTAGTAATTCTGCCACAGCATTGCATAGATGCATTTTGATTCCCTATCATTTAAAATTAAGTTGTTTTTGTTATAACAGGTAAGACTACGACTTTCAATTTAATTTGTTATTGAATGTCTACTTTTAACATGAAGGGGGAGGTTGAGCAAAAAAGAGATGCAAAGGTGTGCCTGCTGGTTCCACTGGCGTCCATGGTTACTGCCTCACTTTTAGAACCATATTTCTAAGCAAAACACTTTAATAAATATTCCCCAATGTTTCAACAGTTTACAAATGACAGAGTGAAAACAATACTTTCATAGTTGTATTTAAAGGGACACTCCAACCACCATAATCACGTCTGCTTTTAGAAGTGATCCTGATGTTAGGATTCCTTGTGTGCAGGATTTCACATTGAAGTGCTGCACATACTGCGATACCTGCACTTTTGTGCCGGGAGCTAGTTGCACCCCCAGGCACAGGTGAATTTGGCTGCCCAGAACTCCAGAGTGCAAAATGTAAATTCTGTACAAAAAAAAAATAAGTCTGTTGTCAGAGCGCACTGCACTCTGGCAATGGATGCATTGAGCTTCTCCATTGCAGGCAGAGCTGCCTGCTCTCCCTCATTGTGCTCAGCCATACCCTGCCTCCCTATTCTATTAATATTGCTTGTTTTTTAATAAAAAATAAATTCCCCTCCTTCCCCTTGCCAACACAGAATGCTTGCATGCGCTTCGACCCTGCAAAACGGTCCAAGCAAAGGCTTCTCTAAGAGCATGACTTGGAACGCGTGAGGCCCTTGCTGACATTGGATGGTGGCATGGAAGGTAGTGTTGGACGCTTCATCCCAAGTCAAAGACTTTCTTTTTGCGGGTTTTACTACAAAATGTAGAAGGAGGCTAATAAGAAGTGCCCAACAGGTAGAAAAATGCAGTTTAAAAACAAGTGATGGAGTAACTCTTTATGATTGTATAATCATGTGTCATTGCAATTTAACTTTGTTCTATGAGACACTTTAAAGGGATCCGTTATACATAAACAAGTTACTTAAAGTGTATCTTTGCAGCTCTGTAATGATAGTATTATGTCACCGGTATTGCAGACACTATTTGCAAAACACTGCGTCATAATTGGACTTTTGAGACTTTGCTTACTAATCATCAGGAAGCCGAAAACATTCCAAATACGTTAATAAGTTGGCGTAGAGTTACTTGTCGGTTGGAATTTCGCAATCTTTTCAATTATTTAGAAAGCTGGTAACATTATGAACTAAAGCAAAGTAAATCTGTTTAATGTGTTAAAATTGTTAGCAATGCATTTTACATTTTGCAGCTTTAGCAAAGAATTAATCTGAGATTAAACTTTAACATGTTTATTCGGTAAAGTGTAAATATTAGAGAATTTCACATTTAAGGCCACATTCGGCAGAATAGAATGACAGGCATGGATATTTTTTCTAATTTGTCTAATTTTGGTCTAGCAATTGCAATTTTCTTTTAATTCACACAATTCTCTACACCATAGTAAATAACCCTATAAGTGTAAATGACGTTTCCTTTCTAAGTTCTTTTGTGCATGTAATATGTATACACTTGAGTACATTGCAATCAGTCTGCCATCTCTCTCTCCTGTAGTGATCTAGGAGGGTTCGAGGTAATTAGTTGAGAAATTAATCAATCTGCAAAATGGAGACTAGAATGATTGACTTGGAATACATTTCCAGGCCAGGATAAACAGATACTTTTTAACACTGCTGTTTTGCAATAATTTGGGATATCTGGTAGCTGGGTAAATACGGCATGCTGTTTAATGAATAGACTGCTAAGCTTTCACTCACTACAGAAACAGAACCATGGATAGGCAGCATCCAGTCACGAGGTACAATCCGAGTTAATGGAAATGGACAAAACCCCCAAAATAAGACACTCTGGGAACCATAACAACTTAATCACAATTAAGTTGTTATGGTGGAAGGAGGTTATGGTCCTCTGGCTTACCTCAAGGGGTTCAAGAGATGGAGTGGTCTGGATGACCATAGTGCCCCTAGCTGTCTTTAACTGCCCTTATTTATAAGGTAGGGTGCAATTTCTCCACATTTTTTTATGACTATGTGTTGCAAATAATATTAATTGGTTTAAGATCAATACATTTAAAATATATTTGATATGGAATGCTTACATATTGATACATATCTTGTACAAAAGGAAGTTCTGTAAAACATTGTAACATTGCCACAGTGTGTTATTTAAAAAAAGCTTTGAATCCATCAGTGTCATCCCCTCAAACAAATGTGTTTGCTGTGGATCCAAGGTGAGCCAACAAACCAAATTTCTAATGTTTCCACAAAATGTTAGAAAATCCTTTCTTTCCAAAAGGACAATAAGATTTCTCATTGGACCAACAAACTGTAACCCCACATATTAATTGATATATTGTTGAAAACTTGCAAATAATAAAAGTCTGACAAGAGAACCTCTCTAGGCAAGGAATTTCACGTCTGTATTATTCTTACTGCAAAGGACCCTTTACTGTGTTCTAAGTGAAATCTCCTCTGTTCCAGTCTAAAAGAGTGGTATATTGGCCTTTGTACAGTCCTATTAATAGTCAGGTCACCAGAAAGCTTTTTATACTGGCCATGCACATATTTGTACAATGTTAGCCTAGCCCCTCTGAATTGCCTTTTCTTTAAAGTAAACCAATTCAATTACAATGGCATCCAATGAACATGTAATATGTCCCATGATTCCCTGAACACAAAGCGGTGCATGTGGCATGAGCAATTAACAAAGTTAAATCTCAGTTTATCACGTTAAAGACTTGAATAATATTGTTGCTGAATTTTATGCTGATATAACACAAAATAGCACAGAGGGAACATCTGCTAAGGTATCTACAGTCACTCTGGACAACCTCTTGAGAAAAACAAAATGTCAGAAACTCCCTAGATCTGAAAAACCTTGGCTTCATAACCATAATTAGAAAAAAGATTCCATATTATTGTCCAGTCCCAAGTTCTAGATTTTGTGATTACATTTTAATAAAGAGATATGGTACTGCAATAAATGACCTGCTTTTGACATTTCCTTTGCTATAAAAATATTTTTGTACCTCGTGCGCTGGAAAGTTTGTATCATATCCATGTACTTTAGACATAAACAGTAAAGATTATCATCAAGATAAATGTAAAATAATCCTGTGACTGAATGACTATTTTTCACCACACTGTCAGTGGCCGTCAGATGTGTTACATATATCATACAGATTTTCACATGATAACTGTACTTATTTAGAAGACTGGGCACTAATCATAACTGGTGTCTTGCAGTTATTCAAATAACTATAAATATATACCTCAAGAAACATGGGCAACATTGAATATCTAAAAAATTTTAATAAAATCATAACATTCTGAAGTACTACACCACAGTGCAGTTTTTTTGTTTTTAAAAGGACACCTGCGATAAACTCTGCCAAGGATGAAATAAATTTGCTGTTGTGAGCTCTGTATGCTATGCTGAGTAACATAGGCACAAGATCATACAATTAAAGGGGCATGCAACACTTTGAGACGATTGTCTCATTCACTAGCTTTAGCTTTGAATGAGACAGTTGCCTCACTCTGCAAGCTGAAAAAAATCAGGTAAACATATGCAGAATTTTTATATTTACCTGCTTTTTCTTTCTATGCTTTCCACACCCACTCCAGGAGGGGCACTGATCTAGCCAGTCAGTGTCATATCCCTAGGAATGCTGGAAAAAGTGTATTGGTCATTGTCAGATTGACAGATTTACACATGAGCAGGTGGAATCTCTTTACATCTTTCGATGTTCTGACAGGGGCAGAAGAGAGGGAGTCTGATCATACAGAGCAGACTCTGGTGTTGGGATTATCTATTTTGCTGTTGCACAATGATGTCCCATTTCTGTCATTATTGGACTGGTCTGCAACTGAGAAGGCACCGCAGGAGGGAAAGAGGGTCTGAAGCTCAAGAAACTTCCCTAGGCATGCCCAACAATGCAATCTGACCAACTTTTTAATAGTAAGTTTATTAATGTTTATTACATAACTTTCAAAGTGTTTCTTGCATTATTTTGGTTTGTATATTTGTTCAAAAGTCTTTGCCTCTTGGTTTAAAAAACACGTATTGTGAAGTGATGCATGTCCCTCTAATAACTTTGCCCATTATCTACATGCACACTATATGGTCTGTCATATGATGTTGAATTCCCCAAAATATTATTGCACAGTATCCACTATTTTATTGAACACACAGATGTTTCGTGCTTAAAGGGACAGTCAACTGCCATATAAAAAATACAATTAAAAAAATAAGTGTTTAGTAGATATACCCCAAATTAAAATATGCATGCATTTATATTGTGCATTTATTTTCATTGGCGGTATATATAAAAACCGCTTGCAAATGTTGAAGATCTCTTGTCTGAAGCCTTTGCAAGCTCTCCCCTTATAGCCCCACCCAGACTTTCTGTGGCTGTCCAATCACAGACTTCATAATGCAGCTCAATAAGAAGTTTTTGCAAGGCAGTTGCACTGGGCAATTGCATGCCTCTAGAGTTTAGCTCCACTGAAATAGACAAACCAGGAAGTAACAGTATAAGCTTTCTGATTGACAACCAGGGAATGTAACCATGTTAATTCATATATTAGTTCAGAATTTTTTGCAAAATTAAAAAAAGAGACACTCTTCACAAATGGCCTGAAGTATTCCTTTAATCCTTTAACAGGACTATCCCCTGCTTTAATTAGAGGATACTGAGGGTACTTAAAGGGAAACTCCAGTGCCAGAAAAACGATCCGTTTTTCTGGCACTGGAGGGTCCCTCTCCCTCCCACCCACCTATCCCCGGTTACTGAAGGGGTGAAAACCCCTTCAGTCACTTACCTGAGGCAGCGGCGATGTCCCTCGCCGCTGTCTCCTCCTCCGCGACGCTCCTCCTTGTGATTGCGTCGGCCGGTGGGCGAGTCTGATCTCGCCCACCGGCCGAGGAGACCTAATGCGCATGCGCGGAAATGCCACGCATGCGCATTACGTCTCCCCATAGGAAAGCATTGAAAAATAATTTCAATGCTTTCCTATGGGGTTTTGAGCGACGCTGGAGGTCCTCACACAGCGTGAGGACGTCCAGCGACGCTCTAGCACAGGTTTTCCTGTGCTAGAAACTAGGAAGTGACCTCTAGTGGCTGTCTAGTAGACAGCCACTAGAGGTGGAGTTAACCCTGCGATGTAATTATTGCAGTTTATGAAAAACTGCAATAATTACACTTGCAGGGTTAAGGGTAGTGGGAGTTGGCACCCAGACCACTCCAATGAGCAGAAGTGGTCTGGGTGCCTGGAGTGTCCCTTTAAGTACATATTACTGCTGCATGGGGTGTTTGAGAGATTGCCAGGGTAGGCCAATTAATCATCACAAGAAAACCTCAAAGAAAGAACCGAAAACTTTGACACCTGCCAAGCCTGGAGTAAGTGTGCTTACATCGCTGAAACAAATCACAAACTGCATCTCTTTTAGATGCCTATCTTCTCCACATGTGGGACATGATTAAATGCTGCAACTTTGTACCAGCTTCACCACTTTGTTGCATAGGGAAAAAAAAGGGGCGGGTTAGGCACTATAAACAATTCAACCAATTGAAATGACTATGGTTCCTCAGGTCTGTGGGAAGAGGGTCCTGCATTAATTTCTAAACCTTTTTTTCACTGTGTAGCAGAGATGCTTGACCCCGGAGTAGCATGACGCCCTGGCCCCCAAATACGATATCTGAGAAAAGATGCTACGTAAGTGGAGCGTAGCTAATGCCATGCAAGGTTGTTCACTAAAGTGAGAATGCAAAGTGAATTTGCAAATTTAGGACGAAGTAGCTGAATTGAAAGCACTGCTGGCCTTTTCTGCCCATAAATCTGAAATTTACTGAAAGGCGAAACTTAATTATATGATTTCCCAAATAAAGGGGCAGTATTTGGGTAATGAGGAATCCTCCGTTTTTTTTGTTTTTTTTTGTCAAACCACGTAGAACCAGAATGGTACTTATATAGACCTTGCACTATAACCACTGTCATAAGCATGAATGAACGTATTCATGAAACATAACAGTGCTTGGGATGAGTAAGACTGTGATGTAATTTACTTACAATGCAATATTAATTTAAAAAGATAAAGTTTTACATGGTTTAAAGAACACTATAGTGTTCTAAAATTACAGTTTAGGTCCCCTTCCCGGCGTTCGGGAATAAAGTCAGTATATGTCTCTTGTTTGGGAGTTTCTTCTTACCGAACGCCGTTTGACTCCCGTTCGAATAGCCGAACATCCATGGAAGGTAGATAGTCAGCGGTGTTCGTGCCGTCGAGTGGCCGATTTGAGTTCCATGCACTTAACGACCAAACACCACTGGATGTTCAACTAAACAAGATGACCACCGCCACGTGTTCGAATGGCTTTGGGAGTTCGAAGTGCTACTTCGAAAGTTCGAATTGTTCCTGCTACAAGTCCCAACAGGCACAAATAGTGTTTTCAACCAGGGTCTAACACAGGGACCATAGTCACAGGGTAGGAGGCTGGCAAACAGACCCCTCCAAACACCAGTTTACTTTTTTTTTTTTTACCAGTTTACTTAAGGTTACTTTCGCCACAAGGTCATTAATACTATTAATCCCATCTTCTTCGGCTACTATTTAAAGATGAATTCCACGTATATTCTTTGTATATATTTTGGTGTGGAGTTCCCCAGTCCTGCATCTCTTAGTTATATGCATTAAAACAGCAGCCACCTGTTCCTATCAAGGTTGCTACAGTCTAACAGGGCTATTTGCTAACACGAGAACTCAAATGACTTCAAAGTGAATTTCAAATCTAAGGCCAGAGTAGCTGATCTGAAAGCATAGCAATTTCCAATTTGGCTATTTTTCCCTTAAATTTTAAATCCACTTTGAATTCCAACTTTATTGAATAACCCTATAGGTAACCCATAGGTGATTACTCCAGCCCAAGTGTTGAGTAGTGGTTTTGCAACGTTCCTTTTAATTTATAGCTGCAGCTACATGCCTATCCACACTCTGCAAAGACATTAGTAAAACTAATATTCCATTGATAGAACTATCACCTCTCAGAATCACAGGTTCAATTTCCAGCAAGATCATCTCAGCCTTTCAAGTTCAATAAAGGGAGTTCAATTAATTGGGTAATAAGAACATTTCATATTAAGATGAACTTGGAAACTGGCAAAAGCATCACTTTGGACCCTCACGTGACGGCAGCCTTATGCATATGGCGCAATTTCTTGCAACATTGGAACGGGAAGGCAATGTTTATCCCACCAATCTCTCACTGTTCCCCGACAATCTGGACAGAAGCTGCTGATCACCTGTGTCGTTTCCGCTTGCAGGCATTCCACGAGACTCTACCCACTGCCTCTCATCTAGCTACTCCTGTCCCTCCATTTCAACACGTTAATGAATTAAGTGTATGGTTGTCACACGTACGGAGCCTCTCCTACTTGGCACTCACGGATAACACTAGGACATCGTACGACAGGGCTTTTCTCCTTTTCACCAAATTAACTGCTGATTTCCATATTCACAACAAATTTGTAATGGTGTCTTTATTGGCGTTTACTTCCTTTTGCCACCTTAAGCTAAAATTATCCTATCAAACTCTACCTAACAGGCATTCAATACCACATGTTAATACTACACCCTAACAGAACAAGATTCTTATCCTCTTACCAAATCAAAACCTTGCTGAAAGGGATGCAGAAATCTGATAAAATATTACCCCTTAAGAGACTCCCTAAGGTTAACTATTCCAATTTCTATCCAACTTATTAGATGCTTCTCCTTTTGAACCATATACCAATATAGTAATCAAAACAGCCATATAATTAGCCTTTTACGGTTTTCTAAGACCAAGGGAATTCCCATCTACCAATCTAGTGAACACAGTTTTCCTTACAATTAGTAATATCACTAACACTCAGGATCACTACATCCTGTCACTCAACCGTTCTAAAACAAGTCAGATGGGACCTCCGGTTATTATACCATTCTACCCTACTTACCACAAATGGTGCCCAGTTCTGGTTTTTGACACATACTTCAGCACTTTCCAAAAATAACCTCACCAACCACTTCTTGAGCTACACGGTTCCACACTCACTACATCTAAATTCATGCTGTACAAATAACCGAACAGAAGGGAACGGATAGCCGAACACAAGGGACAATTATCTGGTAGTGATTCCATTCGAATGCAGGGGGATATCAGACGAAACAAAGTACAAATAAGGGAACACATACGAGGAGTCCCATCTCACTTCCATCCAGGCCCCTCCATTCCGCCAAAGACCTGTGTCTGTTCTCTGTTCATAGCTGCATTTGTGAGTTGACTCTCAACTTCAACACTTACCTAAGGCTGCACCATTCCTACAGAACTCTTTTCTATGCTGCATGAGATTCTCACTTATTCCCTGTTCCTTAAAAAAAACCACTGAAAACTAACTTCTTCCAGAAGGCACATACATTAAACTGTTAACAAACATTGTTTGTGTCTCCCTGTCTTTTCCTCTGTAGTGACGATTTTGCTTTAGCATTACTGGCAGTGACTTGGTGTTAGTGACACATGAGGAATTCCCTGGAACAATTTAGGCAAGAGATAACTTTGTTATGAAGATTATAACTTGAAATTATAATCAGTTACTCAATAGTGTTACTGAAATCACAGATCCACCAAAATATAAAATGGGGACTGCCACCAGAATGATGTAATGACAAGAGGCAGCGTTCTTAGAATTGCCTGTGCTGCCCGAGATAATAACAATTATAATAATGTGAGACAGTCTACTTTCTATCGTTTATACAATAGAATAAAATGCATGTTATAAAAAACACAAATGGCTTATTTCTGATTTGTTTCAAATAGTGTAACAACTACAGCCAGATGCTTACAACAACCGGTTTCATTATACAGTGCACATTCAGGAACCGGTAGAAACCAGCTTCTAAGTAGTGTTTAGATAATTAGAGAATTATAAGAGCCACTACTTAAAGAGGTCCCATCTAACCACCATAACCACTACAGTACACTGCCATTCCACAGTAATGGGGAAAGTGTTTTACGACAGTTTGCCCTTTTATCTGGTACTGCTGGATGCTGCATCTCCTCTGAAGTAGAATACTGATCCTGACACTCATTCATTGGCTGAGAGCATCAGCTGACCGCTTAGCAAACCAATCAGATTCTGTGCACAACTGATATCAGCTGGTTTTGTGACTACCTAAATTCACTAAAGTGCTTATGGTGCCTGGAGTAACACTTTAAGTAGCGTCAGTCAGTGACTCCCTACTGGTAAAAAATTGGCAGGTGGTAAAGGCGCACTACTCAAAAACAGTAGCTACATGTATTTTAGCAAATAGCAGCTGGCTGTTAACAAATAGTGACAACAGTGGGGGGAAAAACCCTGAGTGATTAAATAACTACTGTCTTCACAATCATTTATTCCCAAGTATTCTTAAAAGCCAACAAACATTTAACCCCTTTGTGCTTACTTTAAGGCATATCGCTTGTTACCATGACAGTGCTAACGTGCTTCTGAAGGGGTCAAAAGTGGATCGCTATTTATACCATGCCTTCTAACGCAATATATTTATCACGTTTAAAGTTAACAAAGTCAGCAATTATATTTCCAGTAACCCCCTTGGTCAGTTTATATTTACTTTTTATTACCAATTCCATGGTGTCCTATTCTTATCCCAGTCCACAAGTAAATAAAAGCAATCAGCAGGAATCCAGTAACATACATAAACCAGTCGTCCTCATGACTTTAGCAGAAGATAAACAATCTCAGACACTGGACACGATCCATTTTCCCACACATGCTACAATGTTTTGTCATCCATATTGGGTAATAACGTTGAAACTTTTTTTCCCCCCATGAGTTTACAGCCAACTTTTTTAAAGCGTCTGGCTCGTTCAAAGGAATATGCACTAAAACCACTGTAAGCTATGTTTATCCTCTACATCTTGTTAAATAAATATTTAACTCCCATCAGAGATGACTTCTAAGATTTTCCATCTAAGTGCTTATCAATAAAGATGTCCAAATGGGGCTATTTTTGTCACAAGCCACTCAACATCCATGTAATCATGTGGTTTATTCGCTAAACAGTTGTGCTGAATACTGACTTGCACTATTCTGGTAAAAAATGAAAATCTGAGCTGAAACAAAACATCCCCAGCTTGACTTGGGTAAAGATGTATTTTTTTTTTTGTTCAAATATGAACTATATTATTTACAAGCTTGCAAGTCGGTTGCCAGATCACTATATCTAAGAGAATAAACCTCATGCTATTCATAGCAGCATGTGATTGCTTTATGCTTTTTTTTGTTTTAATTTTTAATGGATTTTGTTGCAAGGATACATCTCCATCTTAATCTATTTTTAAACGATATGAGATCTGTGTCATATTGATTATAAATACGGAATTTATTGACCACCGTGTGCATGAAGTCACACCCTAAGAAATTTAGTAAAAACAGTTTCCTTATTTTTAATAGCATTTTCCTATTTTACCACCTCCCACAAAAAAACAAAAAAAACAAACAAACAGTAAACAAGTATCATATCTAGTGGAATGACTCACTGAATAAACTTTCAAAAGACCTTAAAATGGAGCCAAAGTGCACTGATGGACACAGAGAAAGGAGAGGACCAAGTTGCAAATCTTTAGCTGTTATTTAAGTACAAATCACATCACTATAAGCTAGCATTTAAAGCAACACTCCATTGGAAAACTTAATTTAGTAGATACAACACCCCGAAAGGATTCATTTTTGCATATGTTTTGTAAATGTGTTACAAATCTGTCTGTGTTATGAAGATACATTGTTCTTGTTCAAAACTCTCTTCTAGTTGCAGAAAAAAGTGTTTACATTACTACCTAGGAACACCTCTAGTGGCTGTCACTCATATGACCACTAGAGGTGCTTCCTGGGTCAGTGCTGCATAGTGTGAACGTTCCTCATAGAAATGCATTTATTCAAAGCATCTCTACAAGGAGATGCTGATTGGGGCAGCATGGCGATTTGCCGCCCATGCGCAATAGCATCCCAATGCTTTCCTATTGGAAAGCATTAGATTGGCTAAGATCTTCAATTTTGATGATGTTAGCCAAGGAGGCTAAGCGTGTGCGGAGACAATATCAGTTGTCCTGCACAGTGCTGGAATAAAGATAATTGTATTACCTTTTTAAAGAGAGCCTTTAAAGCTCATTCAGAAATATATAAATGGCAAGCGACGAGACCGGTGCAGTCTCTCACTGCAACTTTGAATAATATTCAAAGTAAGTGAGGCAGGAAACCCTCCAAAGTCTCTGATAACCAAGAAGGTGCAATGATGGTGTTTTACAAAAGTGCTGTTGAAACCAACACTTTAGTAAATTAGACCTGCAGGGTCAGGCAATTTAACCCTAAAACACTTCAGCAAGAACTGCTTATGTGCTTGGACTGCTCCTTTAACTGATGTGAACTGACGTTCAGTAGCATAATGAGAGCAACATGTTGATGAGAGCTGAAATATAACATTCTGTGAGTATTTTAGACACTGACAGTGACCGCAGCTTCATCAGGAATTCTGCAAGTTATTGCACAATGCAAAATTCAGCTACATGGTCACAATCACGTAACACCTCTGCGGCATGCTATGCACTGAGACACTGTTGCAGAGGCTTTGTGTTAAATTTAACTCTTAGTGTGTTCTGAAAATAATACCTATGCTTTGTTATGGAAAAAAAATGTCAAGATAACGTGTTAAATTTATCACTGACAAAAGAATTCACTTACATAGTCACTAAAGTTTTAACCCCTTAAGGACCAAACTTTTGGCATAAAAGGGAATCATGACATGTCACACATGTCGTGTCCTTAAGGGGTTAAAGATGCAGCTCTTAATGTTAGATGGGATGGGCAACAATTTGCCTGCCATGTTAATCCTCTCCAGTCCCTTCTCCTTTTGTGGGTACATTTTGACATTTTTTTTCTGCACTGGGCATAAAATGTTTGTCCCTTTCCTTACCACGGTGTCTCTGAGTAAAACATTTTTCTCACTTTAAATATTCCTCTGGATAGCATGGGTTCAAACCCATTAGTGAAGATGGGTAAAAAGTTCCAACGAAGAATCAATTTGTTTTCTTTAATTTCTACTTCCATTTAACTATCATTGTACATATACTACCAAGGAAACTGGCAAGGCCTTCAAAAAGATATCTTAAGAATATCTGAAACTTTCAAAAAAATATTTTTGTTTTGTTTAGTTTAAGCAATCCGTAACATATTTAACTATATAATAGTGAATAGTCTTGATTCCCTGTCTAAGCGACAAGTCAACATCGACTGCCTATTGCTCTTTACAAACAAATCCTCAAAACATGCAGAGGACACTACTGATCTTATGTTTATGGTGAGAGTCTACAGTACCTAGGTTCACAGGTCCTTTATCTTTTACTAGATTACTCTGAGGATGTGTGAACGAATATCATATCATAGCAATTGTGTGTTCTTGAAGCTTCATACGGGATGCTTTAATACTTCGAAAAAAATATTTTGCAACAACTTTACGCAAGATTATGTTTGTAATGCTTCTCTTTTCTTTAACACCTTAAAGTCCACATTTATGACCCCTAAAGGATCACGGGGGTCCTTAAAGACACTCTGTCAGTATGGAATGTCCAGTTTATTTTGTATTTGCAGTTACATACAGGTTTACATTCATTAAACAAGAGGTTAACTCCATTTTGATATACAACCATTAAAAACGGGTTTGTTATGATTTATAATTATGTTACTGGTTCTTACAACTTCTTTAGTTTTTTGGTATTTTTCAATACAGTGAATCATGCCAATTAAGGACTGACGAGTATTTGAAAGGTACACAATTACATTGTACATTCTTTACAAAACATACATATAAAAATCTGTGCAGTAATCAATGTTTATATCATTTTGACACACTGCATATCCTGCCTAATTACATAGATAGGATTTTAACTTTAATGGAAAACAGGTGACCTTTTTGAATATACAAATGTTATATATTGGAGGTTTAATCAATAAACAAAGTTTTGACTTAAGACCTAACATGCAAAATGTAGGCCACATCAGCCAAGTCTTAAAAAAAATCTTCAATTTAACAAAGTTGTATATTTGTTTCTATTTTGTTCTTCATTTTACAAGTTTGCGCTCAGCTCATCGCCGCTTATGTGCTAAGTAAACACAGCTCACTGTTTTCAATTTGATTTTGTTTTAAATTCCAACAACACTGAAAGCTTAATTTGTTTTGTAATTGCGTCAGTGTTATCTCATGTCTTGTCTTCTGATATTTCCATCCTCAGAAGAGGAAGCGATAATCATTTTTGGCGTTATCTATGCTTTATCGTTGATAACAGCTTGCAGCAGTTGAATCATACAGCACAAGATTTATAGTGAATTAACAAACACGCAATTACTGTAAATGATTTCAATTTCACAATTCTTGCCTATCTCGAGGAGGCAATGAAATACAGTACGGGAAATATGAAGTCGTCCACTCTTGAAGAATAAGCCTTAGCTCACTGGTTGTCAAAACGCAGACTCTTCAGCGGTTTCAGAACTACAACACCTATGATGCTTTGCCACATCTGCCTTAACTATTCTGTGCATGCAACAAGCTAACTTTGTGTAAGATCAGACTAACAATGACCCCAACGTAATCAACAGAAAGAACAAACAAACCAAACTATTTAATAAAACATTAGATAAAGACACCAGATCTCTCCATACACTGCACGTCATATAATATATATATTGGTAAACAGTACCTTGACAGCATTAAGGTTTTCTGGTGTTTCATGTTCCCGGCGTGTCCTGCTTCCCTGCAATCTGGCGTTATGTATGACATTTACAGCTCTAAGAGGGCTGGATTGTACACTGACAGATAATACTATTTCCAGAGCTGTAGTGAGTGCAGCCTGTGTACTACATCATTAGCAGTGCGGGCAGTGCTAAAACTGTTGTCTGCTCTTAGAACACTCCTCCCATCACTGTTATAGAGTTCACAGCTGGGATTCTATTAGTTATTGTAAACAGCTGGATGATGAACCCATGAAGACTGCAACTGGAAAGAACATTTGTTGTTCTATAGCAGTTATCTATATCTTTTGTCTTTCTTTCTTTCTGTCTGTCTTTCTTTTTGTTTTTTTTGTTTAACTATGCTGAAGGTTGGTTTTGATACTTGATATAAAAAAAGTTTAAAAAAAATAGCAGACGGAGGAATGGAGGAACAGGCTGATCCTTTACCTTGCATAGCTCTTCCTTGTATTTGGGCCCTGTCCCCCTCTCTGTACCAGTACAGGAGGACTTCTAGTCCCCACTTGAGTACTGACCTGATCTCTACTGAGAGACTTTGTAATTCACGCTGGGTCGATCATCCAAGGCCTACATTCTAAAAAAAGTGTAGAGGTCTGAAGCGACTAAAGATTCACAGCCTATGTCCTCTGGCAGCAACAACAAATTACTATGCTCTACGTGCAGGGCCGGTGCAAGGATTTTTGACTACACAGGCGAAGGTGCATTTTGCCAGCCCCCTCCCCGTCAAAAAAAAAATGTATCTTCACCTGTGTGTCTTTTGACTAACTTACCCCCTTTAGTGTTTTATATCCTTTTTTTTATGTCTTCCCCCCCTTTTATCCTTTGTGTGTCCCCTTTGCTGTATTTTATCTCTCGTGTCTCTTACAACCCTCCTTGTGTATTTTTTTACTTCCCCCAGTCCCTTTGCCTTTCTCTTTCTTCCCCCCAGCCCTTTTGTGTGTCTTTCGTCCACCTGCCCTTGTGTGGCTCTTTCTCCCAACATATTTGTGCATCTTTTTACCACAGTATCTTTGTGCATCTCTTTCTCCCCATAGCTCTTTGTGCTTCGTTCTCCCCCACAGCCCCTCTGTGCATCTTTCCCCCCAGCTCCTCACCCTTCTGTGCAACTCTTTCTCCCCCCAGCCCCTTTGTGTTTGTTCCCCTGTATGTTTATTTGTGCCCCCCAGCCCTCCTGTGTCTTTTAATATTCTCCCGTACCTTTTATTGCCCACCCTCCCCTCCTGTACATTTTATTGTCCCCCTCCCCTCCTGTACCTTTTGTCCCTTCTGTACCTTTTATTGTCTCACCTCCTCCCCACCTGAACCTTTCATAGTTGACCTTTCCCTCCTGTGTCTTTCACTGCCCCCCTGTACCTTTTAATGTCCCCCTCCCGTCCCATGTATTGCCCCCCCTTCCTCTTCTGTACCTTTCATTGTCCCCCCTCCTGTATCTTTCATAATCCCCCTAATGTTCCTTTTACTGTCTCCCCTCCTGAACCTTCCATAGCCCCCTCCCTACCTGTCCCTTTTCTTGTCCCCTCATCCTGTACCTTTTATTGTACCCCTACCCTCCTATACCCTTTCCCCCCTTCTGTACTGTATTTTTTATTGTCACCCTCCCCTCTTGTACCTTTTATTGTTGTCCCCTGTATCTTTTATTGTCCCCCACTCCCCTATTCTACCTTGTATTATTGTTCCCCCTCCTGTACCTTTTATTGACTTCCCTCTTGAACCTTTCATAGCCCCCCTTCCTGTTCCTTTTATTGTCCCCTTACCCTCCTGTACCTTTTATTGTTCCCCCTCCTCTCATGTCTCTTTTATTGCCCCCACCTTCCTGTACCTTTTATTGCCTCCCCCCTCCTGTCCTGTAACTTTTATTGTCCCCCTCCCCTCTTGTACCTTTTACTATTGTTCTCCTTCTTTATCTATTATTGCCCCCTCTCCCAACTGTACCTATCCCCTCGTACCTTTCACTGACCCCTCCGAACCTCCATCCATGTGTCTGAGCTGGAGGTCCGTGGCGAATGATCCGGTTTCCTGTTCTGGTCTGACAGGAAGCAGTTCATTGCATTTCCTGTCAGACCGGGTAAGTAGCGTTCCGCACGCTCACCACGCAGTGACAGACAGGAGGGGAGCGATGCGAATGGAGCTCTCCTCCTTCTGGTCACCGGAGATCGCGCCCTGGGCCGGCGCTACCTGTTAGGCGGACTAGGCAGCCGCCTGGGGCGCCCCTTGGGAAGGGGCGCCACCAGGAGCGCCGGCCCCCCTCATGCTGCAGCCGCTCGAGCGCTCTGTAGAGAGCCTCAGGCGGCTGCAGCTTTGCCCGGGCTGGTGCGTCCATGAGGGCGCACTGCCCGGGCGCAGCCAGAGGAGAGGGGCTGACAGGAGGGAAGCGCTCAGCGCTCCCTCCTGTCACTCCCTCACTGTAGCGTGACCGAGCATCTGTCTCCTGTACCCGGCCGGACTAACAGGAAGTGCACACTGAGTCTGTACTTCCTTTTAGTCCGGCCGGGTACAGGAAACAAAAGCTCCCTGTACCCGCGGACCATACAGAGCTCGGCCATGCTACAATAGAGGTGGGGGGGGAGAAAGAGAGTGGGGAGGGAGGGGGAGAAAGAGAGTGGGGAGGAAGGGGGAGAACGAGAGTGGGGAGGGAGGGAGGGGAAGAAAGAGAATGACAAGGGAGGGAGGGGGAGAAAGAGAGTGACAAGGGAGGGAGGGGGAGAAAGAGAGTGACAAGGGATGGAGGGGGAGAAAGAGAGTGACAAGGGAGGGAGGGGGAGAAACAGAGTGACAAGGGAGGGAGGGGAGAAAGAGAGTGGAGGAAGGAGGGGGAGAAAGAGAGTGGGGGAAGGAGGGGGAGAAAGAGAGTAGGGGTAGGAGGGGGAGAAATAGAGTGGGGGAGGGAGGGGGGAGAAAGAGAGTGGGGGAGGGAGGAGGGGGAGAAAGAGAGTGACAAGGGAGGGAGGGAGGGGGAGAAAGAGAGAGAAGGGAGGGGGGGAGAAAGAGAGTGACAAGGGAGGGGGGAGAAAGAGAGTGACAAGGGAAGGAGGGAGGGAGGGGGAGAAAGAGAGTGACAAGGGAGGGGGGGAGAAAGAGAGTGACAAGGGAGGGAGAGGGGAGAAAGAGAGTGACAAGGGAGGGGGGAGAAAGAGATTGACATCCATCTCACACACACACACACACACACAATCATGCAACCCTTACACACAGAGAAACACACAATGCATTCCTTACACACACTCAATGCACCCCGTACACACACTCAATGCACCCCTTACAGACGCACACACTGCATCCCGTACATATACAGAAACACACCTTGCAGCCCTTACACATACAAACACAGATTCACACAATGCATTCCTTACACACATATCAGGACATCCCCTACACACTCCACCCCCTGTGAACAAACTCATTGGTGGAACATGACGGTGGACCCTGGGACCCAGACCTTGAGCTGTGTAAAGGGCCCCCAAAAAAGGGAGCTGCTTCCCGTTCTCCCAGAACATTGATTTTTGTGAGCACAGGTACAAACAGCCTCCAGAGATCCTGTTCTACACCAGACCAGTGGAGCCAGACTGCAGCTAGAGCCCATCATCATCCTCATCTGGTTGTAAGTAGGCAATCTAGTATATTATTCGTGGCACTAATCTCTAATTTAGAAACACTATAGTCCCCAGAACGACTTCAGCTTAATGTAGTGGTTCTGGTGTCTATAGACTGTCCCTGCAGGCCTTTTAATGTAAACACGGCGGCACTGCAGCACTGGCGTTAGTTAACATGGCAGATCATATGGGTGGGGCATTGTGATGTCACATGGGGGGGGGGCGGCAAACTTAACTTTTGCCTAGGGTGTCAAAAATCCTTGCACCAGCCCTGATCGCGCCCCCGTGGGTCGCCTTACGGTAGCGCCGGCCCTGTCTACGTGGCTCAATCATAGCATCGCCAGTGAGGAAGCAGAGAAAGAGGATACGGCAGGTGCCCCAGTACTGGAGGCTCAGTTCTGCTGCTAGTCTCCATTTATGAAGGCCACAGTCCAGACGTATCTCTAGGCACAGCTCACATCCTCGGGAGTCCTATACTCTACCCGGCAATCTGTATCCATAGGGAAGATCCTGATAACCTGTGAGGATTTGTGAGAACACTGCGTTGGACTGTATTAGAGTCTGGGGTTGGTGGGGCATCGCTATGTGGATCTTGAGTTCCCTAACTCATTGGGCTAGAAAATATTGCTTGGTGGTCATTGGCTGAGCTTCTATGTTGGCAGCAGAGCCCTATCAATCTCATTCATATTAATCTCTAGGGTTATGAGAGGCATCTATTTTTATTTTATTTTTTTGTTGGTGCCCAGTGGTATTATTATTTGTTTCATTAACCTGTTAGCAACACAGGCAGTAAGCCTTTATCAAGTGTAAATCCAGTTATAACTGCAATCGGTGCTTAAGTCCTGATTTACATCAGTGTATTCTCCTTAGTTACAATCTACTAGCACTTGTTTTTTTTTATTTTTGTCATTCTAAACATAACAAAATGTGCAATCTATCATATGTTTGTCATCTGTGTACTCTGACTGTTATCCTACTGCTTTGGAAAATGTCCATGATGTATCTTTGCACATCATAAAAAAACTATTTAGAAAAAAAAAAAAAAACTTTGTAAAGCAGACCCATAAATGCAGTATTTTTTAATTTCTTACATATTGACGTAGTTCTGGGGGAAATTCCTGGATGTAGTTAGGCTCTGATATATTTTCAGGAAAACTCCAGGCAGTGGTGTATTTTGGTTTTGTGCTGCACTAGCATGATGAAACTTGGGCACCCCCGACACACACATACACACATTCACTAACAGACACACACACACACACACACACATACACATTCACTGATGGACAGACACACAGTGACTAACACACACACACACTGACAGACATACACATTCACCAAAAGACATACATACACACTCACTGGCAGACCCACACATACACATGCATTGATGGATATACATACACACTCACTGGCAGACACACACTCTCACTGATAGACACACTCACTGACAGACAAGACACATATACTCTCTAACCCGACAAACACACAACCAGAGTCACACACACACTGTGAGACACACATACATACTCAGTGACAGATACACATTCACTGACAGATAAACACACTAACTGACAGATACACACATACCCATTCACTTACTGACATACATACACACTCACTGGCAGACACACACTCTCAGTGACATACACACTCACTGACAGACAGGGGGTGGGGGGTCCAAGGTGGTAAGGCGGAAACTTCTTGGCCCCCCCAGGACCAGAAGCTAACAAGGTATCTGCTGGGGTGTTTGGGGGGCGGTGGCATTGTCAGCCTCATGCTAAATACAGCATTGACTCCGGGCCATTTTTAACAATAAAGTTATGATTGGGAAAAGGGGTCCTGAGTGTCATCTTACATTAAGGGAATGAACCGTGTATGTACGAGTGGGCAATCTGACAGGTGCCATCTACTCAATTGTGGTGTTAAACCATTCATAAACAGTTTAACCCCTTAATGTAAGACAGCACCATAATGTCTTTATTGAGATTAAGTTGTTGTGGTGCTGTTTCAGCAGACAAGGAGTTAAAATCTGTTTAGGCGATATGCCCCTTTCTGAGAGACAGGCACAGCTACTGCAGAACACCAAACTCCGGAACTGGATACAAAATAGCACTCCAAAATGGAACCTCACGAATAGCTGCTAGCAGACGAACAGGAAAAGCATACATCAGCTTACACTCCTGGCAATCAGTCTCCAACAGCATACAGGGAATCCCCCCAAGATCGAGACAAGGCTCCGTGTTGAGGGTCAAGCAGTGGTCTCCAGGCCGAAGTGGTGAAGGGCACTTCGTCACACATCTTCCCTTTGGGGGAAGACTAAACAGGTACCTGACCTTCTGCCGGTCAGTACCTAGGTTAGTCGGGCAGCCCACCCACAGTAAACAGTTCACAGAGTAACCCCCCCACAATAAATGGTACTGGCCTGTAGGTTCCAGGTTGTAGTGGGACAGTTCAGCCTCCTCGGTCTCCCTGGTGCAGCTAGGCAGACAGCTGGGGTTACTTGGGGGGCAGAGGCCAGCGGCGCTCTGCTCTGCTGCCAGCTCTTCCGCTGGGTTAGCCTGCGGTAAATCAGGCTCTGGACCAGGGAAAAAGGGAGGGCAGAGGCTAGCAACACTCTGCACGGATGCCAGCTCTTCAGCTGGAGGGGGGTCAGTGGGTATCGTAGGCTCATCCACTGCCCCCAGGACCCGGTCGGGATGTAGCAGGGTAGGGGAAGGCTTGCTTACCTCCTCCTGGTATCCCTGCGGGGAAGGTTGGGGATCTGGACCGCCCGTCGAGCATCCCTGTAGGACTGGCACAGAGACTGCGGTCCCATCTGTGCCAGTGTGGTTAGGGTTGTTTTCCCCCTCACCCGGTATCTCCTGCTGCGGTGGGAGGGGGAGGCAGGCTGCCCCCACTCCCCAGGACGCTGGTTGCTGTAAGGTGGAGGGATCCACCATCACTTCCTCCTGTAACTCAGGCTGCCGCTGTGATGAGAGACCGGTTGTCTCCTCTTTGGCTAAACAGCCCGGTCGCTGGGGGGGCAGGACCGACCATCCCTACCCCCTGTGCTGTATGTGCAGAGACCACGGTCCCATCTGCACAGTTGTGGGGCTTACTGTCTCCCCCTGGTACATTAAGCTGCCGCTGGGGACAGGGGGTAACCAGCTCCTCTCCCATACATGCTTCCAGCCGCGGGGGAGGGAGACCGACTGTCTCTGCTCCCAATACAGAGTCCTGCTGCTGGGGAAAGGAGACTGGGCTCTCTATTCCCGGTAGGACACTCTGCCGCTGGGGAATGGAGACTGGGCTCCCAATTCCCTGTATATCACACTGCCGCTGGGGATCTGAGCCGACCGCCCAGCATCCCTGTAGCTCACCTTGCCGCTGGGAAGGGAGGACGCTGCTCTCCTCTCCCTGCAAGGTACACTGCTGCTGGGGGACAGGACCACTTGTCTCTGCCCCCTGTAACTCAGCCTGCCGCTGGGGAATGGAGCTTGGGCTCCCAATTCCCTGCAATACCGGTGGAGAGACCTTGGTCCCATCTCCACCTGCCGCCTGGGGTTCCTCCCAGTAAATCTCAACAATATCTTCCCAGCTGAATGGGTCTGGAACTGGATCTGTCACCTCGCTGTCCTGCTGAATCTTCTCAATGGAGTGGAAGAGACCTCGGTAGTCCTGCTCCAGTTCCCATGGTTGCTAGGTGAAGCAGGTCTTGCCCTACCTCATGGGGGTCATCCCAGTCATGCCTAGCCTCCCTTGTGTAGAAAATGTCCTGAAGTCTGGTCTGCGCAGGGCACCCGAAGTCCGTCTCTGCAAAGGACTCCCATAACAAGCCAGGACCATCAAACTCCTCTCCCTCTGGCTTGTCATGCTCGGCTGTCCAGGGTATATACTGTGCCATATACCACCAGAGTGCCAGGTAGGCATCTTCCAGCCAAATCTCCTGCCATACTCGGAGCTCCAATTCCTTCACCCATTCCTCCAGGCGCTGCTCTCCCAGGAAGGGCATCCGCAGGGCCACTTGCTTCTGCAACCGCTCCTCTTCACTGGGGAGACTCTCACCCCGCTGGTATTGTACATTATCCAGGGCCTGGTACCAGATGCTTTTCCTTAATGCATCCCGGCGATCCAGGTCCTCCTCCTCGTATAACACTGCTGGTTCCATTCTGTTGCTTTTAGAGTCGCTGTACTGGGACATGCGTTGCCCCCACTTGTAAATCCAAAGAAATGGTGTTTCCTGTAGCTGTCCTTCTGGCTGTAGGAACGATCCCGCCGCTTGCCACCAATGTTACGGACCGTTTCAGCAGACAAGGGGTTAAAATCTGTTTAGGCGATATGCCCCTTTCTGAGAGACAGGCACAGCTACTGCAGAACACCAAACTCCCGAATAGCTGCTAGCAGACGAACAGGAAAAGCATACATCAGCTTACACTCCTGGCAATCAGTCTCCAACAGCATACAGTGAATCCCCCCAAGAACGAGACAAGGCTCCATGTTGAGGGTCAAGCAGTGGTCTCCAGGCCCAAGTGGTGAAGGGCACTTCGTCACAGGTGCCCAGAGTGCTCCTTTAACCAACCAAAGTATTTATTTTCTTTTTTTCCCTCACACCGCACTCCCTAAATATTTACTGTAACAGTTTGTCTGTCTGTCATGGAAACACACAACCTTCTCTACACCTGATTATATATTCAGTTATTTTTAGCTAAATTCTGGTCTTTTAATATAATTAACAACATATATAGACAGATATTGTGCTCTGCTGATTATTGTAAATTTACAGGTGACAGGTTAATATTAAGAACAATTTAAGCAAAGCAGTTCACTTAATGCAATTAGTCAAGGTTAAAACATTTTCCATTCTATGCAAGTTCTACATTCACTATGAGTGGAGTGTTAACATCTTGACAGATGTGGCATTTAAAGGGATTAGTATGTTCTAGGTCAGGGGTGGGCATACATTACTGACATGGGATCTACTGTTTTATAGTCTTGTTAGCAAGATCTGCCATTTTACAAGCACAGCATTAACAACCTGAATCCCAGCTAAATTTTATAACAACCTTTGTATTTATTATTGGGGTATGAGCTGTCTAATTTATACTATCTATAGCAGGGCTCGACAAATCCCAGGCAATTTCGCCCTGGCGGCTGGGATTTGCAAGCTCTACGGGGAATATTGGAGCAGTGAGGAGCATTTAGGCGGTCGGCCGCCCTGAGAAACATAGAGGCGGTTGGCCGCCCTGAGGCAGCATGGATCCGGCTGCCAGTGGGGCCATTGTAGGTGGAGTGCGAGGGAGCAGTACTCTGCTTGCAGCCCCTCTCTGCTCCCATGCGCTGTTTAATGATGACGGGAGCCGGAATATGATGTCACTCCGTCCCCAGCATCACTACAGAGAGCGTGCAGGGAGCAGAGAGGAGCTGCAGTAAGATTACTGCTCACTCGCACGCAGGAAGATAACAGCCCCACTGGACCCCAGGGAAAGATCCACTCAGCTCTCCTAAAGGCTGAGTGGGTTTCAATTAAAACAAAAATGTGAGTGTGTGTGAGCCTGTCAGAGTGTGTGTGTGTGTGCCAGTCAGAATGTGTGTGTGTGTGTGTGTGTGCCAGTCAGAGAGTATGTGTCTGTCAGAGAGTATGTGTGTGTGTGCCTGTCAGAGTGTGTGTATGTGTGACTGTCAGTGTTTGTGTGTGAGAGCCTGTGTGTGTGTCTGTGTGTGTGAGCTTGTCAGTTTGTGTGTGCAAGCCTGTTGTCAGTGTGCGTGCAAACCTGTTGTCGGGGTGAGTGTGTGAGCCTGTCAGCGTGAGTGTGTATGTAAGCCTGTCAGAGTGTGTGTGCCTGTCAGTGTGTGTGCCTGTGAGTTTAGGCACCTGCACTCTCCGATTGCTTGAGGAAGGTGTTACACTCACATTTGTTTCCCACACTGTGCAAGTTTTGCCGTGGCTGGTCCCCCCTATATGGCTGAGATTATCAATCTTTATGATCTCAGCTAAGATCATAAAGATTTATAATCTCAGCCATGGAGGTGGGAGCAGCCGCGGATTTTGTGCATGCGCAGCAAATGTGACAATTCGCATATTCTTATAGAGATGCATTGAATTATTGAATCTCTATGAGGAACATTCAGCGCCTCCAGTCCCTTTAAGAATTGTTTTTTTCTTGTTGAAAATGACTGGCTCCTAGATTCAAAACAAATTTGTCTAGCCCTGCTATAGCAGTCTCATAGTTTAAATGACACAGTCCTTACTATAGTGTTTCTACCTGCTGCAGCCCCCAAGTTTAATTTAAAATGCCGTACCGCAGCATATCTACAATATAACTTTAATTTAAAGGTACACTCCAGACCAGTGGCGTACACATGACCCATGGGGCCCCGGTGCGAAAATTGATCCATGGGCCCCCCCCCCCCCTCGCTTACTCTGCGCGGGCCGGGGCAGCAACACATGGCGGCGGGCACCGGGTCGCAGGGGTTGCGACCGCGGTATGTACGCCACTGCATGCAGATGCACACACACTTAAAGGACCACTACAGACACCCAGATTACATCAGCTCAATGAAGTGGTCTGGGTGTCAGGTCCCTCTAGTTTTAACCCTGCAGCTGAAAGCATAGCAGTTTCAGAGAAACTGTTATGTTTCACTGAGGGTTAATCCAGCCTCTAGTGGCTGTCTCACTGACAGCCGCTAGAGGCGCTTCCGCCATTTTAAGACACTGAACGTCCATAGGAAAGCATTGAGTAATGCTTTCCTATGGGCGGTTTGAATGCGTGCGCGGCTCTTGCCGTGCATGCGCATTCGGAGCTGAGAGGCGGAGGGATCCCCAGCGCCATGGGAGTCCGGCGCTGGAGAAAGGTAAGTGCTGAAGACACACACCACACACACACACTCTCACGAACAAATGCATACACACTAGCTAACAGACACACACATTTACTGACAAAGACACACTCAGCGGCAGACATACATACACACTCACTTACAAAACATACACTCTCACTGACAAACACACACTCACTAACAGACATCAAACAGACTCACTAACACACACACACACACAAACACACTCAGTAACAGACACACACAGTAACACACTCACTGACACTCACTAGCAGACACACTCTAACACAAACACCAACACTCACACTAACACACACACACACTAACACACACACGCTCACACACACACTAACACTCACTCACTCACACACACACTAACACACACACACTAACACTCACACACACTAACACTCACACTCACACACACTCACACACTAACACACACACACACTAACACACACACACTAAAACTCACACTCACACTAACACACTCACACTAACACACTCACACACACACACTTTTTTTTTATTTAATCCCCCCAGCCTCCTTACCTTTTGGAGTGCTGAGGGGATTCCCTGGGGTCCAGTGGTGCTGCTGGGCTCCTGGGGGGCCGGTCACCCGGCGGGCTGGCTGGTCCTGCGGGCGCGCGAGGGAGCACTCTCCCCTTAGTGCTTCCTCTTCAGCTCCCTCGCGCGCCGCGTACTGATACCGGCGCCGGAAGATGACATCATCTTCCGGCTCCGGTATCAGTGCGGTGCGCGAGGGAGCTGAAGAGGAAGCACTCAGGGGAGAGTGCTCCCTCGCGCACCAGTCGGCCGCCGGGTGTAAGCAGGGCCAGCCTCGGGGGGCCCGGAGGTGGCCGGCTCCTGGGCACCCCAGGAGAAGAGGCTGGCCCAGAGCGTACATACCGGGTCGCAGGGGCGGCCGGGCCCCCTGGTGGGCCGGGCCCGGTCGCAGCCGCGACCCCTGCGACCCTGGTATGTACGCCACTGCTCCAGACCCCTAAAGCTTGCTGAAAAGCTTTATGTGTGAATAGTGTCTGCTCTTTCTTTTCATTTTGAATAAAGTGCAGATTTCAACAGAAATTACACCTCCCTGAATTTTCAAGCAGACAACCAGTCCTGTTACTTCCTGGTTGGGTTAGCTTATTGGCACTGAACACAAGAGGCAGCAATTGCTCAGAGCACCTGCCTTTCAAAGACTTCTCATTGATACATTGGAAAGTCTTTAATTCGATAGTCACAGAAAGTCTGGGCGGGGTTAGAAGGGGAGGGCTGGCAAAGGCAGCACACAAGAGATCTGCAGGTTTTGCTAGTTGGTTTTAGATTTCACTCTAATGAAAAAATGCCTTATTAAATGCAAGTTTTGATTTGTGGTATATCTACTAAACGGTGATTTTTTATTTCTTTTGTATTTGGGCAGTGTCCCTTTTAAATTCTTTATTTTTGGTGCGTGTGGCATAATACAGATCATTTGTGGTTGCCACTTCCATGTGGTCAAATAGTCAAAGTTATACAATTAACATGGCATTCAATAGTTTGCACATTTTGTTTTGGTTGGGCTGTGTGGTTATAACGGGGCGACCTATGTGTTTGTAGTGTATCCCCATCGTGAGTGTGTCTCCGTTGGGAGTTCCGAGTGAAGCTTGTCTGTGGGTATGCCCGCTACATTTGTTTGTGGTGTGTCATGGAGATGTTGCTCCTTCCTGACGCTCTACATGTCTACTGCAGTGGTCTCTTATGTGGGGAGCAAGTAATGAGTCGAACGACTTAGGCTATGGTTGAGTGGGGTTATTGGTCTCCATTGGAGGTGTGACCCTTGCCTCAAAGGTCGGCGTGTAAGTGGTGACCCGTGTGTGCCCCAGTGATTTCTATCCCTGTAACCTAGGGAATGAGGGGGTGGGGGAGGGTGCATTAAAGCGCATCCCGCCAGGTTTACCAAACCCGTGTGTCTGGGTTCCGGGTCAGTGGAGGCTCTGACGCCCTACCGCGGTTGTGTAAGTGGAGCGTGTCAGCAGGCGTAAACATAAAAGAACTGAGGAAAAATAAACGGTCAAATGAACATTGGTATAATAAAATGAGTTCAACTTATAAGTCCCAGCAGCCTTGGCTGCAGTGTCCCTTTTAAGTTACACAAGTCCCATCCCAGTCATACTAGACATATAGGCATTGCACACACTCCCATAAATATATTGTGCAATATGACTCTATTATACATACTGGATTATATACTGTCCCACACACATACCCACACCCTCCCATTAATAAATACTGGCATATGAACAAGTGAGTATACCCTACTTTCCTATATATGCATGCAGAGAAGGCTCTTATATTCACAAATTCCCATACATAGTGATGCTCACATTGTCCCATACATACAGAAACCCAGACTTCCCATTCATTCTCCAGGTTTCATTCAATCCAATTCTAAACGCGTATTTAATCTTCATCTCCATCTCCTCACGAGGCCCTATTACACCTGACGAGGCCCTATTACACCTGACACAGCTCTTCTTCAGGATTTCAGCCATATCATATTTAGCTGTTTCATCATATCCAGTTTCCAAGTTCACACACAGCAGCTTCCACATCTCATTTATAGTCACCATTTCATATTCAGTTTCTCCACACATCACCTCCTGCCTCCCATTCCATCTACCGTCAAATCCCATGTAGCATCAATACCACCAGCTATCACTCAGTCTCTGCCTGAGGTAACTCTTTCCAGGCTGAGTCTTATCCTGGAGATTCGGCTGCTCTGGTATTATTCCATAATGAAATATCCCTGCTTCTCTTGCACTGACACAGACCAAAACTGCAAGACAGTCAGACTCCGCAGGAAGCCGTTGGGATATCTTAGTTGCTTTGCTTTGCAAGAGGCATGATTTAGCTGTAAATCATAACTTTCATTTAAAAGGCTAAACAAACACACTGCTGGATTGTGTTTGGCTGCTGAAGAACGCCCCAGGATTTTCTAGGAAATTCTTACCATAGTTTCCAAGCAACAACGTAACAGTCAGCTGTCCATGATCGACCGGTAAATCATGATCGACCATTAGGCCACCCCAGTTCTAGATGATTGGGTGCTTCTGGCTGGTTTGTTTCTCTTAATCGGAGCTCAGTGGAAAGAAGAAGAATTCGAGAAAGAAGGGAAAGCTCCCTAAGCCCTGCAATGTAAACATTGCTATTTGTGAGAAACAGCAGTATTTACATTTATCAGTCGGAATGCTGTCAATCAGACACTTTATTAGTCAATCGTCCTCGTGGAGTTCCCTGTGAATTGACAGTCTTCACACTCCACATCTACGAACGCTATGAATGCTTCAGCTGATTGGCTGAGCTCTGTTATTGTTGCTTATGCCCAGTAGGTCCTTAATGCCTCTCCGTGAGAAGCACTGGTTTGACCAGAGATGATATTTCAAGATCTCAGTAAAGGAAAGGCAGCTTCCCCGTGAAGACTGCCCAGTGCTGGCAAATATATTTCTTTTTATTGTTAGAGCGTAATGTTTCTAAAAAGGAAATGCCACGAAACAGTTGACCGAAACATTGTCTGTTTTTCAGATGGTGCACTGTAGATGACTGGGCTTTGAGCACCACTGAGTACAGGGAATTTCCTCATAAGTACATGAGCATACACAAATATGCAACTGTCAAGTATTGTTAATTAAAAGAATCACAAGTTAAGGCCCCTTATCATAGAAAAGTCCTCCAAATAACTTTATCATTAACGTTTCATTATATATATATATACTCACACTAAATAAAGCAAATGCTGGTCATTTCTGCCCACACTAGCACAGGGCCCTGTCATATTTCTTCCACCATCCGTGGATTTTGTTACTGGCTTGCCAAAACTTGCCGTAATCTCCACTTCATGAATCCCTGTGTTAGGAGCTATTTATTGCCACTGAGATACAAAAAAAAAAATCTTTGTTCCCATCTAGTTTAGTTAATATGTATATACTTAAAGGAACACTATACGTATCAAAACAACTTTTGCACAATGAAGCAGTTTTAGTATAGATATATATTTAGTATAGCTCATGCCCCTGTAGTCTCAATGCTCACTTATTAGCCATGTACGAGTTAAATCACTTTTGTTTCTGGTTATTCAGCCCTGTGATGATATCAGCACATCCACACACGATTTCTATATTTTTGTACTCGAGGTGTGCTGAGAACAGCAGTTCTGGACGTATTCTCTGATGACCGTGCTGTAGATGCTAGTTAGCAGAACACTAAAGTTTAATGTGCCAGATTTATTCATTATCAGTATATCTAGCACTGAAAACAAAACATAGCTCTTGAACCACATTAAGGAGATCAGTTTACTAAAGGCTGAGTTGTACTGGATTACCACTTGACTTCTTAGGATAATACTCCAGTTAGTTTAAGTAAAAACAAGACTTTTACAAACCAATAATTTATTACAATTATCTCATACTGTCCAGCACAGTTAATCCCTTCAGTGACATCACTGACATTTGTGGAACTCGACAGAGAAAGTAACAGAATTCACATTGTATGGGATTAGCTATTGATGGTTGGAGATGGGAAGCAGTGTTATATTACACATAAATCCTGTCAGATAATGGAGGATAGATCCGGCAAGGACCCACACATTTTTGTAGAAAAAAAAAAAATCAATTGGAGTTGTAAGGACTAATTAGCATGTGATTTAAAAAACACAGGATCTGTGTGGATTGTTTTTCAGGTGTTCTACCCACACTTTCTTGATGGCTGGAGATGCTGTTGAGAGGTTGATCAACTTCCAACCAATCGTGTCATAATATGGGGCGTGCGGGGAAAATGCCCAATTCTCTGGGTATGCAATCCCAGACATGCACAGTCAGCTAAAACAGGATTTCTGACATCACCAATTGGCTTTGCATTGGTCCGTCAGTTCCTGTATATCTTATTGTCCTGTCCTCTAGGGCTGCCTCTGAGTAAAATCAGGGGGTGGAGTCAGATTTCTTTAAAGTTGTTGCTGCTTTGCATATACATGTATCTATAGACTGGTAGTATTGATCATCGCATTACATCTTATTTGCTAGGACGTTGAATGCATTGGGATAAATGCACAAAATCATCTTCATGGGGTGGAGTCTAGCTACCCACCACCTTGAATCTTCACCAGCTGCTGTTGATATTAGATTTTGAAATATAAGAAGCCAATTCATCAATCCACTACCTGAAATCCTGAGCACATTGTCAGCAAAGTTCCGTCCTTTTCAATACAGTGGGGGACACAGCATGGAAACATTAAGGAATTTGGAGAATGAAAGCTGGTATACTGGGAGATTGATGAGAACAAGCATCAGTACTGAATGTATATGAGTAGATTATTATTGTTATTATTGCCATTTATATAGCGCCAACAGATTCAGTAGCGCTTGCTAGATGTAGATGTTGCATAAACTGAAAAGGCAGGTGCAATGTCCCGTCTACCTCATCCCCTTGGATTATCTCTATTGTGGCGTTGGTTTGATAATCATGACTGTGTGAGTGAAATAAAAAACAACTTAACGGCAACTACATTAAGGAAGCATTACGTAAATATATTGGCAAATTCCAGTGAGATGGCTCAGGTGACAGAGCTCCACCTGCAGTATGTAAGATTAGATTCTCAGAAAGGCCAAAAAATGTATCATCCTTCTAAGGTCAATAATATATCATTAAGTTGAGAAATAGCATTTGGTCCCCAGAATGTAACCAAAAAAAAAATGCACCATTCCTGGTTAAATACTGCTATTGTCGGTAACAAGAATACACATATGACTTATTAACGTGGCAATCTGCTATTCTGTGAGCACTACTGATCGCATCACCTTCTGAAATGTTGTTGCATTATGCCAGTCAGTGGCCAAACATTGAATTCCTGGTCCTTACCTTGTGGTCATCTCTTCTGGGTAATAGAATGAAACAAGGATTAGTTAGATTAAAAACAAAAGAAGGAAGGTATGTAGATGAGGATAAAGGTCTAGCTGACTGCCTCAATGAATATTTTTGTTCGGTATTTACAGATGAAAATGAAGGAAAGGGACCTCAGTTAAGAAAAAGGATAAATGAGTCATTTATTACACGTGAGTTTACAGAGGAAGAGGTTCTATTTCAACTGTCAAAAGTAAAGACAAATAAGTCAATGGGACCTGATGGAATACACCCAAAGCTATTAAAAGAGCTTAGTGGTGTACTAGCAAAACCATTAACAGATTTATTTAACCAATCATTGATAACAGGAGTAGTCCCAGAAGATTGGAAGTTAGCGAATGTTGTGCCCATTCACAAGAAAGGTAATAGGGAGGAGTCGGGCAACTATAGGCCAGTAAGCCTAACTTCAGTAGTGGGGAAAGTGATGGAAACCATGTTAAAGGATAGGATTGTTGAACATCTAAAAACACATGGATTTCAAGATCAGAGACAACATGGGTTTACTTCAGGGAGATCATGCCAAACTAATCTTATTGATTTTTTTGATTGGGTAACTAAAATTATAGATCAGGGTGGTGCAGTAGACATTGCTTACCTCGATTTCAGTAAGGCTTTTGACACTGTTGCACATAGAAGGCTTATCAACAAACTACAATCTTTGAGTTTGGATTCCAATATTGTTGAATGGGTAAGGCAGTGGCTGAGTGACAGGCAACAGAGGGTTGTAGTCAATGGAGTATATTCGAAGCTTGGGCTTGTCACCAGTGGGGTACCTCAGGGATCTGTACTTGGACCCATTCTCTTTAATATTTTTATTAGTGATATTGCAGAAGGTCTTGATGGTAAGGTCTGTCTTTTTGCGGATGATACTAAGATATGTAACAGGGTTGATGTTCCAGGAGGGATAAGCCAAATGGAAAATGATTTAGGTAGACTAGAAAAATGGTCAGAGTTGTGGCAACTGACATTTAATGTGGATAAGTGCAAGATAATGCATCTTGGACGTAAAAACCCAAGGGCAGAGTACAGAATATTTGATAGAGTCCTAACCTCAACATCTGAGGAAAGGGATTTAGGGGTGATTATTTCTGATGACTTAAAGGTAGGCAGACAATGTAATAGAGCAGCAGGAAATGCTAGCAGAATGCTTGGTTGTATAGGGAGAGGTATTAGCAGTAGAAAGAGGGAAGTGCTCATGCCATTGTACAGAACACTGGTGAGACCTCACTTGGAGTACTGTACACAGTACTGGAGACCCTATCTTCAGAAGGATATTGATACCTTAGAGAGAGTTCAAAGAAGGGCTACTAAACTGGTTCATGGATTGCAGGATAAAACTTACCAGGAAAGGTTAAAGGATCTTAACATGTATAGCATGGAGGAAAGACGAGACAGGGGGGATATGATAGAAACATTTAAATACATAAAGGGAATCAACACAGTAAAGGAGGAGACTATATTTAAAAGAAGAAAAACTACCACAACAAGAGGACATAGTCTTAAATTAGAGGGACAAAGGTTTAAAAATAATATCAGGAAGTATTACTTTACTGAGAGGGTAGTGGATGCATGGAATAGCCTTCCAGCTGAAGTGGTAGAGGTTAACACAGTAAAGGAGTTTAAGCATGCGTGGGATAGGCATAAGGCTATCCTAACTATAAGATAAGGCCAGGGACTAATGAAAGTATTTAGAAAACTGGGCAGACTAGATGGGCCGAATGGTTCTTATCTGCCGTCACATTCTATGTTTCTATGTTTCTATGTTTCTATGTTTATGGCATTGAAGCTAATTATGTATGGTATAGGGGTTTGTTTGAACTCTGTAAAATACCTCAGGAACCATTAATTAGTTATCCTTTTATACGGTTAAATGTTATACGAGCATTATTGAATTAAATACCGTATGAAGATCTTAAGTCAGGTATTCTGAGCCTGTACTGGCGATGGCCAGGAGATGGCACTATAACACAACTAACATTTTAGCAACTTTAGCAAAGGCTTTGTTGAGTCTCTATAAAAGTAAAACCTCATGTAAATTGTCCCTGATAAACAGAAGATAAATATTGTGGACATTTTCCCCAAGAGCTTAATTTAATTTAATGTTACTCTGTATTTCAGTGTTTTTTTGTTTTTTTTTAAAGTGTGTGTGTATATATTTATATAGTCACCCTTCCATAACAAGGAATTGTGCAAATCACATTATATGTATGGCATGCAACCAAACCATAAAGGGTTAGGAATCAGGATAAGGGGGCACTCTGAGTAACAAATAGCACTGCAGTAGCAGTGGTCATGCTGCTTAGGGTGCCATGTTGCCATCCAACAGTTCAATAATATATAGGCAAAAGGCAACCATGAGCATGAACTGCTCAGCTTGACATCAATGGATAAGTCCATATTAGCCCAGCAGTATTATTATTATAATTGGAATTGTCATGCCAAGTGGTATGCCCTCTAATGAATGGCCAAACTGTCCTCCCTGTCCAAAAGTTGGGACTATATTTGCATCTCTATAAAGCTGCTTTACAATAAGAAATACACACACACACACACACACACACACACATACACTGATCAGCTACAACATGAAAAACCACTGACAGGTGAAGTGAATAACATTGATTATATTGTTACAATGGCACCTGCCAAGGGGATGGTTATATTAAGCAGCAAGGGAACAGTCAATTCATGTATTGGAAGCATGAAAAATGGGCAAGTGATAAGATCTGAGTGACCTTGACAAAAGCCAAATAGTGATGGCTAGACGACATCTCCAAAAGGGCAAGTCTTGTGGGGTGTTCCTGGGATGCAGTGGTTAGTACCTACAAATATACAACTTCAAGCTCTGTGCTCGTACTCCCGCTACTCCTGGGTGGCAGCAATGACTATAGTACACATCAGCCCCAATACATACAATAAAATACTTTTTATAAAAAAAAGGTCACGTGCGCAAAATCCCATATCCCTATGCACATTTTAATAACTGTAGGTTTTAAGTAACCCCAAAGGCCATTTAAATGTAACTTCACCTGCTATGTCAAGGCAAAACCTCTTAGGTGAGTCCTACACTAACAATTCACCGAGCTGTCTGCCCTGACATGGCAGATGATCTTACATTTAACCCCTTAAGGACACAACTTCTGGAATAAAAGGGAATCATGATGGAATATTTCCGTCATGTGTCCTTAAGGGGTTAAATGGCCATTGGGTGATATTAAAAAAAAACTCAGGTTATTTGCATGTGCATAGGGATTGGGGATAGAGCGCAAGTAACTTTTTCTCTCGTTTTAAGTGGTTAGTAACTGCTAGAAATGGTGCAAGAAAGGACAACCGGTGAACTGGTTCATTGATGCAAGTGGGGAGCGGAGGCTAACCCGTTTGGTCCAATCTCACAGAAGAGATCTGTAGCTTAAATCTCTGAAAAACGTAATCCTGGCAATGATAGAAAGATATCAGAACACACAGTTTGCTGCATATGGGGCTGCGTAGCCGCAGATCTATCAGAGTGCCCATGATGACCCCTGTCCACCGCCAAAAGCACCCTCAATGGGGACATGAGTGTCATAACTGGACCAGGGAGCAATGGAAAAAAGTTCCCATGTCTAATGAATCACAATTTCTTTTAGATCAGGTTGGTGGCTCTGTGCATGTGCACAGTTTACCTGGCAGAGATGGAAGCATGATGCACTATGGGAAATGGAAGGGCAGGCAGGAAGAGGCAGTGCTATGCTCTGGGTAATGTTCTACTGGGGAAACCTTGGATCCTGGCATTCATATGGATTCCACTTTGACACGTACCACCTATCCAGAGATTCTTACAGACCACACACCCCTTCATGGTAATGGTGTTCCTTTCAAAAGGATAATGCACCGTGCCAAACTGCTACAAAATGTTCAGGAACGGTTTGAGGAACACGACAAAGAGTTCAAGGTGTTGCATTGGCTTCCAGATTCCCCAAATCTCAATCAAATTGAGCATCTGTGGAAGGTGCTGGAACAACACATCCGATTCATGGAGGTCCACCTCGCAACTTGCAGGACTTGAAGGATCTGCTGCTCAAGTATTGGTGCCATGCCTTGATGCATCAGAGCTGTTTTGGCAGCATGAGGGTGATTTACACCTATGATGTGCGTTTTAACGTTGTGGCTGATCAGTCTGTGTGTATGTATGTATATATATATATATACACACACACACACACACACACACACACACACACACACATTTATTTTTTTAAACTTTGTATGTATTGATTTAAATCAGTATTTTTAAATTAAATTTAGATGGTAAATCCTCCTGGGTATACAGCTGAACACTCCTACAAGAATTGTGTTATTTCAGCATTACTTTGGAAGGTTTATAACTGTATTTTGCTAAATATATTTTCTGAGTCTCACACCTCAAATCAGTGCATTTTAGAATCTCTGTGAACGTAAGTGAAAACAAGAAAACTCTGCATGCATTCTACCTTGAATAAACAATATATGTATACATACAGAAAAATGTAAATATCTGAAACACGTAGGTAGTGTTTATATAGTAAATGGTATATAAAATAAACTTTGAATCATTGAGAGTTCACATGAGAATCGCATGTTTTCCAATTTCCTGGAGAATTCCTGACAATTTCCAGTTACACAAAGAACTCTGTGAATAAATAAAATAATGTTCCAGTTCATATGATGTAATACCCAATTTGCACCTATCACTTTGAATATGTCTAATCTGAGTCAGTTTGAAATGCTAGAAATGTCATCTGTCGGCGATGGGAGGTACTCGCTGGGTTAAGGTGATTTGTCCTATACGATGTGTTGTTTAGAAAGCATCTTTTGGAAACAGATGGTGGGATTATATAAAGATTCTGCATTTCTCTGAAACAAAACATTTGCTGATATAAACCTTTCAGCACTCTAGAAAGAAAACAGAACCGCTGCATGGGCCAATAAAATTTGAAAGATAACCAGATTTAACTATTCCCACGTTAAAGAGAGAAAAAATATTTTACATCTACAACTCTCATATGAAATGCCATGGGAATAGTGTTGGTTACATGGGAAAAATAGGAAACTTGCAAGTTTGTAATTATTTGGACACCTTCCTGTTGATATGGGTATCAGAAGGATCTAGTCAAATGCCAAAGGGGAACCAGACCCAAAAAAGACACAACTGCCCTTTACATGGTTTAAGTGCACGTAAAATGACTAATTACCGGTAGGTATTGGTTAGGTAGGGCATTGGATGGGCTAACACCCCTAGCACAGAGCTATTGGTGCAGCCCATGATGCCTGGAATTAGGTGCCACATTCATAACCTACAATGATAACCCAGAGCAGGTAGAAGAATATAATATACACTACCCAGAACCTAACGTGTATACATCATTCATGATATTGTGTCTCTTTGTAGATGAAAATATTTCTACATTTATTTATTTTAACCTTTTTTTCCATTGGCATAGCAGTAAAGGCTACAAACAGGGTGTCCATCTAAGGCTTCACACTGTAGTAATTGTGGCATGATGTGCAATGAACGTAATGTAGAGGAAGCAATCTTTAGGTTGTGTGCTTTAACCTATACATTTACTGCCAACTTAGCCAGCACAATGTATTGCGTAAAGCAGGGGTCAGCAACCTATGGCACGTGTGCCATGCATGGCACTCAAGGTGCCAAGGCTGCCAGAGCCAAACAGGCTCTGGCCTATCAGGAGTCCCAATGGGACTTCATATATCTGCGAAGGCAAACTTGATTGCACAGCGTGTTGCAGGTGGCAAGGGACAATCTTTCATTTACACATTCCTGCACTTGTGAATTGGAATCTGTATTTGAGTAGAGCAGTCCGCAGCAAAAATCGCAGAACCTGACCTTGCTCTGTACCTGGCCAGTCTGGTCCCCACTGCAGCCCAGGAAAGCCAACTATACTGCTAGATATACACAGAGCTGCTGACGAAGCCTCCCCTCCATACAAATAATACAAACACACATGCACAGTCTCTACAACACCACATACACTCACACAACCCCACACACAGCCTCTCACATGCAATACCACAAGTATTGAGGAAACTGGCCTTAAGGCAGCAGAAAGGGTAAATCCGGCGCTGTCTGTGCGCGCTGTCTGCTTAAGAACTTGCCTATGAAACTGAAGAAACTTCAGAACTTAACTGCCCACAATTGATGGTTTACTTGTGCAATGTGATGGAGACCTCACCGGTCACTGAGAAGAGTCTAATGAACTTGTTTGGAAAAGTTTATTTTTTTACATATAGTATAACTGCTGAGTAAGGGCTAATTTTTAAAACTGTACTCTGGGTCCCCAAGCTACTAACAGGTATATAAGTTGGGTCTCAAAAAAAGTTAATAATCACTGATTATAAGGGGGGTCACTTTCAGCATCGTATGTGTCTTCAACACATATGTCTCTTTACTATACTCAGGATTTATAATCATACGTAATTAAGAAGAAAAACATCAATACCTTTGGGTCTTTAATACCTTTAAGTAACTCTGAAAATATTTATAAACACATTGTATTTAGAATCCGTCTAGACCTGTAAGAATGTGAATGAGTAATTGTGGATATCTCCAAAAAAAAAAAAAAGGATTTAAACCAGGAGCTTTACCGCCAGACTGTAAAATATAATGCTTTTAAGACTAAACAGACATGATGAAACATTACATTTACAGGTAATAGGAATGAACAATGTAAACCACGTTTTAAAGGAACAGCTATTCCTGTTATCTGACCGAGCTGGATGTCATGAGTTAGGGCTGCCTAAATCCAAGCTGTTAGGGATTCCTAATGCTACACCACACTGCAGTAATGGGATCCTTCACTCCACTTCCTTTGCAGTGGTTTATCTGCAACAGTGGTATGAAGCTTATTCACTAAGACATGAGTTGTGGTGAGTCAACAACTAACAGGGCTACTCAATGTGAGAATCCAAAGTGAATTTCAAATCCAAAGCCAAAGTAGCTGATCTGAAACCAAAGCTGAATTAGAGAAATTTCATGGTTGGACTATTTTGACTTTGAATTTGAAATTCATGGAATTCATTTAGAATTTTCATTTCTAACCCTGTAAGTTGCGAAACGTAGGCCAAATTGTTCCCAATGTGTGTTTTTTTTTTCTCAACGTTGCAATATTCTCTTAAAGAAGAAATTTCACTTTTTAAATTTTTTAAAACCCTAATAATGATCTAATTAAGATAGCAGTGGGTTTTGCTTCTGTGACGAACAATTACATTTAGGTTCATTTTATACATGGCCCGGCATATAATGAAAAGTAATATATCCCAATGATAATATGGAGTTGAAGCATCTTCTCAAGATGTTGATGCCACAGCCAGGAGATTCTGTGGAGTGAAATGTGTTTTATACCATCGCTAAACTACTCACCCCAGTAAATGTGTGAATAGTGGGAATGATATCAGGACCATCGCAAAGATAAATAACGAAGACAAAAGAAAATATAAAAAAGAAAATACTCAGAAACGCCTCTTCTCAGTGAATGGGTTTCATTACAATGTCTAATAAAGTGGACTTAGCAACGTATCGAGAGTGATAGACTTGCAAAGACACCCTTGTGTGCCAAAACTTTGTCAGGTCCACTTTATTGGACAATGTCATAAAAATCATTCTCTGAGATCATTCTACAAAGGGTTTAGGAGCGGAAGCCATTTTTACCCGCCAAGAATAAGCTAGTAACTTTCACAACAGTAAATCTATATTTAACAAAACCATGTTTGTGAGGTTTGAAAAAGAAATTAAAGGAACACTATAGTGTTAAGAATACAAACTGGTATTATAGTTAAAAAAGGGGTAGAGGATTTACTAACCTTTTTCCAGCACTGAGACACTCTCCCTCACGCACATCCCAAAAAACATGGCGGATATGTGCACTATAAAGTTCATTATATTAAAGGAACACTATAGTGTTAGGATTACAAAGCTGCAGGAAGTGCCTCTAGTGGCTGTCTTGGATACTTAACCCTGCGGTATAAATATTGCAATTTCTCTAAAACTGTTTTACATTGCAGAGTTAAGGAAACAGGGACACTGCACCCAAATCACTTCAATTATATGAAGAGGTCTGGGTGCCTATAGTGTCCCTTTAATTGAACTTCATGTTTAATTCTACCTATTTCTTTACAAATACTATACACTTTATTCCATATGCTATTTTAATTTCAGACATGTAAATAGGATTTATCTATATTTTCAGCAGCTATCTTCATATTCTAAATCCCTAGCATGGCTTTGAATAGTAATAACAAGCTCTGTCTGTGCTGATATTGTAAGCGTTTAAAAATCTCAAGTTGCATATTTTTCCATTGCACAAAATCTTTCTCGGCCATTCTAGCAAATGTCATTATTCAAGACAAAGTCTGTATTAAACCAGGGTTTGCTAAAAGTGAAAATAAAGTATATATCTTCAGCTATGCCGACCATACATCACTCGTCCTTTTCCAGAATCAGTGATTAAAAATTTAAACAGAAATTAAGAGAAACATTATTTTGTAACCGAACATTATTCTGGAGGTATTTCTAACAGAATTTAGATTATAAAAAGTTAAACAGTGAATACATGGACGCATTCTGCTCATTCCAGCCACTTAGGCCATCAAAATGTGATTTGTTCAGATTCACTATCCAGACCGGAAGAATTAACACAGAGGAAGCACTCATTACACAAAACGTTAGCAAAGGTGTCAAGAACGACTCAAGAAAAAATGCTCTCTGTCTACTTCGGACCACAACCTTGCAGAGTCCATAACTAAAAACAAAATATTGGTGCACGAACAATTATTATGTGTATACTTATTCACTGGTCATAATATTCGGTAAACCTGAGAAATAACAATAACAGACATTGAGTATATTAACATTTAAGAAACGTTTCCAAACATTAACCCTTAATGTATAAATTAACAAGGCAGGAGTGACTGTGTCATTCAATCAGATGAGCCCCATGAAGAATCAAACTCTTTGGATGCAATGTAATACAGTCAGATCTCGCACAAGGACATCAGGATTGACAGAAATCTTATTTTTCAGGTTTACAGAATATTATGTCCAGTGTGTAAGTAAATACTTAATTTTTTCCGCACCAATATTTGTTGTTGTTTTAATGTTAAAGTTTGCTTGTAGATGCCAAGGACTGTTAGTTGCTGCATGCAATATCACTTTACTCTTTTATTATACCATTGCACTTATATTTATATTACATACGGTTTTTTTTTCCCACAAAGCACTTTATTTAAAGGGACACTATAGTCACCAGAACAACTATAGCTTAACGTAGTTGTTTTGGTGAGTATAGTCAGTCACTGCAGCCCTAGCACTGTAAACTGCCTAGTAACACCTCTATTGGTTGTCACTCAGACGGCCACGAGATGTGTTTCCTGTATCAGTGCTTCATCCAGGGACACAAGGGAACTAAATCGGGACGGCAGAAGAGGACACCAAAATGGCGACTGTCTTGCCAAAAGCAGGATGGATGGGAGCCCTGTGGGAATGCTGGGAGTTCAATCCACTACATGTGAAATAACAAGACTGTTTCTACCGTCTTTGCTTAGCAATCAAGTAGAACTTTATAACTCTGTAACTCACCCATAAGGAGGCTTTCCTCAGAGATGGGCATTGGTATGCTCTGCCCATACTCTCATAGCACTCAAGGTGCCTTTGTTCGGCACACAGGGCTGCCAGAGCCAAACAGGCTATGGCCTATCAGGAGTCCCAATGGGACTTCAGATATCTGTTAAGGCAAACTGAGCAGGGATTACAGGTGGCGAGGGACAATCTTTAATTTACGCATCCCTGCATTTGTGATGTGGACCCAGCAGCTATGATTTTTCTACACTGACTTGTTCTCACATCTTACAACACTACAATGGATTCTTGTAATATTACACAATAGCAATCTTTAATCTAAATAGAATGTGCCTTTATCATGATATCAATGTATCATGCTTTGGGTGTGACTAACTCTTGGGCAGCACAAAAAAATATTTGATATGAAAAAAGAAAATACAAAGTGTCAGATGACAAAGACACAAATAATTTATACGGACATAAGGCTGACATTTCGTCCGCCACTCCGTTAGTGACATAATGTGTATCTCTGCTACTGTTCCCAAACAGAAGGCAGCCGACGTGTTTGGCAACAGAAGAGACCAAGATATTTACAAAGATAGATTAAAATGCCACAGGAAATGTTTTCATACAAAAATGGAACAGCTCATGAATGCTTTATTATTCCTTGAATAGATAGAGTACTGTGAGTGGGTATAACTGTGCGTGAGTGCAAAAACATGCCTGTCCGTACCTCATTTATTCCACTGTTACTGAAAAATAACTTTCTTTTTCTGCTCGTCTTATAATAAGAGCATTTAGAGACAGTTTTTAATTTTATCTTTTTCCGAAGACTTTATGGTTTAGAAAATTACAAAGGAAAACATAAAAACAGGCTGATGTACTTTTCCGTCTAAAGAAGAAAATAACAGCTTCGGATTACAGCTGACTAGTGCGGTAAAGAAGGTTTTGTTTGTCATTAACTTCGTTAACGACACTGGCACATACAATAGTAATTCATGGCATGCGGAAAGGTCGCAAGTCAATACCAAATCAATCAATAGTCTACAATAATGGTAATCCCCTCCTATGTGGTCTGCCCTGATACTTTCACGTGAAATATTAAAAATACATGTATTGGATAGGTTTATTTTAAAAGTAAATAGCAATATAGACGTTAGCATAAACAAACAAATAATTAAAGAAAGTCAAAGTGCTAGAGGTAACACAATCACATCTTGATTGGTTGCTAATGCCAGAAAGGCTATAGATAAGAACGTTGGTGGTAACGTGTTCCTGCTTTAAGAGAAGTGTCCCTGGTTTTCGAGTCCTGACTTTGTTCTCTGGTGTCCCACCTTTGGGTGTCCCATGATCATGGGCATTTCCCCACCAAGGGCATTTAAGTGCTGTTTGTGGGCCTGGGTAAATCAGCTAGAATAAATGCCATATTTTATGTGCAAAAATGAATTTAAAAGCACATACGCTGTTTATATTTTATTTTTTGATTTGTAGCTGTGAAGCTTTGTGATACATCATACACATCTCATATTAATGTGAGTCTCATTGTTTTTGGAGCTTAGTGATATCCTCAGGCGTCACACACATTGTTGTGAGTTTTACGGTTGTGGAGTTCTCGGATACATGTATACATACTTTACATTGTGGTTCATTTTACACACAAAGTCACAAATTCAGCATTCCAGAATCTGAACCAAAATATATGTATTTCTAACACTGGATTGTTCCTTTAAACATTTCACCGTGACTTGAACAGCCTTTTCTGTTTCTCTGTCAAAGTCCTTAATCCTCTAAGTTCAGAGGCACCCCATCGCACAATGCTCCCACTCCTCCAAGTTACTGATGTTTATTTTGCTTCATACTCATATCCGACTCAAAACAAAGCAGTTATCAGCATTTTAATAACTATCTTGCCATCACAGAATTGATATTATTATGTTCTGTGCTTCACTGCAATTTCCTGTCATGACTATCTGTGTTGTTGCTTGTACTTGTTTTTCTAATAAAATAAAAATGTTAAAATAAAAATCAAAAGTTAAACATAAAAGCAGCTTTGCCACGTTTGTGTTTAGAATATTCTCTAATTCAGAAATTAAAACGCTTTTATAAAATTTTTTGTTTTTTACTGCATTCTAAAAAGACACGACCTCAGAACTGAAATTAATTTAACTTGAATGTTCTAAGATTTCATTCTCATACGTGGTGAATTCCTTAACAAATCTGCTGCACAATCCCTTCAAGCTGAGTTTGATTGACATTCTCTGTGAAGGCATACTCGGAAACAGGAAAAAATAATGTAGATTTGCATGAAGAGCGGGGGAACTGGGAACTGTGATTATTCAAAATGGAAAATAAAATAATTTGGTTGAGTTGAAACAGTTAAGAATATTTTTTATGCCATTCTGCTTACTAATAGACAAAGGCACACACATGAAACGGGTTTACCGGTACTAGAAATGAAAAAATGAGAAATATAGAAATTATAAATGTGACAGATGCTCTTTAAAGTCAAAGTCCCTATAGCTCAATGCCAAACCCAATGATTAAAATTTAAACTAAAGATGATAAAAGAGTTAACAGCCACACATGTGTGTATTCTCATTAACGGAACACTATAGGCATTCAGACCACTTCATCTCAATGGAGAGGACTGGGTGCCATAACCCTGCAGCTGAAAACACTGCCGTTCTTTAATAACTAACAGCCACTAAAGATGTTTCCATGGAATGGAAGAGTAAAATTCTGCTATTTCAATCAACTGGTCTCATGTTCTGCCGCGCATGCGCACTAGCCTCACCTAGGAAAGCACTGGATTGGCTGAGATCTTCAACATGGAGGAGAACAGTGCGGCGAGGTAAGAAATGCAATTAAAATACCTTTTGTAAAACGGGCGTTCCTGGCACAGTAACCTAAACGGTGACTGGGGCACTATAGTGTTAGGACTACATATTTGTATTCCTAATGCTATAAAGGTCCTTTAAGCGACAACTTTTAATCTGTTAAAAATTAATAGACATCTAACAATGGGATAAAATAATGTTACAGAGAGAGCAAACTCTGATATTTCGATGGCATCAATGGTGCCAAGTTCACTGAGCAGAAGGACTACAGAAAAGGGCAGCAAGATGCAGCAAACATTTGTTTCAAGATGTTATTATTGCTTATAAAATGACCACTTTACATCTATAACTCCCTCTCCGTTACCTCAATTTCCCCTTTATGTGTGTTTCTCTGCTCTGTCACCCCCTTCATGTCTGTCTCTAGACCCACCACCAACATGTCTGTCATTATCTCTACCCAACCAATTATTTAAGGAAGCTTATTGTTAACATATGATCATTGAGCTTACCTACCATTTTTGCAATGTGGGGACTATACCAATGAAAAAAAATATTTTTCTTCTATAAATGTGGGAGTTAAAGGGGTAATCTTAGCACCAAAAGCACTATAGAGGTGTAGCAATCCTTTGGCCCCTGCCACGATAAATAAACCATTTTTTCAACAGCTTTAAACTTAACTCAGTATCCTGGGTGCCTGCAGGCTGGCCCACTCTTCAGATATTACTAAAGTTCCTACTTCCGCATTAGTGAAATCAATTTCTCCTGTGATTGGATAGAATTCATTGATTGGGAGTGTCAGCTGATGTTCATCTAAGCCAGGCTTCCCCAAACTCCGACCCTCCAGATGTTGCTGAACTACAACTACCATGATTCTCAGCCTTTCTTTTTCATTCATAGAATCATGGGAGTTGTAGTTCAGCAACAACTGGAGGGCCGGAGTTTGGGGAAGCCTGATCTTAGCCAACAAATTCTGCTTTAGCTTTATCAGTAAAGAAGGAGCCAGACCGCAAGCACCAGGTAAGTGATAAATCATTAAAGGAACACTATAGTCACCTAAATTACTTTAGCTAAATAAAGCAGTTTTAGTGTATAGATCATTCCCCTGCAATTTCACTGCTCAATTCACTGTCATTTAGGAGTTAAAGGACCACTCTAGGCACCTGGACCACTTCAGCTTAATGAGGTGGTCTGGGTGCCAGGTCCTTCTAGGGTTAACCCATTTTTTCATAAACATAGCAGTTTCAGAGAAACTGCTATGTTTATGAATGGGTTAAGCCTTCCCCCTATGTCCTCTAGTGGCTGTCTCATTGACAGCCGCTAGAGGCGCTTGCGTGCTTCTCACTGTGATTTTCACAGTGAGAGCACGCCAGCGTCCATAGGAAAGCATTATGAATGCTTTCCTATGTGACCGGCTGAATGCGCGCGCAGCTCTTGCCGCGCGTGCGCATTCAGCCGACGGGGAGGAGAAGAGGAGGATCGGAGGAGGAGAGCAGAAGGAGATCTCTCCGCCCAGCGCTGGAAAAAGGTAAGATTTAACCCCTTTCCCCTTTCCAGAGCCGGGCGGGAGGGGGTCCCTGAGGGTGGGGGCACCCTCAGGGCACTCTAGTGCCAGGAAAACGAGTATGCTTTCCTGGCACTAGAGTGGTCCTTTAAATCACTTTGTTTCTGTTTATGCAGCCCTAGCCACACCTCCCCTGGCTATGACTGACAGAGCCTGCAGGAAAAAAAAAACTGGTTTCACTTTCAAACAGATGTAATTTACCTTAAATAATTGTATCTCAATCTCTAAATTAAACTTTAATCACATACAGGAGGCTCTTGCAGGGTCTAGCAAGCTATTAACATAGCAGGGAATAAGAACATCTAAATTAAACAGAACTTGCAATAAAGAAAGCCTAAATAGGGCTCTCTTTACAGGAAGTGTTTATGCAAGGCTGTGCAAGTCACATGCAGGTAGGAGTGACTAGGGTTCATAAACAAAGGGAATTAACTCCTAAATGGCAGAGGATTGAGCAGTGAGGCTGCAGGGGCATGATCTATACACCAAAACTGCTTCATTAAGCTAAAGTTGTTCAGGTGACTATAGTGTCCCTTTAAATAAAAAATCTGGGATGGTCTTAGACACGCGGTGGCGAGGAACATTTAGGCCTGACTAGTAGGGGTTGACATTTTGAACCCAGATAACATTAGCCAATTAGGAATGGTCTATCCCCAAACAAAACAGCGGAGACTACCACATTTAACACAAAATGGATCTCTCATACCATTCTCCCAAGCATAGGGCTTGGATCCCTTCTTGACAACTACAAAGTAGACACAACTGGTTTTTTTTTAGCTTTTTGATGATGGGTGAACACTAACACTTTATTAAATTGATCATTCCTGTGTACGCAGATGTGCTATAATAGGTCCCCTCACTTTTGTTTGCCACCATTGCTTTTTCTTTTTTCATTATATTATTATATTTATATTTTTTTGCCTCAAGATGAGGATTTTATGTAACCAGGCTATGCAAGTACTGCCTTAATTTTATGTTATATATATATATATATATATATATATATATATATATATATATATATATACACACACACACACATTTTTCAATTAACAAAGATTTATTCTAAAAAAATAATTTCATGTAACTAAAACAGTACAGAAACAAAAATAAACTGAGGAATGCCCGCAGTAGGGAAAACAAACAGGTAAGATAATCATTCAGAACAGGTTATAACGTGTTCAACTGAACATTCTAAGCTTATATTTTATAAATATTGACTTTTACCATTCTTGTGTTTCGTGAATTTTCTGTGATTTTATTTTACTGTACTCCAAATGCTGGTTACAGTTTTACGGATTATCTGTTGAAAAATGCCCATCACTAAATATACCTCCCATTAGGGTGAATGGATGGTTCCTTTTTCCTATTTTAAGGTGGGCTTTAAGGCTATTCAGTAAAATTGGAATTAAAGAGTTAATCCTTAAGCAATGAACTCTTCAGTGATTTGAAGTGACTATGGTGTCGGAAGTCTGTATGTGCAGCATATGGAGTTTAATTCCTTTGCTGGTGGAGGGGTAACTCCACCTCCGGCAGCATCATTGGTGTGTCATTAGCCAGCCTGGAACGTTGGCCAAGGTAACGTGTTTATTTCTATGCACAGAATTGTATTCATTGGCTGAGAGCGGTCAGCTGACAAACTCAGCCAATGAATGGCTGGTGGTTTCAACTTTCAGCTTCTGCCTGTCCATAGAATTCCTAGTTTTGTAAATATGCACATGTATAACATGGACTAACAGGAGTTCTACAGCATAGCTGGGCTCCCTGTTATTAGAATATACAACATTTATACATGTACCTTTCAATAAACTGGACTGCTTCATCAAATTATAACACGAACTATATGTATTGTGCCAGCAAGTCTGCCTGTAAACATATAGATACAATGTATACTTATCTGAAGTTAAGTACTTTCTCTACCAATATGGCAGCCACAGTGTAACTAAGGGCATACATATCCACTCATATTTCCTTAGCTCTCCCAGGAATCCCACAATGCTTAGTGAGCAGTTCTCTATGCATTATGGGATATGGTATATCCGATCATAAAATCATTAGATGAATACATCTTCATTCATCATTTGTAGTCTTTAGCTCTGTTTTGACAGCTTATTGCATAGAGTGAAGGCATACTCGGAAACAGGAAAAAATAATGTAGATTTGCATGAAGAGCGGGGGAACTGGGAACTGTGATTATTCAAAATGGAAAATAAAATAATTTGGTTGAGTTGAAACAGTTAAGAATATTTTTTATGCCATTCTGCTTACTAATAGACAAAGGCACACACATGAAACGGGTTTACCGGTACTAGAAATGAAAAAATGAGAAATATAGAAATTATAAATGTGACAGATGCTCTTTAAAGTCAAAGTCCCTATAGCTCAATGCCAAACCCAATGATTAAAATTTAAACTAAAGATGATAAAAGAGTTAACAGCCACACATGTGTGTATTCTCATTAACGGAACACTATAGGCATTCAGACCACTTCATCTCAATGGAGAGGACTGGGTGCCATAACCCTGCAGCTGAAAACACTGCCGTTCTTTAATAACTAACAGCCACTAAAGATGTTTCCATGGAATGGAAGAGTAAAATTCTGCTATTTCAATCAACTGGTCTCATGTTCTGCCGCGCATGCGCACTAGCCTCACCTAGGAAAGCACTGGATTGGCTGAGATCTTCAACATGGAGGAGAACAGTGCGGCGAGGTAAGAAATGCAATTAAAATACCTTTTGTAAAACGGGCGTTCCTGGCACAGTAACCTAAACGGTGACTGGGGCACTATAGTGTTAGGACTACATATTTGTATTCCTAATGCTATAAAGGTCCTTTAAGCGACAACTTTTAATCTGTTAAAAATTAATAGACATCTAACAATGGGATAAAATAATGTTACAGAGAGAGCAAACTCTGATATTTCGATGGCATCAATGGTGCCAAGTTCACTGAGCAGAAGGACTACAGAAAAGGGCAGCAAGATGCAGCAAACATTTGTTTCAAGATGTTATTATTGCTTATAAAATGACCACTTTACATCTATAACTCCCTCTCCGTTACCTCAATTTCCCCTTTATGTGTGTTTCTCTGCTCTGTCACCCCCTTCATGTCTGTCTCTAGACCCACCACCAACATGTCTGTCATTATCTCTACCCAACCAATTATTTAAGGAAGCTTATTGTTAACATATGATCATTGAGCTTACCTACCATTTTTGCAATGTGGGGACTATACCAATGAAAAAAAATATTTTTCTTCTATAAATGTGGGAGTTAAAGGGGTAATCTTAGCACCAAAAGCACTATAGAGGTGTAGCAATCCTTTGGCCCCTGCCACGATAAATAAACCATTTTTTCAACAGCTTTAAACTTAACTCAGTATCCTGGGTGCCTGCAGGCTGGCCCACTCTTCAGATATTACTAAAGTTCCTACTTCCGCATTAGTGAAATCAATTTCTCCTGTGATTGGATAGAATTCATTGATTGGGAGTGTCAGCTGATGTTCATCTAAGCCAGGCTTCCCCAAACTCCGACCCTCCAGATGTTGCTGAACTACAACTACCATGATTCTCAGCCTTTCTTTTTCATTCATAGAATCATGGGAGTTGTAGTTCAGCAACAACTGGAGGGCCGGAGTTTGGGGAAGCCTGATCTTAGCCAACAAATTCTGCTTTAGCTTTATCAGTAAAGAAGGAGCCAGACCGCAAGCACCAGGTAAGTGATAAATCATTAAAGGAACACTATAGTCACCTAAATTACTTTAGCTAAATAAAGCAGTTTTAGTGTATAGATCATTCCCCTGCAATTTCACTGCTCAATTCACTGTCATTTAGGAGTTAAAGGACCACTCTAGGCACCTGGACCACTTCAGCTTAATGAGGTGGTCTGGGTGCCAGGTCCTTCTAGGGTTAACCCATTTTTTCATAAACATAGCAGTTTCAGAGAAACTGCTATGTTTATGAATGGGTTAAGCCTTCCCCCTATGTCCTCTAGTGGCTGTCTCATTGACAGCCGCTAGAGGCGCTTGCGTGCTTCTCACTGTGATTTTCACAGTGAGAGCACGCCAGCGTCCATAGGAAAGCATTATGAATGCTTTCCTATGTGACCGGCTGAATGCGCGCGCAGCTCTTGCCGCGCGTGCGCATTCAGCCGACGGGGAGGAGAAGAGGAGGATCGGAGGAGGAGAGCAGAAGGAGATCTCTCCGCCCAGCGCTGGAAAAAGGTAAGATTTAACCCCTTTCCCCTTTCCAGAGCCGGGCGGGAGGGGGTCCCTGAGGGTGGGGGCACCCTCAGGGCACTCTAGTGCCAGGAAAACGAGTATGCTTTCCTGGCACTAGAGTGGTCCTTTAAATCACTTTGTTTCTGTTTATGCAGCCCTAGCCACACCTCCCCTGGCTATGACTGACAGAGCCTGCAGGAAAAAAAAAACTGGTTTCACTTTCAAACAGATGTAATTTACCTTAAATAATTGTATCTCAATCTCTAAATTAAACTTTAATCACATACAGGAGGCTCTTGCAGGGTCTAGCAAGCTATTAACATAGCAGGGAATAAGAACATCTAAATTAAACAGAACTTGCAATAAAGAAAGCCTAAATAGGGCTCTCTTTACAGGAAGTGTTTATGCAAGGCTGTGCAAGTCACATGCAGGTAGGAGTGACTAGGGTTCATAAACAAAGGGAATTAACTCCTAAATGGCAGAGGATTGAGCAGTGAGGCTGCAGGGGCATGATCTATACACCAAAACTGCTTCATTAAGCTAAAGTTGTTCAGGTGACTATAGTGTCCCTTTAAATAAAAAATCTGGGATGGTCTTAGACACGCGGTGGCGAGGAACATTTAGGCCTGACTAGTAGGGGTTGACATTTTGAACCCAGATAACATTAGCCAATTAGGAATGGTCTATCCCCAAACAAAACAGCGGAGACTACCACATTTAACACAAAATGGATCTCTCATACCATTCTCCCAAGCATAGGGCTTGGATCCCTTCTTGACAACTACAAAGTAGACACAACTGGTTTTTTTTTAGCTTTTTGATGATGGGTGAACACTAACACTTTATTAAATTGATCATTCCTGTGTACGCAGATGTGCTATAATAGGTCCCCTCACTTTTGTTTGCCACCATTGCTTTTTCTTTTTTCATTATATTATTATATTTATATTTTTTTGCCTCAAGATGAGGATTTTATGTAACCAGGCTATGCAAGTACTGCCTTAATTTTATGTTATATATATATATATATATATATATATATATATATATATATACACACACACACACATTTTTCAATTAACAAAGATTTATTCTAAAAAAATAATTTCATGTAACTAAAACAGTACAGAAACAAAAATAAACTGAGGAATGCCCGCAGTAGGGAAAACAAACAGGTAAGATAATCATTCAGAACAGGTTATAACGTGTTCAACTGAACATTCTAAGCTTATATTTTATAAATATTGACTTTTACCATTCTTGTGTTTCGTGAATTTTCTGTGATTTTATTTTACTGTACTCCAAATGCTGGTTACAGTTTTACGGATTATCTGTTGAAAAATGCCCATCACTAAATATACCTCCCATTAGGGTGAATGGATGGTTCCTTTTTCCTATTTTAAGGTGGGCTTTAAGGCTATTCAGTAAAATTGGAATTAAAGAGTTAATCCTTAAGCAATGAACTCTTCAGTGATTTGAAGTGACTATGGTGTCGGAAGTCTGTATGTGCAGCATATGGAGTTTAATTCCTTTGCTGGTGGAGGGGTAACTCCACCTCCGGCAGCATCATTGGTGTGTCATTAGCCAGCCTGGAACGTTGGCCAAGGTAACGTGTTTATTTCTATGCACAGAATTGTATTCATTGGCTGAGAGCGGTCAGCTGACAAACTCAGCCAATGAATGGCTGGTGGTTTCAACTTTCAGCTTCTGCCTGTCCATAGAATTCCTAGTTTTGTAAATATGCACATGTATAACATGGACTAACAGGAGTTCTACAGCATAGCTGGGCTCCCTGTTATTAGAATATACAACATTTATACATGTACCTTTCAATAAACTGGACTGCTTCATCAAATTATAACACGAACTATATGTATTGTGCCAGCAAGTCTGCCTGTAAACATATAGATACAATGTATACTTATCTGAAGTTAAGTACTTTCTCTACCAATATGGCAGCCACAGTGTAACTAAGGGCATACATATCCACTCATATTTCCTTAGCTCTCCCAGGAATCCCACAATGCTTAGTGAGCAGTTCTCTATGCATTATGGGATATGGTATATCCGATCATAAAATCATTAGATGAATACATCTTCATTCATCATTTGTAGTCTTTAGCTCTGTTTTGACAGCTTATTGCATAGAGGTATAGAGGTATAGAAGGTATAGAGTTAATCAATGTACAACTGGTATAGGAAATATAATAATGAAACAATGACAAATGATGAACATAATAAAACGAGGCAACGTGGGTTCTGTATATACTAAGCTTACAGTCTAAGGTTCCATACAAGTCAAGGTTCTAACTTATTAAAAACAACATAAATGTATGACTTGGGAAACACCTTAATATTGAAGAACTCGGGGGGGCGGAGCCGACTGAGCAACTGAGAGGACGCATTTCTCAGAGCTCAGTCTCTGACCTGCATAAAATCAGAGATATATGGTGGAAATCGGGCCCAAAACCTCCCTGCAAAACATCCAGGTACGGGCTACACGACCATGGGCAGGAAATCTAAAAAAGCGAAAGCCGAAAGAAGCCCCCACGGGAGGGACATTGGCGAGATGCTTCGGCACTCGCACCAGGCCGCATGGCCCAAAATGGCGCAGCAGGACGACCTTTCCTCTTACTCGTCTGAGGATTTTGCCACTGACATCCTGGAAGGTGCAACCTACAGGCAACCACCGGCAAGCAAACAGGTACACCCAGGATCTGGGGACCCGGTCACAGCCGACCAACTTAAGACAATGTTGGCGGAACTCCGCAAAGATTTGGCGGCAGACATGGCCCACTATAGAAAGGCCATTGACGGTGCCACGAAAAAAATTACACAGCTAGAGGCTAGCTCAAGCGCCCATGACACAAGGCTTCAGGCAATTGAACGGCAAGTCACAGACCTGGTCCAATGGCAAACCGCTACTAATGACAAGCTTGACGCCATAGAAGACCGAAGAAGACGCTACAACTTAAAGCTGAGGGGGATACCGGAGTCGGTAGGCCTAGATGACTTACCCCACTACGTCAGGCGCCTCCTTGAAGTCCTACTCCCGCCAAAACGGGTGAAAACCATTAAAATCGACGGCATGTTCAGGCTGCCGAAATCGCCCCGAGCACCGACAGCGGCAACAGCAGACCTCATACTGCGGTTCCAAACACAAGCTGACAAGATCTCAATCGTGACCGCACTGCGGGGAAAAACCCCCCTACGGTTTGAAGGGGCTTCACTGACAGCATTCCCAGATCTGACCAGGAACACTATAGCCTGGCGAAAAGCCCTACAACCCCTCCTGCACCATCTTCGGACCAAAGAAATCCCATACAGATGGGGCACCCCCCGTGCCGTATCATTTACTCTCAACGGAACTACATATAAGGCGCAAGACAAACAGGAGCTGGGAGCTCACCTGCAAGCGACTGGTATCTTTCAAGCGGCACCGGCGTCTGGACGGACCATAGCCCAACTGAATCCGGATACCATACGGGACTTTACCCCACGGAACTCCACCAGAACCTCCCCGGGCAGATCGCCTACTTGAAGTACCACTTACAAGCCGCCTCATAATGACTTACCCTTATTTTTCATTCCACCTTCCACGCAGACGAAACGTCTCATGCAGTCAGAGACTCGATCTCAGCAGAATCACCAACACCTTCTTTTACTTCTTTTATTTTTATTGTTCTATTGTAGTATTGTTTTGTTTTACTTAATATGCTCTCTAACATTTTCCTTTGTGATTTCTAATGTGTTCACACATAGTGAAACCGACACTGTCACCTCAATATTGAAGAACTCAGTAGTGCATTTAGTTGGGTAGAACAAGAGGTACAAACATGGTTTGATAAACATACTGCAGTGAAAAAGCACCCACAAAAGGTTTTTCACAAAAGTGAGAATAGACTGGGATTTAAACTGAATTTTAAATTTAAGGCAAAAATAGCCACCCAGAAAACAAAACTGTCTCGCAGAATTTTTCTGATTTGGCTATTTTGGTTTAATTTTTTGGAATTCACTTTGAAATTTCGGTAATTCTCAAGTTAGTGGATAACCCTGTAAATCATCTTGTATGGTTTAATCATAAATGTTTAATGATCACGGGAGAACACATAGGTGGTGAAATGAAGCATCCAAAGAACTTAAAGGAACACTATAGTCACCTAAATTACTTTAGCTAAATAAAGCAGTTTTAGTGTATAGATCATTCCCCTGCAATTTCACTGCTCAATTCACTGTCATTTAGGAGTTAAATCACTTTGTTTCTGTTTATGCAGCCCTAGCCACACCTCCCCTGGCTATGATTGAGCCTGCATGAAAAAAAAAAACTGGTTTCACTTTCAAACAGATGTAATTTACCTTAAATAATTGTATCTCAATCTCTAAATTGAACTTTAATCACATACAGGAGGCTCTTGCAGGGTCTAGCAAGCTATTAACATAGCAGGAAGTGTTTATGGAAGGCTGTGCAAGTCACATGCAGGGAGGTGTGACTAGGGTTCATAAACAAAGGGATTTAACTCCTAAATGGCAGAGGATTGAGCAGTGAGGCTGCAGGGGCATGTTCTATACACCAAAACTGCTTCATTAAGCTAAAGTTGTTCAGGTGACTATAGTGTCCCTTTAATGTGTTTCACACATACGGTGGCGCTTAACCACAAGTAATCACCTTATCACATGGGTAGTTCTTCATGACAAGAGAGAATCCCTGGCGCCAAAACCCAGTTTAAAAAATGTTACTCTACAACACACGTAACAAAATATATGAAAAAACTAATTTAGTACAAGAGCCAAAAACCAAACAAACAAACAATCAATCTAACAGCATTATGTTAACATCAGAGCAGAGATTGCATAGTTACATAGCAGCAAAATGACTCCCACTAAATTGTTAGACACATACAAGGCAAATCAGTTTGCTTGAACTGTATTTTCAAGCATTAGTAAAATCTCTGGCATTTCCAGCTGCCCTGTACTTCAATTCCCAAGATTCTTTGTTGACCTCCCAAAATCAATTTGCAGTGTATCCATAGATAATCTAAACAAGGGAGCGGAAGACTGCCTGAAGCTGTATAATTTTACTATTGGAGGTGGCATTTCACTTCTTAGGGAAAGCACACGTTCTATAAGAGTACTCTAGAGCAGTGTTTCCCAACCCAGTCCTCAAGGCACACCTACCAGTCCAGGATTTAGGGGTGACCCAGTTGTGTCTAAGGTGTTTTTTCTTTTTTTTCTAAAAACACCTTAGACAAAACTGGGTAATCCTTAAATCCTGGACTGGTAGGTGTGCCTTGAGGACTGGGTTGGGAAACACTGCTCTAGACGCAGTGGTTCCCAATCCAGTCCTTGAGTACCCCCTAACAGTCCAGGATTTAGGAATTACCCAGCTGTATCTAAGGTGTTTTTAGAAATAGACACAACACTTTAGGCACAACAGGGTAATACCTAAATCCTGGACTGGTGGGGGGAGAGTACTTGAGGACTGGGTTGGGAACCCCTGCTTTAGGGCCAAATATTAGAAAAAAAATATAAAGATTTTTTTATTTTTTATTTAATAATGACCAGGGCACTGGTTTTCACTGTTTCAAAACCTGCGGAGGGCATACAGCACAGTGAAATCAGAAAGGAACATTATAATTAGGAAAAAAAATAAATGAATTCAGCGATTCAGGGTACACTCACCACTTAAGATGTTTTTAGTGTCACAGAATATCATGGTAAAGGCAGCTTGCGGTTAAAGGGAAAAAACCAAACGGATGGATATAAAATAATACGTTCTTGTGTTCTCCAGTTCCTCAAGCTTGGAGTTTCACGACAAACAGCTAACAATTGTGAATGTGCAGAACTGTATGTGCTCCCACTGACCTCCTGCTAGGAAAAGGCACAACTGCAAATGTAACCAATCAGCTGCATGTTATGTAACCGCCTTTGTATTCCACTGAAATTGTCAAAGCTTCTGATAAGTAACAGTTATCTCCTTGTAAGCCCTCTAAATCAGAGATTATCTTACTTCTGAAATATGTAACAGTTATTTGTGTTTCTTTTCTTTGTAATGGCTGTATTTGATGGGTTGGAGTAACGCAGAGTGGTGGACACTGGAGCAAGTCTACCTACCAAATAAAAAAAACGCGTGGGAATTTGATCATGCCATTTTATTTATGGTTTGTTCTAACCATAGGGTATGGCTTGTGCTAAACAGATTGTTAGTTAATTTACAAATTACCATTTTTCATTTTATTAGGAAAAGTTCACGGTACACCACATAGATGAAATGGGTCATTACTGCCATACATACGTGCGTTGGCTACAGTCATGTAGGGCATTCAGGGATTGGTAAATAAAATGTGAAGTGATAAACTATTGCAACCTACCACTCTCCTCTTCCTGACTTCCGGGCAGCACAGCTTCAGGACCTTCTGCCGCCCACCCATCCCGTTTATTTATCTTATTTTCTTGGTTTTATCCTTTCAGTTTTGCATTATTTGTCCTGGTCAACAACTGAAGAAGTGGCTTCTGAAGAACAGAACATTGGGAGAGGGGATTCCTGAGCATGTTCAGACGATGGGCACCAAACGCTTGGTCTGCTATACCAGCCTGTGGGCCGGTGGTCTGCAGCCAGTAGTTCTGGTTAAACACATTTGGTTGTAATTCATGTGTTGATAAATAAAGCTGTAGCCAAGGTCCTTCCCCTAATAAAGGGTTTTATTGGTTGCTGACTTGGGCTAGGATTGGGGATTGCATGTTTACAGGCATGTATTTGGCATTCACGCGGGTTATATCACTATCCCTTGGGCAGTGAACTATTGGCTGGCATAGTATGAAAGAAACAAAACAAAAGTCTCTACAAACTAATGAGGATTTCCACATTTTTGCAGCATTCTTGTATTATCCACAATACTTATACTCTACTAAAGTGGGAGAACAGCAGAATACTTTACCCCGTGTATGAAGAGCCCAGGATTAAAGGGACACTCCAGGCACCAAAACAACTTTATCTAAATGAAGTTGTTATGGTACTAGAAGGCCCTCTTACTTCAAGGGGTTAAACCATTCTCAGACAGTTTAACTCCAAAGTTTCCCCCAGCGGCAGTGTACACTTCCCCCTGGGGGCATCAGGCTTTTGAATTTACAGATTCAGGAAGCGCAGAGTGCCGACGGGCATGTGGCCTGCTGTTTGGCTGAGAGTGGTCAGCTGACACTCTCAGCCAATCATTGACTTCTCATTCACAAAACTGGCTTGGAAAGTTAGCTGTAGAGCTCAAGTTCGACTTTGTACTGCAGGAGAGGTGTTTCTGTCATATTGGAGAGTCTATGGGAAAGAAAGCCCTGAGCAGTGTATCTGGAGAAATGTGATTATCGAGCGCAAAGTTTAGAGCTGATCTTGGGTTCTACAGCTAGAATGTAGCTAGCGCCACAAGAAGTTTTACACAGTTGTATTGTTTTTACTGTATGTCTTGAGCACACCTATTTTTTGTATCCCTGAATAAGTAATACTGCAAGTAATGTAAATTACTCCGTGAGTCAAAGAAATTAAATCTGGCAATCACAATCCAAGTATATAGTAATGAATAGTCATGGTTGTTGCAATTAACCTCTAGACAGCTGGATCAATGAACAAAACCGTTAAAGCCAGTAAACTTACCATTAAAGCAGTACTGTCATCCCCCTCCCCCCCCCCCCCCCCCATCCCCACCCCTAGATAGAATCTTTATATAATATTCATTCTGATTATGTTGGAATTTCACTGAACAGATATACAGAGACAAATTAGGGACTACTTTGTCTCTACAAGAAAAGGAGAAAAAAGGCTTAGCCTTTTTTCTCCTTTTCTTGTACATTCTCACTTCAGAGGGTTAGAGGGTCACCCTCTGTAAGGTTGCTGCCTATCTATTGTATTATTAGCGCTAACCTATCTTCCATTTTTGCAGTGACAGTGTCGCTTTAAAGTCTCTTATAAAATAGAGAATACTTTTTTAAAATCTAAAACACTGCTTTCACTCAAATTATTCTATAGTTTTATTTACATTGGTGCTCAGACTAGAAGCATTTGAACTGTACTTTTTATTTAACCTGTGCAGAGCAAAAGAAGTGTAAGTGCACAGAAAAAGGCCCAATATTCGAGGTTTACATATTCCCACTTGCATAATTATACTACCTGTTTACATTTAGATCAGAAGTTGACCTAGGTATGCCACATATAAGAGCACTTACATTTATGGTTAAAGGACCACTATAGGCACCCAGACCACTTGAGTTCAATGAAGTGGTCAGGGTGCCAGGTCCCTCTAGTTTTAACCCTGCAGCTGAAAACATAGCAGTTTGAGAGAAACTGCTATGTTTTACTGAGGGTTAATCCAGCTTCTAGTGGCTCTCTCCATGACAGCCGCTAGAGGCGCTTCCGCGATTCTCACTGTGAAAATCATGGTGAAAAGACACTAGACGTCCATAGGAAAGCATTGAGTAATGCTTTCATATTAAATGCGCGTGTGGCTCTTGCCGCGCATGCACATTCATATCTGACGTCGGCAGGGGGTGGAGAGTTCCCCAGCACAGAGGGAGCCTGGCGCTGGAGAAAGGTAAGTGGCTGAAGGGGTTATCACCCCTTCAGACCAGCGGGAAGGGGGCCCTGAGGGTGGGGGGGACCTAATGACCCTAAAGTGCCAGGAAAATGAGTTTGTTTTTCTGGCACTATAGCGCTCCTTTAATTTTCCATTTACATAACATGCTTTTTCCATTTTAAAATAGCTTTGTATGCAATTGTTTTATTACAGAGTACAGACAGTAAGAGGCTGTTCATAGTACAACAATCTGTTGTGCTTTCAAAAAGGCCAGTACAATTGACTTGGTAAACTGATTACAAAAAAAATGAATACACTGTACATTGGGCTTGTTTCCATGACTGTTTCTGTTGAGCATTGCTGATAAAAAAAATCTGCCAGTAGACCTTTATGACTAAAATATATTGACATATTTCTGCAGAGCATTCATGTGCTTATCATTATGCTAATCTTACTTCTATTCATGTCTGCAGCTGCTGGCTCTGCCCCTGTCTGCCGTCTCCTGACACCACCAGAAGTGATTCTCTGAACCAATCACAATGCTTTCCCATAGGATTGGCTGAGACCGTGAAGGAGGCAGATCAGGGGCAGAGCCAGCACAATTCAAACACAGCCCTGGCCAGAGGCGGACTGAGAGCCTTTGGGGCCCCCGGGCAAAATTAGATACCAGGCCCTTTGAAGGCCAAATATATGTGCATTAAATAAATGTTAAATATAACTCATAATACGGCATTCCTTTGGATGTGTATATTGTGAAGACCTGTGTATTAATGCATGTTTGTATTTGAGTCTGTGTGAATGCACTTATGCATGTCTGGATGACTACATGTGCTTTTTTTGTATATAGTGTCAGTGTGAATGCATATGTGACAGGTGACAGAGTGTGTGAGGGAGAAGGTGACAGGTGGAAGAGTGTGGGAGGTTGTGACAGGTGGCAGATTGAGGGGGTACCTGGTGGCAGAGTGAGGGGGTGCCTGGTGGCAGAGTGAGGGAGGGGTTGAGTGGTGGCAGAGTGAGTGGGAGACACAGTGAGGGGGGTGACTGTTGACAGAGTGAGGGAGTGGGTGACTAGTGACAGAGGGAGGGAGAGGGGGTGACTAGTGACAGAGTGAGAGAATGGGTGACTAGTGGCAGAGTGAGGGAGGGAAGAGATGACTAGTGGCAAAGTGAGGGAGGGAAGGGATGACTGGTGACAGAGTGAGGGGATGACTGGTGACAGAGTGAGGTAGTGACTAGTGACAGAGTGAGGTAGTGACTAGTGACAGAGTGAGAGAGTGGGTGACTGTCACTAGTCACCCCATCCCTTTCTCTGTCACTAGTCACTCCCTCCCTAACTCTCACTAGTCACCCCCTCACTCTGTCACTAGTCACCCCCTCACTCTGTCACTGTGTCATCCCCTCCCTCCCTCTGTCACTAGTCACTCCCTCCCTAACTCTGACACTGTGAGGGAAGGAAGGGGTGACTGGTGACAGAGTGAGGGGATGACTGGTGACAGAGTGAGGGGATGACTGGTGACAGAGTGAGGGAAGGGATGACTGGTAACAGAGTGAGGGAAGGAAGGGACGACTGGTGACAGAGTGAGAGAGGGGGTGACTAGTGACAGAGTGAGGAAGGGGGTGACAAGTGACAGAGTGAGGAAGGGGGTGACAAGTGACAGAGTGAGGAAGGGGGTGACTAGTGACAGAGTGAGGGGGTGATTAGTGACAGAGTGAGGGAGGGAATGGGTGACACAGTTACAGAGGGAGGGGGTGACTAGTGACAGAGTGCAGCAGTGGGTGACTAGTGACAGAGGGAGGGGGTGACACAGTGACAGAGTGAGGGAGATGGTGACTAGTGACAGAGTGAGGGAGGTGGTGACTGTCACTAGTCACCCCATCCCTCCCTCTGTCACTAGTCACTCCCTCCCTAAGTCTGTCACTAGTCACCCCCTCACTTTGTCACTAGTCACCCACTCCCGCACTCTGTCACTAGTCACCCCCTCCCTCTGTCACTGTGTCACCCATTCCCTCCCTCACTCTGTGTCCCTCACGCTAGTCACCCCTTCCCTCCCTTACTCTGGCACTAGTCACCCCCTCCCTCCCTCTGTCACTAGTCACTCCCTCCTTAACTCTGTCACTAGTCATCCCCTCTCTCACTCTGTCACTAGAGTGAGTGGGTGACGAGTGACAGAGTGAGGGAGGGGTTGATTAGTGACAGAGTAAGGGAGGAGGTGACTAGTGACAGAGTGAGGGAGGGGGTGACACAGTGACAGAGTGAGGGAGGACGTGACACAATGACAGAGTGAGGGAGGGGGTGACATGGTGACAGAGGGAGGACGTGACTAGTGACAGAAGGAGACTAGTGACAGAGGGAGGGGTGACCAGTGACAGAGGGTGGGGGTGACACAGTGACAGAGGGAGGAAGGGGTGACTAGTGACAGAGGGCGGGTAGGGGTGACATAGTGACAGAGGGAGGGAGGGGGTGACAGAGTTAGGGAGGGAGTGACTAGTGACAGAGTGAGGGAGGGGGTGACTCGTGACAGAGTGAGGGAGGGGGTGACTAGTGACAGAGGGAGGGTGACTAGTGACTGAGGTGACAAGTGACACAGAGGGAGGGGGTAACTAGTGACACAGTGAGGGAGGGTGACTAGTGACACAGTGAGGGGGTGACTAGTGACACAGTGGGGGGCGACTAGTGACACAGTGGGGGGTGACTAGTGACACAGTGAGGGGGTGACTAGTGACAGGAGGGGTGACTAGTGACAGGGAGGGGTGACTAGTGACACGGGGGGTGACTAGTGACACAGTGGGGGAGACTAGTGATAGGGAGGGGTGACTAGTGATAGGGAGGGGTGACTAGTGGCACAGGGTGGGTGACTAGTGGCACAGGGGGGGTGACTAGTGATGGGGGTGACTAGTGACACAGGGGGGTGAGTAGTGACAGAGGGGGGTGAGTAGTGACGGGGGTGAGTAGTGACGGGGGGGTGAGTAGTGACAGGGTAGGTGAGTAGTGACGGGGGGGTGAGTAGTGACAGGGTAGGTGACTAGTGACGGGGGGTGAGTAGTGACAGGGGGGTGATTAGGGACACAGTGGGAGGGGGGTGACTAGTGACAAAGTGGGGGGGGTGACTAGTGACACAGTGGGGGGGTGACTAGTGACACAGTGGGGGGTGACTAGTGACACAGTGAGGGGGTGACTAGTGACAGTGGGGGGTGAGTAGTGACAGTGGGGGGTGAGTAGTGACACGGGGGGGTGAGTAGTGACACGGGGGGGTGAGTAGTGACACAGAGGGGGTGAGTAGTGACACGGGGGGTGAGTAGTGACACAGGGGGGTGAGTAGTGACACGGGGGGGGTGAGTAGTGACACGGGGGGTGACTAGTGACAAGGGGGTGAGTAGTGACACAGGGGGGTGAGTAGTGACACAGGCGGGTGACTAGTGACAGGGGGGGGACTAGTGACACAGGGGGGTGACTAGTGATAGGGCGGTGATTTGTGATAGGGAGGGGTGACTAGTGACACAGGGGGGTGACTAGTGACACAGGGGGGGTGACTAGTGACACGGGGGGGTGACTAGTGACACAGGGGGGTGAGTAGTGACACGGGGGGTGAGTAGTGACAGAGGGGGGTGAGTAGTGACAGAGGGGGGTGAGTAGTGACAGGGGGGGTGAGTAGTGACAGGGTAGGTGACTAGTGACAGGGGGGTAGTGACAGGGGGTGAGGGGGGGGACTAGTGACACAGGGGGGTGACTAGTGATAGGGCGGTGATTTGTGATAGGGAGGGGTGACTAGTGACACAGGGGGGGTGACTAGTGACACAGGGGGGGTGACTAGTGACACGGGGGGGTGACTAGTGACACAGGGGGGTGAGTAGTGACACGGGGGGTGAGTAGTGACAGAGGGGGGTGAGTAGTGACACAGGGGGGTGAGTAGTGACACAGGCGGGTGACTAGTGACAGGGGGGGGACTAGTGACACAGGGGGGTGACTAGTGATAGGGCGGTGATTTGTGATAGGGAGGGGTGACTAGTGACACAGGGGGGGTGACTAGTGACACAGGGGGGGTGAGTAGTGACACAGGCAGGTGACTAGTGACAGGGGGGGTGACTAGTGACACAGGGGGTGACTAGTGACAGGGGGGGTGACTAGTGACAGGGAGGGGTGACTAGTGACAGGGAGGGGTGACTAGTGACACAGGGGGTGACTAGTGACACAGGAGGGGTTACTAGTGACAGGGGGGTGACTAGTGACGGGGGGGTGACTAGTGACACAGGGGGGTGAGTAGTGACACGGGGGTGAGTAGTGACAGAGGGGGGTTGACTAGTGAGGGGGGGTGACTAGTGACAGGGGGGGTGGTGAGTAGTGACAGGGGGAGGTGATTAGGGACACAGTGGGAGGGGGGAAGGGTGATTGGTGCCTACCTTTCTCTCTGCTTTCTCTTCTCTCCCAGGCTGCTGCTCCTTCCCCTGCTGATCGGCTCTGTGTGAGAGGAGTAAACAGGAAGTGATGTCACTTCCTCTCCCCATCACACAGAGCTGGAGGGACAGGAGACCTGGCAGAGAGGAGATGAAGCTGCCAGGTCTCCTTTGAGGATGGGGGGTGGGGGGGGGGCATCAGGGGCCCCACCAGTGGTGTATCCTGGTTTTGTGCTGCCCTAGGCAGGACAAAACTCAGGCGCCCCCCCCCCATCCCCACGCAACCCTTCCACGCGCCACCCCCACCCAACCCTTCCACCCTGCCCCGCATTCTAAATACACACACACACATTCACTGACAGAAACACATACTCACTAACAGACACTCATTCACTAACAGGCAAACACACTCACACTCACTAACAGACACACACTCACTAACAGACAGGCACACACTGACAGACAGACAGACACACTTACAGACAGACACACACTAAGAGACACACACTAACAGGCAGACACTAACAGGCGCACACTAAGAGGCGCACACTAACAGGCGCACACTAAGAGATGCACACTAAGAGACGCACACTAAGAGACAGACAGTAACAGACACACACTAACAGACACACACTAACACTAAGAGACATACACTAAGAGACAGACACTAAGAGGCAGACACTAACAGACGCACACTAACAGACGCACACTAAGAGACAGACACTAAGAGACAGACACTAGCACTAAGAGACAGACACTAACACTAACATACAGACACTAAGAGACAGACACTAACACTAAGAGACACACTAACAGACACACACACTAACAGACACACACTAAGAGACAGACTGACAGACACACACACTAAGAGACGGACACACACACTAAGAGACACACACACTAGCAGACAAACACACTCACTCACATTAACACTCACTTTTTTTATTTTTTTTATTTAACAACCCCCCCAGCCTCCTTACCTTTAGGAATGGTGGGGGGAGAGGGGGGTTCTCCCTCTTCCTGGGGCTGTCGGTCGGGCTGCTGGGCTGGCTGTTAGGCGCGGGCGGCACTGGCGAGGGAGCACTTTCCCCTGAGCTCTCTGCTCAGCTCCCTCACGCGCCGCCCGCAGAGTGAAGCTGGGAGGCGGAGCCAGAATATGACATCATATTCCGGCTCCCAGCCTCACTCTGCGGGCGGCGCTCGAGGGAGCTGAGCAGAGAGCTCAGGGGAAAGTGCTCCCTCGCCAGTGCCGCCCGCGCCTAACAGCCAGCCCATCCGGCATGTCTGTTAGCCGCAAGGCTAACAAGACATTTGCCCTGGGCGTTTGGGGCGGCTTTTTTTGCCGCCCCCTGGAAAATGCCGCCCAAGGCAAATGCCTTGTTTGCCTCGCGGCTAATACGTCCCTGGGCCCCACAACCTATCAATGAAATTGTTTTATTTTTTGCCGTTCCAGTTGGAGCATGGCTGTGCGGCCGGGCCCCTGGCTGTCTCGGGCCCTCGGTGCATGACCGATGTGCCCGATTGGTCAGTCCGCCCTGGCCCTGGCCAATCAGCATAGAGGTGATTTGAATAAATGCATCTCTATAATGAAAGCTCAGGGTCTGCATGCAGAGGGTGGAGACACTGAATGGCAGTGCTGCTTACTGTGCAGCAGTGCCCCAGGAAGCACCTCTAGCAGCCATCTGAGGAGTGGCCAGTGGAGGTATTTCTAGGCTGTAATGTAAACACTGCATTTTCTCTGAAAAGACAGTGTTTACAGCAAAAAGCCTGAAACGAATGATTGTACTCACTAGGACGAATACAATAAACTGCAGTTGTTTTGATGACTATAGTGTCCCTTTAAATTATTAACCACTCCCCCCCCAAAAAATTAAGAATAATTAAATAAGTTTTACTTACCTTTTAGCCCTCCATTCTCACAGTGCCTGCAGTTCAGCACCAACTGATATAATCAATGACGATAATCTCAGCCAATCCAATCCCATAGGAAGGGATTGGGGGTTTATAAGCATATGCAGCAATATAGAGCATGATGATGCCAAAGTCTCTCACAGATTGCATGACTGCAACAGGAAGGGACTTTAGTGGCTGTCTGAGTGACCATAGGAAGCAATGAAAAGACACATTTTTCTCAGGCTGCAGGGGTAGTCTCTTTGCACCAGAACCACTACATTAAGTAGTGGGTCTGATGCTTAGAGTGTCCCTTCAATATGTTTTCATTATTAACCAACGAACACAAAATAAGTCTTCCTCAAATCTAAAATAAAAGATTGAAATCAATTGTTTGGACAATCCAACAACCTGTCAGCAAAACTATGCCAGTTGATCAAATATTATTGAATAAAACAACATTAGCTGCTAGCAGAGTGTTAGCCATGAATTGGCTACACAGACTGTGATCCTAATTATCCATCAAAGACAATTATTTAATGGATATGCTAACTGCTAAAGTCAGGAACACTATGGCATCTTTGAAGACTATGGCGACCGTGGGAAGAATATATTGGTCAGCACTTCATTTGAGAGGTTATTGTGGTCTCCTAATCCCACGCCAGATATCCCACCTACCACCAATCTTCTCCCAATTTTTTTATTTTTTATTTGTTCTTAAACTGGAAATCTATTATTTATCTATTTGTTGTGAACTGCCAATGCCTTGACATTGTTTCATCAGTTCTCTACTTAAATAAGGATTTGAAAAAAAATAAATAAAAAAAATAACTAGGCTATTGAGCTAGGAAAGAGGTGTAAGGGTTAGGCTAAGGGTTAACTTAGGTTATAAAACCTGGTCATCAGAATCAGGGGAGCTGAGAAAATGTATGAACTGTAAATAGAACAGGTTTAATTATTAACATGATCTGATGGGATGGTTGTGTATTCACGCTTCATAAATAGAACAAACTCCCCTCCACCCAGTTTCACGAAGTCAAAGGTAATACGGCAGATATGGAAATCTTTACACAGGAAAAAATTCTGGCATCTGCTATTATTTTCCAGTTTTGTATTATTTCAGATAAAACATGCACATTCCAACCTTGGTGGAAGAATGTATCTCAAGCAATAAACTATATGTGTTGTGTTCTCTGAGTATTTTCAGAATACCAAATATTTATTTTTTTCAAACAAGTCTCAACTCTCAACTAAACATAAAACTAAATTAAATTTGACCAAATGGATATTACCAGCATTACGTGGGCGTCAACCGGCATTACCAGTTCTTCTTCTGTAAAATAGGCAACTAAAATTAAATCACATTGCAAAAAATATTTAAAGGGATACAAAGCAGTATTCCTTACGCAACAGGTCACTCTGGAGGTGGGATCCCGATGAGAACACATCTAGGTGAGCAATACAAACTGGCACAGAACTAAAATATAACTTTGCATTGCACAGTAAAACACTATGCTAGAATATAATATATAAATAAATGTAACGCAGTAAAATGGTAAGAAGGCAATAGAATATATTACGGCCTACACCTACAACCAATACTGCGGTCCACCCTAGGCTTCCCCCTACTGGCAGTCAGATGCCGTTAGTTGGTGCAGATAGTTGGGGACCATAACTATGTAAATCACAACGTGGCTTGGGTTATCTTAAAATCTTCCTGGTTGGTCATTAAAAAGTAAAACTGGAGATGAAGGTCTTTTAATTGTGTAAACAATGTCAGGGTGTCCTGTTGTGAGACAGGGGGAGAGGTTTTAAGCGTACCACTCCACAGTCTACAATTGTTCGGTTCAGCAAGGGGAGGGCTTGTTCCTTTAACTGCTGCTAAGATTCCTACCCTATTCACAACAGTCTCTGCTACAAACAGCCCTGTATCTTGGGCTGGTTACAGCGGTGTGCTGGTATTCTCTTCCAGGATGCTCGAGCATTGGATCAAACAGTCCTCAATCTGTGGCCCCATCTCTGTGTCTTTCACTTCTTACATCCAACTCTTAATTCCGCTGAAACTCAAAACGGAGTCTTGAATCTATCCAGCCATGTGCTTGCCACTTCACAAAACTGCATGGTAGTCAGAGAGGTTAAACACAGTATATAGTTTTAAAAACCATGTCATTGTTTTTAAGGGATCCAAGATATGGATCTGCATTTTGAGTAGTGTTAAACATAGATACACTGATTTTTCACTAAGAAGGACTGAACCCAAGTGACATTCTATCTAATATCTATACTGCTGCTGGCATTGAAAGTCACCAGAAGGGCTAGGACATAATCTGCAACAAAAATGGAACAAGCCAACAATCTACATGGCATTGTCCTTGGAGATTACATATAATTTGCTGAAAATATTTAGAACAAAATAAAATTTCCTTTTGAGTCAAATATCCGAGCACATTTTCTTCCATCTAATTGCCCCAATAAATAACTGTATTCCTACAATATTTACTAAACGTCAATACTAACTTTTCTGGTAACAGTAAAAACAGCAACCCATTGTTATCTTTCCTAATTAATATTCCTGTGTGTAAATGGTTTTAAGGAAGTCTCGAGGTGACATATAGTAATATTACTCATCAGGATTAATTAATTACTTAGACGTATAGTTTCATATGATAAAATATCAATTATTTCCAGTGTTCCTTGTTTCTATCATTGTTTTCCAGAATGCTCTGATAATAAAAATAGAATTATTGCATTATATCAGCAGACTGAAGTGGAGTTTAAAGGGACACCATCGTCACCTGAACAACTTCAGCTTAATAAGGTTGTTCAGGTGAGAACTATAGCTCCCTGCAGCCTTTCTCATGTAAACACTGTATTTTCTGAACACCTCCAGTTGCAGTCACTCAGAGTGAACCAGAGGGACTTCTGAGTTGAAGGAGGCATAATATGCCGTCATCCACTCAGGTCTGCTGTGCACGAGCATCCTGTGATTCAGTATCTCCTCCCACTGCATGCAGGCACTGAACTTTCCTCATGGAGATTCATTGATTCAATTCATCTCTATGAGGAGATGCTGATTGGCCAGGGCTGTGTTTGAATCATGCTGGCTCTGCCCCTGATCTGCCTCTTTGTCAGTCTCAGCCAATCCTATGGGGAAGCACTGTTATTGGATCAGGCTATCACATGTCAGCAGACTGCTTGTTTTTCCTAAATCTAACAGCATGCAGATTTACAGCTTCTGCTTTGAATACAGTAAGATTTTTACTATGTTTATGGAGGCATGAGGGGCCCAGGGGGGCTAGATGGTCGTGTTAACACTATAGGGCCAGGAAAACATGTAGTTGCACTGGTGACTATAGTGTCCCTTCAATATAAACTTATATGTGCTTTTACTTGTAATTACTTATCTAATAAAATTAGTGTCAGATTTAGAACTTCAGCTGAATTTACGTTTCTGGTCTTTGTGTTAATTGCATTTAAAAGATTTTTTTTTGTGAGTGTCGCGGTCTCCTAATAATATTTATTTTAACTCATTCTAATAACCTGATCACAGAAATGTTAACTCCATTAAAAATGAATGATGGTTGGAACTTTTACTTCTGAGCTTTCCTCAAAATCATTTCAAATGTCGACGCAAAATATGAACAATTTTTAAATCTAGCAAAAGATTTAAACCCTATAAGAAAAAAAAAAGAAAGAGCATATGTAAGTTCCCCTTATCCTAGCTACATCTTTGTCTCTATACTTCAATGGGATACCAGGTCTTTTTAAATGAATGTGGATTGGATATAAAATCGCGCGCGCTTGGTTTCCAGTGTGCAGCTGTGCATTCAATGCATCATTGGATTTTACAATCAAAGTGTTAAAAATATAATCTTAGCGGGAAAAGTTATGCCTGCTATTCCTCACATATAACAGAAATCTGCTCAGTATCTATCATCACATGTGCGATGCTTCCTGCTTCTCAATTTTGGCTAGCTATATCAGTAATATAACATATTAACTTTCAAAATTCCCCAGAAGGGAGCTATCATCTAACTAAATTATTGCTGTGACATCATTCGTGACATATTTGTTAACTTGGATCTTAACAGCCTGACTATGGTTTGTGGTTTAAATCTATTTAAAAGAAAAACACAGAGTTTCAAAAACTCCAGACATTAGAAAAATATATAATGTTAAACCGATGGTTCCTATACATGGATCAGACCCCACAATTGTCTCTTTATGCCATTTCAGTGGTCAAACTCCAGGCTATTGCCAATGGCAGATTGGTTACTGTAGCTGTACTGCCTTCTCCAGTACGATGGACCCTTTGATACTAGGAAAAGTCTAATGAAGGTGTTTTGTGTAATTACATTTGTTATGTATTAAACTAGAGTTGTAAAACGGGTCACTGACGTCATTTATAAGCACAAAAGGGTTTGCCCAGCTAATGACATAATCTGGGTCCCTGTATAAAAAACTGTTAAATAAAAAAACTTGTAGAATTCTATAAACTCAGGCAATCCAGGAAAATATATTGCTATGATTTAGTGATTACTGATAGAATTCACATAAAAAATAAAGAAACAAAGTAGGTCATTTAGCATGTTAATCACAAAGAAATTTGACTTAGTACGGTAATTTCATTTTATTTGTCAAATTTAGAAAAAGCTACCAAACATAGAAGTATAATAAAACTAAAAGGTTAGGGGGGGCAGGGCCTGACCGCCATGCTGACCGGTGGCAGGCTTGAGAGGCTCAGGCAAAACTTGTTCTCCTTGGGCGAAATATTAAAGTTTCTTACCTACTTTGGAGTCCAGGAGATACCCAATGTATCCAGGTTGCTGCCGGTGGCACTGTGGTCCCCGAGACCGAGAGTTTCGGAGCCCCTGGGGGCGATACAAGACTTTGGGGCCTGTGGCCTATGTGGGTGAAGAGCGGGGCGGACGGCCGCAGTCCTGTTTGTGAGCCTGGCTGCTGTGACGCGACCTTGCGACATGCCTCGCGGGTCCCGCTCCCCCCCTTTGGGACGGGGGGTTATCCCGGTCCCCACTGGGGGCATCACCAGCTTACTCTGCACGGTGCACCCCGTGCCTGAGTACCAAAATGGCAGCAACATGACCGATGCTGACTGCCACAACTCTGCTTGCATGGCTGCACCTTGAATCTACCTACTGTCTTTGACACACAAGCACTGGATCACCTCAGAAGCTCCAGTCCACCTACCCACAGATTGGGGCTGGCACCACGGCTGCCTTCCCGGGCATGGAGGCCTCAGAGGTAAACCCTCTCACCACAGCCCTACACCTGGATACTCCAACTCTTCCAGGACTCCAGGACTCCCATTGTTGGCCATAAGGAGCCAAAACCAAGGGCGCAGGTAACGGGCCCATGAAGTCGGCGGCATGGTAATTTCCAGTCCACACAACATGACACTGCAATATACCACCAAAGGGAGACAGGAGCAGACCACAACCAGAAGACACGGCAGATCTGTCTGTAAGCGTACCCCTAGAGGCCTCGGGCGATGGGACAACACTGACCAGACAACATACTCCGGCAACTTCCCACTACTGGGGGCCTGACCGAGGAGGACTCATGCAAGATGTAGGCCACCAAACCTCCTACAACCAATAGATGCAATTAAGCTCCGATCGTAGCATATTTTTTTTTGTCTGTTGCCTTATATTCTGTTATTTAATTGTCTTTTAAATGTTCATGCTAGTTAAAGTGGTGTCTATACTGCAGTGACAGGCAAGGACCCAGGCTTACCTGTTTCATCATATTAGATGTAACCAGCATTATTGACAAACCATGCTCAATGTACCCCTTGCAGTAAGCCCTATAAGTCTCTCAGTAAAGTGTTAACTCATTTAGCTTAATCTAATGGAGTGGCGTGTTTCTGGGTCACTGTCCCAAAGCGTAGAGCTCATCTTGCTTCTCTTTAACCTCTACGGTAACACTGCCTAATGCAGAACTACCCCTCCTTGCATGGCCACCAGCGGCATAGGATGAAAGACACAAGCAAAAACTGTAATTGCTTAAAGGACCACTCTAGGCACCCAGACCACTTCAGCTTAATGAAGTGGTCTGGGTGCCAGGTCCAGCTAGGGTTAACCCCAGGGGAGGGCTGGCAGCCTTAGGCCTGGGGGGCAAATCCAGTCAAGTGGCCCATTGCACCAAGAGGAGAGTAAAAACACCTTTCCCATGTGATTGAAAGTGTGTGTGTGTGGGGGGGAGGGGGGGAAGCAGTCACCTAAACAGACAATCAATGACAGGCACACACACTTGCTGATTTGGCACACACTAAAAAACACACACTCACTGACAGGCACACAGACACACACAGAAAGACACATTGTTGCATGCATACTGACTCAGACAGACAGACATACTGACACACAAAGACAAATTGGCACACACACAGAGACATACTTGCACACAGACATACTGACACACACATAGAGATACATACTGGTACTCACACAGACACACACAGAAAGACACACTGTTACAGGCATACTGACTCAGACAGACAGACATACTGACACACAAAGACAAATTGGCACACACACAGAGACATACTTGCACACAGACATACTGACACACACATAGAGATACATACTGGTACTCACACAGACACACACAGCAAGACACACTGTTACAGGCATACTGACTCAGACAGACAGACATACTGACAAACACACACAGGCATACTGGCTGACACACACACAGACAGACATACTGACACACACATAGACAGACATACTGACACACACATAGACAGACATACTGGCACACACATAGACAGACATACTGGCACACACATAGACAGACATACTGGCACACACATAGACAGACATACTGATGCGCACACACAGACATACTGATGCGCACACACACAGCCATACTGATGCGCACACACACAGCCATACTGACACACACAGCCATACTGACACACACAGCCATACTCATACACACAGCCATACTCATACACACAGCCATACTCATACACACAGACATACTCATACACACAGACATACTCATACACACAGACATACTCATACACACACACCCAAACTTTACACTTTTAAAACCAGTGGACAGGGGCTGAGTAAGGGGACAGGGCTGTAGTGGGGGACAGGGCTGTAGTGGGGGACAGGGGGTGGTAGTGGAGGGTATTAGCTGTAATTGGGGGTTTAGGAAATGTACGGGGGGATAGGGGCTGAAGCAAGTTGATGGCTACAATTTGGGGAAAGGGGCTGTGGTGTGGGTAATATAGGTTGCAATTGGGGGAGAGGAGCTGTAGTGGGGATGTTATGGGGCTGTGGTGGGGGGCATGGGGCTGAGGAAGGGGGCAGGAGCTGAGAGGGGGGAAAGGAGCAGGGAAAGGGTGGGGCAGGGGCTGACCAAGGGGACAGGGGCTGACCAAGGGGACAGGGGCTGACCAAGGGGACAGGGGCTGAGGTAGGAGCTGACTAAGGGGACAGGGGCTGACGAAGGGGAGGTGTGGACAGGGGCTGAGGTGTGGACAGGGGCTGAGGTGTGGACAGGGGCTGAGGTGTGGAGAGGGGCTGAGATGGGGACAGGGGCTGAGATGGGGACAGGGGCTGAGATGGGGACAGGGGCTGAGATGGGGACAGGGGCTGAGGAGAGGGTACAGGGCCTGAGGAGAGGGTACAGGGGCTGAGGAGAGGGTACAGGGGCTGAGGAGAGGGTACAGGGGCTGAGGAGGGGGGGACAGGGGCTGAGGAGAGGACAGGGGCTGACTAAGGGGACATGGGCTGAGGATGGGACAGGGGCTGAGGAGGGGACAGGGGCTGAGGAGGGGACAGGGGCTGAGGAGGGGACAGGGGCTGACTAAGGGGACATGGGCTGAGGAGAGGACAGGGGCTGAGGAGGAGGCAGGGGCTGAGGAGGGGACAGGGGCTGAGGAGGGGGCAGGGGCTGAGGAGGGGAATAAAAAAAACACTAAAGTGTATTTCCCCCTACCTTAGGCCAGGGAGGGGTGGACAGCAGCCAACAGTAGCAGCAACCAGCAGCAGCCAGTGAAGTCGTCCTCTCCTGATGATGTCAGGAGGAGGGGCCGTGACTTCCTCTGCTCTTCTCCCAGACTCCCCAGCGGTCCTGTGAGAAGAGCAGTGGAAGTCACGCCCCCTCCTCCTGACATCATCAGGAGAGGCCGGCCGACTCCACTGACTGCAGACTGAAGGAAGAGTGAGGGAAGTTGAAAAATCTGACTCCTCAGCCAGAAGCAGGGGATTCAGATTTTTCATTTTTTTTGCTGGATGTGTGCAGCCCTGGGTTTAGGGCGGCCTGGGGGGCAATTGCCTCCCTGCCCCCCTTCCCAGCCCGCCCCTGGTTAACCCATTTTTTCATAAACATAGCAGTTTCAGAGAAACTGCTATGTTTATGAATGGGTTAAGCCTTCCCCCTATGTCCTCTAGTGGCTGTCTCATTGACAGCCGCTAGAGGCGCTTGCGTGCTTCTCACTGTGATTTTCACAGTGAGAGCACGCCAGCGTCCATAGGAAAGCATTATGAATGCTTTCCTATGTGACCGGCTGAATGCGCGCGCAGCTCTTGCCGCGCGTGCGCATTCAGCCGACGGGGAGGAGAAGAGGCGGATCGGAGGAGGAGAGCAGGAGGTGAGCTCTCCGCCCAGCGCTGGAAAAAGGTAAGATTTAACCCCTTTCCCCTTTCCAGAGCCGGGCGGGAGGGGGTCCCTGAGGGTGGGGGCACCCTCAGGGCACTCTAGTGCCAGGAAAACGAGTATGTTTTCCTGGCACTAGAGTGGTCCTTTAATTCTGCATCTAGCTTCCAATGCTGCAATGCCACCTCCTACCAAAGATAGCCCCCCCCCAGTGGTTCTATAGTTTGTTGAAGAAAGCTATTAATAATCGTTTCCAGTTACTATAGTCTAGATAGATTTGAATACTCTAAGAACCTACGTTACAATCTGGCTCTAGGAAAGTATTACTAAAGCATGTTCCTAATCTTGTCGTTATACCTTAACAAAATTGTGCATGTTATTCTCACTGCCGTAAAGCTTACAAGCTGTGTATCTTGCCTCCCTTGTCACATGCTGTTGGGGCATGACGAGTTGGCATGTAATTATCTGCACTACAAAAATATAGAATTTTGAATAAAAAAACAAAACCTAAATGGTTAACAGCAAGCACTATGAATATTATAGTCTGCAGTCATCAGGTCTTGTCAAACTTGAGATTTTTTCACTCATGCACTACATAGTAACGAATACTATTGTCTTATTAGACTGGTTCCATCCATAAGGGGAGGCCAAAACTGAAATGCACAACATGTCTCCTCGGTATGAGATAGATAGAGCAAACAGTGATTATAGTTGTCCCTGGCACGCCTTGGCAGTAAGATAAAATTAATATTTCTGTAGACTGTAGATTATGTGTCTTCTGTTGCATCAGCAACTGTTATCAGTGAACGTGAAGATCTGGAATCCTTAATTATTACAGTTTTATATAAACATTTTATATTAAGTAAGTGACTATGTAATCATAAGTCATTAAAAACATAAATGGAAAAAAATAAGTTTTTTTTTAAAGAAAAGTAGTATGATCAATTCTATCAAAATTTGTCCACTTTCTTTAGGGTAATCCCACAAATGGCATGTGTTAAATGTAAATATGGACACATTTGTAACAATCACGCCTATAGTTTAAGCTTAGATATGTTTGTACTTGAATCCACGTAATGAATGCTTTGAGAGACAGAGCAAGGGTCATTTGCCCTTAAGACAATTTAGAATGAATGTGTGTGAATGCGCTTGGCCTCTTTGAGTGACTTATCACTGATCTGCTACATTTAGCAGCAACCTGTGCAGGTTAAGGCTAAAAATCAGAACCAAAATCAGAAGTTTTCCCTTCACTTTTTTCCCCACCTAGAGATTCAGTTACATTTAAAGTATTTTTGCCATAGAGTCCAATCTGTTATTTCCAATTTCCTGGAAAAGCAGACTAGTTTGGATAAACCAAGCGCGTAAGGCTTAAAATACAAAATAACAAACAACTGTGAAATACACAGATACCTTGAATAACAGCCATTTTCATAAAATACTTTCTGGACCTCATCCTGTTATAAAGTCTAAATTAATACAATGACCAGTGGGAACTAGCTGTAGATGGATTGGTATTTATAGTAGAAAACCATTACACTCCAGGCACCCAGATCACTTCTGCCCATTGGAGTGGTCTGGGTGCCAACTTCCATTACCCTTAACAGTGCAAGTGAAATTATTGCAGTTTTTATAAACTGCAATAATTACCTTGCAGGGTTAAGTCCTCCTTTAGTGGCTGTCTGCAAAACAGCCACTAGAGGGACTTCCGGATTCTTAAACGACTTTTTGGTCGCTTAAACGACGCTGGACATCATCACGCTCTACATGAGGACCTCCAGCATCGCCGGAATCCCTATAGGAAAGCATTGAATAATGCTTTCCTATGGGGAGGTCTAATGCGCGTGCGCAGCCATTGCCACGCATGCGAATTAGGTCTTCACCGCTGGCGGACGGCAGCGGGGGAGGAGTGTGGGCGGAGCCTGACCCAGCACCGAGGGACATCAGTGCTCGATTCAGGTAAGTGTCTGAAGGGATTTTAACCCCTCCAGCAACATTGGATGGGGGGGCAGGAGGGACGGGGGGGGGCAATGTAGCATTCTCTAGTGGAGAGTACATTTAAGCTATGGCTGAGGGTTGATTGATATGTATAGATTTAAAACATTATAGAAAATTCACAAAATCTAGTGAGAAAGTTATTAGTTTCTTCCTTAATCATGGTGGCATGCACAGTTTATACATCCCCGTATAATGCTCTACAACTGACCAAAAGTTAGACCCCCTGCTGTTTCAGAACTACAACACCCATGATCCTTTGCACACCTGTCTTATTTTATAACCTAATGATTAAACATAAGAATCCTGCCACTTTGTAGCATTCCCATGGCTTTCATTCTCAGAGGGAACAGTTGTGAGCATACTGCACTGCATATCAAACAATACAGTGTAACCAGACAATACAGTATAGCCATTGTATGTTATGTATGGAATGTCAAGGAACAGAAACATAACACACACTCTTTATGTCAACATGTAATTATTACTGTTATATGAAAATGCTGTTTTCTACAACTAAGCTTTACATTTAAGCCTGTATTACTATTTAATGTCGGTAAATCGAAAAAGTATCGAATAACAATTATCAAAGCGATCACACTCCAAATTTCTCAATTAGTTGTTTTTTTCAATCACGTCGCCAGTCATGAAAACATTTGTCTTAAAATGAGCCCGAAACCGTGATTTCATTGTTAATCTCGCAATGTCGAGATCAATAGGCTTATATCGTTATGTTGACGGCAAATAGAATTACGACTTATTTACATTTTCAGGTATATAAACAAAAAGTATCAATATTTTTGAGTATTAACAATGTTCCTAATTGAGTATATCTTGGATTAAAACACACAACTAAAAAAAGTTCAGTGAATACATTTCATAGAATCAAAAAGATTTAATTGATCAAATAAAGAAGACTGTCAAGGTTATTTATCAAAGTGTGAACTGTTGGAATTCAATGCGAATTAACATTTTTAGACCAAAACAGTCCAACTGAAAACATAGATGAGAAATTTTCTAATTTGTCTGCTTTGTTCTAAAATGTTAAATTCACTTTCAAATCCTGACCATAATTCACACTTTTGTGACTTTATCGATTCTATTCCTGGGTTTATAAAACGTACAATTAAACAAGACATACAGAGAGAGGGTAATTTACTAAAGGGTTAATGCACGATAAAATAATAATTATAGAGAAAAGTCTTTACTTGCTCCTTTTCGCTCTTACATATACCTGTATGTTTAGAATCTCAGCTAAGTATACAGACACTGGTTTAGCATAAACGTAATTATATACATAGAAAAAAATGTAATTGCAGGATATTGTTAAAATCACATTACGAGAACCGACGCTTCCTGCTGAGAGCAGAAAGGAAAGTAAACTCACCTCGTTGAATTTTTAATAGAAGTTGCTGTCTTGCTAACATCCGGCTCATCTGATACGAGGATCTCCTCTTCTTATCGAAACATATATAATATTCCTGGCCTTCAGGTGATATAGAATTTAACCGCTTACAGCCCTGTGTTGGTGATGGGGATTCCTGCCTCCACATGTTTGCTGTTATAAAAATACTATTTTGTCTCTGCGTTCCAGATTCCGATTTATAGAATGAAAGTTGCTAGTGTACAAGATCTGGAGAGGAAAAGTCGTCAAGACCTACAGGAGTGTCAGTAGCTACAACTCAGGATTCCAAACCTCTCACATGACACCGAGAGACCAATCCCAATCAGCAAATGTTCTAAAGTACACAGAGCTAAAGTAAAGTCTCTTCAGCCATGTGTAATGCTTCCAAATGCACAAATGCAGATGGCATACCTTAGGGCTGACTAAGCACTGAGCGTTTGTGAGTAGAATAGGCAAGTGTGGGACACCTATTCAAAGAGGAATCCTGACTACAGCATTCCAGGAGAAATGGGACTATGTTCGTACAGCCACGTGAAAAATAAAAAGGAACTTGTAGGATGAATGAATAGAAAATCTAAAATTCCAAGAATTAATTTTCTTCTCTTTTTCATTATTATTATTATCAGATTCCCAGTGTTTATGTAACAGCGGATATAAAACAGCGGATGTGGCAGTTCTGTGCCTTGGGGAAATGTGACGGATTTAACCAAAACTTATTCACAGGAGGATTTATTCACTAAACTCCAAATTATAGTGAGATAATTCAGGATATTTAAAAACTCATTATTATTAACAGGTTACTATAGTTTCAAACAAAAACAAGTTATTTAAGTTGAAAACAAAACCCACCTATTTAGTTCAACATTTCACAGACCCCTGTTTTTATTAATAAAATAATAATAATAATATTGAATTAATTATTTCTAATTTTGCCTCAAAAAGGGTAAAACTTTCTAGATTGTTAATTGGACATCAGACTTGTCTGTGGATCAATAAGCTATTATTAAATGGACACTATAGTCACCCAGACCACTTCAGCTCAATGAAGTGGTCTGGGTGCAAGGTCCACCAGGTTTTAACCCTTCACACGTAAACATAGCAGTTTCAAAGAAACTGCTATGTTTACATAGCAGGGTTAATCCAGCCTCTAGTGGCTGTCTTCCTGAGAGCCGCTAAAGGCGCTTCTGCGACGCTGGATGCGAAATTCGCATCCAGCATGCAGAACGTTCATAGGAAAGCATTGAGAAATGCTTTCCTATGGACTGTTAGAATGCGTGCGCGGATGCGCATTCCGCTCCACTCAGGACCTGACGTTGGCGGGGGAGGAGAAGTCCTGTGATCTCCCCAACCTTGCATTTGCCCGGTTTGCCCAATGGCCAGTATGGGCCTGATACTGTGCACACTGCCATAGGCATTAATATGCTCCTCTGTTTAAAAAAATACAATTAAAAAAAATAAAAATACATGCAGCTTTTTAGGGAGGCAGTGTCTCAATATCTTTATTATTTTGTGAAGAAAACATTTGGTTCCTAAAATTCTCAAATGTCAAAAGATGACCTATCTCAAATGCTTTGAAAGGTTCTGTTAAAGGGACCCTATAAGCAACAAAACAACTTTAGCTTAATTAAGTGGCTATGGTGTATAGATCATGCCCCTGCAGACTCACTGCTCATTTCTCTGCCATTTAAGAGTAAGAGTGAAATTGCTGTGTTTATACAGCCCTAGCACGCCTCACTGCATGTGATTTGCACAGCATTCCTAAACACTTCCTGAAAAGTGAGATTTAATATTTTAGATTGCTTTATTGCACAGTCTGTGTAATTTAGAATCTCTTTTTTCCCACTCTGTTAATAGCCTTCTAGACCATGCAGGAGTCTCCGGTGATTAAAGATCAATTTACAGAGCAGGAGAGCAAAACTTCTAAAGGAAGGCAGTGTGAGTCACAGGCAAGAAAGGTATGGGTATGGCTGCAAGGACAGAAACAAGTGATTTAAAGGACCACTATAAGCACCCAGACCACTTCAGCTTAATGAAGTGGTCTGGGTGCCTGGTCCAGCTAGGGTTAACCCTTTTTTATAAACATACCAGCTTCATAGAAACTGCTATGTTTACACTGAGGGTTAATCCAGCCTCTAGAGCCTCTAGTGGCTGTCTCATTGACAGCCGCTAGAGGCGCTTGCGTGCTTCTTACTGTGAAAATCACAGTGAGAAGACGCCAGCGTCCATAGGAAAGCATTGTAAATGCTTTCCTATGAACTGGCTGAATGCTCGCGCGGCTCAGCCGATGACGCCGCTAGGAAGGAGGAGAGGAGGAGGAAAGCTCCCCGCCCGGCGCTGGAGAAAGGTAAGATTTTAACCCCTTCCTCTCTCCAGACCCGGCCCTCAGGGCACTATAGTGCCAGGAAAACGAGTATGTTTTCCTGGCACTATAGTGGTCCTTTAACTCCTCAATGGCAGATAATTTAACAGTGAGCCTTCGGGGCATGATCTACACACCAAAACTGCTTCATTAAGTTAAAGTAGTTTTTATGCCTATAGCAGACATGGCCAAACTACGTCTTGTGGGCTGCATGCGGCTCTTTAGATAGTCCAATGCGACTTGCAAAACTTTTCAGGGTGGGCGCTTCCATAAGACAACACAGGCGTCCGCCTTATGGCGCAACAGCCCGGGGGATACCTGATCCTGCTGACTGGCAGGAGGGGAGCAGACTGCACAGCTTTCCACTCCTGTCGGTCATTCCTCGTAGTGTGGCTAAGCCGCAGACCGTGGCAGAGGAAGTTTTTTCCATCTACCTGGCATGACAGGAAGTGTGTGCACTGAGGGAGCTGTACAGCGTGGGCGGGAGGAGAGGGGGAGGGCGGTAAGACGCATGGGGGAAGAAAATAAGAGACATGGGGACACTGGAAGAAGGAAACACAAGGGGAGCTGGGGGAACTATTGTGTGCTTCGTTAAATTATATGCCAGATTTTTATGTTCTGGCAAATCAGGTACAATTACATGTGAATAATAAATATTTTTTTATTAATTTTGTTCTCACTTATTAATTGTGTTCTTTTGATTTCTGTATTTGTATAAATAATAATCATGTTAATAAAACTTCTAATTCAAATACTCTAATGAATTACATTTTTTTAATATTTCTACATTTTAACATGAGGCTTTAACAGACATTAAGTTTGGCCACCCTTGGCTTCTAGTGTTCCTTTAATAAACAGGTCTCCAGAGTGGATTCAGTCGTTTAACATTATCATCTCAGAATAAGATTATCTTGGTCTATTTTCTAACAAATACAACATTGTATCCGTTCTTCATAACTAAGATCTTCATTCCCCTTGAATATTTTTAGACCATCTCTGTAATTTTGTATGCTCCTTGCTTTTCTCTGAAGTTTAAAGGGCAATCGAGATGTTGACCCCTTGCTCACGGTGCCTAGATTGCTAGTGGCTATACCTCAGGCTATACCTCACTGATGATACCTTACAGGGTTGAAACAATCGTCTGGGGTTGCTGTATCTCTCGTGTATAGGGAGCTTGCTGGCATTTCGGATCTGGACTGCCCGTACAGGTGGGACCAGTCTGATATGCTTCAGATATGTTCTCTCTGTAATAGCACAAGATGAGCTAAAGCCAGCTTGAGATCTGAGCGGGCACCCACCGAAGGGCAGGCTAATTTTTCACCTGTCTTGCGCCTTGTTTTATATATATATATATATATATACATACATTAAAAAAAAAACTGTAAGCTTTGAAGTTGCTGTTTAGGGGAATGAGTGCACTGGATCTTGTGTAATCTATCTATCTATCTATCTAAATACCAAATGATTGCTGGAGGGATAGCTACTATATTTTAAAATATCTATTTTTAATGTGGTAACCTGTGCTGCCAATACCCACATTTCATTTAGTATACTCGCACTTTTGTACTTCAGGCTTATTAATATAGACTTTTTTTTATTTATTTGCTATACCTAGTGACTAAGTGTTTGGCATAAGTCCTGAGCATTTCAAGTTATTCAGATCATGTTACTATTCCAATCTTACAGCCAATTCCAAATTCCACTAAAACCTTGTTCAAGAACTCACCCAATTCTATTACTTAATATTCTAATTCACAGTTGGACTTATTATGAGTGTCAGCTGCCAACTCTCAGCCTAGCAAGACTGTCTGAAGCAAAAGTATGAACCAATGCTTTATCCGATCAGCTGAGATTGAAAAGACTGGGGGCACTAAACAGAATAGTAAGTGCCAAACTATATGCAAATGGTCCGACACTTTAACACCGGATAGCGAATAGGGACTCCTGGCACCATAACCACAACAGTGTGCTTTAGTGCTAATGATGCTTAGAGTGTCCCTTTCACAGACTGAAGAGTCAAAATCTAAATATCTTTTCAGGCTAAGATATATCAGCATCCAATTCCATTATGTGTATACCCCTAGTCTGTTTATCATGCTCGTATTCCATTGCCATTGATTAGGTCCTTGCTTGACATCGGATGCCATCTGAATTACAAACATTAATGCATGACCCAGGTATAGGTAGGTACACAGTGGCAGATCATCAATTGTTCAATCACACATTTTATACACTTAACCGCAATTCGATGAGTATTGAAGATGTGTTTCTTTGAAATACCACTTAGATAATGAAAGGGATTCTATAGTGTCAGGAAAACAAAGCTGTTTTCCTTGCACTACAGGTTCCTACAGTGCTCATCTCCATTGCTCCCCACCTCCCGCGGCACTGAAGGGATTAAAACCCCTTCAGTCACTTAACTGAATTACCTAGTGCCCATGCGTGGCAATGGTAGCGCTCGCATTAGGTTTTCCCCAAAGGAAAGCATTAATCAATGCTTTGCAAATGGGACCAGAAGTCGTCTAAGCACCCGTAAGTCCCTCCAGTGCCTGTCTGGTAGACAGCCACTAGAGGTGAAGTTAACTTTGAGAGGTAATTGTTGCAGTTTCTCAGTAGCTGAAGTGGTCTGGGTGCCCACAGTGTTCCTAGAAGTAAATTAGAACCTTGTGGAGAACAATATTGGTGTTTCTGTCACTTCAAAGAAAACTATTTTCTTTATGGTAAACTAATATTATTATTATTACTATTATTGCGATTTATATAGCGCCAACAGATTCCGTAGCGCTTTACAATATTATTAGAGGGGGATTTGACTATAAATAGGACAATTACAAGAAAACTTACAGAAACAAAGGGTTGAAGAGGGCCCTGCTCAAACGAGCTTACAGTCTATAGGAGGTGGGGTATAAAACACATGAGGACAGGGAAAACTCATAGCTTTCTAACATTTCAAAAACTATTCTTATCAATCATCTCCAGTCTAGCTTCCCATTTAATAGTTAACTATAAGCACACCTTGCATTTCAAAACTCCTCCAAAATCCTCTACATTCATACCCTCCTACAAAACATTCAAATCCTACTCCCACCTTCACTTCCTTTCTATCCTTCTGCTCCTAGCAGCTGGTGATGTCTCTCCAAACCCCGGTCCCATCTCGGCAAACTCACCACATACTAGCCCAAGGATCCACACTAATCTCATACCCATCTCATGTTCCTCTAAATCCTCCTTCAATACTGACCTCTGGAACGCACGTGCTGTTTGCAATATTACTAAATCCACTGCTGTCCATGACTTCTTCATCTCTCGTTCAATAGAGTTACTAGCCTTAACAGAAACCTGGCTCTCCCCCTCTGACACTGCTACCCCTGCATGTAAAGGTGGTGGTGTATGGTTTCTCCTCTCCCCTCACTGCTCCTTTAAACCTTTACCCCCCCCCCCTTCCCTCTCTTTCCCATCATTTGAAATACATTCAATTCGCCTTTTCAAACCCTTCTCTGCTAACATTGCTGTTATTTAACGTCCCCCTGGTTCCCCTCTTCTCTTCCTTGACCACTTTGCTGCCTGGCTCCCCTATTTCCTCTCTTCTAACATTCCATCCCTAATTCTTGGGGACTTCAATATTCCTTTAAACCCACCTTTGACCTATGCAGCCTCTAAACTACTTTCAATTACTTCCTCCCTCAGGCTATCACAGTGGGCTAATTCTCCCACCCATGTAGCTGGCAATACCCTTGCCCTAATCTTCACTTATGCATGTACAGTATATAATATCTGCAACACTCAATTTCCTCTCTCTGATCACCACCTCTTGTCATTTGCTCTCATGTACCCCCTCACCCAACAACCTCAGCCTAACCCCCCTCAACTCATTAGGGACCTTAATTCTCTTGATCTCCAGCAGTTGTCAGCTGATATTGATTCACAACAGCTGTCCATCCCTTCCCTCTCCTGTCCTTCACTGGCCATCTCCGCATATAACACTACCCTCACCTCTGCCTTGAACGCTGCAGCACCGCTCTAAACAAGCACCTCGAGGAGGACCCGCCCCCAACCATGGCATACTAAATCAACACGCTACCTGCAAAGATGCTCCCGTTGTGCTGAACGCTCCTGGAGGAAGTCTCGCACCCAGTCAGACTTTCTCCATTATAGATTCATATTGTGTTCATACAGTGCAGCCCTTGCCTTTGCCAAACAGTCCTACTTTTCCTCTCTCATTAGTTCATGCTCCCGCAATCCCAGACGTCTCTTTGACACCTTTAATTCTCTTCTTTGCCATGCTGTGGCCACCCCCCAAACTAACCTTACTGCTCATAACTTTGCATGTTACTTCACTGACAAGATTGAACAGCTAAGGAAAGAATTCTCCCCTCCTTGCCATTCTGTTCCTCAACCACACATAGATCATGCCTTTCCTACCCTTCAGACATTCTCCCCGGCAACTGACCAAGAGGTGGCTGCTCTTCTCTATTCCTCTCGCCCCACCACTTGCCCGCTCGATCCTGTCCCATCTCACTCCACTTGTCTCGTGCCTTCCTTAACTCACATCTTCAACTGCTCTCTCTTCTGGCATTGTCCCTGCTGACCTTAAACATGCCACTGTAGTACCTATACTAAAAAAAAACATCCCTCGACCCGTCCACCCCCTCTAACTATCGTCCCATATCCCTGCTCCCTTTTTCCTCAAAGCTTCTGGAAAGACTTGTCTTTACCCGTGTGTCTCATTTCCTCAATTCCAACTCTCTCCTTGACCCTCTTCAATCTTGTTTCCGCCCTCTCCACTCTACTGAGACTGCGCTTATCAAAGTTACTAATGAACTAATCGCAGCTAAATCCAAAGGCCACTACTCCATACTAATTTAGCAGCCTTTGACACCGTTGATCATTCTCTCCTTCTTCAAACTCTTCAATCGCTTGGTCTCTGTGACTCTGTCCTCTTGTGGTTTCCTCTTATCTCTCCCAACGCTCATTCAGTGTCTGTTTTTCTAATGATACCTCCTCCCCTCATCCTGTCTCGGTTGGAGTCCCTCAAGGCTCTATCCTTGGTCCCCGTCTATTTTCTCTTTATACTGCCTCTCTTGGCAAACTTATTACCGCTTTTGGATTCCACTACCACCTGTACGCTGATGACACCCAGTTATATCTCTCCTCCCCAGACCTCTCCCCTGCCGTCCTGCAACGTGTCACTGCTTGCCTTTCTTCCATCTCTGACTGCATGTCGTCCCGCTTTCTGAAACTCCATCTCTCTAAAACTGAGCTCATTGTCTTTCCTCCTCCTAATACTGATTCTCCTCTCTCGCTCTCCCTTCAAGTTTGTGCTACCCACATCAGTACATCCTTGCAAGCGCGCTGTCTTGGAGCCATACTTGATTCTGGACTCACCTTTGAGCCTCACATCCAGCATGTTGCCAAATCCTGTAGATTCCATCTTAAAAACATAGCCTGCATCCGCCCCTTTCTTGCACCAGATACTACCAAGGAGCTTGTCCATGCTCTAGTAATTTCCCGCATGGATTATTGTAACCCTCTCCTGACTGGTTTTCCCAAAAGCCGTACTGCACCGCTACAGTCCGTAATAAACGCTGCTGCCAGACTGATTTTCCTCTCTAGTCGTTTCTCTCACACCTCACCCCTCTGTCAGTCCCTACATTGGCTTCCTGTATGCTACAGGATTCAATTCAAGGTACTAATTCACACCTATAGAGCACTTAACAACTCTAGCCCCTCTTATATCTCCTCACAGATCCATAGGTATGTCCCTTCTCGGTCTCTCCGCTCTGCCCGTGACCACCTCCTGTCCGTTGTCCGCACCCGTACGGCCAACTCACGCTTGCAGGACTTCTCGCGGGCGGCTCCCTTCCTATGGAATAGCCTGCCTACCTCCATCAGACTCTCCCCTAGTCTTGCATCTTTTAAGAAGTGCCTTAAAACCCATCTCTTTAGGAAAGCTTATGGCCTCCCAGAGTAACCTCTACCTCACATACCTGTCTCTTGCTCTTTCCTAAAGGGCAACCCACCTTATTTGACTGCAAATTCCTGTCCTATTGTGTTTTACACCCCACCTCCTATAGAATGTAAGCTCGATTGAGCAGGGTCCTCTTCAACCTATTGTTCCCGTAAGTTCTTTGTAATTGTCCTATTTATAGTTAAATCCCCCTCTCATAATATTGTAAAGCGCTACAGATTCTGTTGGCGCTATATAAATGATAATAAGAATAATAATAATAATAATAATGATGAAATATGAACTTTAAAACAAGGTGCACCCTAGGGATGCACAAGCATAGTCTGGGTTCAGCTCACAAAATGCAATAATACCTTAAATGGGAAATTATCAGGAAATCATTCACTCACAGAGAATGAATGAGGTGGTCTCCTTACGTTTAATGAGAAACATATATATTACACATTACAGATCCCACAGAATTATCTGATCTTTCCCCATATTTCAAAAGAGACTTTTTTTTTGTGTGTTGGATTCCTCACAATGAGTCAGTGCTCTTTTCCTGGCATCTGATATTCCAACTGTCATCCAAATGTTAGTTTAACATGGTTTACAGGACAGATCATCCCTAATATCTTCTATGTGTCCTATTTATTCAATCTAAAAATATCAGACTTTGCAAGTTGTTCATACCACTGTTCCCTAATACTTTGAAGTAGTCCATAGTTATTCATACATGAGAAAGATCAGCATATACAATTATTTAATGTTTCCTGCCGATGTGTATGCATTCGCATCAGATAAAAACTACTGCGAGTATTTATTTATTTTAATTTAGAGTCTGCGATATACGCCTTTCCTAACCATATATACAGCACAAAATGCATGTAGATGCAAATTACAGTTAGAGAGCTACAGACAGTAACCTCGAAGAATAACAAAGATGATTCAACTTTACCAGAAGATCCATGAGTGCTCTCTTACAGATGCAGTATACTGTTGGCAAGAGAAGGCACATGGACAAGCAAGTAACAAAAATGAGAGGCAAAGACGACAGCTCTCAAGTGTCACTTTGTAGAAGGGACAGTCCCTATTTTAGGCTCAAATCTCACTATCCTTCAATTCTATACTAATGTTCCTCTTTTCTAGCAGGGGCGGATCCAGAACCCAATCTCAGGAAGGGCACATGGTTATTTATAGAAACAATCCAGGCACAATAACCACTACAGCTCACTGTAGTGTTTAGGGTGCAAGGAGTGCCATGGCACTCTCCCAGAGTAAGTGATTAAACCGTTTAAAAACAGTTTCACAACTTACCTGGGGAATGCCAGGGTAGGGGATAGGGCCGGTAGCAGGGGACAGTAGTGTGTGTGTGTGTGTGTGTGTGTGTTGAGTGGTGTAGTATGTGAAGGATACAGTGTGTGTGTCTATGAGTGATGTAGTGTGTGAGAGATGCAGTGTATGTGTGTTTGAGGGGCCAGTGTGTGTGAGGGGTGCAGTGTGTGTATGTTTGGGGCAGTGTGTGTGTTAAGGGGGAAAGTGTGTGAGGGGTGCAGTGTGTGTGTGTTTGGGGCAGTGTGTGTGTGTGTGTGGTGGGAAGGGTGCAGTGAGTGTATGGGGAGGGCAGTGCATGTGTGATGCAGTGTGAGGGTGAGGGGTGCAGTGTGTGTGTGTGTGTGTGTTTGAGGGGTCAGTGTGTGTGTGTTTGAGGGATCAGTGTGTGTATGTGTGGTACAGTGTGTGTGGTGAGAGGGGTGCAGTGTATGTGTTTGAGGGGTGCAGTGTGTGTGTGTGTGTGAAAGATGCAGTGTGTGTGTTTGAGGGGTCAGTTTGTATAGGTGTGAGAGATGCAGTGTGTTTGTGTTTGAATTCCTAGCAATTTTTTCTTTTGTGAATAACCATGTCATACTTGTAATTGTTGTAACAACTCCGCATTTAGTATGTAGTCTTAACAGCAATTGTATACAGTTCCCAAACATCTGGGTTGCCGAGGTTACCCATTATCAGCTTATGCCGCTATTTCATCTCCTTGCATTTAGCATAACAACAAAAGGTATCCATTGAAAATATCAGATGAAGCTTCAGTAAAGATTTGTTTTTAACTGCATCAGTGCAAGACTGGTAGAAAAAAGAAGAACTGAAGAAAACCTGGAAATCTGGCACGTACCTGCCTCTTGCAACATTAGCTAAAATTATTTTATCTCAATAATCATGTCAAAGAGTTCTTTTAAACCACATGCCAGAACTGAGTGAAAAAGGCCACAACTCTTTCAGTGCAATATTGGGGGACAATCGGGGCCTTCTGTAATACAGGGCAAACAGGGCAACTGCACCTGGCCCAATTACTCCTGGGGGCCCCAAAGCAGCTGCCCCATGGGCCCCACTTCCCGCATTTTCTTTTCTATTCCAATGGGACCGCCGATACAGCCAGGAGCCCGCATACTAAAGAGGCCACCGGGTGGCCCATGCACAGAACCTCACGTGAGGGAGTAACAGGGAGTGAGGATGGGGAAGGAGAGCTAGACCCTAACTCCAAACACCCTAAGGCACTACACTGGACCCCAGGGAAGCCACCCTCCAGCAAAAGGTAGGAAACTGGAGGGTGGATTAAAATGTAAATTTGTGTCAGTATGTCTATGTAAGAGTCTGTGTGTGTGTGTGTGTGTGTGTGTTTGTTAGTATGTCTGTCGGTGTATGTGTCAGTATGTCTGCGCCTTTGTGTGTCAGTATGTCTGTCAGTGTGCGTGTCTGTTAGTATGTCTGTCAGGGCGTGTGTCAATATGTCAGTGTCAATATGTATATCTGGGTATTTGCATGTGTTTCACTGTGTGTATCTGTGTGTGTGTATGTATGGGTATCACAGTGTGTGTGTGGCAGTGTATGGCTATATGTGCATACATCTCAACATTGAACCGCCAACACTACACACAAATGCACCTCTGCATTCAAACTTCAACATTACATATAAACACACTCCTACATTGAAACGTCATCACTACATACAAACACATTTCTGTGTTTTACACCAAAATTAAATATCAATATACCCCTGGATTCAAAAATTCAACATTAAACAGAAATGCATGCTTACATTCAAACGCCAACACCACATACAAACACACCCCTACACTCACACAAATATACTCCATACAAAAACATGCTTATATTCAAACACACAAACACTGTTCAGTGCTAAACACAACCCAGCATGCATGGAAAAATGGTAGATCCCCAACTGCAAAAGCATTGTTGGAGTTACACGACTGATAGAGATCTACCATTTTGGCAAATCTTGCGATAGAGGGGTCCAAACAAATTCTTGCACCAGGGGCCTTTTGACTTTAGTTCTTCCACTGCATTGCGTTAGATGGCGTCATTGCATGCTAGGAAGTGGGAGGCGGCCTGGTCCAGGGGGCCCAAGAAAATGGTTGCTCAGGGTCTGATTAATATTAAAGACGGCCCCGGGGACATTTAAATATGAACTGTTACTTTCAGAGAAGGGACAGTACCTCGTTTCTTCACCCTTGCATACAATGTAATATTGCAGCACAGAGGTAAGTACAAAGTTGCATTACTGTGATATAAGATTGCTGCCCCCAGGCAATTGCCTTCATGCTCGCATCTAACAGAGAAATAGCATATGTGCGCATCTGCGTTTGAAATTCTCTCACACAGCAATGTACAGATGCATAGGCTGTGTTTACAGAACTGCTGTTGTTAACTAATTTACATGCTGCTCCTGGCCTTGGTTAAATATATAACTTAAAATAAAAAGTAAAAATACTAAACTTCCAATTCAACCAATAGGTAATTTTTTTTAGCTTTTCTGTTGCTTTAAAAGTGGGGAGTGACAATTCCTCTTTAATAATTTAGTCACAGACTTGGTTAGAGATCCTCGCGAGCCCCTGTTTAAAAGACTGTAGAACCAGACAAAATCTTTGCAGTGGGACGGAAACAGGGAGGGCTTTCCAGGCATGTCTTCCCGGCTGACGGAGTTAACGCAGGCAGAACAAAAACTGGGGAAAATCTGTAAAAGAAGCACTTAGAAATAGATTTTATTTTTCTCTAGATTACTTTCTATCTGTTTAGATAACATGGCTAAAAAGATGCAATAAATAATTTCATTTCCGTCCTATTTAGAAAAGGTCACAATAAGACCACAGTGCACAAAGTCTAACAAACAGATTATTAATGTGAATGGTTGACTTCTGAGTGACCTACCCAAGGATCAGTTTGTTCTTTTCGATTTGCCATGTAGCCAAAACAGTTATGCCCACAGCAAAGTATCTAGGGACATTCTTCAACTATTTGAGATACAAGTCACTCCCTCTGTCATTTTAAAAGCTATGCAATATCTATGCATCATAGGGCTACTTAACAATACTCAAGCCATTAAAGCAGCACTGTCGCTATGCAGGTTTACATAAAGGCTTTTTTACATTTCTGTTTTTTTCTTGTATGTATTTATTTATTGATTCATTTATTTTTGAGATTCTCATTGTTTTTTTTGTTTTAAAGAAGAAAAAGTAGAGATTATTTCTTCTTAAGTAGAGTGGGCGGAACTTAAGCAAAGTACTACTTCGGTAGCCAAGGTAATTCATCAACAAGTCATCCGTTAAAAGAATCCCACAGAAGGACAAAAAGCAGACATCATGGGAAATGGAGAACAAAATTGCTGCTCTAATTTATTGAGATCCAACACATGGAAGAAAAGATAATAATTATAAATAAAGGCAGGGGCGATGTATAATCATTAAGACCTTCTCACCGCCACTCTTGTATACACAATTTCCAGGTTATGCACCCATATCCCTGAAACGTGTATGCTCAATTTTAACTACTGCAAATGAAATTCCTTTGCAGACCAGACATCAGTGCTACCATTGTAGCGGTGGCTCTGATGAGCACCCCCATAGTTGTACAGGCTGGTGGGGAGATCACAAGGGCGGGGAGAGATCACTGCAGATGCTCACTCCAAGTCTGAGACCAGAAGGGAACAATCAAGAGGGGTTGAAGATCACTGCATTTGTTCCCTCCTAGTAAGAGACTGGAAGGTGGCATTCAGAGAGGTCTGCACCCAGCTTGAGGTGCAGACACTTGCCATACAGCGTACCACACTGAGAGAAAAACAGGGTTTTAAAACTAGAACCATGGTTTTAAAAGTAGAACCCTCTCACAGCATTAAAGCTAAGCATGAAGAAGCACAGCTAACTAAGAAAGAAAATTAAGCTGCAGTGAGACTGTCCTACACACCGTTTACCCCCCAAGTAACCCTGCCACACAATCACTCCGCAGAATCAACATATCATGCTCACCCCCCCCCCCCCCCCACACACAGTCACCCTGTCACACAACCTCCCCCATACACCCTGTCACACTCACCCCACAAACGGTCATCCTGTCACGCTCATTCTTTCACACTCACACTGTCACAGTAACCCTGCTACAGTCATATGGTCACAAACACCTTCATACAACGAAGGCGTCATTATCTATCCCAGAACAAGAGTTACGGTGGCTAATATGAATTCTGTGCATATTGAACATCTGCCATCCGCATGCAAAGCATGATGACGACAAGCATCCAATGGCAGCAGTGTCATTTTTGAAAATACTGTCTTTCTGCTTCTGGGTACCAATTACCATGCCCACCCCCCTACCCCCTCAGCCCGCCCTTCCTAACATATCTCCCCCTCCACCGAGGAGGAGTGACATGAGTGGAGGGCTATAGTTACAGACATATATCTTTTGGCACAATTTCTACTCTTACAGTTAATTTACGTGAACAGTTTCTTCTTTCTTTAAATAAGTAATATAGTCAGACAATATTAAAATCAAATACTTCTATACTTAAAATTAGCTTTTTTTTTTACTTCGAACTATTTGTTTCTTATTGGGACAATCAAATAGCTCCCTGTTGAACATGAGGCAGATATTAACCCCTTAAGGACACATGACGGATATATTCCGTCATGATTCTTTTTTATTCCAGAAGTTGTGTCCTTAAGGGGTTAAATTATTTCTTTTTTAAAGTGCATCAAATTATAAATTCAAAATCACACTGATTCATAATACAGTATTTTCTATATATACATCATGCCTTTCTTAACTTGATAGCAGGGTTTTTTATCCAGAAGGAGACAAATCTCTGGAGTCTAAGGGGTCTGGTTGGGTGTCTAATGTTCTAAAAACACATTAGTTGTATAACCAGTTGTGCTTTTTGTGTGAAACATGGCGTTTGCTGTGCATGCGCCTTGCTTCCCTGAGAAGCATTGGATTGGACAAAAATCATCAGGATTGCTCTGGATTACAGGTAAATTTTATAGCGATATTTAATTGTCATGACTTTTGTCAACCGAGGGTGTCCCAGGCGCCCATATAAAAGTGCACATCTAATTTAAAAATTCTTTATTTTTAATTAGAGTATTCCTTTAAGGTGTTAGAGCAATATTCTTAAGTAGTCACCTTTATTCCGCTCACAATAAATTCTTGAGTTTCGCCAGAAGAGTCATTTTTTTTTTTTTTTTTTATGAATTATCTGATTACTGGCATGCTGCCAGCGGTGCAGTAAAAGCGAACACAAATATTTCCCCATTAGATGTGGAAAAGCAGAAATATATTTGTACATCATCTGTAAAATAACACACAAACGTCTAACTGTCTATCTTTTCTACATCCCTGATTCCTAGTTACGCTGGCTGTCTATGACCCATGGGCGATAGGGATGAATGTGACCCCACTATGTAGAGATGGGTGAAATTCCCTACCCTAATGGAGAAAGTGGGCAGCTGCTGGCACCTACTATTATTAGGAGACATTTGATTAGGACATTAATTTTTAGATATATAGTTATGCAGGAAATATTTTGCATAAAGGAGTAAACTTGCTGTTGAAATGAGAAAATACTTGCTAGCCAATGCAATTGTCTTTGTTCTTTCTCCACTTAGCCGTAATGTCATGCATTAGACCACAGGTAGCTACTGGGTATACAATTACAGATAACTGGTACCCAGAAGCAAAACTCTTATGTAACACACTGCACTGCATGATCAGTGAATGGTTTTTTTACTGTTTAGGAATAAACCTCCTTTTTTTTGTAAGCAGTAATCAGGAAATGTACCGGATGTCTCTTTGTGTTTTGTAAATATTTGTAGTAATGTACAACACAGGAGGTTGGTTTACAAATTTAGAAAAGATTTACACGTACAATTAAACAGGCAGTACAGCCATTTCAATAATCAATAAAGAGAACCTAAGCAGATGCACATGAATCAAATACTGAGCGTTAATAACTTAAATCACTTTTCATTTCTTTCAAGTAGTTTAAAATGCAACTTTTCATTTCATTTTGGCCTCGATTTAATATTATCAGATAAAGCTTTTCAAATTATTTAATATTTCTGGATAAACATTTAAAATTATTTTTTCAATATATATATATATATATATTTAAAAAAAATCAATATATAAAAATATAAAACTATGTTTCAAAATATTAAAACAATTAAAAAGCTTATCCAAAAAATATTAACTCAAGGCCTAAATTTGATAATGAAAAATATGCAAAGTACTAAAAGTGGGCCGATCACCATGGAAACCAGTGGACTCAGCAGATACATTCCATTAGCGAATTCTCCCTTTTTTGCACCGCCTCTTAGAACAGAATGCCTTGATAAATTTCCCCCATAGTTTATTATTATTATTAAATGTGGTATGATTATATAACATATAAATCATCTATTTTTCTAAAACCAACATTTCAGTGCAAAATATATATTTTTTTTCATTTGAGTTATTTTTAATTAAAAAATCTACCCTGCTATATTGGTCCCCTTCGTACCTAGAGGTGGAGAAGATTCATGCGCAGGGACCTGAACGGAGAACGAACAGGAGACCTCAGACTTCCTCGCAGACCACAGCTATATTTTTGTTTCATAACGTTGATCTCTATTGTTTTTTTCCTTTGTTTTACTCACTTACCTGTCTTTTAGTGTACAGCATGTTACACGTTCCGACCTATCGCTGATACTTTTGCTAAGTCAGAACCACCAAGAATTCACCCCTCCATCACCCTCTTAGTTAGGGGTACCAAATCCCTATGGAGCCTGTGATGAGGGAGCACCATAATCGGTGACCTTAAAGTCCACTGTATGATCCGCCTTCTGCTCCTTTTAACTTGCTTTTAGTATGATTTGTTTTTCTTTCACAGGCTCCAGATGTTATTCGAATTTTGAAGCGTGTCACTTCACTCGCAGTTAATCTACCGCACTTAAAAACAGTCAAAGCATTGTACCCATACAGCATTGCGTTTTTGTTAATCTTGTGTAAGTTTATGTATAATCTTTCTTCATTTATTTTTATAATCCTCTACAGCAACAAAAGCAAAAAAATGAGGTACGATTACTTTGACTGCTTAACCCCTTGCGTCACACTATGTCTTACATGTATGTTCCATTAACACTTCAATAAAAAAAGAGATTGACAAAAAATAAAATTAAAATAAAGATCTTGTTTTAATTATAAATATAAATTGCACACAGTTTTGCTGGCAATGAAAATCTGAAGTCCATATTTACCTGTAGATGCAATGAGTGATTGTTTATGAGGTTAAAAGGAAGTCATTCATAACTTTGAAGCTTTTGTAAATAATCTGCGTAGATTGTTAAGATTACGCTTAAAACGTCAGAGTACATCCGCTGAGGTATTCAACAGAGAAATCCAGCACAAATATAGGATATAGCTTGTTACCAATTCTTTGTAAACACTGAAAAGGATATTGCGGAACAGACATAGCCAATTATTTACAGATTAAATAGATAGAGTATTGAACAATTGCATTTAAAAACCAAATGCAATGCTTTCACTCAGAATTTTCCTATTGAGTGAGAATATTCCTATTCAAGCAAAGTTTTCTAGCTTTTTCATGTGAGAATTTGTGACCTCAATTGGCGAGACTGGCTGTTGCGGACCACTAGTAATTGAAATCTAGTAGAATTTAGGTAGGGGTGTAAAAATGACAAATAAAATGAAAGATCCACTTGTCCATCATGGCAATCTACATGACCTGACACACAGTAGCATGTAATTTCGCATTGGGGTATCTGGCTAGCACCCTGGACATTGATGGAGTTATTCACTAAACAGATTTTTGTGAATTAAATCCGAATGCAGAACCATACAAAAAAAAGCTGATTTGGAAAAATTCTCCAATGCATCTATAGTTACAGCCTTTGGCCTCATCTTTCTCATTAAGATTTAATTTGCGACAATCAATAGTTTAGTGAAGTATCCCTCCTTCTGTCCCTCACATAGTGTGTGGTGATAGTGTAATCGTATGTGGTGTGCTCCGGCTGTGTGTAATGTTCGTGGTGTGTGTTGCTTGTTAGCTGTTTGTAATGTGTGTGTGAGATGTTTGCTGGTTGTATGTAATCTGTCTGCGATGTTACGTAGCGATCTGTAGTATAAAAGAGTCTTTGGCCTCTATGGTCCACTGGAGGGGAAAGTATGTGGTGATCCAGTGGAGAAGCATTTGGTTTACAACTTCGGCAGAAGAAGACCATAGTAATCACTCTTTCGCAATCCCAGTGCTCACTAAGTTAGAGTGCATGCTGGAAATCCTGGCCGCTTCACTAAGTACTGCACAGTGAGGGAGCAATTATTGTGGTCTGCACTCACCAGAGGTGCAGATCACACACCTCTCCAGGACCCCAGATGCAGCCCTGCCACTTCCCCGTTACAAGGCTAAAAGCACAAATAAACGGCTTCCTGGCGCCCAGAGGCACATGTCCCGGGAATTAGGCAATAGGAATTACCTACCCCTGGGAAGTCTGATAAATATGCAGCAGGTCAGAATTTAGGTCAGGGTCTGCAAGAACCTTATGGCTCCAAAGATGGTGTTGGTAGGAACCATGGTTTAACTACTTACACTAGGGGGTACAAGAATGCGTCTGAAATAGTAGAATTCATATAAATCACCTTATTTGTTTTTACTTAACGTTAAATTCAAGGTTTCAGCAAAAAGTTAAATTCTATGGAATTGGTTATAATGGCTGGAGTCCTCTGGTGTTACTCCTCCTTTCAGTGTTAAACTGTTTGTTTCTGTTGGCCATCCATGGCTAGCCCCAACTGGAGGTGTAGCTAAGCCCTAGCTTACTGCCACCCATTGCTATCAGGCTAATGATGCTCTCTTGTTAGCCCCAGCAGGGCATGGGCTGCTGGCCAGGCCAGATTAAGAGCCCAGTGGGCCTGGTGCTGACAGTTATGATGGGCCTAATTACAGAATCTTATTGACCAAAAACACTAAAAAACAGTCATACCTCTCAAGCGTCATGTATCTGATGGAGTTGGTGTTGGAGGAAAACTCAAAGGATGCAGCTATAAGAAAACACATACTCTATGCTAATCTTTCTCTAATTTATGCTTTCATCTTTCAAATAAATCCATACCCCCTAACAGCAGTGTCCAGTGAAGCAGGAAGTCAATGGGCATGGTAAAAGGGTGGGCCACTGACGCGAATCACGTGACCAGAACTGCCAAAAAGGGGCGAACATACCCAAAAAGAGGGCATGTCTGTATCACAGTGTCAGTGTCCCCATGTTGCCCAGTGTCCCCATGTCTCAGTGTGTCCCATGTCAATAGGATACTAGGGGACATTGAGAGACATGGGGACACAGTGAGACATGGGGACACTGAGAGACCCGGGGACCCTGAGACTCTTGGGGACACTGGGAGACTTAGGGGCACTGAGACACTTGGGGACACTGGGAGAAATGGGGGCACTTGTGGATACAGACATGGGGACACTGGGAGACATGGAGACACTGGGAGACATGGGGACACTGGGAGAAATAGGATCAGAGACATGGGGACACAGAGACATGGGTACACAGACACTGGGAGACATGGGGACACAGACATTTGTGGACACAGGGTGAAATGGGGTCACAGACACTAGGGACACTGAGAGACATGGGAACACAGACACTGGGAGACTAGGGGACACTGGGAGACATGGGGACACTGAGACACTAGGGTCACTGGCATGGGGACACAGACACTTGGGGACACTGGGAGGCATAGGGGACTTGTGGACATAGACATGGGGACACTGAAAGACATGGGGACACAGACATTTGGGGACATTGGTAAACATGGAAACACTGAGACACTAGGGACACTGGCTGGGAGACATGGGGACACAGACATTTGGGGACACTGGGAGACATGGGGACACTGGTAGAAATGGGGACACTGGAAGACAAGGGAACAGAGACATTGGGACACTAGGAGACACTGGGAGACTAGAGGACACTGAGACACTAGGGGCACTGGCTGGGAGACATGGGGACACTGGGAGACATGGAGACACTGTGTCCCTAGTGTATCCGTGCCCCAATGTGTCTCCCTATGTCTCACAGCGTCCCCATGTGTCTCAGTGTCCCCAAGTGTCTCAGTGTCCCTATGTTTCCCAGTGTCCCCAAGTGTCTCAGTGTCCTCACGTCTCTGTGTCCCCTAGTGTCTCAGTGACCCCATGTCTCCCTGCTGCCTTTCCCTCCATCCTTCACTTACCTGAGCTGTAGTCTGTCTCTGCAGGCTGGGAGCTGCTGTCTGGACTCTCTGTGCTGTGTAGCTGCTCCCCCGTAGATCAGTGAGTAGAGCTGTAACTTCCTATCCCTGCCTCTCTCCATACACAGTGACCCCTACTGCCCTTTACTGGTATTGCAGAGTAATATCCGTTTATACTGAGAAAAATATTTGCATTTGTATTGCCGGTATTACTGCAAAACCATCACGGCCAGGCAGCCTTAAATACTGGCTGTGCTTTAAAATACCACTCAGGTGGAAAACCTAAGAGTAGTGTGAAAAAAAAAATGTAAAAAAAAAATGTAAAAAAACAACTTTTTTTTTTTTAAATGGGCCTATTCCATGGGCCTGGGCCTGGAGCTGCAGCTCCATCAGCCCCTATGTTAATCCGGCCCTGGCTGCTGGGAACTATTGTCTAGCATCATAGGTGTGCACAAACGGTGTGCCAAGTATGCCCAGAGCCACATTGTCTATCTTGTCCCCTTGATACTGTCTCTGTTTTGTAGTGTATTTCAATGTTATTCAAGAAACTTTCATGACTACTCCCAGCTATATAAACCTGTTTATCACTAGAGTAAAACTGCATTTTGTACTTAATCTTTTACATTAGTATTTCTAAGTAAAGCTCAAATGGCAGTTTTCTGTTGGTACACACACTAATGTAGTGTGCTGCGGATCAGCCTGTGATACAAGGCATATTTAATTCTTTGGACTTTGGGGGAACCTAACATCTTCCCAAGACTGTGATTGTACTCTTTCGCAAAAATAATTTTCTTCCCATGATGCCTTGCATCAGTATCATTAATCACAATACTAAATTTGCACAATCAATATATATATATATATATATATATATATATATATATATATATATATATATACACACACACACAAGTTTTAAGAAAAGGACACTTTTCTTTTAAAATAAAGGCATGTTACTGATATATGATTACTGTAATTATACCAATAAATAATTGCGTATATAACTACATTCTTATTAGCTATTATGAAGTTACTTCTGAATTATTCAGTTACTTTTTAACGGAACGCACAGCGTTGCATCAAGAAAATATTGCAATAATCTGAAAGAGTTTTAAAAAAACAGAGAAGTTGAAAATGAATTCACCCCTATAACATCTCTTACAGTGCCACCTAGTGGATATTGTATGTGAAGCAAATGACAAGACTGCAATAATAAAGATTTTAACAGGTGTGATTTTCTAACGATAAAAAAAAAAAAAAAAACTTACATTTTATGCAAATATAGATAATGACAATGATAAATATGTATGGCTTGTTTTATGAATTGAAAAGAAGCCCATGGCATGAGGGACACCACTCAATCAGTGATTACTGATAACTGTTAACAGAATCACACAGACACTAAGCATTTAATATCATGTTTACATTATTATATGATGTAATAAATAGAGTATAGCATTTTAACACTGTCATGCATGGCAGTCAAAGAATGAATCTTTAAGAATATAAGTCATTAAACTTTAACTTTGAGTGTGGGTTTATTAACCACAAAATAATATTTGTGCATACTAGATAGGAACTGTTCACCAAGGCACCTTATTTACTAGTTAAAGGACCACTCTAGGCACCCAGACCACTTCAGCTTAATGAAGTGGTCTGGGTGCCAGGTCCAGCTAGGGTTAACCCATTTTTTTTATATAAACATAGCAGTTTCAGAGAAACTGCTATGTTTATAAATGGGTTAATCCAGCCCTCAAAGCCTCTAGTGGCTGTCTCATTGACAGCCGCTAGAGGCGCTTGCGTGATTCTCACTGTGAAAATCACAGTGAGAGCACGCAAGCGTCCATAGGAAAGCATTGATATTGCTTTCCTATGAGACCGAGCTCTTGCCGCGCGTGCGCATTCAGCCGAATGGGAGGAGAGGAGGAGGATCGGAGGAGAAGAGCTGGAGAAAGGTAAGTTTTAACCCCTTTCCTCTCCCCAAAGCCCGGCAGGAGGGGGGCCCAGAGGGTGGGGGCACCCTCAGGGCACTATAGTGCCAGGAAAACAAGTATGTTTCCTGGCACGGTCCTTTAAGGTCCAGGAATATGACAATTAGGGGCATATCTTGGCAAGCAGGAACATGGGTTGTCAAACCAGGAGCCTCCCCTGTACACATTGTAAATGGTACATATGTATATTTATATAATGTCGCATTTATGTGTGCATGGCAGACATACGAGAGTCACTAGAAGCACCATGAAAACATATGCTCATTGCATAGGCTATGGTGCAAGGGGTATCCACTTTGTCTTCTTACACACAGCTACTTATAACTCTGCTAATATGCAGCTATACGACTGATATTATAGGAAGATTCTTTGATTCTACTCATTTGCCATTCAAACATGTCTACTTTGAGCTTATGCTGTGGACATGCTGGGCTGATGCACACTGTATGTAGCGTTACTTACACGGTCCTTGTGCTGATTGCGCCCTCTGTTAAGCTCAGGAAACTCTGAAAGGGCCATATTGCAAATTAAGGAATGCTGATCGTGTCCAGAGCACTTTCTTAAAGAGGTAAATGGCGTTCACAAATTGGTCCACGTCAGTCCGCCATCACCGTTCATGTACATTTTGCCTTTGTCACGGGCATGACGCACACCAATCAAAACACACAAAACGGTATTCAATCTTCCCTGGCCCTATTTGCTGTGCCCTTTCGTGAGTTTTGTTCCCAGTACCCTTTAGTGTGTTCCTTGATACATAGTGTTATTTCTGGTGTTGACCTTGGCTTTGTCCTTGACCCTGAGTTTCTCTGGAACCCTTTCCTGTCCTGATTACCTGTTTGATTGATATACCGATTGATTTACCTGACTTTGGCTACTTCTCATTTTTGCTATCTCTCTGTTATTATTGTAGTTGGCCACTTTTCTTCTTTATATTATGTTAAGTCTGGCCACTCTAAGGCCCAGTACTATTTCAGTCTAGTTTATTACTGCTAATCTAGACTCAGTAGAACAGAGGACCAGGTAAGTAATGCTACACTGTACAAGTCCTTACCTATTACTATGGGAGTTTGAGACAGTGTTGTTGTGCTGTGAATGTGATGCCAGTAGGGGTCTTACAACCTTTGTTCAATTCAAGGTATCAGATCTGAACTAATTATCTAATAAGCCCCTTCTTGACAGGTCCATCCTTCCTTTAAACAAGGCCGACGGTGGCAGTCACACGGGCAAATGCCCAATGGATTAGGTTGCTTTGGCCAAATGTAAGCTGTTTTTTTTAAATCTCTCTGATATGCAATACCAAGCTAGCAAGAAAGAATAAGTCATATAGATATATGAATATAAGAAAAGCAAATAAAATCATACTGTTGCTCCTGCAATTGTCTGCAGAAGCTCAACCTTGTTAAAACTTGTAAAACTGCACAAGGAATAGATGGCATTTTGATGTCGGTGTTATCAGAAGAAGTATCAGTGATTCCACCAAAGGGTAATAGTTGTGACCTATGGTTACCACAACAACCTCACAAACACAACATAAAGGTCAACATTTTTAGCTTTGTGGCATGTGATATTTTTTACTTTTAAGAAAAATCTAGGACAGTTAAACATTAAATATATATATATATATATATATATATATATATATATATATATATTCTAGGGGACTGGGATTATTTGTGGGTGTATCCAAAAAGATTTGAGCTCTCACCATGGGCGTCCACAGGAATTTTTCCAGGGGGGTAATGCTGAGGGTGGTGAGTGGGTAATAGTGAGGAGGTGATGCTGAGGGTGGTGAGGGGGTAATAGTGAGGGGGTGATGCTGAGGGTGGTGAGGGGTGTGATAGTGAGGGGAGTGATGCTGAGGGTGGTGTGATAGTGAGGGGAGTGATGCTGAGGGTGGTGTGATAGTGAGGGGGTGATGCTGAGGGAGGGGGGTAATGCTTAGGGGTGTGAGAGGGGGTGATAGTGGGGGGGATGCTGAGGGTCGTGAGTGGGGGTGATAGTGAGGGGGGGTGATGCTGAGGGTGATGATAGTGAGGGGGTAATGCCGAGAGTGGTGAGGGGGGTAATAGTGAGGGGGTGATGCTGAGGGTGGTGAGGGGGGTAATAGTAAGGGGGTGATACTGAGGGTGGTGAGGGGGGTAATAGTAAGGGGGTGATAGTGAGGGGGTGATGCTGAGTGTGTGAGGGGGTAATAGTGAGGGGGTAATGCTGAAGGTGGTCAGGGGGGTAATAGTGAGGGGGTGATGCTGAGGGTGGTGAGGGGGTAATGCTGAGGGTGGTGAGGGGGTAATAGTGAGGGGCTAATGCTGAGGGGTAGTGATAGTGAGGGGGGTAATGCTGAGGGTGGTGAGGGGGGTAATAGTGAGGAGGGTAATGCTGAGGGTGGTGAGGGGGTAATGCTGAGGTTGGTGAGGGGGGTAATAGTGAGGGGGTAATGCTGAGGGGGGTAATAGTGAGGGGGTAATGCTGAGGGTGGCGAGGGGGTGATAGTGAAGGGGGGTGGTGGTGAGTGGGGGTGATAGTGAGGGGGTTATGCTGAGGGTGGTGAGGGGGGTAATAGTGAGGGTGGTGATGCTGAGTGAGGGGGGTGATAGTGAAGGGGGGTGATGCTGAGGGTGGTGACAGTGAAGGGGGGAAGGTGGTGAGGGGGTAATTCTGAGGGGGGTGATAGTGAAGGGGTGGTGTTGGTGAGGGTGGTGATAGTGAGGGGGGTAATGCTGAGTGAGGGGGTAATGCTGAGGGTGGTGAGGGGGGGTGATAGTGAGGGGGTAATGCTGAGGGTGGTGATGGTGAGAGGGGTGATGCTGAGTGAGGGGGTAATGCTGAGGGTGGTGAGCGGTGGTGATGGTGAGTGGGGTAATAGTGCCCCCTATCCCTCACTTACCTGCTCTGTAGGCTGCCTCTGTGCTGCTCCCCTGCGGTTTCAGTGATGAGGGAGAGGCAGGCATAAGCTGTAGCTTCCTGCCTTTCAACATTTACAGCACCATCTACTGGTGTGTATTCTCACACAAACCAAAAATAGCAGCACAAGCTGAAAAATCCAGGGGCCCATGGCTCTCACTACTATTTAGTAGATGTCTGTGACTGAGTGGTGTATCAGTCCCTTACTGCCCGATGTTCAGAACCCATTTGCATCGGTAATAGAAGCATGCTAGGGGCATCCACTTTCATCCCTACATTTTGTTCTTATCATCGAAACATTGACAGAGTCTTTTAAAAAAGACCCTAATAAAAAAAGAGACCCTAAGATTAGGGTCATCACAAGATTAGTCTGTTTGCAGACAATATTCAAAGGACTAGATCTAATTATATTGTGCAAAATCCTGTTTTTTAGGCTACAAGCTTCATAAAACTAAATGTAAGGCTCTCAATATTTCTGTTATATCAAATATTCTTTTTGATATCACATGGAGATTTTCATTTAGACGGAACCTACAGTCTCTCAAGTATTTAGGTATTTAATTGACCAATAATAGGAATGATCTTTATAAACTCAGTTGCCCTTCCATGATCAAGAGGTTTATGAATAGGCCAAAGACTTTGAAAATTTAAAGTGAATTAAAAATGAAATTAAAATCTTAGGTCAAAACATCTAAACTAGAAAAATTCTCTCTAAGTCAGTTATGCATTCAGTACGGTTACTTTGGCCTTGAATTCGAAATTCACTCTGAATTCACTTTGATTTTCTCACTTTAGTAAATAACCCTGTATATGGCCTACCACATTTAATTGTAATGCAGGGTAATTGCCGTTAATATGTCTATCATGCTGAAGATTCTATGTTTATTCAGAATGACCCCTTTTGCTACATGGTCTTTAAGTTCATTTGGGATTAGAAGAAGCTCAATCTATCTTATGTATGGACCAAAATTACTGGGGATTTGTTGGCGCTTAACCAAATTGTTTGCTAGAGCGGTGCATTCGGCATATATTATAACGTGGAACGTGGGCTCATATCAGGCAAGCTGGGTTGATTTCAAAGAAGTAGAATACTTGTGCCAGTCACTCTCATCCCTCCCATGGAAGTCCAGAGGAGAAATAACAAAGACGTTCTGCCAGGTACTGCCGGGTTCACTTATAACCTTTGGGCTAGTAACCATTAGCAAGATACTTGGAAATCTTTTTTTTTCATTCATATTTTATTGCAAACCTTTTTCAGAGAAATATGCAATTGGGGTACAGAAAAAAGAACAGAGGTTGGGGTACATAAATTCCACATATAGCATATAGTTCAAGAGCATTTACAATAACTGTCAAATACGCTTTTATACACGTTGACACTCTTGACATATAACCACGTGTGGTCCTTTTTGTATACTATTGTCACCTGCTGAGAACGGTTTAGGACAATGCTGTCTCTACTGCTGGTTCCCATTGTCATGAGTTATATGCCTGGGATCCATGCTCGGTTACGTTTCTCATACCCGCATGGGCGAATGCCCAGTTGAGGCAGGAGAGGAGGGGGAGAGGGATAGGGTAAAACCGGGAGTAGAACTTCATGCCATCTAGTAATGTGAATCCAAGTCCTGCCTACAGTGTCCTTATAGACGGGGGGCATTAGGAAGAGGTGCTTGCCCGACTATGCCTGCCGTCTACAGCGAATCAGGCACAACACAAAAGGTATCTCTTGATTCCCACACCGCACCTGTACTGCACGCTCCTTCCCGTCTCTGGAATCTGAGGCTGGACCAGGATGTAGCCTATCTTTATACTATGTCTTGGTAACTCAGTAACCTGAAACATTTTCCGTACAACACAATGCAAGCTAACTATATCCAGTTATCTCATGGTTTGGTCCTTACTGAGATTCTTGGTAAAGTGTAGGTCAATGGGTCCAAGCTTTTTGTAAGGATTACGCTACTCGGTGTGTAGTAGCCGACATTATTTTGTATTGGTAATATTGGTTGCTTTTGACGTATAAGTTGTCTTTTAAGGGGCAAGAGGTTGTTTTCCAATTTATGAGTTTTTTGTGTCGCCAAAATGGCTATTGACGCCACCTTTTTGTGTGACTTAGACCAGGTCGTGGGAAAAAGCAAAAGTAGTGCTAGATTAGGAGTAAGGTTGATATCAGGTATTTGGAGTGCTCAGAGCACTTCCAGAGTATCCTGCCATAAATTTTGTATGATTGGACACTCCAGCCAAATATGTCTCATGTTACCCTCTGTGTGGTTGCACCTTTGGGAAAATTTTGTGTGGGCGACTGGGGGTCAGATACCATCAGTAGACTAGCTATTTTTGAGCTTCAATGTGGGAATAGCAGGGTGTTAATCCCTTGAGTGCATTTAGGTATTTAAGCCATTGAGTGCCAGCTGTCACCTGTGACCCGCCTTTTTCCCATTGTTCTCTATATGAGGGGGATATTGTAGGTGTAGTTTCTATCAGGAGTTTATAACAGAGAGACAAGGCTTTAGCTTTGCTCGGATTCTCACAACATCTATCATAGAATATGTGAAAAGATATAGATTGCTGTTGTGAACCTGCAGAGGGGAAATGTACTTTGTCCGCTATAATGCTTTTGAATTGGAGGTAGGGGAAGATAAATTAGTTGGACAATTTGTGTGAGCGTTGCAGTTCCAGAAAAGGTTCGATCTCCCAACCTGCACATAGGTCACCGATATTTGTGACACCATGTTCCCTCCATTTGTGTAGTGATAACCAAGGTGAGATCATTTCTAGAGCTAAGATGGGAGCTTGAAGGAGAAATGTTGTTCTCTCCTGCGTCGTGTAAGCCATAAAGTTGTCCCAAGTATGTATCGCTAGGTTAGTGGTATAATACAGCAAAACTTGGGTCAGTGTGTTTTTGGTGTCCAAAGGATGTCTGGAATCGATGTATGTACTGTTGTCCTATTCTCCATTTCCACCCATTGCAAAGTATTTGGTGGCATGTGTATTTTTATTGCCGCCTCTAAGTGGCATGCTCCATAGTACGCCAGGACTTTGGGAAAACCCAGTCTTCCGTTTTGGTTTGGTTGTTGCAGAAGGGCGATTGGGAGGCGAGGTTTGAGTCTACTCCATACAAACTTAGCAAAAGTGTCTTGTAACTGTTTACAGAAGGACGAAAGGACTATCAGAAGCAGCATGCAAAATTGCATTTTTGGCAATGTGGTCATTTTTGTAGTATTCAAACTTCCTAACCAGGATAAATTGACATTTTTCCATTGTTGGGATGTTGTTTTGCATGTGTGTAAAAGAGGGTTATATTTGAGAGTTACCATTGTGTTCATGTTGGCTGCTTGTTTGACTCCCAAATACATTATAGAGGTGTCTATCCAGTCAAACCGGTATGAAGTCTTTGATGTGGTGTACAGTTGTTTTGGGAGTCCAATTGTCATTGCCTGAGTTTTGTGTCTATTAAGTCGATAATATGAGATATTACCATGTTCCTCCAAAAGGGATAATACATGTGGCAGTAGGGTTGTGCAGTGTTAATAGTATGTCATCGGCAAACATGGAGAGGCAATATGAGGAAGCACCAATAGAAATCCCCCTAATGTGTGGGAGGTCCTGTATTTTGTGTGCTAGTGGCTCCAGGAATAAGATAAAAAGCAAGGGGGATAGGGGACACCCTTCTCTGGTACCATTGGTTAGTAAGAATGGTTTAGAGAGAAACTCAGGGTTTAGAACCTGTGCTGATGGACCATGATATAACGTCATGGTAACCCTGATAAACTCCCGTGGAAACCCAAACCATTGGAGTACAGTTTCCATATACCTCCAATTAAGCCGGTCGAAAGCCTTCTCGGCATCTAGTGCCATAATAAGGCCCCCGACTCTATTTGATGACATATGCATTAGAATATAAAAAAAAAATTCTCGTAATATCTGAGCGTTGTCTATTTTTGACAAAGCCTATCTGATCATTATGTATCAGTTTTGGTATAATGTCAGTTTGTATGTTGGCTATAGGTTTGGCATACAATTTGGTGTCACAATTTAATAATGATATTGGTTTAAAATTGGGGCACATTGTTGGTGGTTTTCCTGGCTTAGGCAGTGTAGAGATGTGGGCTGAGATCTGTTGAGGATCCATAAGTTTGCAATTATCTGCCACCTGGATTTGAGCAATCCTAGTGGAGGCAGACCGTGCTTTGCGTTATGATGCTAATACCTTTCCCGCCTTATTACCTGACTTGCTGACCCAAGTGGACCCTTCAGTGGTTACAGCAGGAAGAGGTGAAGGCTCTGGAGTGGCCATCCCAGTCTCCTGACCTTAATATCATCGAGCCACTCTGGGGAGATCTCAAACATGCAGTTCATGCAAGACAACCAAAGACTTTGCATGACCTGGAGGCATTTTGCCAAGAAATGGGCAGCTATACCACCTGCAAGAATAAGGGCCTCATAGACAACTATTACAAAAGATTGCACGCTGTCATTGATGCTAAAGGGGGCAATACACAGTATTAAGAACTAAGGGTATGCAGACTTTTGAACAGGGGTAATTTCATTTTTTCTTTGTTGCCACGTTTTGTTTTATGATTGTGCCATTCTGTTATAACCTACAGTTGAATATGAATCCCATAAGAAATAAAATAAATGCGTTTTGCCTGCTCACTCATGTTTCAAACCTATGAGCACAACTGTATATTCTCCTTTAAGTGGCTCACCAAAACATCTTCTATATCACCCAATATTATTAATAGGAAATCAGATGTTCTTTATAGAAAAAAAAAATATATTTATTCTACTCACAATGCAAACAGCAGTACATACGTAAAAACGTTTGGTAGATGGTTAACAGATGGTACATCCTGTTGATGGTACAGACAGAAGAAAGCGCAGGTCCCTTCTCCAAAGTTCTATATAGTTCCAATGAGATAATAAAATCAGAACTTTTAGCTGAAATTCTGGCAATGTAAGGACCCTAAGAAGACTCTAAATCTTCTTGGTATACAAACACATTCCAGACTTCCCATGGTACAAAATATGAATACGAACATAGAATATGAAATATTCTATAACGTGTATCTGAATACTGTCAAGATCAGTCATAGCTACCCTCGTGCATCTGGGGTTGCAGGGTTGCAGCGAAAGAGGGGCTGTTTTGATACCTGGTGGCATCCTACAATGACAGCCTGTTTGGGGATGCTCTTTGCTATTCTACCTCCTTTTACCCAGAAGACATCCAACCAGATCCTTTCCCAACTTGGTTGAACGATAAATGTTATGCTTCCTAGATGTATGTTAATTAATAGAAATTGTGTGGCTGCCCATACGAGCATAGCCTAGTGCATTCTGAGCATCTGACATTAGATTCATCAGTGAAATAAAACACTCATTGATTCTGCCACTAATTTTAGTAGAATCTTCCTCGTGGTTTAGAATGATACTCAGCATTTCAGTTTCTGATCTGTACCAGTCACAAACTGAAAAGCTGGTGTAACTCTAACTCATGTTTGCATCTTTGTACAGGAAATAGATGTATCAAAAACACTGGACTATGGAGATGACGTTTAGAAGATTTTCTGTAAACGCAGGCCAAAATTTATAGTTATAACTGGCACTTCAGCTTATAATTAGTACAGTTCTCAAACTGGAATGTTGCTTATAATATTTGACGTGGGGAGATGTACTGCGAGGGGAGTTATGTGACTAACAGCTGGAATACGTGATTCTATGATATTCATGTACTTCAAACTGATTGGTCATCTCTGAATAAGTTACAGAAGAGCAGTTAGCTAAGTTAAACAATATATATTTAGAAAATTGCACTCTTTTTTATGCTTATGCATTAAATACATTAAAGAGAAAAGAAATCTACTTTAACCTGGTGTACCCCTCCATAAATATTGTCACATTAGCACAAACTAGCTTGAATAAAACCATTTATTCTTTGACCAATGTTCAATGTTAGCTGGGGCCTTCTGACATAGCGCTGTCCATCCAACGCGTTTCATTCTTAGACTTCTTCAGGGACACTTCATAAACCAGTCCGAGCTTAAATCCTCCTTTGATCATCCACCGGCTGGAAATGGGTTGATATTTATTATTTTTTACTCCAGCAATGGAAAGGCAGGAAGGATTGTCAAGGGATGATTTAAACAAGATCTGAAGGGGGGCGGTTTATGTTGGTTTATTTTAAAGCAAGTTCAATTTGCAATTTTTATTGAGCGCACCTGAAAATGTGTAAGGGTAAAATGCATTAGACGGACAGGTAGGCATTTTGAATTTTTTTATTCGACCGTTGAAGATACAGTTTTATACTTATTTAAATGTTAGTCAATATATTATTGTCATAATTTATGAAGTAAAGAAGGGAAGCGGTCAAGGATAGGTGTTGAGATATGACGGCTATTTGAGAATTTAAGGGATTTATTTTTTTCTTCTCTAAACTAAATTTAAGCATTGAATATCTATGAAGGTGTTTACATGAGACTGAAGGTCTAGTGACTAGGGATACCCTTACCACAGACCTCTGGTAACCCTAGAGAGGTTGATTTAATTAGGTATATCCCTATTATTTATCCCTCTGTATATACCCTTCTTTTTATGTATTTTTTCCTGTGTGATTTGTTCTCACCATTTAGCATATCTCTCACTATTCCTTTTATGTTTTAGTTTTTGCTTCTGGAAGATCACACTAGGCTCTGTCGTAACCAGTGCTGTATATACTTCCATGAGGGCTTAAACACATAAAGGGGGAGATTACTATCTCTTCAATTAGTTCTCGTACTGCCAATCCATGCCCGTTTGGAACTAGTGTGGTATGCTTTATTATTAACTATCTATTATTGAGCATCTCACTCAGGGCTGTCTCCCCCCATATCAGACTACACTGTTTATTTGTCCTAGTACATTTTAGAGTTGCTAATACAGTTCTTTTGTTATTTATTATTTTCTCCTTTAAGATCTTATTGGAGTGGATTGGAAATTTAACCTTGTGGTCACTTTCTATTCAAGTGACACCTTTGATTCTCTACTATTTACTAGATTTACAAAGTGTTGCTTCTTTCTTTCCATATATTGGGAAGTATGGGATAGGGTTGGAAGGGTGGGAATGAGGGGAGGCGTTACCAGTGATATGACTTGCATCACTGGCAACATCTGTAATAGATAAACCTGCCTACTGAAGGGGCCTGTTTGGCCAGCCCTAAATCTACAGGATATTGCAAAGAATGGCGAAGCGCTCTCTGCATGGCCCTTTCCCCGTGCACACAGCAAACGTGTCAAATGATGTGCTTACACTGTGCTGCCTGTGGACAGTTCCCTGGTGCCCCCGGACGTGAGCTCCTAGGAAATTAAATTGGAAAGATGGGACAGGACCTTGAAATTGGCTATGTTAGGGGGGCCTGCATGCTGATGCCTGGAGCCATTGTGAAATTATCCACCTTGACAGAGAAGTAGGATTATATTTGAAGGTTCATATTGGCTAGTAACATATGAATGGCCAGTTCACCTAACGTTTGCGCTAGCCTGCTGCGGTCGCCCACCGTGATATTTCCTGGTGGGCTCCCCTTGTCCTGGGTCACAGCGCTGGGCGAACAGCTCTAGAGCCCCCCCTCTGCGCGGGCCGATTCCCCCACCGAAATTGTGGGCGCCAAGAGGACCCCTGTCACACTTTTGGGTGCCCCCAAAGTTGTCCTTCAGTATGGCAGAGCAGGCAGCTGCTTACCCTGATGGCAGGTTCCTGCTCTGCCAATGAATGCCAGAGGAGAGGAGCCAGGTGACGGTAGTGTGTGCGGCGAGAGACTCTCCTCTTGCAGCTCCTCCCTTGTGCGCCCTCTGTGATGCCGGAAGCCGGAATATGACGTAATTCCGGCCCCGGCATACTAAACAGTGTGCTGGAGGAGTGTGGAGCTGCCCCACACTGGACATCAGGGAGGTAGGGAGGCTGGTTGTCTAAGTCTGAGTGTTTGACTGTCAGTGAGTGAGTGTATGCATGTCAGTGAGTGTCTGTGTGCGTGTCTGTCAGTGAGTGAGTGTATGCATGTCAGTGAGTGTCTGTCTGTGTGTGTGTGTCTGTCAGCATCTGTGTGTGTGTGTGTGTGTATGTGTGTCTGTCAGTGAGTGTATGTCTGTCAGTTAGTTTCTGTGTGTTGTTGTCAGTGAATGAGTATATGTCTGTCAGTGAGTGTATGCCTGTCAGTGAGTTTGTGTGTGTCTGTCAGTGAGTGTGTGTGTCTGCCAGTGTGTGTCTGTCAGTGACTGAGTGACATGAGGGGGCGGCAAAATGGATCCTTGCACCGGCACTGTGAATGGCCCAATGGAATTATTTATATCACAGTGTTGTTTTGTTTGTATTTACATTCCTGTCAATTTTTTTTATGTATATTTGATCCTTAAGGGGTTAAACAAAGATACAAAAAAATATAAGAAGATTTACATATCTAATTGAATGATGTACATTCTTTGCAATGTACACAATTCTGAAAAATAATATATCAATATTTAATAAAAATTAAATTTAATGAAAAATTTATTCATATATAGTTCTCCAATTTCTGCTATTAGGGTAGGCAGCATGTTCGATTCTAAAATCTAAAAAGATAATTGTTATATCTAATATCAAGGCAGTTATTATGTTGGAAAAATCTTTCTGCTACTTTTATTGTTGCAGTTTGGCTTTCACAGTCAATGCCAGACATCACGCCTGATCGACTGATGCTAAGATCTTAGTACCCTCCTTGGGATATTTATATCTCATTAGACTAACGAGTGATGCTTGTTTTTTTTTTTTTACAGTGTTTAGATCTGGTAAAACTCGAAACTCACAATAGGAAAATGTTCTAGACAAGTGGCCACATTTTCCTGGAAACCCAACTTAATTGATTGTAATCTAAATAAAGTTCCATTTAGTATCTGGCTGCTACTTGCGGGCATTCAGCCCAATAGCACTGTTCACTCAAGCTGCAAGTGAGGTCTGTTTGACAGAGGGCTTTGAAGAGTAAAAATCCCACTGGAATGTCCTGACAGTAACAAAAAGCAAATCATCTTTAAAAAGATAAACAAAACCAACGCACCGCTTACTGCACTCATCTGGTACCCCGTTAACGCTGGCCACTCTGTTCTGACCTTCAGAAACTGGTTCATCTATATTTTAACCCCTGACATTCCATATGGTAACAAACACTTTGAAGGCAAGCAAAGTTTTAATTTCTTTGCAAATTTGCATGGACACAAAATAAATTCACAAAATTAAAATATGCGTGGTATTTCAGCTCTGGACCACCATTACGGTGTCATCACTTACACAACAGGTTCTCATATTAGTGGCACAAATTATCTAAAGCTTCTTTGAGGCCTTCTGCATGTGAGCTGCCTTCATGGCAAGCTATTAGGGTATTGTTCATTCTAAAAATCTGGTATGGCTTTACTGAGTTTTACCCAAGGTCTCCCTAAGTCTTAATTGTAATCCAGACATCACCCTCGTACTTACTCAAGAAAGGTCAAAATAATTTTCTAATATTGCTGTAAGGGAAGTTGTGTTGCTCAAACAATGTAGAGTTTATATTACCCATGAGGTCATCCACTACAATACCTTTATATGTATATAGAGACGCACCTGCAACAGCCCATAGTATCAGTATTAAAAGGAAAAAATATACATTTGACAACACTGGATATACATTGTCCTAAAACTCACACAGAAAGAACCCAAACTGATGCTCTTGGCTCCCATAGGAAATGACGGCTTTATTACATAACTCCACTGATGTATTTCTCAGACCCCATGGCTCGATAAATAGCAACCATATCAACCCCAACATTGCTTTTTCTGTGACCACTTTGAATACACTGGTTCCCCCTTGTGTTTTCTTATCTCCCTTTTTTATTTTTCCCATTATATTTCAAGGGAAACTATCACTTACACCATTCTACAATTTACACCATTCAATAATACATTGATATTTATCTATAACTTGTGATGAGATTTTCCCCATGTGATTGATATATATATATATATATATATATATATATATATGCACTGAACAAAATTATAAAAGCAACACTTTTGTTTTTGCCCCCATTTTTTCATGAGCTGAACTCAAAGATCTAAGACTTTTTTTATGTACACAAAAGGCCTATTTCTCTCAAATATTGTTCACAAATCTGTCTAAATCTGTGTTAGTGAGCACGTCTCCTTTGTTGAGATAATCCATTCACCTCACAGGAGTGGCATATCAAGATGCTGATTAGACAGCATGATTATTGCACAGTTGTGCATTAGGAATACAATAAAAGGCTACTCTAAAATGTGCAGTTTTACAATATCGGTGGGATCCGGGGGGTCGGAAAACTGGTGTGACTATCATTTGCCTAATGCAGTGCAACATATCTCCTTCGCATAGAGTTGATCAGGATGTTGATTGTGGCCGGTGGAATGTTGGTCCACTCCTCTTCATTGGCTGTGCGAAGTTGCTGGATATTGGTAGGACCTGGAACATGCTGTCGTATCCGCCGATCCAGAGCATCCCAAACATGCTTAATGGGTGACATGTCCGGTCATTATGCTGGCCATGCAGGAACTGGGATGTTTTCAGCTTCCAGGAATTGTGTACAGATCCTTGCAACATGGGGCCGTGCATTATCATGCTACAACATGAGGTGATGGTCGTGGATGAATGGCACAACAAGGGGCCTCAGGATCTCGTCACTCATTCTGTGCATTCAAAATGCCATCAGTAAAATGCACCTATTCATTGTTCATTGTCCATAACATACGGCTGCCCATACCATAACCCCACCGCCACCATGGGCCACTCGATCCACAACATTGACATCAAATCCACATCCACACAACGCCATGCATGCTGTCTGCCATCTGCCCTGTACAGTGAAAACCAGGATTCATCCGTGAAGAGAACACCTCTCCAAAGTGCCAGACGCCATCGAATGAGCATTTGGCCATTCAAGTCGGTTACAACGACGAACTGCAGTCAGGTCAAGACCCCAATGAGGAAGACGAGCATGCAGATGAGCTTCCCTGAGACGGTTTCTGACAGTTTGTGCAGAAATTCTTTGGTTATGCAAACCGATTGTTGCAGCAGCTGTCCGGGTGGCTGGTCTCAGACGATCTTGGAGGTGAAGATGCTGGATGTAGAGGTCCTGGGCTGGTGTGGTTACACGTGGTCTGCAGTTGTGAGGTCGGTTGGATGTACTGCCAAGTTATCTGAAACGTCTTTTGAGACAGCTTATGGTAGAGAAATGAACATTCAATTCACGGGCAACAGTTCTGGTGGACATTCCTGCAGTTAGCATGCCAATTGCACGCTCCCTCAAAACTTGCGACATCTGTGGCATTGTGCTGTGCAGGGCTCGAGTCCTGCAGGAACGCGTGGGAACGGCGTTCCTGCACTTTTCCCACAGCAGGAACGCCGTTCCCATTACTAGTCCTGCAGGACCCAGGGCTGGCACAAGCGGCTGCCAGAGCAGGGGGAGCACAAATCCGAATCCCCTGCCTCTGACTGGGGACTCGTATTTTTAACTCACCTCTCCCCCTGCAGTCAGTGGAGTCGTCCGGCCTCTCCTGATGATGTCAGTAGGCGGGGGCGTGACTTTCTCTGCTCTTCTCACAGGACCGCTGGGGAGCAGAGGAAGCCACGCCCCCTCCTCCTGACATCATCAGGAGAGGCCGGCTTACTCCACTGACTGCAGGCTGCAGGTTCCAGATCCTGTCCCACCCCTCCTGGCCCAAGGTAAGCCTCAGGGAGGGGGGAAGGCACTTTAGTTTGTTTTTTTTTGTCCCTTTCCCCAGTCCCTGTCCCCCTCCTCAGTCCCTGTCCCCCTCCTCAGGCCCTGTCTCCCTCCTCAGGCCCTGTCTCCCTCCTCAGGCCCTGTCTCCCTCCTCAGTCCCTGTCCCCCTCCTCAGTCCCTGTCCCCCTCCTCAGTCCCTGTCTCCCTCCTCAGGCCCTGTCTCCCTCCTCAGGCCCTGTCTCCCTCCTCAGGCCCTGTCCCCCCTCCTCAGTCCCTGTCCCCCCTCCTCAGTCCCTGTCCCCCCTCCTCAGTCCCTGTCCCCCATCCTCAGTCCCTGTCTCCCACCTCAGTCCCTGTCCCCCTATTTAAGGCCCTGTCCCCCCTCCTTAGTCCCTTTCCCCAGTCCCTGTCCCCCTCCTCAAGCCCTATCCCCTTACTCAGTCCCTGTCCCCCTATTTAAGGCCCTGTCCCCCCTCCTCAGTCCCTGTCCCCCCTCCTCAGTCCCTGTCCTCCCTCCTCAGTCCCTGTCTCCCACCTCAGTCCCTGTCCCCCTATTTAAGGCCCTGTCCCCCCTCCCCAGTCCCTGTCTCCCTCCTTAGTCCCTTTCCCCAGTCCCTGTCCCCCTCCTCAAGCCCTATCCCCTTACTCAGTCCCTGTCCCCCTATTTAAGGTCCTGTCCCCCCTCCTCAGTCCCTGTCTCCCTCCTCAGTCCCTGTCCCCCTATTTAAGGCCCTCCCCCCCCTCCTCAGTCCCTGTCCCCCTCCTCCAGCCCCTGCTCCCTTCATCAGCCCCTGCCCCCCTCCTCAGCCTCTGTCCCCCTCCTCAGCCTCTGTCCCCCTCCTCAGCCCCTGTCCCTTTCCTCAGCCCCTGTCCCTTTCCTCAGCCCCTGTCCCTCTCCTCAGCCCATGGCCCCTTCCTCAGCCCATGGCCCCTTCCTCAGCCCATGGCCCCTTCCTCAGCCCATGCCCCCCCTCCCTCCCCCCTCCTCCTAAGCTCCTGTCCCTCTTTCTCAGCCCTGCCACCTTACTCAGCCCATGGCCCCTTCCTCAACCCATGTCCCCCCTCCTCCTAAGCTCCTGTCCCTTTTTCCACAGCACTGTCACCTTACTTAGCCCCTGTCCCCCTCCTCAGCCCCTGTCCCCCTCCTCAGCCCCTATCCACCTTACTCAGCCCCTGTCCACCTTACTCAGCCCCTGTCCACCTTACTCAGCCCCTGTCCACCTTACTCAGCCCCGTGCTCTTACTCAGTCCCTGCATACGAGCATCAGCCCCTGCCCCCCTCCTCAGTCCCTGTCCCCTTCCTCAGCCCCTGCCCCTCTTCCTCAGCCCCTGCCCCTCTTCCTCAGCCCCTGCCCCTCTTCCTCAGCCCCTGCCCCTCTTCCTCAGCCCCTGCCCCTCTTCCTCAGCCCATGTCCCTCTTCCTCAGCCCCTGCCCCTCTTCCTCAGCCCCTGCCCATCTTCCTCAGCCCCTGCCCCTCTTCCTCAGCCCCTGTCCCTCTTCCTCAGCCCCTGTCCCTCTTCCTCAGCCCCTGTCCCCCTTCCTCAGCCCCTGTCCCCCTTCCTCAGCCCCTGTCCCCCTTCCTCAGCCCCTGTCCCCCTTCCTCAGCCCATGCCCACCCTCCTAAGCTCCTGTCCCTCTTCCTCAGCTCCTGTCCCCCTCTTCAGCCCCGTGCCCTTACTCAGCCCCTGCATACAAGCGTATCATTTTTTTGGGGGTGAGGGGGGGCGGGGAGTGGATCTTGGGTGAGTTCCTGCACTTTTTTACCCAGGACTTGACCCCTGGTGCTGTGTGATAAAACTGCACACTTTAGAGTGGTCTTTTATTGTGGCCAGCCTAAGGCACACCTGTGCAATTATCATGCTGTCTAATCAGCATCTTGATATGCCACACCTGTGAGGTGGATGGATTATCTCGACAAAGGAGAAGTGCTCACTAACACAAATTTAGACAGATTTGTGAACAATATTTGAGAGAAATAGGCCTTTTGTGAAAAAAATGGGGGCAAAAACAAAAGTGTTGCGTTTATAATGTTGTTCATTGTGTTTATTTTTAAATAAAACTATTACAATCTCTAAGATTCGAAATCATTGTTTAGTGAATAAGCGAGTGCCCTGGATTCTGTATTTTGTATATTTTGGCCCCAGCAGCACCCTATACTGTATGCATGTTCAGGTGAGTGCAGCCCTCTTGGTTTCTTATATATATATATATATATATATTTATATATATATATATATATACTCATAAATGAAAAAAATCAAAATGCACTCACAGGTCTTCGAATTAGTGGACAAATTGGTGCTTTATTTGGTCATCAAAAAAGTGTACAGAAATCAATCATTGATTTCTGTACACTTTTTTGATGACCAAATAAAGCACCAATTTGTCCACTAATTCGAAGACCTGTGAGTGCATTTTGATTTTTTTCATTTATGAGTATATATATCTGACGCCAGCAATTTGCACCCAGGCATATGTGATATAATTAATTATTTTTGGAGGAGAGTGCCAAGCTTCCATTTGTTTATATATATATACACACGTTTTAGCAAATTATATCATGATCCGGTCCAGACAAGGCAAAGCCATTGATAACATTGCAAAGGAAGAGGGGAAATTGAAACGTTGTTTTATTACTCTATTATTCTCTCTATGCCAACTGCCAGGCGCAAAGGACAGTTTGTAACAATGATTGAGCTAAGATTGAGATACCCAGGTACAACATAAAGTGGTGTGGATTTCTGCATTTAATTTTATTTTCCACACCACACAAATACCACACATACCTCTTTGTTTTATATCTATATATTAAATATTAATTAAATATCATTGGAATTGACAATCCCCCTTTAATAACTGATTGACCTATGCTATCTCCTGCACCCCCTCCTCAGCTTTGAAACTTGTACCCTCAATTTTGTTCTACCCATACCTTTAGAATTGTATACAGCAAAAACCTGTTACAAATGACTTGTGTCACTTGTGCTGGACGTTACAAGGTTTATGGCTGATGCCCGATGTTACATTCTATCTTTTTCTAATGTTGCCGACATCTCTAACTATTAAGGGGTATATTACAAGCCAGCAAGGGCAAATAATCAATACTATTTTCTGCCTTTTGCCCCAAACACTCCACACAGTTTTTAAAACAAAAGTCATAGGCAGGACTAGTCACTCCAGGATGTAAAAGGTACTTTTTTTCCCACAATCCGGCCAATGTTTCCGATCCTCCAAGCATATATTAAGCCGATAACATGTTCTACCTTCAACATGGAATCTCAGAACAGTTTTCGAATGAATTATAACCCTAGAATAATTTTACTACCATTAACACCGCCAAAGTCAAAAAAGTAATAGAGTTAAAATACATATTTTTTTTTAATTATAATAAATAATAATTAAATTATTATTATGATAGCGAGGTCACGCTTAATAGGCTGATATATAAAAAAAAATAGTATATTTTCAGCATTTCCAATTAAATAGACAGCTAAGTTAATCTATGTTCTTATGAGATAAAATGGGTGTATTTAACCAATTATGTTCAATGTGTTCATACAGTGTGTGTCTGTTTCTTTAAGGTAGTTCAAAAAGGACATTTTGCTCATTTGCAAACAAATCCAAGTCCTTTTTAGGTTTGTCCAATGTTTCAATTCAGAATTCAATAACTAATATTCAGCAGTGAATTCTGTATCTTTCTGAGGCTGCTGCTCCCAGATGTCAGAGAAGCAATATGGTTAAAAAATGAAATATATAAGCCATACATATTTGAATATGCATCATTATTAAGTATGTTTTAGCTAGTCATCCATTGGCATCTCTATGTATTGGAATTCTTGAACCTTTATTTCTGTATGCTGATTATGTACAGTACTGAGCACAGAATTTATTTTTAAGGATGCACTACACTCATCACACAAACAGCTGTAAGACACCACATGAGGTATGTGCTTCAAAATATGATTTCTACGTCCGGTCTAAAGAAAAACAGCAGCTGCAATTTCAACTTGCTAAAGAGCATGTATCCTGCAATTTTACCTCATTAAGGAGCATGTATCCTGCAATTTTAACTCATTAAGGAACACAGATCCGACAAGGAACGTTGATTATTTCCACCTTAGCGAAAGACATGCCAGGAGTGTCAATGGTCAATGGCGCTCTAAGCACCCATAATCTCTATAACTCATTGCAGTGATGATGGTGAAACAAGTCTGTTGGCACTGTCCCCCCCAAACTGTGTCAAACTGGTTTGAAGCTGTTTGACAAAAAACAGGGCCCCACCACAGCCTAGAGCCAGGTACCTCACTTGCTGCTGAGCTATCGGGGAAGGTAATTTCCACCCAAATTCGGGTTGAGAGCCCTGCTGTGAGCTAAAAATTGAAATATGTATAAGGCTAAGAGTTAAATGGGAAACTTCTCTACAATTCACAACATTGAATAAAATATGGAATATAACTTTTTTTTTCATGTGATCCTTTTTGTTTTAAATTTATATTAAAGATTGAACATGTTACATCATCATTCAGTTCAGACAAGGCAAAGCTGTGGCAAAAAATGCAAATTAAGAGGAGAAATTGAAACATTGTGTCAGGCCTCCTCTTCTCTGTAAACGTTCTCTATGCTGACTGTCAGGTTATAAGACAGAGCTTATAACAATATTGACAGGGAGCTAAGATGGAGGCGCCCAGTTGAAGGATAAAGAGGTATGGATTTTTATATTTCACTTTGCTTTACACCCCACAAATACATGTTTGTTAAATATAGGGATTAGTAAACATAGCATTAAAATTCCTTGGCATTTACAGTTTCCCTCTAAATAACTTAAAGTGGAACTGTCAACTCGTCACCTGTTAAAATGTAACTTTACATAATGCAGTTCAACAATTAGAGCAAAAATAATATTCTCTATGTAACACATATAATGCGAATGAGTCCGCTCAATAAAGTGCGGATCAATGGATATATTTGCTATAGAAGTTGCACACTAGTACAATACACTCATTGTGCACTGTACTAAACAGAAAGACATCATAATGAATTGTACAAAGCTGTGAATCAACATGCTTACAGATGTATATGATGTACACGGCTTGTTATTTATAATGGAATCATTATTTTATTTATAAAGCACCAACATATTCTGTTGGGATTTCAATGAGTAAATGATACATACTAGAAAACAATACTAAACCTATTTTGTGTTGAATAAGGCCCTGCTGTGTAATAGAAACTCATTAGTAAAATTAATAATAAAAAAAATAAAAAAATAAACAACTTACTGTACAGGTTTAAACATCAAGACAATCTACCTTAAAATAGGAATCACTTTTGTTATAATTTTATTAAAGGGACACTATAGGCACCTAAACCACTTCATCTTATTGAATTGGTATGGGTACAGTGACCCTGATCCCTTAACCCTGCAATGGTTATTAATTATTGCAATTTATGAGAAACTGCAATAATTGCATTGCAGGGTTAATACTGCCTCTAGTGGCTGTAAATCAGACAGCTACTAGAAGCACTTCCTGCTTGGTAGACGACTTTTGGTCTAAAACTGACACTGGACATCCTCACGCTCTGTATGAGGACATCCAGCGTCATTAAAATCCCCATAGGAAAGCATTGCAGCGATGCTTTCCAATGGGAAGGGCCTAATGTGCTTGCTGCATTCAGTACACAATGTGCATTAGCATCCCCCCTCCATCTGTGGTGGAAGAGGGTGCAAGGGAGCTTTATTGCTAGGAATGCAGGTTTGTATTCCTAGCACTCTAGTATCCCTTGGAGCATGGATTCAGGGTGCTCCCTCACAAATATGTCCTGGAGAATGAGTCCACCAAGAATATATTCAAAGACTTTCTGATAATAGCACGACTACATACTGACCGCTCATTTTGCGTATATATAGGGTGGGCAAAAATTTGTTGGATTTGACAGGTCAATAACTTATTAGTAGTAAGTTTGTTTTGTTGCAGGTACATATTATAACTGAGCCTTGGGGGATTCATCATGGGTGATTTCACAAAAGAACAATGAGTTAAAATAGTGGAGTTTTATTTTCAAAATGGCAGGTCTATTATTTTGACGCAAAGAGCTTATCGCTGCCGCTTCAATGGAAGAAAGGGACCTTTCAGCTTCCAGTTACTTCCCGTGGGGATATCTGAAGGAGCGGATGTACGTGAACAAATCGCGTACACGTGAGCAGCTCAAAGAGAACATCCGTGAAGAATTGTGAGATCTAGAGTCTCAACCATTAACTAGTGTTATGAATAATGCCATTGAAATAGCCCACCTTTTCAAAGCGACAAATAGAGCTCATTTTAAAAAGTTATCCTCCGTACCTTGTCAAACAAATCTCCATACTAAAGCATTCATTGTATGTAACATCATTGAAATTGGTTCATTAATAAAAAAAAGTTATTGGTTCCTCAAACTTTACTCTGAATTTTGGCCCACCCTCTATAAACAGACATGAGAATTAATGGTGACCTTGAGAAAGTTTAGGAATCTCTAGAATGTTGCAATCCTGGATCTTTGTTAAATGGGCATACAGGGAAAAATGGTAAGCCCCCATGGATATTAACATTCGGTTTCCATATTCCTTATGTCTCCTCCTCATCTGCATTATGTGCCTTGGCTGTGCCTGGACTGAACTGGATTGTGATTTTACTTTCTACACTTTACTACAATTTTTAAACGACAATTAAATATCACATCCAAAAGGTTAAACACATTACAGGTGATTTTTCAATATTTTTTCAGTTGGTGTAATTTCCATAGGCGTGACAGTTCTTCTTTAGAATGCTCAACATTAACTTCATAGCAAAGAACACATTGACATTATTAAATATGCCACAATGAGCCGTGTTTTATATAGTTTACATTCAGGAAAACTGCACATGCATATTGTTATATTAAAAGGGACAGAAAAGTACTGAACCCATGTGCGATCCATGCAAGCCTGCTATAAATGATGTCATAAAAAATGAGGAGTCAGGGCGTATATAGCCTTTGGGATTTAGTCATTAAACACAATAGCAAAATTGCACAGAATTGAAAAATAAATAGCAAAAATTGCAGATTTGGGAAAAAAAATCTTCAATGAAGCGATAGTTACATCTTGGCTACTTTTACTCTCAATTTTGCAATTTGAATTTGTATTCACTTCAAATCAATATTTAGCGAATAACTCCCTTTCTGTCAGACCTGCCGTGTCTTGAAACTAACCAACATGAATCAAAAATAGAATTCTTAACATATATTTTTTTGTAATTGACGTGTAAATTATTATCCTATTTTTATATTTCACTCTACTGCGTCTTTAAATTCTGCAGGACTAGTGACATAGCAGGTTTGTCACAGTAACAAGAATTCTATCCCTGGTTCTGAAGGAGTTATAACACATGACATATTGCTGATCTTTGGGAAAATGTAAACATTGCTTCATGCACAAGGGCACACTGTCAGCAAAGAGCAGTTAAAAAAAAAAAAAGTAAAACAAATCCACCGTTCCCCAGCATATTTGTGGCAGCAAAAATAATAACATTTCTAATAACTGATTATTATGCAACTTCCTCTCCAGACCACTACTTAAATTCAAGTAAACCACCCAGGGTGATGCATTCTGACACTGCAGCTGCAATGAACTGCAACTCCCAGAAGGCTCAGCCATTTCCAGCCAGAACTTAATTCAATGTAACACACATATATATATATTTGAGCAGTAATGGGTAATCTTGTCACATGGGGAATGTAATATGTGGGGTACCAAGGACTCCCATCAGTGCATTAGCTATTCAATAAATGCTTTATAATACTTTATAGACAGAAAGTAAATATTCTGCATTGTGATACTGTCTACTGCTGCAGTTCTAGGACCATGCAGCTTAATATCTCAAGGACACCTTGTGTGGAGATCATTAGCCTGCACTGCAATGAGGTGGGACATGTGTCCTGTCATTTACTAGGGTCACCTAGTCCCTGTACAGACTGCATTCTATGGGTGCAATAAACATAGCTGGGAGGCTAGTGATTATGAAGAATATATAGAAAGAGCAATAAATGGCATTTAAAGGCACATGCTGCATTGTCACTTGGTGCAGGGACTGACCTGCCAGCCGTTTCTCTCGGATATTTTTCCAGAGCAGATCCCAGGCTTTGGTGGTGGAGTCCTTTAACTGTTCGCTCAGAGACCTCCTCAGGAGAAATTTGGCTGATCTCCTCATACTTGTCATTATTGTAAATCCCCCTTCATTATAAGAAATATTCCCTCCAAAATCCCGGAGCAGAGGTAGATCTGCAGAGAGAGAGCCTCCCTCGGTGCAGAGAGCTGTTAAAACACCAGTGGGTCCTCAGTACTTCTCCAGAAATACATTGTAACACTGAACAAGTCCACACTCCATCTCTCCTGCTGACACTTCCTCCCCCTGACTCTGGGTGCCCTTACTTTAACTAAATTCCCTTCACACAGACAGATGCACAAAAACATAATCCATATGTACAGTAATTTAGGTTTCCACCCTGATTCTGTTTCACATTGTGAATCTGTGCAGTCCTCTCTCTCTCCTTCATTTACCTTCCAAGAAATGCCATTTCCCTTATTGACTTACATTATCTCTCCAGACAGAAGAAGTGGAGGTCGTGAAGCTATTTTTAGCTGTAACCATTTCAGAACTGCAGAGGTGCAAATAAACCCATGCAGAAAAAAGTTGGGGTTTATTTACTAAACAGCAAAAAATATAATAAATATATATATATGTATGTAATAAAATAGATAATCTAAACTGAGGTAGAATTTTTATTTTTTTATTCCACTATTTTAGATTTAGGTTTGTCGTTTGGATTTATTTATTAAACTTTAGTGTTTAGCTAAAAACCCGCTTTACTGCAAATCTGCATCCGAATTGTAGAATTCACGTGCAATAGCTGAATTAGAGGGAGAATTTAATTAGGTAACATTTATCCAAAAAGAAAAAAAAAAACCTGTGGTGAGAATGACCCCATTTTTAATATATTTAGTTTAAATAGTAATAATATCACATCATGTAATCAATTAAGAACATTCAGTGTTCTTTGGTTTCTTAGGTCGTTTCTTGTGTATGGCCTTTGAATTCATTAATTCAAGAACCAATTCAGAATTCCAGTTTGACACCTTTTTAGTAAACAAGCCAAATTCTCCTGAAGAGTCATAGGGTTTTCTCACTAAGCAGTGACTTGTTGTGAACTTGAAAATTGAAAGGGCAAAATTTACGCCAGAATATCTAATGAAGTTTAATTAATAAACAATTAATTGTAGCAAACAAAATACCAACTTAAACAGCATACTGGGGAGGTGCACAGTTTGACTATTTTAGACTATGTTTTGGTATCTGACGTTTTATGCATTACAATTTGGAGTTTAGTGAATAACTCTGTGAGTTTGAATAAAATCCCAGCTCATTTACAGTCACATCTTTAGCTTGTATTGTGCGATCTGCTCTCCAGTTCACCACAATCCACCTGAAATATCCACACAGGACTCCCCTAAATTTGGCCACCTCCTCAGGAGAGCTAGGTGTGAATTAAGACCATTGCACCTTTTCCCTCCGTTAACCAAAATATTACAGTGCAGAGGCCCCCAGATCTAATTCTACAAGAAGACCTGATGAAAACATATCTGCCAACACATTCTGAAAAGTGTAAACATTGAAATTTGTAAAAAAAAAATGGCAACGTTCACATTTATCTGTCGGAATGCCTCTAGTGGCGGTCTATCAAGCCACCACATGAGGATCTTTCTCATGAACTCCTGAATGCTGTGAATGCTTCTCACACAGACACAATGGATAAAATGCTTCTTTATAAGAAGCATTCTATTGGCTGAGCATGGCAACTAATGCATTGAATTGATGCATTTATTCCATGATAAGCACTGGATTAGGTCAGAGATCATCTAGATCAGGCTTCCCCAAACTCCGGCCCTCCAGATGTTGCTGAACTACAACTCCCATGATTCTATGAATTAAATAGATAGGCTGAGAACCATGGGAATTGTAGTTTAGCAACATCTGGAAGGGCAGGAGTTTGGGGAAGCCTGATTTAGATGGATGATCAGAAGAGGTAAAGCAGCTGCCAATCCGAGACTGTTAGGCACTGGATAAAATGTGTTTAAACTGTATTGTTTCTTTTAGGTGGGGAAAAGGTGTTAGCCTTAGCCATAATCTAAACCTGAGGAACATGAACATTACAAATAAATAATTATATTTATTATTTATCATATTGGAAGATAACTTTACCCTTTCACATCCCCTTGTAGCCTAGCAGTGAGATCCTTCCACCTACAAGTACACAGGGAGCCCATGTTCTACGATTTAGTCCTCGAGTTTTCATGTCTGAGAAATACCTTGTGTTGGTACTGTGCCAGTTCATCTAACTGTTACTAACCAGATCACCGAATAAATATGTTTCTTGAGTAATTAGAAGTTTTGGTGTTCTTGTTAATTATTATTATTATTATTAACTACACATTATTAACTTACATTAGCATTTGGACCACCCTGAGGTTATCATATGTATAATCCAGAATGCCATGACTACAGAGTGAGCAGGATGCAAGTTGAAAGAACTCCTCAGCTCAACTTTAATATTAGACATATAACCAGCACGGCCATCAGAAATTTAGGAGCCCCTTAAACAGCTCAAGGTATGGGCCCCTGGGGCCGTCCCGAGTCTGCCCACAGGGCCCACTCTAAACCTACCCACAAGGATGCAGTGTGTGTGTGTAGCATGGATAGAGTGTGTGAGAAGCGGATGCAGTATGTGTATAGTGTATGTAGATTGTGTGTGTGTATAGTCGAGGCCGAGTATATATATAGTGGATGCAGAGAGTATGTGTGTAGTGGATGCAGTGCGTGAGTGTAGAGTGGATGCAATGTGTTTAGTGTGTGTTTGTGCAGTGGATGCACTGTGTGTTTTTGTACTAGAAAGTGGTCCAGTGGCATTGTGCAGGCTGCCAGGAAGCCCGGCAGGGATGCACACCTTCATACATTCCTAGATTGAGTGTTAGCTGCTCCACTGGGGACTTTACTGTGCTGGTTGTCACTGCTGGCTATCTCTAAACGTTGGGAAGCAGCCGATCCTCAGCCTGGCTTCAGCATGCTCTTTTTCTTTGGCTCTGTTTTTCACCGCCTTTAGCTGGTGGCAAACATTTCAGTCCCCACTGGAGTGGATAATTTTAATCCTTAGGATGACGCAGATCGTTTGCTAGCTACACGAGGCCTCGCTTCCAAAATGGCTCCTGCCATGGGGTTTACCTCATGGCCTCTCATGACGATGATACCCCTACACTAGGATGTTCTTCTACAAGCATTTGATAAGCTCTGTCTACTCTTTTTGTCCAAGGCACAGAACCCAAGCCGATATTTACAAGCCAACTCCTCAAGACACCCAATGCCCATTCTCCTATTACTGGGCCAAGAGCCTTTAGAGGATTCCCCCCCTCAGCATCACTCACACTCTTGGAGGCCCTGGGCAATCAAGCACGCACTGACGGATCCTCACGAGGCAGCGATTTTGGAGGTGCAAGAAGCCAGATCAGTGGGCACACTTTGTGGGCTCTAGTTGAGGCCTGGGACAGTTGGAGCAGATGCAATATTGAGACTGTGCCAGCAACTGGGAACAGATACCCTAACAAGGGAATTGGCTGAGTAAGGCTGTGGACTGTGAGCTTAATGCTGTTAGTTAAGTTTTATTTGCCACTTTTATAAGTTATTATTTAATAAGAACTCTTAATCTTGTGTCTTGAAAGTAATGTATTCTTATGTTGCAAAATGGTAGCCTGTCAATTTTCCACCCAGGTGTACAATAAACTCAGTGTTCAAGCAGTTATATCTCTTATAAATCCCACCAATTGGGTTTTGCTCTGTTACAGCCCAGTGCTAAGCAACTTCTAATCTTCATCTTCTGAGAAGAGATGTCTTTATGCAAAGGCGATTTCATCTAATGCAAAGAAAAGTTGTTTTTTTTTACAGTAAGAGCAATAAGGATATGGGATTCTCTGCCTGAAGAGGTGGTTTTATCAGAGTCCATACAGATGTTTAAACAGCAATTGGATTAATACTTGCAAAAACATAATACACAGGGATATAATTTCTAACTAGTGGGGTAATAGCTGCTTGATCCAAGGAGACATCTGACTGCTATTTTGGGGTCAAGAAGGAATTTTTTCCTAGTTTGTTGCAAAATTGGAAGCGCTTCAGACTGGGTTTTTTGCCTTCTTTTGGATCAACAGCAAAAAACAAATGTGAGGAAGGCTGAACTTGATGGACACAAGTCTCTTTTCAGCTATGTAACTATGTAATATCAGTTGTGTTATAACAAAAATGAGTTATTATTACTCTTTTGTACTGCAACTTATGTTGCTCAAATATCTATATACCTTACGCTTTAACTACAGCAGAACAAAATAATGGTTTAACCCCTTAAGACCGGAGGGCGTACAATTACGTCCTTTTTAAAGCGGCTCTAAATGCCGCAGGACGTAATTGTACGCCCTCCGTTTTTTTGTTACTTACCCGGTCGCCGGCGATCCCACGCCGGCGATCGCGGTTGGGGGGACTCCCAGGGAGCCCCCCGCGGCACCTCCGTCCTCTTCAGAGGACCTCACAATCACATGGCCGGGATAGCTGGCTGCAGCAATGCCAGCAGGGGGACTAACTGTATTGACAGTTAGTCCCCCTGCTGGCTGGAAATCAAATTAAAATAAATTAAAATAAGTATAAAAAAATATATATATACTTAGATCATATATATATATATTATATATATATGATCTAAGTATATATATATATATATATATACACATATACACACACACACATACACTGTCTAGGTGTATTTTAATATTAATATATATATATAATTATATATATATTAATATCAAATTACCCCTAGACTGATACTGATTAAATATATATATAATTATTGTTATATATATATATATATTTATATATAATATAAAAAACGAAATATGTAAATACGTAAAAAAATAAAAAAAAATAATTAAAAATAAAATATTAAAAAATATATGGATGTGTTTTATATGGATGTGTTTATACATATATTTATATCAAAATACACGTAGAACGAAATAATATATATATCTATATACACAAATATATACTATATATCACTATATATATACCTATATATAAATAAAAATATGTAAAAAAAATTATATATATATATACGTATATATATACACATATGTATATATATACATATATTAATTCTACACATATATTTATGTAATAATTTTACATAATTAGGTATCCTAATTAATTACAATTGGCGGGACCTGCCTGACAACCCATGCCGAAAGTATAGGGAATTTCATTTGCTAGCACTATATTTAACCCTATAACTTTCCAAGACAACATAAAACCTGTACATGGGGGGTACTGTTTTACTCGAGAGAATTCGCTGAACACAAATATTAGTGTTTCAAAACAGTAAAATGTATTACAATGATGATATCGCCAGTAAAAGTGACGGTTTTTGCATTTTTCACGCACAAACAGCACTTACACGGACGATATTATTGCTGCAATACTTTTTACTGTTTTGAAACACAAATATTTGTGTTCAGCGAAGTCTCCCGAGTACAACAGTACCCCTCATGTACAGGTTTTATGGTGTTTTCAAAAATTACAGCATCAAATATAAGGCTTGTGTTTCATTTTTTTTCACATTAAAATTCGCCAGATTGCTTACGTTGCCTTTATGACCCTATGGTAGCCCAAGAATGAAAATTACCCCTATGGTGGCATACTATTCGCAATAGTAGACAACCCAAGGTATTGCAAATGTGGTATGTCCAGTCTTTTTTAGTAGCCACTTAGTCACAAACACTGGCCAAAATTGGCGTTTTTTGCATTTTTCACACACAAACAAATACTAACGCTAACTTCGGCCAGTGTTTGTGACCAAATGGCTACTAAAAAAGACTGGACATACCCCATTTGCAATACCTTGGGTCGTCTACTATTGCAAATGGTATGCCATTATGGGTGTAAATTTATTTCCTGGGCTACTATACAGTCTCAAAGGCAACGTAACCAATCTGGCGAATTTCAATTTCAAATGTAACACGCTATATTTGACCCTGTAACTTCCCAAAACACCATAAAACCTGTACATAGGGGGTACTGTTTTACACGTGAGACTTTGCTGAATACAAATATGTGTATTTTATTGCAGTAAAAGCAAACAGTATTATGACATTGACAGTTAAAATGTCATGTAGAACTAAAAAAATTAAATAAATCTTATTTTCTCCCATTTTTTTCATATTAAATTATGTTTCCTAGCTAAATATTAGATATTAAATGAAAGCCCTGTTTCCCCTGAATAAAATGATATATAATAAGGGGTGGTGCATTTAATATGAAAGAGGTGAATTCCGGTTGGACAGACATATAGCGCAAATGCCAGGTTTTGTTTACATTTTGTTTCGTTCACAACTTGTACATTTGGCTCCGTCCTTAAGTGGTTAAAGAAAAAAAATATATATAAACAAAGACTACATTTCTGTATCATACCATCCCGTCCACTCACAAAGAATGAAAATGCATAGGATATGGTTGGACAAATGTTTTCCTGCCAATTTCCTTATAAAATGGAGACGATCCATAGTATCCAGTGTGGTTCAAAATATCAATGCTGCTGTTTGTCACTTTACTTATAGAATAAACTTTGAGTGCCCTCTTTGGAATGGATTTAGATTGTATGTTTCTACAACTGAAGGCACCTGGGCAATAATTGTATATATAACAATAATATAATAGATGTAATATAATAATTATATTTATAATTTTCTTTATTTTTATATCATTACATTTGTAAGTTGATCCTAAAAAGAAAATACATGACTACAGAGTTTGAAGAAGTAGGTCACATTCCTTAATCCAAATAACCCAGATAAGAAATCTACACATGTGCATATTGTACGTCCTATTCCTCGATGCCTGACATGAGATAAACACATGAGGTAATAAGTTATTACATATTGTGTTACTGCCAAAAAATTGATGATGACTAAGGAACAGGTGAAAAGTTGAAAACACATATAGAAGGATATTCATTGACAGGAGAATCGCATATATATTTCCCCAAAACACTCTACTATAAAAATTTAAGTGTCGTAGAATGTTCCAAATTTTTGTATTTTGTTGTGAAAGGTGCAATTACTCCACAATTTCTTGTTTAATGGGTTACTCTGATTGTAGCAATGCAGTGGACAGTTAACTAGTCAATACATGTAATATCTTTGTACTCTGTGATGTCTTATGTGTATGCAACACTTGTAGCTAGTTTGTGCATGCAGTTTAACCATTTAATCAGCTAAACACTTTTATAAAATTAGGACAACAGTCACCAATGGATTTCCAGTTCTGTACCATGGAACCTGCTTTGTCTGGTGGAATTTCCATTGACAATAGTTAAAGGGACACTATAGTCACCAGAACTATAGTGTATTTGTTCTGGTGAGTATTATTATTTCCTTCAGGCTTTTTGCAGTAAACACACAGTCTTTTTGCAGTAAACACAGTCTTTTCAGAGAAAATGCAGTGTTTACATTACAGCCTAGCACAGTGAGCAGCACTGCCATTCAATGTCTCCACTCTCTGCATGCAGACACTGAACTTTCCTCATTGAGATGCATTGATTCAATTCATCTCTATGAGGAGATGCTGATTGGCAAGGCCTGTGTTTGATTTGTTCCTGCTCTGCCCCTGATCTGCCTCCACTGATTAGCTCAGAGAATCACTTCTGATGATGTCAACCAAGCAGGCAGATCAGGGGCAGAGGCAGCAGCTGCAGTCTTGAATGCAAGTAAGATTTTACTATATTTAGGGAGGGCAAGGTAGGCCACAGGCTAGATTGTGGTTTTAAAACTATAGGGTCAGGAATAAATGTTTGTGTTCCTGACCCTTTAGTGTTCCTTTAAAAACAACTAAACCAGAACGCATCACAAGCTCAATCTTTGTGATACATGCTCACATTGCATAGATGAACTCAGAAAAAAAAGTTATTCACTTCTGAATTTCCATCATTTGCTGCAAATGTGCAGATTCTCCATTAATCATGGATTGGCAAACATTTCTCAGCCAATCCCGGACATCCTTATATTCACAATGGGAGCAGGAGCTGCACCAGGTCGTCAAATGCGAGGGTGATATGAGCTTTAAGATGGAGGTTTAAAAAAAAAAAAAAAAAAATTACCCAATGGCAGGAAAATTTTAGTAAATCCAGCGAGACAGATCACCTCTTCTTGCTACATCCTAAGCAAGTGCTTATGCAGCCAATAATTAGACCGCCAATGAAATGGACCTCATGAAAATTATACATGATACGTGACATCCAGTTAACGGACATTTCACTTTCAGTATTTCATCAAGTGGAAAGGATGATTGAGTTAGCGTGCATTATTATTATATTTCGGTTATAAAGTGTCAACACGCTGAGTATTGCTGCCAGTAATAGGTTTTTTGTAAGAAGTAATCTATCGATCATTAAGCCGAGCTGTGGTCTAGTCCAGGGTAAGCAGCATTTAAGTTTAAAAGGTTTCTCCTGTGAGATTATAAATTGAAAATGCAGAGTTACAGTTGCATTATATATATATTCTCTTATTCATATTTAATCTTGAAGGGCACCTTGAGAAACTCCTTGGATCATATAAGTATTAAAATATTATTCACTCTGTGAGATCTATTGCCATGTCGATTGCAAGCTCCATATAGATACATGTGACAAAATGGCTTTTGTCACTGGGTTTATTGGTGACAAGCTGCCCTTTACCCCTGGCTGTTGGAGGAGCCTGATTGCCAGCCTCTTACCTGTTGACTATGGTCCCTGGGAGATTTGGCCCTTCAGGTGCAACATTTGGGCATATTGGATTTGTATGGTGCTGCTGCTGGCCCTTTAAAAACCATCCGTGGACATATTATGACTTTTAGGAACAATGTCCCTTTAAGACTGTGTAGCAGATTGCATTCAGGCTATCTTCAATATTATGTATGCTATTATGTGTTAGGTAAATTGTAAATGTGTAGGTTCTATGTGATAAATGTAACAGTATGTATTTTTACGTCTTTTATTGTCCTTTGTCTGCCATGTGGCTAATGGAGTTTTACCTCTGTCCTTGGAGATAATTGGATTACTTCCCAATTATCTCCAGGATAGAGACTCTGTGGAACTGTTTTGGGAAGAAAAGCCATGCTTCATTTGGTAACAAAGGACTTTCCCTTAACTTTTGAACCACTGGTCTGACTCGCACCATTTTTTAATATGTTGTTCCCCTGAATGGATTGATTGTGAATATGTATTTTTATAGAGATGTATGGTTTTAGAGTTATGAAAGTTGGGTAAAAAGTATGTTTTAACTGTATGTATAATTGAGTTTCCTCTCAGGATAAGGGGAGGGGATATGTGGGATGTAACTGTGATATGATTGGTTGTTTTATCCCTCCCTGTGGGCGGTCCTGTATTTGCAACAACTGTAATAAAAGCCAGACTGGGTGTGCTAGCATCTCAGATCATCTTGTACCTTCATGAAGTTTCGGCTCATGTTTGGGGGATTGGAGAACTACACTCTGGGGATTGCTATAATCACTATACTCCCCAGAGTATAATCGCTGAGCTCTGCTAAGAGCTTGTTCCTGTTCCTGCTCTCTGGAATTCGGAGAGGTCCACCTACTGGAAGCTGGACCCTGGTCTTGGGTCCAGAGTGGGTGGAGTCGGCGAGACCCCAACCAAGCTGCGGCGGTTCGTGGGGTCTGCAGTGGTTATGGTGTCAGGCAGAGTGCTTGGAGACCTCGGAAAGCACTAGGAGCATCCGTCAGCGGAGGGTACCCGGTCGGGGTGCCAGCGGTTCCGTTACAATACACTTCTTCAATGTCTGTTCCACACGTTTCACTCTCTCTTGTTAATTTTGTCTCCCCAGTGAATATTCTTTCCAAATGTTGTATTTAGGTTCACCTTGTTACTTTCGTGTCCCCTCTTTTTATCTCCCGTGATCGTCATTGCCTTCCATAATGGTAGAATTTAAGTTATTATTATTGGCATTTATAAAGCGCCAACGCATTCCGCAGTGCTTTACACTATATGGAGAGAGGGAAATTTAACAATAAATGAAACAATTACAATTCTATTCTGTCCCTTGTGTAGGACTCTTCTTATTGCTGTATATGTATCCTTCCTTTCATTTCTCTGCTTGTACTTATCCTCACTTCCCACCCTTATATCGCTCTTGTGATACTCCGCTCGCATCTGTGAATCTTTCTCTCTTCCATTCTGCTGTTTTCTTTCCTCCCTTGTGCATTTTCTTCCCTTTCTTAACCTTTTGTGCTGCCCTCTATGCCTCTTCCAGTTCAGTCTGTTTCATTCTTCCTCTGTCTTACAGAGTCCATTGTCCAACATTTTATCACATTATGTTCTTTTTTCCTTTCGTATACATACGTACAGATAGAGAAGGCAAATACCAGAAAAACGTTATTCCCTGATGCCTTGTAATCTATGGAAAGCCCAGTCCATCAATAAGTTACTTACAAAGGACAATGCCTGCAGGTTATGTCAAAGATAATGTAATTCTCATATACGAGCAATGTTTTGGCTCACAAAAAAAAAAAAGCTTTTATTCCACCAAGACTAGTTTTGCAGCTAGAAATGTTGAAGTAATTTTTTTTATTTATTTTTTGTTTAAAAAGATTTTATTAGATTTCCAACATACTAGTTATAGAGCAGAAACATGAATACAATTAATAAAGAATAAATTGAACAATGGATTGGTGACATTTAAGTACTCAATATGAACTGTTGACCTCAATATGATATGGATATCAATGTGAAATAGAATTTGAACAATTCAAGGTATTTTGTAATGTGCAATAAGAAATAAATGAAAGTTAAATGGTGATAGAACATGTCTCATCTTTGTTTTAGGGAGACCAAATGGGATTAACTTATTCTAGGAAATCTACAAAGGCATTAACAATATTTCAGGTCAATATTAGAGCTGAATTCTCATATACACAAAAGCGTTTAAGAGAGAGAAAGCTGTATTACCGATCCTTAGATATTTTCAGTGCTGACATGAATATTTCCAAGGTGGTTAAAGGAACACTATAGGATCAGGAAAACAACCATCTAGCCCCCCTGGCTCACCCTTGCCTCCTTAAATATAGTAAAATCTTACTAGTATTCAAGTCTGAAGCTGCTGCCTCTGCCCTTGTCTACCTCTGACCTGCCCCTGCCTGCTGACATCAGCAGTAGTGGTGGTCTGAGCCAATCACAGTGATTCCCCATAGGAATGGCTGAGACTGTCAAGGAGGCAGATCAGGGGCAGAACCAGCACAAGTCAAACACAGCCCTGGCCAATCCGCCTCTCCTCATAGAGATGAATTGAATCAGTGCCTCTCTATGAGGAATGTTCCGTGTCAGCATGCAGCGGGTGGAGACATTGAATTGCAGTTCTGCTTACTCTGCAGCACTGCCCCAGGAAGCAGCTTTAGCAGCCATCTGAGGAGTCGCCAGTGGAGTTATCACTAGGCTGTAATGTAGACACTGCATTTTCTCTGAAAAGAGAGTATTTACAGCAAAAAGTCTAAAGGGAATGATTCTACTCACCAAATACAATAAACTGTAATTGTTCTGGTGACTATAGTGTCCCTTTAAAGTACATTAACCCATGAACTTTCCTGTTCCCAGTACCAAGACTACATTTGCACTGCTCACCTCTCTGCCTCCCCTCTAGGCCTCTTAAGGCAATGATCCAATACTAAGTTCCTCATAGAGGAGCACTGGGACATGATGCGCTGTTAGCATTGCGTGTACCGTAAGTACGTCCAGTACTTCTCACGGAAAAACATTGAATCCAGTGCTTTCCAATGAGCTGCCGCGTTACATGACCAAGTTTTACTAAGTTATGCAATATTTTACCAAATGGCAGTGCACACTAAGTAGTTTCATGTGAGCAAACTTTATTAGCAGTTAAAGCAATGTTTCAGATTGAAAAACAAGCCTTTTCGAGCATGCTTGAAAAAGGCATGTTTTTGTAGCCGAAACGTCACTTTAATAACTAATAACACCTGCTCACCTGAAACTACTTGGTGTGCAAAGGCATTGGAATATTACATTGGGAAGACACCCAAACTACTTCACTGAGATGAAGTGGCCTGTGTTGACTTCCTATTTAGATTCAGGGTCCCTCAAAATGTAAAAATGTTGTTACTTAACCTTGTACCAGTGCTAAGACTCACTCTGTGCTGCTGCTATCTAAGTCTATCTCCTCTTCGTCTACTTATCCAATCAAAAGCTTCTCATAGGTAGCACTTAATCCAAATGCTTCCCTATGATAAGCATTCGTGGACATTCAACAGCCTCATACAATGTGTGAGAATGTCGAACGTCACTGAACCAAGTCTGAATCAGTCATAGGAGTGGAAATTCCCTCTAGAGGCCATCAGAAGAATAGCCACTAATGATGTATTTAGCTATGCAATGGAAACAACATATCTAAAACATGACAATGTTTTACATTGCAGGATGAAAACGACAGGACCACTGCACCAAGACCACTTCATAGAAATGAAGTTGTCTGGGTGCCTATAGTAATCCTTTAACCCCTTAAGGACCAAACTTCTGGAATAAAAGGGAATCATGACGTGTGTCACACGTCATGTGTCCTTAAGGGGTTAAGCAAAACCAGTGAAAATGGGAAAATGCATACAGTGACTCAAATGTTGACTGGTGCGAGTGTATAGGCTTATATGAACCTGGAGAGGCATCATCTGAGTGCAGAACATGGCCCTCAGTGTTATCTGTGTGGACAATATGGTTGGCCATGTCACTAAGGCTCAAGGTATACAGTGCCAAGGTATACAGTTCCTCTATTTTGCATAATGTCCTCGAGCACGTGTCTTAATTTCACCTCCCTAAACTCAGTTATGACTTACAGCAGCTACTTACCTAGCATGTCGACATGCTAGGTAAGTAGCTGCTGTAAGTCATAACTGAGTTCAGGGAGGTGAAATGAAGACACGTGCTTGAGGACATTATGCAAAATAGAGGAACAAAGAGAGATGTGATAACATTTCATGGCATTGGATAGAGAGGTGTTTGACATAAATATAATAATTTAAGAAGACATTTATTTTAACATTAATAATTCTTGTCCATGGGAATTACCTGTGCAAGTCAAGATGCTAATTCGTAAATATAAGTAGGAATATGATACAGTGCAGAAACATCTATAGCAGGCAAGGTCAAAGCATTTCCTCCTCTGGGCAGTTCCTCTGAGAACAGCAATGATATGGGAACTTCAAGCATGGAGATATGGAGAATTTTACATATTATTTGTATTCAGGCTGAAGTGAACTCTATGTAGCTTCAATTTCCAGTGGATATTAGTTGGATGTCGTATGAATAGCAAGCAGGTGAAAGTCAGTGAAACCATATGTTTAACGCATCACAGAATACACACGCAGAGTGCAGGCTGTCAACTCAAAACCCTTTCTATGCATTCTGCTTTCAAGAAAGAAAGTTTGTAGTTTGTTACACAGTTTCGAAAAATGCATATTGTGCCGTAAAAGAAATTTTAGCGATGCAATTATTGCTACGGAATACTGCAACGAGACTGTTTAACTAAGTTATCAAGTTATGTTAATAAAATAATGTTTCCTTGAGTTCTAAAGGAAAGCAGAATTCTTATAGGAACCTTGAGGCAAGTGGTGATTAGTCAGTTTTTAAGCCTGTCCTTCAAGCAAATGAATGTACCAAGAAGCTATGAAGACCTACTGACCTCTTCTCGGGAATATCTAGGGTTGGGTGTAAAAAGAGAAGATAATAAAAATCAATCAGGACTACTTCCATTGGAAAATGTTATGTAATGGATTATAATAATGCCATGGATTATAATGCTGTCAAATAAAGGAAAGAGATGAGCTTATCAACATGTTTTACAAAAAGAAAAAAAGATATAACAAATAAGAGCTGAGGACAGATGAGAGAGAAAGAGAGAGATGTGGAAAGTGAACAATACTGTCTCGTAAAAACCAGGGCCCCTAATCTTTATTGTATCTCTACAGAATATACTTAAGATCTTTAATGTATGTATTGAGAACAGTCTTACATATAATATTTAATACATTCTATTAATTGTTTTTATATTATTTTTTAAATAACATGTAAAATTCTCTAAAAATACACCAAATTAAAATGTGTTGGCAAAAACTTATACTTATGATTACAGATTATGTTTAGTGTATTTATTTAAAAAAACATTTCATACCAGTTCGAAAACGTATCTCAACCAAAGAGAATACACTGTATGAAATAGTGCATTCTGGGTAATGCAAGTTGAAACTTGGTCCAGGAATGCAGTTTGTAATGTGTGGAATTTTTTTTAAAATTGATCATAATAACAACTGCCTCTCATCTAGTTAACTTTAACAAATACAGGGAGAAGTAATGTGTACAGATCATATTTTAAAAAAAGACAGCAAACAAATAGAAAAGAACTATCTATCCACGTTCTATATCTGGCCATGTCTGTCACTGGGAAACACACACAAGGAGCAAATGATTGAGTGGATTGAACAGCATAGACAAGTGAAGTCAAATGAAACGCCTGCTCTAATCCCTTTTCCTGTGATGAATTCTACACTTTGAGATTGGAACTTTGAGATAACCGTGAGTTTCCTGGAAGTTCTTGGTCACAGAGATATAATAAAAACAAAAAAGAGGTTTTTCACACAAGTTACTTTTTTTTTTTGTCCTTTTCAACTGTGAGTGTTTACTATGATTCCATGTAAAGCAACACGACCGATGATCCACACACTTGTGATGGATACTAAAACCCCACTTGACAATCTGTGTCATTTATGTCAATTGCATTTGTAGCCTGATTGCCTTATTACCGATAAAGAGGCTTAGAGCGCCTATTCTTAGCTGTCCGTATCAGGCAAAATGTCTGCGATGTGATGTGATCTTCACAATATTGACAATAATTTCCTAATTGTAGTAAATCTGTTATCTATATACACTATCTGAAACATTAGCAAACACACCAATTGTATGCCCAACATAGAATGAAATTTAATGATAGCAGTGGGAAGGGACCTGTGAGCAATAATGTTTTTTTTTCTTCCAAAGTTCGAGTCATTGGCATTTTTAAATAATAAATTAAACTAATACTGCATCAAATGGCATCATAAGTCTCCCTCCGTGCAGCAAAGAAAACCCAATCTTCTAATATCAAAACATGGATCCTCACTGGCTTCTGAAAGTGTTGCATGGTTGGAAATGTTTAAATAGAGCACTTTGATTGTATACTCCCGTGTTGTATGGAGTTTGATATCTACAAACAGTAAATTAACCACCTGTATTCGAAAAGGGATACTGACCCACTGGGGTATCTCTAAAATATCCTGAGAATTGGATAGACAGAAACTCCACCCAGAGCCAGATTAAGCGCCCAGTGGACCTGGTGCTGACAATTATGATGGGCCTATTTACAGAATCTTATCGACCAAAAACACAATCATACCTCCCAAGCAGGGGCGTATTAGCCGCGAGGCAAACAAGGCATTTGCCTTGGGCGGCATTTTCCAGGGGGCGGCAAAAAACGCCGCCCCCAAATGCCCAAGGCAAATGTCTTGTTAGCCTTGCGGGGTAACAGACATGCTGGGCTGGTTGCTGGTCGGGCGGGCGGGCGGCCGGCGAGGGAGCTCTTCCCCTGAGCTCTCTGCTCAGCTCCCTCGCGCGCCGCCCGCAGAGTGAGACTGGGAGCCGGAATATGACGTCATATTCCGGCTCCGCCTCCCAGCCTCACTCTGCGGGCGGCGCGCGAGGGAGCTGAGCAGAGAGCTCAGGGGAAGAGCTCCCTCGCCGGCCGCCCAGCCTGCCCGCCAGTGCCGCCCTGCAGCCACTGGACCACCAGGGAATGGGAGAACCCCCCCACCCCCAGCATTCCCAAAGGTAAGGAGGCTGGGGGGGGGGGGAGTAAATAAAAAAAAAAAAGTGTTAATGTGAGTGTGTGTGTGTGTCTCTGACTGTATGTGTCTGATAGTGTGTGTGTGTGTGTGTGTGTGTCTGTTAGTGTGTGTGTGTGTGTGTGTGTGTGTGTCTGTGACTGTGTGTGTTAGTGTGTGTGTGTGTGTCTGACTGTGTGTGTGTCTGACTGTGTGTCCGACAGTGTGTGTCTGTTAGTGTGTGTGTGTCCGACTGTGTGTGTTTGTTAGTGTGTGTCCGACTGTGTTTGTTAGTGTGTCTCACTGTGTGTGTCTGTTAGTGTCTGTGTCCGACTGTGTGTGTTTGTTAGTGTGTGTGTCCGACTGTGTGTGTTTGTTAGTGTGTGTGTGTCCGACTGTGTGTGTTTGTTAGTGTGTGTGTCTCACTGTGTGTGTCTGTTAGTGTGTGTGTGTCCGACTGTTTGTGTTTGTTAGTGTGTGTGTCCGACTGTGTGTGTTTGTTAGTGTGTGTGTCTCACTGTGTATGTCTGTTAGTGTGTGTGTCCGACTGTGTGTGTTTGTTAGTGTGTGTGTCCGACTGTGTGTGTTTGTTAGTGTGTGTGTGTCCGACTGTGTGTGTCTGACTGTGTTTGTCTGTTAGCTAGTGTATGCGTATCTGTCAGTGAATATGTGTGTATTTAGAAGGCGGGGCAGGGGGGAAGGGTTGGGTGGGGGTGGCGCGCGCGCGGGGGGGGGGTGTCTGAGTTTTGTCCTGCCTAGGGCAGCACAAAACCAAGATACACCACTGCTCCCAAGCGTCATGTATCTGATAGAGATGGTGTTGGAGGGAAACTCAAAGGATACAGCTATAAGAAAACACATACTCTATGCTAATCTCTCTCTAATTTATGCTTTCATCTTTCAAGTAAATCCATACCCCCTAACAGCAGTGTCCAGTGAAGCAGGAAGTCAATGGGCAGGGTAAAAGAGTGTGCCACTGGCACGAATCAGGTGACCAGAACTGCCAAAAGGGGTGAACATGCCCAAAAAGGGGGCATGTTTGTCCAAAGAATTGGAAGGACAGCCTGGCATGAATGCATGTCAGGCTGCCTGTCAATCATGTAGAATGGCCAACCAAGAACATACTATGGAGACTATGGAGACGGCACCCTGAGCTTGACATAAATGCATCAAATGATGCGCCTACTCCAAGCTTTCTAAGGACTGTCCCCTATCACTCACATGTCCAATTGTCTCCTTACCATCTTACTAGAAGGCAGAAGTTCTTGGTATATAGTCTGAGACAGAGAAAAGGTGTTTGTAGTGAGTGTAGAAGAAAGGGAACATGCCACAGTGTTAGAGAGACCAAAGTCTGCATTATCTAAACTTATTTTATTGTCAGCCAGTCCATACAGGTTTTGTTCCCATGCATCCCTCTTAAGCTTCCAAACTTAAAGCGACACTATAGTCACCAGAACAACTACAATAGTATTTGTTCTGGTAAGTAGAATCATTCCCTCCAGGTTTTTTGCAGTAAACACTGTCTTTTCAGAGAAAATAACTCTGGTATCCACTCCTTAGATGGCTGCTAGAGGTGCCTCCTGGGGCAGTACTCCTAGTGTGCAGCACTGCCATTTAGTGTCTCCACCCTCTGCATGCAGAACTTTCCTCATAGAGATGCATTGAATCAATGTATCTTCATGAGGAGATGCTGATTGACTTGTGCTGGCTCTGCCCCTGATTTGCCTAGTTGACAGTCTCAGCCAATCCTAATTGTAATTTGCTCAGACCACCACTTCTGGTGATGTCAGCAAACAGTCAGTTCAGAGGCAGACAGGGACAGAGCCAGCAGCTGCAGACTTGAATACAAGTAAGAGTTTACTATATTTAGGGACCAGGGGGACCCTTTAGGGACCAGGGGGGCTAAATGGTGGTTTTAACATAATAAGGTTAGAAATACATGATTGTGTTCCTGACCCAATAGTGTTCCTTTAACTCCTTAAGGACCACATTTCTCGAATAAAAGGGAATCATGACATGTCACACATGTCATGTGTCCTTAAGGGGTTAAGCAAAAGTATGTGAAGAGTAGTTAGGGTTGCCACCCTTCTTGGAAAAAAAATAACAGCCTTAATCATTTGTATAATTAATTAGTTATGCATGACATCACATGATGTAAATCACAAGGAGTGATATAAGAGAAAATTCTGTAAAATCACCAACAAACTACTCACAGTTTGATTCTGCTGTATAGATAGACTGCTCCCAGTGTCTCCCTGTCTCCCAGTGTCTCAGTCTCGCAAGTCAGCCAGTGTCTCAGTGTCCCTATGTATCACAGTGTCAGTGTCCCCATGTCGCCCAGTCCCCTAGTCTCCCAGTGTCTCAGTGTTCCCATTTCTCCCAGTGTCCCCATGTCTCACTGTGTCCCCATGTCCCCGAGAGACCAGGGACCACTGAGACACTTGGGGACACAGGGAGACATGGAGACACTGAGTCACTAGGGACACTGGGAGACATGGGGAAACTGGGAGCCATGAGGACACGAGACACTGAGACATGGGGACACAGACACTGGGAGACTAGGGAACACTAAGAGACTAGGGGACAATAAGAGACTAGGGGACACTAAGAGACTAGGGGACACTATGTTCCTAGTGTCTCCGTGTCCCAATGTCTTTGTGTCTCCCAATGTCCCTATGTCTCAGTGTCCCCGTGTTTTCCAGTGTCCCTAAGTGTCTCAGTGTCCCCAGGTCTCCCAGTATCCCCTAGTGTCTGTGTCCCCTAGTTTATCAGTGTCCCTTAGTGTCTCAGTGTTCCCATGTCTCCCTGCTGCCTTTCCCCCATCCCTTACTTACTTGAGCTGTAGAGCTGCTGTCTGGGCTCTCTGTGCTGTGTAGCTGCTCCCCCACGGATCAGTGAGTAGTAGAGAAAGGCAGGGAGGGATATGCTGTTACTTCCTATCCCTGCCTCTCTCCACAGTGACCCCTACTGGCCAGTGCTGGTATTGCAGAGTAATTTCCGTTAATACTGAGAAAAATAACGGCATTTGTATTGCCGGTATTACTGCAATATCGGCACTGGACAGGCAGCCTCAAATACCAGCTGTGCCAGTAAAATACCAGTCAGGTGGCAAACCTAAGAGTAGTGTGTGAAAAAAAAAAACATTATTATTTTTTTAAATGGGCCTATTTCATGGGCCTGGGCCTGGAGCTGCAGCTTCATCAGCCCCTATGTTAATCCGGCCCTGACTCCACCAACTCCTCCAAGACAGGAACTCAACCATCTCCACCAAGGGTCAATACATTGCCAAGACACATTTTTGGAATCTTTGTGAAACAAATGCCCAAGTTACCGGCCCCTCAGACATACTTACTCTGCTCTGATATGATTTCTGAAGTCTCCTTTGTATTGGATCATCTGATCTTTAAATGCTATAAAAGTCAAGCCTGCACGTCCTCTCTTCTAGGTGTATAAAAGCATCGGTAAATTGAGTCAAATCCACAACCAATCACAGAAAAGCCTAAATAAATATATTTTAATGCTTTGTGATGCTTAAAGGGACACAATATACACCGAGACCACTAAATCTCATTAAAGTGGTCTGGATGCAGTGTTTAACCTTGCAATGTAAATGTGGAATATTACATATTTTATGTACCTCTTCATATTCGACATGTATGTCTAATGCTTTAAAAAGAACAGATGGTAATTTGCTACACTGTACCATGAGAAGTCTGAAATGGTGTATAATGAGAGGATTCAATGTTGAGGGTCTTCATATGTGTCCTTATATGGCCAGAGTTTTAGATAAAAGTTCTGACATCATTATAGTAATGTATATAAAAGAACTGTACACAAAGGACCACGTTCCATTGTTTCCCTGTCTTTGTGGACAAAGACACTCTCCATCGAAGAGCTCCCTCTGCAACATTGTTATGCTATACCAGTGTTTCCCAACCCAGTCCTCAAGGCACACCTACCAGTCCAGGATTTAAGGATTACCCAGTTTTGTCTAAGGTGTTTTTTCTAAAAACACCTTAGACAAAACTGGGTAATCCTTAAATCCTGGACTGGTAGGTGTGCCTTGAGGACTGGGTTGGGAAACACTGTGCTATACCATCTGTTAAGTTTTTGTTATGTATTATGAGTATAATAAATGTATATTTTTTTAAATAAAGAACATTAGATTTTGTATTGATATTTTTGAGTAATATAGAAGTATATCATGGCGAGCCATATATACTAGAAGATATATACATGAATAGACTTATACCAATCACCCTCACATATACATATTTATCACAGTAAAGCACTGCAATAGATGTATTCTGTTAAACAACATTGAACATAATTTGCATGAGGATGTCTAACATAATATTTATACATTTAATTTTCGGACAATGGAGGGGCACCTATAAAGTTAGGGACAGGGACACTATAGTGTCAGTTAAACAGGTTTTTATTCCTATTGCTATAATGGACAGCCAAAAAAAGTCACACAATCATCTCCTTCAAAATCATATTTCCCATTTGCCAACCCAAACTGAAACTAAGACACATCTTATTTCAGTGTCAAGGACCAGATTTACCCATGCAGCCAAGATATAATCACTCTACAATTTTCATCCCAAGACAATACAAACACAATGGCCTCAATTTAATTTGTTTGGATTACAGCATCAGAAATTATCGCAGGGCTTAATTTTGCATGTTTGCATTTGCTTTTTGTATTATAGTGCTGCCGTTAGAGTTAAAGGGACACTATAGAACAACTTTAACTTGATAAAGCAGTTTTAGTGTATAGATCAGGGCCCTGCAGTCTCACTGCTCAATTCCCTGCCATTTTGGAGTTAAATCACATCGTCTACACAGCCCTAGGCACACCTCCCTGCATGTGACTTACATAGCCTTCCTAAACACTTCCTGTAAAGAGGCATCTAATGTTTACACTTCCTTTATTGCAAATTATCTTTAGTTTAGAATTTTCTATCTCCTGCTCGGTTAATAGCTTGCTAGACCCTGCAGGAGCCTCCAGTATGCCATTAAAGTTCGATTTACTTAGCAAGAGATAAAAACTTTTAAATTAAGTTACATCTGATTGAAAATGAAACTATTTTGTTTACATGCAGGCTGTGTCAGTCACAGCTAGGGGAGGTGTGGCTAGGGCTGCATGGACAGAAGCAAAGGGATTAAACTCATAAATGGCAGTGAATTGAGCAGTGGGCACAGAGACTGCTTCATTAGGTTAAAGTTGTATTGGTGACTATAGTGTCCCTTTAATAAGTGTGCAGAGGTTTAGCAAAATATCCCACTCTGCAGAGGTTTTGCCTTTCAGCTGACAGAAGCAAGGTGAATTGTTTGTGTAGGGCTCACCTAAGAGGTTTTGCCTTGAGAGACTCTGCCTTTTAGATGAAAGAAGCAAGGTGAATTGTTAGTGTAGGACTCACCTAAAATGTTTTGCCTTGCCGTGGCAGGTGAGTCTACACATTAATGGCCATTGGAGTGATACTAAAAAATATCTAGTTCTTTAAATGTGCATGGGAATTTCGGATAGTGCGCAAGTAAATTTTTTCCTTTGTTTGTTATTGAATGTATTTGAGCGGATGTGTACTATAGTCATTAGTGCTGCCCAGGAGTAGTGGGAGTTTGAGCTTAATTTTTTATGTTTAGGTTTCTTCTTTGACCTCATATAAAATCAGTCACACAAAGACAAATAACATATAACAAAAGTCTTATATTGCTATTATGTTTTTCACAAGCTATATTAACTTAGCTGCCTCCATTGTTATGTATAAAACAGCTGTGAAATTTTTGTGTGTATCAAGATATTTATATTTTTTTTGTTAAACTGAATAATCGTTTTGCAACGGTCTGACTTTGCAATCACATTCTGCTTTTATTCATCCATCTTATGTGTTTGAATAAACTCAGCCACATACAAGGCTTTGTACAGTTTAACATCTAAAAAGATGCTTATATTCACTTGTTGTTCTGACGTAAACATTCCTGCATATGTAGGTCACTCATATATCAGTTTTTTCAGTTGTGCTTAAGCACAGAATGCAGTCATGTGTGAATAAAAATATAAAACATTCATAAGACTGCTGATAACAGCCACAATCTTGCAATATCTGCTCCGAACCAGTCAATCTCCCACGTTAACGCTCAGGGTGAAAAACCCTGTCCATTTAAACGTGTACCGTTGCATACATTGGTTCTTATTATGTTACTGAATGTATGCAATTGTTATTCATTCTTGTAGGAATTGTCAGGAATTCGAAGGGAATCTCAAATTTTCGCGAAAACTATCTTGCTGGAAATTTTCTAACATTTGATTGTGAATTCACACTGAATATATTATTAATGCATACACAGTATAATGATATCGTTATAAACAGTATACATTAAATGTCCATATCATCACATATACAATATATCTCACACAAAGCATATCCCCACCCTAGTCTTCAATCGTTTAAGAAGTCGCTCAAAACCCATCTCTTCAGAGAATTCTATGACCTTCCACAGTAAATTCTATTTCACATACCTGTCTCTTGCTCTCTCCTAAAGGGCCACACTCCACTCTCACCTCCAGTTCTGCTACTTTCCCACCATGTTGTTTGGTTGCTATCCCCCTCGACGCCCTTCCTATTCTGTTTTTATACCTCAGCTCCTCTAGACGGTAAGCTTGTTTAAACAGGGTTTACACATGGTCCTCATCCACCTATTGTTCCTGTAAGATTTTGTAATTGTCTCAATTATTGTTACATTTCCCTCTTTGTAATATTGTAAAGTGCTACGAAATAAGCTGGCATGATATATAAATGTCAAAAATAATAATATGAAAGAGGTAGCCCATAATATAAAAGTTGATGGCTGTTAAGATTATGGGAAAAAACACACATTACTTCTTGAGTTTTTGGCTCATTGAGAGCATTTTCCGTGGTCTATGAAAACTAGGGAATAGCTTTCTTCATTTCGGCAACATGCTAAGTCTTTCTTCATCAGTTCACATCAATGTCCCTAATCGCAAGGGTAATGTAAGTGTCACCAGTGGATAACAATAGAGCAGAGGTGCCGAAAGGATCCTATCAGCTACTGACATTTGGACATGTGACACTAGCTGCATATTAAGATTAGGGTTCCTCTGACTGTGGGAAAGGGAATGTGGACAATAGTCGTACTCAGCACTTATCATTTGGATGAGAAATCAAAAAGAGAATGCTTTTGAACAACTGAAGCAACACGTTAACACAACTGCTAATGCAGTCAGTGAGATTTATTCATTTAAAATAATTTACGGCATAAAAAAATGACTTAATTAAAAAAAAAAAAAAGTTAAAGAATCATTGCAATTTAATAAGAAGAAATGGATCTCATGACTGGAGATGGTTGGACATAACGAAAAAGCCCCTGAGTAGGGTAACAGAAATACCTGTTAATAGTCAGGAATGCTATCAGAACTCTTTGCCCCTACAAAACCAATTATTGGACCCACCTCCCACACGCTGTCTCATGTACACTATATACACAAAGATACACACATGACCCCAAACACACTCTCACATAGACATACATACTTACACATAAATACATAATGATAGGAACAGACAGATTGACACATTGGCAAACTGACATACACACAATGACAAGATCCATACTGCATAAACGCTCTCACACACACTGCCAGACAAACACATTCAAAAACACTTACTGCCAGGCTCATATGGATTATACACTCTGGCAACACATACACACAGATAATACACTGCCAGAAACACACATTCACAAATAGAAAAAAGATACACACCTAACACAAGCACAAACATGGACACACAGCAGGGCCGATCCTAGGGTCACAGACGCCTGGGTGCAGAATTTTTTTGGTGCCCCCAGGTGGGCGTGGTCATCAAATTAACCTCTCCTCTTTGCTTATGCCCAGACCTGCCTGTTTCTATGCCAATGCCTCTACCTTTCTATCTATAAGCCACACACCCTTTTGTAATCAGACGCACTCTCTCACTGACAGACACACACACTCACTGATTTGACACACACTGACAGACGCACTGACACACTCAATGACAGACACAAATCTCACAGATTTGAAACATTCACTGATAGTCACACTCACTGATTTGACAAACACTCTCTGATCACACACATTCTTACTGATAGACAAACATCATGCTAACCCCTCACCTTTGCAAATGCCCAGACCTGCCTGTTTCTATGCCAACGACTCTACCTTTCTGTCTATAAGCCACACACCCTTTTGTAATCAGACACACTACCTCACTGATAGACAAACACACTCACTGACGTACTGACACTCTCAATGACAGATACACAATCTCATTGATTTGAATCACAAACTGACAGACACGCTTTCTAATAGGCACACAAATACACACACTCTCAATGACAGACACACACTCTCACTGATTCGATACACACACTGGCAGACACACACACACTGGCAGACACACTGGCACACTCTCTCAATGACAGACACACAATCTTACTGATTTGAAACACACACTGACAGACACACTTACTGACAGGCAAACACATACAAACGCTCTCAATGACAGACACACACTCTCACTGATTCGAAACAAACTCACAGACCAAGCAGGGCAAGTATATGGGAGTATATAGGAAGGGGAGTATATGGTCTGTATTGTGGGGGCTAGGGGCTGTAGTGTATTGTGGGGGATAGGGGTTGTATTGTGTGGGATTGTGGCTTTAGTGGGGGGGATAAGGGCAGTATTGTGGGGGATTGGGGTTTTATTGTGATTGGATCAGGGGCCATATTGTGGGGGATTGATTATTTAGTGTGGGGGAATGGGGCATTAGTAGGGGGATAGGAGCATTATTGAGGGTATTTGGGCTTTAGTGTAGTGGTATAGTGGCTGTATTGTGGGGGTATAGGGGTTTAGTGTGGGGGATAGGAGCAGTATTGTGTGGAATAGGGGCATTAGTGGGGTGGTTATGGTCAGTATTGTGGGGGATTGGGGTTTTATTGTGATGGGGACATAGGCTGTATTGTAGGGTATTTATTCTTTAGTGTGGGTGGATAAGGAAAGTATTGTGGGGAATTGGGGCTTAAGTGGGGAATAGGAGCACTATAGTATTGGGACTTCAGTGTGGTGGTATAGTGACAGTATTGTGGGGATTGGGACTTTAGGTGAGTTTAAGAAGTGCAGTATTGTGGGGGGCTTTAGGTTGGGGAGGATATGAACAGTATTGTTAAGGGATTAAAGCTTTAGTGGGGGGACTGTGGACATTATTGTGGGCACATACACATGTAAGGAAACACACTCAAAAACACTGAGCCACACAAACAACCACAGGCACAATCTCACACACTAACAGACATTCTCACGCAAACACTCAGCAAAAAATAAAGTGTTTTCTTAATTTGTGTTTTTTTTGCCACCCAGTCTCCTTACCTTTAGGAGAAGCGGAGTGAATCCACAGTCCCCTGGTGTCCAGTGTGGGCTGCTGCTATGCACCTCTGAGGGAGCTCCGATCCATATGAGCACTCACTGTATAGCTCCCTTGCAATCCCTGGGCCTGAATTAGGTCACATTCCAACTACAGGTACCTCTACAGGGCATGAGGGAACTGTACAGGGAGTGCTCATATGGAGCTCCCCACTGGACATACACCTCCTATCAGCTAGTGGTGCAGCATATCAGGCAGGCGGACGTTCGGCGCCGGGCAGCATATTTCAAGTAGCTGCTCGACGCCAAGAGAGAGCACACACAGTGCTGAGCTAGGGAGAGGCTGAGGAGACCCTCACCTAGCGCAGTACCATAGGACTCTGGATGGCATCAAATATGGAGGGGGTAATGGCTCCCTCTGCACCCCACAACTCCACTGCCTAGAGGGTGTACCCCGTGCACCAGCCCAGGATCGACCCTGACATACACTCACATATACACACTTGCACACACAGATTCACTTTGTCAAACATATTAACTCACGCCCACACAGATTCATATATTCACACACAACCCCACAAAAAATAGGTGACCACCCCTGTTTCTACAAAATAAAGTTACTTTACTTATCTTTTCTTCCTCGCAGCACCAGTCTACGCATTGCAGTTCTGCCTCTATGGTTGAGATAATCAAGGCCAATGGGCATGCATGGCAAAACACCACACTGCACCAATGAGATGGTCTCCACAAGACCATCTGACTGAAATAGCTGGGTTTCACTAGGCTACTTGTACATAAGCACTTCTAGAAAATAGAATGTTTGCTAGTAAATAGTAATATTTTCACTTTAAAATGGTTAAAAATGACAGACATGGCACCCAAAGCTCTTCATCAAAATGACGTGGTCTGGGTGCCTATAGTGTTCTTTGAATTATGAGAAGGAGGCACAGAAATGAACCTCGGAGGATTCATAGAAACAGTACAGTAGGGTCTTGGAAGGAGGTCAATATCGTAGGCTGCAAACATAACAGGTGAGAAGACAAGAAAGCAGAACTGTCACAGAATATGATAACCGTCTTTAGCTTTGATGTATGAATATCTTGTTTCTTTATTGGTAGGAATTACCCTTTATATGCAAACTTTTTAGCATGGCTGGTTAAAATTAGCTTTAAATGCCAATGAAATAAACTTTATGTTGTTTGGATTTTTAAGATTTAACTTTAGTTTTCCTTTGTTTGCCGGGCTAAAATGTGACAGTGTTTTATCACTCCTTGGTTGGGTTGGTCTAGCGTGGGACCTTACATAATGCATTATACATGATTAGCTAACATATCCCAAACACATTTGAAATCTAGCGCAATGGTATCTAATGTGTGCATTTGAAATAATACATACATGAAAATAAATATTAACAATAAAAATAATAAAATACTAGATCTTTTCCGCATTACTGTGTATGAAAAAAAAATGCTAACAAAAATGGTGTGCTATAAAGTGTTCCAAGTCTTTTCTTCAGTCTTTGTGTGAGATTCTTATTTTACACAAAAAAGCTCTCTAGGGTAATATTCTCTGCCCTATTAGTTCTGAGCAGGGAGATTTTAAAAAGACCCTACCAGCCCCTTTGTGTCCTAAAATAGTCTGCTGATGTAACTATTGCACTGGGTCTAAATGGGTATGTACTTTCAGGAAGTGTGTAGAGAGGCTGTGCGATTGACAGCCTGTGGAGGTGTGGCTAGGGCCCAGAATTAAGTAAATTAAAATCCTAAATGGGTGAGAAATGCAGAGGCATGATTTTTGCATCAAAACTAATTTATTAACCTAAAGTTGTTTCGGTGTATAGATAAGCCTTACAATCCGGCCATACATATTACATTTTTATTTATTTTTATTATTTTTTTCCCTTTCAGTACCGCAGAAAAGAGTAGAGCATTGTGTTGCACTAAGTGTTTAAAGGGTTAATCTGATCCCCTTTTCTGTCTCCTAGAATTACCTTACATAAAACAGAAACATCCTATGCAGAATAAATATGATGGATTGTTTGGTGAGTAGCAGACGTTTGTGGCAGAGAAAAAAACAACATAATTCTATTTTATTAATATTATTATTATCATTATTATTATATCCTCTAAAAAGTGCGACTGGTTCATGTCTAGTATAGATTTCCTTCAACAAGTATCTTTTTAGTGCATGTGGATATGTAAAATGCAGTTTAATAAGGCAGACCTAATGCTTCTGCCATACAATTATATTTAATATTTTGAAAGAACGTTTAAAAATAAATGCAGATTTTATGTGTTCTAATCAGTCTCGGCTCTCTGCATGTCACTGAGGTACTCCAGAAATTCACTTCATGCTCTCTCATCTGTGCTAATGTAATCACAAAGTCATTACTAATCTCTGCTTACTGTAAGTATCACAAAAATCAATACCAATGGCTATTTTAAAGTCAGTGACATTAATGCCCAAATAAACATAAGTCTCCTTAGCAATTGTAACTGATCCAACTCTTATGCTAAACCTTTCAGTGCTCAAAGGATATTAATGAGATTGAACAATTTATCTAACTCGATTCAATTTAGAGTATACATTACACATTTATTCTTTATGCCAAAATGCATAACTCTGCATTTATCTTCATTGAATCTCATCTGCCACATGTCCCCTAATGTACCCCAATCCCTCTGTAGAGAAGTAATATGTTGATCAAACTGATAAGCATACACTTCACGTTTCATGATGGTATGCAAGCTAGGATATTTAATAAACTGAGAATATTTATTGAACACTCAACAATCATCAGGACCATTATTATATATCAAACAAACAAAAATTTGGTGAAACAAATCTTATTAACGTACATTCTCTACCGAAAGCTTAGAAAATTAAACAAACATTACTTATGATCAAGTGATAAATATAATTTATTCAAATGCAAGCTTCATCTTCAAACAGATATTGAGCGATTTGGAAAAAGCACATCATTAATGATAGAGTCCTAAACGGCAGATAGTATACATTTGTTGCACCCTTTGTGTATACTCAGACTGTATTACTGTACCTAGTTTTGCATAATTACAAACAAATATGACTTTCAGGGACAAGAGAATTTCACTTCCACTTATGTCCAACTTGAAAAGGTAAGCCAGTTTTCATTTCAAAAATACACTTCTTCCTCTAAACCAATTGTTTTTAGTTTGTAAGATAATCTTCTGGAATCACAGAGAATTATATATACTATATGATACATGTTAACTATTACATATACTATATCATAAATGATACATGCTATATCATACTCTGTACTTCCACTGATTTAGGATTCCATTTAAGAAGCTTTCCGAATGATTCAATACTGTTGTAAACATTTCCAAAATGATTTATCAATAGATTACATTTTTGTATACGAGTCATTTGGATTTTTGGGGGGGATAAGCTATTCAAATGATTTTTGGTATATTAATAATTTTAAAAAATAATTACAAAAAAAAGTATCCAAAAATATGAAATCATTTAAAAAGCTTATCCCAACAGTCTTAAATTGAGGCCAATATTACATATACAGATATGCGTACTCTGCACCAAATACATTCAGGCCTCATAGGCTAAGTCAGAAGTAGTCTGTGCATATGCAGGCGCAGCAAGAGACCATTCATTAGTCAACCTGATTAGTGTGAGTTCCGGGTGGCACACCTATCTTTTAAGCATGTTCACTCCTTTCAGGGTGCTCTCAGCCATTTAATTCCATCAAAGATGGGCGGATAGATGTCACTAATGCAGAAGTAGGGACTTCCACTTTAGTAATATCTGAAACCTGGGTGACCCAAATAGTTGTCTAACTGCTTGAAAATGGTTTGAATACTTATGATAGGATAGTGCTAGGGGAGTCTGAGCACTACAACCACTACATTTTATACCCTATATTTTAAACCCTGTGTAGTAATATGCAAATTGATTTCATTGACATTTATAAACGGAGTATGAACTAGATATTAATATAAACAATAACCTGTTTAAAATCTGTCTATTACGGGCAGGTAAAATACAAGGGATAGTTCACATCAGAAAGTGTTGTTAAAAACTGTTTGATTCAGGTACCGAGTAGTACCTTAGCCGAATAAGGCACACCTACTATATATGTTTATGTTGTTCACATTGTTTTCTCTGTTACCCGTGTTTTTTCCCTGTTACCCTACCCCCCTAGGTCCTGAAGGGGCTAAACAAAGCAGACCCCGCCCCAAGAGCACACAAGAACCTTCTGAGTTGGCCCGCAAACAGGGGACACATATTTGGGAGCTGCAGCCCAAGTGGACCTATCACCCCCATACCCCCCGAGCGAGACATGCACACACCCTACCCTCTTTTAGGGGAAGGTCGCTCGACTTGATGCTGCTGGGGCGAGCGAACCCCCCGTGCTGGTACTCACCTATTGACATAAACTTCAATAAACAGATAGGGTATAAGCCCCCATGAAAATTTCCTCCCTAAACGTTAGAGGGTTAAATCTACCGGTCAAACGACACCAGCTACATAGGGAACTCCAAAGACTAGATGCAGACATTGTTTGTCTCCAAGAGACGCATTACAAAACTGATCACTACATTCCGCCGTCCAGGACGGCTTTCCCGCACCAATTCCACGCGACGTCCTCTACTAAATCTAAGGGGACGTCCATATTGATATCTGGGAAAGTAGCGTTTACCTTGATCTCTACAGAGGTGGACGAAAACGGGAGGTATATAATTGTAAAATGCACTATTAATAATATGAAATACACAATAGCGAGTGTTTACTCCCCCAACACAAAACAGAGTCAGTTCCTGAACCATGTACTCCAAAAATCGCAAACACTACAGGAAGGGATATCCGTAATCTGTGGGGACTTCAACCATGTCTGGGACCCGAAACTAGATACCAACATTTCAAGTCATAGCCCGAGATATAGAATACTGAACAGGCAGTGCAAACAGATACAGAAACTCCTTAGTATACACCACTACTACGATACATGGAGAATCACCAATACCTCGGAGAGAGCATACACGCATTTCTTGACTAATTGACTAAGTCGATGGGTGGCCTGTTCAAGGCAAACTACGAGACCCTATTCAAGGAATTAGAAACCAGACTGAATGGATGGGGAGATAAATACCTCTCCTGGCTGGGGAGAATGGCAGCAGTTAAAATGTCTCTCCTCCCCAGGCTACAGTACCTCTTCCGGACGCTGCAGATAGTCCTCCTACTTACACAAGACTTAGACACTGATTTCAAAATTCATCTGGGCCAACAAGAAAGTGAGAGTAGCGGCAAAATTCCTCTACAGGCCAACCCAAGAAGGGGGACTGGCACTTCCCAACGTTAGGTCATACTACCAGGCGACACTACTGGCGCCAGTGGTGGAAATGCAATCAAGAGGGCCCTCCCCGCAGTGGATAGATATAGAGGACCATTGGATACAGGGTACTACACTTAGACAGTTACTTTGGGTGCCCAAGCAGATGAGGCCAATACAACCCAACATACTACAAACCACAAAAACATTGTTAAGGACGTGGGACAAGGTTAAAGACGCCCTAACGTCCCTGACACCATGGTCGCCAGCGGCGCCATTATCTAGTCTAACCGTGATCAATGACACCCTGGCACATAGAGAATGGGCCCAGTGGGGATGCACACACATAAAGGATCTAGTAAAAGTGAAGGACATATTGCCGTTTCCCACACTCCAGGACAGGTTCCGACTGCCTCCTAAACTCATATTCCCATACCTACAACTTAAATCTATGCTTGGATCCCAGTCACCCACTAAAGAGGACCCAAGTACACTTACAAAATTTGAACTAGCATGTCTGAACCCCAGACCCAGGAAAGGGACTATCTCACTATGTTACTCACTCCTAATGGACCCCACTCCGGCCCCTCCGGATAGGTTCAAGGCAGCATGGCAGGCAGACCTGGGGAAAGTGTTCGAGGACACACAATGGTCGAACGCACTCACAGCGTACAGAGGGAGGTCTTCCTGCGCATCGCACTTAGAACTGATGAGGAAGGTATATTATAGGTGGTACATGGTACCGACAAGGCTGGCACACATATACCCGGGAACGCCAACCCAGTGCTGGCGTTGTGGGGTGGAGGAAGGAACAATGTACCATATTTGGTGGACGTGCAGGGAGATCAGACCGTATTGGGAGGAAGTGGGAGTCAGTATCAAGAAGACAGTAGACAGTAGCGTCACGATAACTCCAGAACTATGTCTCCTATTCATGAACATGGGCTCCAGACGAAACGGCGAAACAATCCTCACCTTCCATATCCTCGTAGCAGCACTGACACTAATAGCCAGGGAATGGAAGTCTACTGCGGCACCGACAATGCCCTCCCTGAAGAGACAAATAGCTACTAACTTACGGTATGAAGTCGTGACCAGACAAGCACAAGGCAACAACCAGAGATTCAGGGAGGCCATAACTAAATGGGAAGCCCACGATAACGAAGTGCATTAGAGTGGACATTCCACACACACTTTATACAAAAAGTTTGAATCAAAGACAGGAGAGGGATATAGAAAGGACAGGGCAGGACACACACAGGACAGGATAGAAGTCCCGGACTTAAGAGTCACACTGGTAGCCACCTTAGAAGGACCAACCCACAGGTTACAACCCAAAAGAGATCCCGACGGTAGCTGGAACTTGAACGGCAGAAGGACATGACATGAGAAACTCGCTCCTTCCCCCTCCCCCCATCTCACCATCTCCCCCTCACACCTGGTTATAACTCCTCCCCCCGGAAGAAGAGTAAGGGAGGGCCTAATTAACAGCACAAGACAACCGCAAAAGTAGGTACAGAACATGTAACACTCAAGAGCAGCTGGTCGGCCGTAGGCACTGAGAGAGAGTAGATTCACACCGGAGGGGATCTTAGACCCCGAATACAAGAAAGGCACACGGGGACTAGCCAGGAATAAGAGTGTTTACAAGGGGATGTAATACTAAGCCTACTGTACCAACGAAAAGACGGAGAAGTGTGATTTGTGTTGAACATACAATGTAACCCCCCACCCTATTCTCTTCTGTATCCCACGTTTTACTTTGCAAAAACAATAAAAATTGTCAAATTGAAAAAAAAAAACAGTTTGATCCATAAATATATTAATACCGAAAATTCGACGCACACACGCACATACAGTGGGAGATTCCAGGTCATTTCCAAAAAGTAGGACAGAGTTGAACAGGTTGTGCATCTGACATTGGAATTAGACACCTATTTACGCAGTAACATGGCATTGGGTAAATCTAAAGGAATGGTGTAGGGCGTCCACAGTATATCTGGTGGATGAATAATTAAATGAAATCGCTTAAACAATGGTTTAACTAGAATATCTTGGTTTTGTACTTTTTCTGCTCAATGACTGTAAAATACAGCAATGATACAGTTATAAATCAAAGAGAAGACTCAGGGGAGGGAGCTGCGAATCAATATAGTAAGCCAATATAGCTTAAACTGCAAATGGAAGAGTGTGGGGAGTAATAGATTTTCTCCTTTGCAAAACCTAGTATTTTCTTGTTTTGTAAAAATGCTAAATATCTCATAAACGGCCGTTAGGGTAAATACTATTATTTTACTAAATTATTTCATTACAGCAAACGTGATGTTTCGACTTCTGTAAATAATGTATGAGATCTGCCTCTACGTGACCACTTTTAGGAGAAGAATTTACCAATTATTAAATGGACTTAAAAATATTGTTGGTTCTGGTGATAACAATAATTCCCTATAGCAAGAGGAAGATGTTTGTTTTATTACACAAGCAACATGGAACAAAAATGAATCCAAACCTTTCACATACTGTACGTAAGCTATGAATAGGGTAAACGACTTACCAGATGTCCAACTGTCCAGCATCTGAGGGGGAGAGGGCACCTTAAAGAAAAGAGAATTTATCAGCGTTCATTGTTTTCTATGTACAAAATAATCATGCACAAATAGATTATAATTCAACTTTATTTAGCATTTCAAGTTTAGAGATTTAATTTCACACTTTAGAAGAAAACTATAGTGGCAGGAATACACAAATGTATTCTTCACACTATAGTGTTAAATTAACTAACTAACTAAAAGAGCATTTTGCTTACAACTTTTAGACCTTGGCTTGCATTTATGATGGCATGACAAACACCTTTGAATAGGCCCATCCCCTGTTTGGATTGACTTTTTCTTTCGGATCGACTGCAAGATGTCACTGGCTTCTCCCCTCCAACCCATCCCAGCGCCATATCTCCCAATGTTGGAAGGTACATCTTAGTGTCCCCCCATCCCAGCGACATATATCCAAATGTTGGAAGGTACATGTTAGTGTCCCCCATCCCAGTGCCATATATCCCAATGTTGGAAGGTACATGTTACTGTCCCCATCCCAGCGCCATATCTCCCAATGTTGGAAGGTACATGTTCGTGTCCCCCATCCCAGCGCCATATCTCCCAATGTTGGAAGGTACATGTTAGTGTCCCCCATCCCAGCGCCATATCTCCAAATGTTGAAAGGTACATGTTACTGCCCCATCCCAGCGCCATATCTCCTAATGTTGGAATGTACATGTTAGTGTACCCCATCCCAGCGCCGTATCTCCATATGTTGGAAGGTACATGTTAGTGTTCGCCCATCCCAGCGCCATATCTCCCAATGTTGGAAGGTACGTATTAGTGTCCCCCATCCCAGTGCCATATCTCCCAATGTTAGTGACCATCCCTGTGTGAGATGGATGCAGAAGACAGTTATATTTACCGTATTTATCGGCGTATAACACGCACTCTTTCTCCCTGAAAATAGGGAGAAAATGATGTGTGCGTGTTATATGCCGATATACCATATTTACTTACCTGTCTTGAAGCGTGGGCCGGTGTTCAGCGCGCACCGCGGTACTGGAACTTCAATTTCAGGTTCCGGTTTCCGGCGGGACTGAAAGGAAGTGTGCACACTTCCTTTCAGTCCTGCCGGAAACCGGAACCTGAAATTGAAGTTCCAGTACCGCGGTGCGCGCTGTGAAGCCGGCCCACGCTTCAAGACAGGTAAGTAATTATGGGACAAGGGGAGGGAAAGTGCACTAGGGGACACTATGGGAGGAGGAGGAACACTATGGGAGAGTGGGGAGAATACTATGGAAAGGGGGGGACACTATGGGATGAGGGGGGAACACTATGGGAGGGGGGAACACTATGGGAGGGGGTGGAGAATACTATGGGGGGGAGAATACTATGGGAGGGGGGGGAGAATACTATGGAAAGGGGGGGAACACTATGGGATGAGGGGGGGAACACTATGGGAGGGGGTGGAGAATGCTATGGGAGGGGGGGAGAATGCTATGGGAGGGGGGGAGAATACTATGGGAGGGGGGGGAGAATACTATGGAAAGGGGGGGAACACTATGGGATGAGGGGGGGAACACTATGGGAGGGGGGGGAAATTTCCTGGAATTTCCTTCTTAAAATGAGGTGCGTGTTATACGCCGGTGCGTGTTATACGCCGATAAATACGGTACTTATTGGCGCTATATCTGTTTCTCAGTTCTTTTGTTCCTAAGGATGCAATTTCGTTGTCAGTTTACTGCAATTCACTGTTTAGTAAATAAAAACACTTTTATTTATATCATATATAGCTTATGACAATTCAGCCGCTGTTTAAAAAAATGTGTTGAGGGAGACGTGGCTTTTAGATTAACCACATACATGTGGTCTATCCCTCGGAATGCACCTTGCGGATTTATCTTAGTGACCACTTATATTTGTGTTCACCGTGAATGTTTATACAGGAGTATCCATTACGGTGGACAATGCAGAGTGTACGTAGCACTAAATCTGTTCATTACATTGATCTCAAAGTATTATTGGTGCGTGTCGGCTGAAGAGCTCATTATCAACAGACAGGAAAACTGAAGATCAAACCGTAAAATTAACTCAACTAATCAAATAACTACTATACTAGTAAAAGCCTTTCACCATGCATACTGTTGTGGTCTACTCCTCCCAGTATGCTAAGCCAGCTATTTACCACAGGGTCAGTTAATAAATGCCATTAGATTGGTGCAGTATTTCACAATGCTAATATGGAGGACTTACTCATAAGGTTCGCCAGTGATTATACCAGACTGAGTTATTGGGTTTGTTTAGGTTTGCATTAAAATGATTTAAAAAATATCTTATTTATTTTCTAAGCTGCTCCTTGTCAGGACTCCTAGGAGATCCAACACGCAGGGTGTAATAGAAAAACATATAGCAGACCTTAGAGTGGCCGGACTTTACGTTTGACAGAAAGAGAATAGTCAAGAACAAGCCACGTTCGAGGGATCCAGAAATCACGAAAATGAGTATACTAGCCGAGTCATGGAATATGAGAATAGTCAAGAACAGGAGAATGGAGAGTAGTCAGATAGCCGAGGTCAGATACCAAAAAAAAAAATCAGATAGGAAGCGCTATTGGGAACTAACTAAAGAGCCATAACAGGGCAAAGTCCTATGTGTGAGTCAGCCTTTTATAGGCTGAGTCATTAAAGTGGAAACCACACCCCCAAAAGATTCGAGTTCGGACGTCATGGCGGGCGTATTGTGTTAGTGTATGCAGTGTGTGTGTGTTGTGTTAGTGTATGCAGTGTGTGTGTTGTTTCAGTGTATGCAGAGTGTGTGTTGTGTTAGGGTATGCAGTGTGTGTGTTGTGTCAGTGTATGCAGAGTGTGTGTTGTGTTAGTGTATGCAGTGTGTGTGTTGTGTCAGTGTATGCAGAGTGTGTGTTGTGTTAGTGTATGCAGTGTGTGTTGGGTCAGGGTATGCAGATTGTGTTGTGTTGGTGTATGCAGTGTGTGTGTTGTGTCAGTGTATGTAGTGTGTGTGTTGTGTCAGTGTATGCAGTGTGTGTGTGTTGTGTCAGTGTATGCAGTGTGTGTGTGTGTTGTGTCAGTGTATGCAGTGTGTGTGTTGTGTCAGTGTATGTAGTGTGTGTGTGTGTGTTGTGTCAGTGTATGTAGTGTGTGTGTGTATTGTGTTAGTGTATATAGTGTGTGTGTTGTGTCAGTGTATGTAGTGTGTGTGTGTTGTGTTAGTGTATATAGTGTGTGTGTTGTGTCAGTGTATGCAGTGTGTGTGTTTTGTCAGTGTATGTAGTGTGTGTGTGTTATGTTAGTGTATATAGTGTGTGTGTTGTGTCAGTGTATGTAGTGTGTGTGTGTGTGTGTTGTGTTAGTGTATATAGTGTGTGTGTTGTGTCATTGTATGTAGTGTGTGTGTGTGTGTGTTGTGTCAGGGTATGTAGTGTGTGTGTGTGTGTGTGTGTGTGTGTTGTGTCAGTATGTGTGTGTGTTGTGTCAGTGTATGTAGTGTGTGTGTGTAAATGTCCAATGAGGAGGGGGAGGGAGGGCATTTTAACATAATATTAAAAAAATAATAATAATTTAATTAAATTGTTTCTCCCCCCTCCCTGCTTACCTGTGTCTAGGGAGGGGGGAGATTCCATCCCCGGAGGTCCGGTGGCATGGTGGGGCCCCCCGGCTTCCTGTTACCGCAGAGGGGGCCCATGCAGCACACAGCTTCTCCTCACCTCTCCTCCAATAACTCTCGCGAGACCCGCGGAGCGTTGCCATGGCAACCGGGTCTCGCAAGAGTTATTAGCAGAGACGAGAAGAGAAGAGGCTGTGTGCTGCCTGGGCCCCCTCTGCGGTAACAGGAAGCCGGGGGGCCCACGGCTGCACACATAGATAGCGATACTCGCTATCTATGTGTGCAGGGAGGGAAAGTGGGGCCTGGGACTGCCAGAGCAGTCCGGGCCCACTAGGGCCGCCGGGCCCGTGACAACCGTCATGGTTGTCACCCCCTGATGGCGGCCCTGTATATACATACACTCTGTGACCCATACAAACACTGGCACACACATGAACATACACACTGGAACACATTGATCCATGCTGACACACGCAAACACACACACACATTGATCCATGTTGACACACACAAACACACACACTCACACAGTGATCCATACTGACACACACACATACCGTGATCCATACTGACACACACACACACCGTGATCCATACTGACACACACACACACACATCGTGATCCATACTGACGCGCACACACACACACAGTGATCTATACTGACACAGACACTTCAAAAATACACCTTCAAATATACACAAACTCTAAGAATTAGTAAAATTAACATGAAATACCTGGGTGCCATGCCAACTGAGCCCACCTTGCTCCTTGAAATAGTCTGTGTTCAGCTCCTTCCCAGCAGCCTGCCTCTAGCTCTCTCACAGGGGCCTCCCTGCCTGACAGCCAGTGGCGTACATACCAGGGTCGCACCAGGGGGCCCGGCCGCCCCTGCGATTCGGTATGTACCCACTGTGGCCAGCCTCTTCTCCTGGGGGGCCCAGGAGCCGGCCACCTGAGGGCCCCCCGAGGCTGGCCCTGCTGTCACCCCACGGCCGGTCCTGCGGGCGCGCGAGGGAGCACTCTCCCCTGAGTGCTTTCTCTTCAGCTCCCTTGCGCGCCGCGTACTGATACCGAAGCCGGAAGATGACGTCATCTTCCGCCGCTGGCATCCCTATGCGGTGCGCGAGGGAGCTGAAGAGGAAGCACTCAGGGGAGAGTGCTCCCTCGTGCGCCCGCCAGCCTGCCTGCCCGCCCAGGAGTCCAGCAGCACCACTGGACCCCAGGGAATCCCCTCAGCACTCCAAACGGTAAGGAGGCTGAGCGGATTAAATAAAAAAAACAAAAACATGTGTTAGTGTGAGTGTGAGTGTTAGTGTGTGTTAGTGTGAGTGTTAGAGTGAGTGTTAGAGTGAGTGTGTCTGCTAGTGAGTGTCAGTGAGAGTGTCTGTTGAGTGTGTGTCTGCTAGTGAGTGTCAGTGAGTGTGTTACTGTGTGTCTGTTACTGAGTGTGTTTGTGTGTGTGTTAGTGAGTCTGTTTGATGTCTGTTAGTGAGTGTGTGTTTGTCAGTGTGAGTGTATGTTTTGTAAGTGAGTGTGTATGTATGTCTGTCGCTGAGTGTGTCTGTCAGTAAATGTGTGTGTCTGTTAGCTAGTGTGTATGCATCTGTACGTGAGAGTGTGTGCGTGTCTTCAGCACTTACCTTTCTCCAGCGCCGGACTCCCTTGGCGCTGGGGATCCCTCCGCCTCTCGGCTCCGAATACGCATGCGCGGCAAGAGCCGCGCACGCATTCAAACCGCCCATAGGAAAGCATTACTCAATGCTTTCCTATGGACGTTCAGTGTCTTAGAATAGCGGAAGCTCCTCTAGCGGCTGTCAGTGAGACAGCCACTAGAGGCTGGATTAACCCTCAGTGAAACATAGCAGTTTCTCTGAAACTGCTATGTTTTCAGCTGCAGGGTTAAAACTAGAGGGACCTGACACCCAGACCACTTCATTGAGCTGATGTGATCTGGGTGTCTGTAGTGGTCCTTTAAGTGTGTGTGCATCTGCATGCACTGGCGTACATACCGCGGTCGCAGCCCTGTAACCCCTGTGACCAGGTGCCCACCGCCATGTGTTGCGGCCACGGCCCACGCACAGTAAGCGTGGGGGGGGGGCCCACGGATCAATTTTCACACCAGGGCCCCATGGGTCATGTGTATGCCACTGCTGACACCACTACACACAGGAAGCAAAACTTCAGAAGACCCGCGTGGGCTGCCCTGCTCTGCCTGATTACCAGGTCACATGCTTCCAGTGTGTGCAGGCTGTCAGGCAGGGACTGGGACTCCCTCCCTCCCTCCCTGCAGGTACTCCAGGCTCCTGTCGGCTGTCTGCTCATTGTCTCACTCGCGAGCAGCATTGGAAGTGGATAGAGGAAAGTGTCTTCTAGAGGTAAGAGGGGACCTTCACTCATCAGGCCCCCAATGTGAGTGTGTGTACTGGGTGGGGGGGCTGCTGCAATGTGCTGCCCCAAGTGCTCCGGCCCACCGGGAAATTTCCCGGTATCCTGGTGGGTCAGTCCGGCCCTGAGTTTGGTTAATGAACAGTGCATAGAAGTCGTGCTTGCCTTTTTTATGCACGACAGATAGACAGGGAGGCAGAAAGATAAATGGGGAAACAAAGTAGCCCCATTGTACAATTCACAGGGAGTATGGATTAGCCTAGACCAGAGCATGAAACATAATACATAATATTGTCAGTGCCGTGTGTTTGTGGATCAGCCTCAACCTGACACTAAAAGGAGCAAGCATAGAGAATTAAACAATGGACAGTTTTTATTTTGTTGTTCAGAACTAATTAGCCCCAGGTAGATAACATCTTGATAACGGCAGAGCCTTCAGACCTGGGCTGTGCTATTTAGCTTCTTCAGAACTATGCGCTGCTGCTTGACCTTAAAACGGTGCTACGCAATATACTGTAGAGAGAATTTATCCCATTTAAATGATTCTGTCCTTTGTGAGCCAATTCTATCTTGTTTTGGGGTACACCCAACCTGTTACACATTAGGATTCACCCACATCTGCTTACATTGGGAAAAGGAAGTATAAGGTCACCCAGACATAAGATTTACAAAGTTACATATGTTATATTTGCACAATGTACAAAGTGTGCCACTACATGGGATACTTATAATGGCGTTAACAGATAAGATTTCACTTTTAGATGTTAACTCTCATTTATAATAATATGAAAACGTGCGTTAACATGAGCATTCCAGGTTAGCAGTTCACAGACATCTGCAGTGGGAGATTATCCATCACAGATGCAGCCAGTTCATTTTATGCTTATCTGCAATGCAGACAAATCTATCCGCTTGATTTTTAGAACAGAGCTAATGACCTTGCTTAAGAGCAAGAAGAAAACTTGCAGAAGACGGTGTATTTCTTTCTCAAGAGGACATTCATTGTACAAGTCCCTCTGATTAATAGAATATTTATTTGCATTGCGATAGTTTCAGAATAGCTTTATCTGAGTACCCAAGATTCCATCTCAATATACAGTGTCACAGGCACTATACTTTTTAAGGCCATTGCGTACTTTGGTATATTGCTGAATGCAACAAAAAATATCTATTATTTAAGGAGGCTTTGCACTGTTTAATGTTTCAATGCCCTCAATAATCTCTGTGCACCGAACTTCTGTGTGCCTCATGTATACGGTGAAATGATTGCACTGTTTCCTATGACTGTCCAAAAATAAATAATTAAAAATAAATAAATACCTATTATTATTAAATGGACACTTTAGGTACCCAGACGACTTCATCTCAATGATCTTGGTGCCGTATCCTTGTTGTTATGAAGGGTACCTGTCGAGCTCCAAACAACTTCTGCTCATAAGAGTGTGCATAAAATTCTATCTATACAATGTGCTAGCAGTTTTGACGATGTCACTGAAGAGATCTGCCCTGCTTGGGGATGCGTCACAAGCAGGGTAATGCAAAAAAGATTGCGGGAGGAGCGGAGGTCAACCTGGAGGTGGGTGTTACACAAAGAATAACACCCACAAAGCTAGAAGACAGCAGTGCTTGAACGAAGGATAATTGAGTAAATCTTTCTATTTTACATTGAATACACCATGTATCGTTGTGATATAAGGTGTATTCAATGTAAATGCAATTAAAGGTAAGTGAATTTTTCATTACAGGTTCACTGTAACTCTGCAAGTGAAAACAGGAATGTGATATTGCATTGATGAAATGCCTCTAGTGGCTGTCACACTTACAAGCGTTTCCACCAATAGCAATACGGAAATAGCCAAGTGAAATACGGAAATGCAATCGGATGGTCTCATAGAGTGAAGTGTGACTCATCACACCAGAGATTGTGTTTCTGGTAGTTTCAGTAGTGGTTGGCTTTAGACCATACCATATCGATCATAGAGTCATGTGTGACTGCAGTGACTGCTGATTTCATGAAGATTCTGATAAGCAGTTCATTATTATTATTGCTTTATTATTTATATAGCGCCAGCAAATTCCATAGTGCTGTACAATGGGTGGACTAACAGACACGTAATTGTAACCAGACAAATGGACGTACAGAAACAGAGTGGTTGAGAGCCCTGCTCAATGAGCTTACATGCTAGAGGGAGTGGGGTATAGTGACACAAAGGGTGAAAGTAGGGGTAATGACATAAGTTGCTAGAAAAGTTATCACTGAGAACTTAGTAGGTTATTTTTGACAGTTGCAGGATAGGAGTCACAGTGGGATGGGGGGATGAAAACCTGCTAACAGTTTAGATGATATCCTTTCCTGAAGAAGTGTGTTTTCAAAGATTTTTTGAATGAGTGGAGACTGGGTGAGCATCAGGGCCGGACTGGGAACTAAAATCAGCCCTGGAAAAAAATTCTATACCAGCCCAATAATGCGTCGCGCTAGCATAGTGTGCTGATATAGAGGGTGAAAAAATAACTTAAAATTGAAAACTCTTACTCCAACGAAGGAACGCATATAGGGCTTCAAAATAAACAAAAGAGCGCCTTTATTTTAAGTAGACGTACATTTGCATGTAATCAATGTTTCAGTACAACTACTTTGGCCTATTAAGGACATTTTAGTAATGATACTGAAATGCTGAATGTCTGCAGTTGCACAACTAAAAAAATGAAGTGATCTGGTTAATTTTGAAGTTCTATGGGTGCGCTCTTCACTTTGAATATGTTATTGTGCATGAGTATGCAACTAGCAACAAGGCAGGGCCAATACGTGCTCATTACACACACGCATAAATATATATATGATATTTATGTGTGTATTTTGCATATATAAATGTATATTACTATATGTGTAAATATTATAGGCATAATTATATGTTACTAATACACACATCAATATACATGCATATATATATATATATGTGTGCATTACTGTCAGGATCACATTAATTTACGTCTATTACCTCTACCTTGTTTAGTGTATCTTGTCTCCAATTGTCTCCTTTTTTTCCTCTTACAGCAACCCTTGTGCATCTTTTACTTCATCCCAGTCCCTGTGTGTTTCTTTGTACCCTTCTCCAGCCTCTGTATTTCTCTTTCCCTCAGCCCATTTTGTGTTGTTCTTAGCCCCAGCCACTTTGTCTCTTTCTCCCCTTCCAAATCTCATCTGTGTGTCTCTTTCTAACTCCAGACTCTGTGTGCCTCTTTCTCTTCTCCCAGCCCCTCTCTGTCTCTTTTTCTCCAGCCCAGCATTGCCTCCCACAAATCTTGTGTCACTTTGTTCCCCTTCCCTACTGTATGTCTCTTTGTCCCCCCAACAAACCTTCAGTGTGTTTCTCTTCCCCATCTCCTCCCTGTGTCTCTCTTCCCCATCTCCTCCCTGTGTCTCTCTCTTACCCATCTGTCTCTTTGTACCCCCATCCCCTGTGTCTCTCTATTACCCCATCTGTCTCTGTGTCCCCCCTTCTCCTGTGTCTCTCTAATACCCCTCTTTTTGTCCCCCCAACCCCTATGTCTCTCTATTACCCCTCTGTCTCTATTACCCCTCTTTGTCCCCCCATCCCCTGTCTCTCTTTTACCCCTCTGTCTCTTTGTCGTCGTCCCCCAACCTGGTGTATTTCTATTACCCCTCAGTCTCTGTGTCCCCCCTTCCCCTGTGTTTCTATTACCCCTCTATTTGTCTCTCCCCTTCCCCTCTATTTGTCTCCCCCTTCCCCTCTATTTGCCCCCCCTTCCCCTCTATTTGTCCCCCCTTCCCCTCTATTTGTCTCCCCCCTTCCCCTTTATTATTTGCCCCCCCTTCCCCTCTATTTGTCCCCCCTTCCCTTCTATTTGTCCCCCCTTCCCCTCTATTTGCCCCCCTTCCCCTCTATTTGTCTCCCCCTTCCCCTCTATTTGCCCCCCCTTCCCTTCTATTTGTCTCCCCCTTCCCCTCTATTTGTCTCCCCCTTCCCCTCTATTTGCCCCCCCTTCTCCTCTATTTGTCCCACCCATTCCCCTCTATTTGTCCCCCATTCCCCTCTATTTGCCCCCCTTCCCCTCTATTTGTCCCCCCCTTCCCCTCTATTTGTCTCCCCCCTTTCCCTCTATTATTTGTCCCCCCTTCCCCTCTATTTGTCTCTCCCCCTTCCCCTCTATTTGCCCCCCATTCCCCTCTATTTGTCTCCCCCCTTCCTCTCTATTTGCCCCCCCTCACCTCTGTTTGCCCCCCCTTCCCCTCTATTTGTCTCCCCCCTTCCCCTCTATTTGTCTCCCCCCTTCCCCTCTATTTGCCCCCCTCCCTTCTATTTGCCCCCCTTCCCCTCTATTTGTCCCCCCCATTCCCCTCTATTTGCCCCACCCCCCTTCCCCTTCCGTGTCCCTTCTGACCTTTTTACAGGAGGACTGAGGGAGGGGGCGGAGCTAACTACCATGCTCCCTCGCGGTTCCCATAATTCCCAGCATCTACACATCATAGAGTAATCCCTACTCTATGATCTGTAGATGCTGGGAATTATGGGAACCGCGAGGGAGCTTGGTAGTTAGCTCCGCCCCCTCCCTCAGTCCTCCTGTGCTGACAGCTGCACGACTGTCATTATCAGTGAGTGTGCCGCCGAACCGGTTAGGCGGCCGCCCGGCACACTCGCTGATACTGACAGCAGCATAGCTGTCAGCACAGGAGATGGGGCCGCCGGCCAAAAGGTGAGTAATCACCTCAGAGTGTGCCGCCGGACCGGCCACCCGGCGGCACCGACATGCGGCCGGCGGCCGCGATTTTATTAAAATATAGGGAGCAGGGCTCCCTCTCTCCATCCAGCCCCCCCCAGGTGCCGCGGCCCACCGGGAAATTTCCCGGTATCCCGGTGGGCCAGTCCGGCCCTGGTAAGCATCTAACGGAGAAGGCAAGGGAGTTCCACAGAAAAGGTGCAGCCCTGGAGAAGTCTTGGAGGCGAGCACCAGATGTGGGAGTACGGACAGAGAATAGGCGTATGAATGAATGACTTTACTTCCAGAGGCAGATTGGCAGTGACTGCTACAGCCAAGGATAGAATGTTTTTATATACTATGTGCTTCCGCATTTTAACTATCATCTAGTTGCTTTGAGTGCCCAGTGAGATGTTGTCTGCCCCTTGCTGGTTCATTAGAGCATTTCATCAATGAGATGTAAATAGTTTTATGACTCCCAGTTGCTGCAATCCAAAGGAAATCAGGGTAGTGTCATTATATAGAGAGTAAGCCCTCAATAGCCGCAGTAATCACGATAAATGGTTCTCTGTGCGTGATATGTAACTAGACAAGCTGATACAATTCTGCTGGAAATAAAATCCAGTGATAAACTCTAGTGAGGAATCTATCGTTATAAATCTTCTGGGAAAGTGAAATAACATGACAGAAGTCATCATTTTGAATAAGCCAAAGTAAAATCCAAGGTCATTACTCAGGATAACTGGAATGTTACATCATACACTGATTTCAAATTCTAACAAAAACACATGGTTAACTCACAGAATATGTTTCAATGTCTATTATTTAAAGGACCACAATGACGACAATATTAACAGAGCATGCATGAATTGAGGCAGATGAAAAATGTGCCAAAGGAGATTTATTAATAGATTAACATTTAGAAGAGAAAAGAAAACTTTTTTGAGTATTAGTGTTTCTCGTTTTATTTTAGAATATCTCTATAGAAATACATTTTGGTGTTGTGCAGGAATAATGTTTAGGTTGTCTCAGTCGGTCCTCCTGGATCCTGTAAACCGGAGAGGTATGGCTGCTATCAGTAAGCACTATGGAATATGTTGGCGCAATATAAATGCTGATAATAATAATAATCAGTGCTATGACATGAAGGAAATGTGATACTGAATTGTCAGGTATTCCAAATTAATTTCAAATTTAATGTCGAAATAGCCAGATTGAAAACAGAATTAACTTTTTTTTTCTAATTTACCTATTTTAGCCAAAAATGTTTAATTTACTTTAAAATCACTTTCAATTTCATGTAGTTGTCACTTAACTAAATAAGCCTGTATGTCTCCCCAAAGAATTTGCCAGGAGAATATTTTTATTTATTTTTTGATATTTATTTTTTTATTTTGATCCTGATCAGATCTACATAGAGATGACAGACAAAATGCAATCCTTCATTCTTCAACTCCATTTGCAATGGATATCATCTCCATTTGCACTAAGTTTGCTTCTGTGATTTTTATTCAACAGAGTCTCCACTCCTCATAGTGTATAATCTCCACCTTCAAACACAACATTACCAAGTACTCTTATGTCATCAGCCATCCTTGATTAATTAAATAGAAACAGTTGAATCAAACTAGCCAGAATTTTTAGTACAGGCACTGCTGGACTGAAAATAATAAAAAGAGCATACCAAAAATAAAAGAGAAGTCTGAACATACTACCATTGTCGAAGAGCACCAGCAGTAGTTGGATTTAAAAGGCTTGCTCCAGGAATTGTAAAGGGGCTACATAAACTGTCACCTCTTTGCACATCACAATATCTTACGGCAAGATTGATGCAAAAACATACTTCTTCCACCTAATGGATTGGATTATTTTTCACATTTTAATTTTTTTTTTACTTTTATTTTTACTGTGAATGGTTGGTATTTTGTAGAGTTGGCGGACATTCTATATACATTGAGTGTGTGACCATTCTATAAGAGTTGTGTTCTAGGAGATGACTTCTGAAGGTATGATTATTTTTATTTATTTTTTACAGGTATTAGATTCATTGGACCTCCATCCTTTTTATTAAAGCCAAGTGAGTAGGTACAATTTTTATTTTATTGTAAGGGATGTGGATAGGGGCTTGGGTACTCTGGTCACTTAGGGTTTCATATTTGGCCAAAACCTTTGGAGGAGGGGGGTGGGGGCTGAAAATGCCAGTAGGCAAATAGTATTTTGAATTATTGTTCACTAGCTCAAAAGTAAGTGAGTGATAATTTGCAAATTTTCCTGACACTATATAATTCTCAGGTCCGTCCCCCCCACCCAACTCTCAGGGCCCCCCTCCCGCTGGGCTTAAGGAGTTAAAACTCCTTCAGTCACTTACCTTTATCCAGCGCCGGGCTCCCTCGGCGCTGGTGACCTCTCCTCCCCCTCCGACATCAGCTCCCAAGTGGAGCCAAATGTGCATGCACGGCCAGAGCCGGGCGCATTAAAAACACCCATAGAAAAAAAAAGCATTTCTCAATGCTTTCCTATGGACGTTCTGCATGCTCAATGCAATTTTCGCATTGAGCGTTGGGGAAGCGCCTCTAGCGGATGTCAGGAAGACAGCCACTAGACACTGAATTAACCCTGCAATGTAAACATAGCAGTTTCTCTGAAACTGATATGTTTACAGCTGCAGGGTTAAAACCTGGGGGACCTGGCTCCCAGACCACTTCATTGAGCTGAAGTGGTCTGGGTGACTATAGTGGTCATTTAAAATTGGTGCTTTGTACATATTCTGAATCCTATAGTTTGAATAGGGTTCAGATGTGAAAAGCACTGATTTTAAACCAGATGCCAAATGCATCCGGCCAATTGCTGCAGATATGTTTGGATTGACCGAATTCTAACTAGAATTATCTTTAGTAAACATGAGAAATGCCATTCCATTTGGAATTCGGTGTTTAGTGAAAAACCCTGATAGAATAATTGATAATCAACCACATAATGAGGTTTAGTAAGTAGAGAGTTATTTTCCTTTTTTTAGGAGCTGTTTCTTATTTTTCTACCCCTTGCGTTTCTTCCCATTATGTCTTTCTATCCACCCAGATGTTTTTTTAAAACGGTCACGGACTACTAAATGCTAGTCTCCCATGGACAGAGAAGTGGGAACCATTCTGTTGAGCGGAATATGTTATTCATATTTTTTTCCAGTGCCTTGAGGATTTGTTTTGCTCCTCGCTGAACAATATCATTGATAGAATTGACAATAAATGAGTTTAAGACACAATGGAGGCTTTGTATCTTCCATCAATTAGATAAAACATATCTGCAGGAGCATTCCCATTGCTAAATCTCAACCTTAGGCATAATTCTTTACCAAAGCCTCTTTAAAACCTCCTGTCAAATTAAAGCCCCCTTTAACCCAGCTTTAATATTTTGTTGATATCATTTTTTCAATATCACTGTGCAGAAGATTAGCTGGATGTGCCTGTGAAAAATTACATAGAAAAGTCATGCTGAATAAGCCTTTATTTCATGACATTTCAGAGACAACAACTTCTATACTTTAAATGAAGGAATCTCTAGATGTCATTGATAAAATTCATGGAATGCTTTTAAAAAGTATTTATAAGCAAAACAAGTATTGTTTCCCTATATTGTCATCCTTTATCAGTTTCCTAACGTCTTTTGTTTTCTTTTATGTGATCGTTATTTTCCAGGCGTCCTATCTTGATGGAACACAAAGTTTCATGCTGTGATATCTTCTACTAGCGTTTCAGTTCCCCTAACATTTTGTAATTTCCCAGAACTTAAACTTATAACATTCCTGGCAAAACGAACAAACCACAATTGATCTTTCCCTATTTGTACTGCTCTTGTTCCCATCATGTTCTCTAACAAGAAGACCAAGGATGGTACAAAAAATGCCATTGTGTACACGTAAATTCATCCAGGCAAGTAATGTTGGCGATGATGTTGATTTTGAACATCCTATTCAAACCCATGTAAAAAAATTCTACACGATGTCTCAGATCGAAGGTAATAGAAGCTGAAGTACAAAACATCTGGAGGTCGTTGAAACAGATGATATGTAGACAGAGGCCACAAAACTCCCATCACCTTTAAATAAATGCATCCAGAAATAGACACACAACAGAGACATTAATTCAGGACAAAATAGACAAGGCGAAATAAAGCAGAAAACTGTGTGAGCTACCTCTGCCAAGGGAATATGTGATGCAACACAGATGGGAAGAGCGAGAAATATGGGATTTAGCGTGTCTTCATAATGTAACAGATCTTAGAGTATATTCTAATTCCTATCCAGTGGAATCAAAACATGGCATTTAAACATGGAAAAATATTCAGAAATAATCCCTCGCCCCGTCATAGAATCCAAAGACAATCCACTGTGAGATATTATAAAGGTGTGTATTGTAACAGTCTCCAATACATACTGGAAAATGGGACCGTTCTCGACGTATCTTTCCTGGTAAAATATTTTATAAAGAAATGAATACCTCAATAAATAAATTAAGATTTACAGTGAGCAATCATAGATATATATTGGTACAGGCACATACAGATGGATATGAATACAATAATGGTACACTATAAGTATCTGTACGAAAAAAGCATCTCTCATTTATTTATTTATTTTTTATAAAATATATCACTTATAGCAAAAAAAATAAACATGCAGATTGTTAAAGTGTCGGTAGCATGATGTCCATGCAACGTTAAAAAAAAAGTATCTGGCGTATATAGGAAGTCCAGAGTGTACTCAGAGATTGATGAAAAATAGAAAATGCCTTAATGACTAGTGACTATTGTGACAATAAATATTAGGATGAACTATGAGGGATAAATAAGGGGTATAAACCCCAGGAGACAGATTTAAAAATGTACATGGAAGAACATTGAAGATACAGGTATACAGAGATACTACCAGCTCTACCGCACGGGCAGGCTCCCTACATTCGAAGAACTAAAGACCCTCACCCCCTTGACAACAAAAGACTATTTCAGGTACATACAGCTGAGAGACTTCGCAGCAAAACCACAAATCCGGGCAGCAGCAATGGCCAAACCTACTTTCTTTGAACGACTATGTGTCGCGGAGGGTCCACGTATCGGCCTCATTACAACACTCTACAACCAATTAAGCGCACCTTCGGGCGACTCCCACACACCTACATACATAGCACAATGGGAAGCAGACCTCCAACAACCATTAGAGAGCGGTGAATGGCAGTACATCTGGGAGGCGGCAGCGAAGGCCTCCATCTGCGTCCTACACCAAGAGCAATGCTACAAAACACTGATGCGATGGTACACCACACCGGTCAAGCTCTGTAGAATGGGTAAAACAACGACGGATATCTGCTGGAGGGGGTGTGGGGAGAAAGGCACATACCTACACATGTGGTGGGAGTGCCCGAAGGCACAAATTTACTGGGAAAAAGTGGCCACACTACTAACGACAGTCCTACACAAGCGCATCCAACCAGACCCCTGGACATTTCTCATAGCCAGACCAATACACAGCCTTCCCCATAAGGAACAAAAACTGCTCAACAAAATTACCTTAGCCACCAGAAGGGCAATGGCAAAAATATGGCTACACACGGACATGCCACAGACAGAGACAGTTATACAACATATTAAAGAAGCACACCTAATGGACAAGCTAACTGCCCAAATCAGAGACACCTACCAGACATTTCTCAAGACGTGGGAACCCTGGGAAGACTACATAAATCAGTGAGGGCTCAGACTATACTCACAACGCACCCACAGCATACCTGCCCCCTCCCCCACCCCCCACCTCCCCCTGGTATTACTCTACTCGTTCCTCAATCTTCTCTTTCCTACTTTCTCTATCTTTCTTACTAAAAATGAAAACCACATGCATGGATGTGTATATATCAGAGGCAAGTGACTATTGTAATGTGCTTTGGTACAGACATCATAGCTGCATAGCGGAGCTTTTAAGAATGGGCAAGGGTAACGTGGTCAGACAACCCCGCAGGTAAAAACAGCACAACCTTGCGAACCATACCTAATCAAACTACTTGCGGGGTTCCTACCAACAATGAAAGTAATATACCTCGCTATACGCTGAACCTATAGAGCTCAAGAACATGCAACTAACATAACCGCTAGAAACAACCCTGTGAAAACTATCACCGACAAACTACAGCACATTTAGCTCCTAAACGACCTGCTGTAAGAGGACAACGACCCCAGCGAAGCTTCTATTCAACACCCTCGTCTGTACTCTAAGCTATAACTCACTGTACCAATAAATGTATGCATATGTTGCCCGCCCCCCCCCCCTTTTTTTTCTCTTCTGTACAAACACCATGCATGATTGATAAATAAAGAATTTAAAAAAAAATGTACATGGAAGGACAATTGTATTGGCAAAAAAAGGAACTGCAGAACAGGCTAACTGTGGAATTTGATGAGGGTAAAAAAAAAGCTGTATATTAAGTTCAAAACATGTTAACTACCAAGCAACCATGTCTACGGATAAATATGTGAGTGTGAATTACGGCAAAAAGCATAGTCGATATTCTGTCCAGTAAGCAGAAAATTAAATGGCAGAAACAGGAAGAAGGTATGTGCAGGTTTCTGGAGTACATACAATACCCTACAATACGGTTAGAACTTTAATTCTAAAATGAACATCAGAGTTAAAATATAATATGGCGAAATTTCTCACAACAAAGTGGAGCAAAGTGCTAAATGTTTAGACACATTCTATTGGTTTCTATAAAGATTGCTCCTCATTTAGCACTTTGCCCTTTGCTTAGTGCCCATGTCCAATGCCAGACATTTAGGCTGCTAGCCTTAGAGACTGAATTATTAACTAGACCTAACAGGTATAATAACCTTGACCTTTCAGCTAGAGTGGTCTGTCAGAAGACGATACAAAGTTTTCCACGTTTTGCTGCTGTTCTGGTACTGGAATAGTACCATCAATGAAGTGGAGTTGATGGAAAAATAAGTTAGTTGTTTAAATAACCACATTTATCTGTTGGCTGTTGGCTGTGCTCTCAGAATAATGGTGGCAAGATGGATTAGTCATGTAATAGATTATGAATGCTCAGTTGACTCAGAAGCTCTGTAGAACATAATCTGAACAGGAATCCAAAACCTAAATGAACATGTTATGCGGGGAAGTCTAGAGCAAAGTTGACCTTTATTTATTCAAATGAGGTATTTGAGTATCAGTTTGACTTCAGGATGTAAAGTGCATGATATAAGTACGACAGCGTCCGTTGCATTCCCTGAACATCAAAAGTTCTTCACTTTGAATTTGTTTTATCAATAAATACCCTCGGTCATCATGCATTCATTAAAGTTTTTTTTTTGTTTTTTTTGTGTAGCCACTTTAAGGCTGATATTTGGCTATAATCTGTTTTTGTTTCTTTTTAAGAATCGTGTTTTCAAAAAGTAGGTTCCAGTCCCAGTTATTTAAAACCCCCAATGTAGTATAGAGCAGACGGTGTGCAGGAAATAAGGTATTTTATCTTTAAAGGGTTGATACCTAGACTCTAGACCCATCCAGATAAATAATGTATCTTTGTGTGTTATTCACACATCATTGCTTATATGATGATAGAAAGGTTCTACCACTGGGATTCTGCCGGTGATGTGTAAATAAGTAAATAAGACAGCTTAATTTCCTATGCATAGAAAGCATAGACAAACTGACCTACATGTCAAAAAATGCAGCTAAATAAAACAGGTAAATGGAAAGCAATAAGCAAGGGCTGTCACCCATTTCTCTGATGAATGTTGTTGTACAGTACATATGGACATGTTTCTTTTTGGTAATTCATCAGGTTGACAGACCCTGAACCAATTATCATACGTTTCCTCTCAAGTAAGTAAAAGTTTAAAATAAAACAAAATTGGTTACATTAGATTTTTGGGAGTAGATGGGGGAAAGAAATAACTTTTGTCAACCTCTTTATTTCCAAAATGGTGTGCACATAATTCAAACGGAATGTCTACACATCTCAAAACTGTGTATACACGACTGACACACTTACAAAAGTAATTTGATTATGGAAAACAGATTTGCTATTTCAGAGCCACTGGAGACCTCAACACTACGAACACCTGCTCGAACGGTGCACGTAAGACTAGCTACATAGAAACATAGAATGTGATGGCCGATAGGAACCATTCGGCCCATCTAGTCTGCTTGTCATGTGGAGGAGTGGAAAAGTGTTTGTTGGGGTGTAAGAGACGAGAGAAAGAATGAGGACAGAGAATGTGTCTGTGTGTATGTAGGGACAATATATGGGACAATAAAAATGGGGCAATTAATACAAATGGGCAATGTATGTTCCTTTGACACAGGGGGCAGTATATATGGGACAATGTGAATACATATAGTATAGTTTATATATGGCCAATATGTAAAATATTGGGGCCCAGTAACATTGTAGGACTGTGGCAATAAGGTTCTAGATAAATGCTTTGGGCTATTATAGCAAAAGTGAGAGAATTATAGCATTTTGTTTAGACGTGTCTCATGGAGACATTTGTAGCATGGAACACAGGAAACGGGCAGTATTTAACTTTTTTTATTTAATACAATTTTCTAATCTGTAAATTAATTATTCTGTAAACAATTTTTGGAATTGTTAATAAATGAGAATTAACAAAAATATTTGTTTTTGTTTTTTGCCAGTAAGGGGTGATGTGCTATATACACTTACTGACAAGGAAAATTAATATACATGCTTTATTTTCCAAAAATCAAAACCGAAATCCAGTTTCTGTTTATTAGCACATCGTTTGGTAGTGAAGGTGTAAAGACATAAACTTAAAACTAAAATTTGTTTCCCATTAACAAAAAATACATTTAAAAGATTGCTTTAATTTTGGGATATACTTAAATTTAAACTGCGGTATTCTGATGCATTCTTAAAAATACCAGAAAACAGCAACATGACAAGTGATAATAAAATATATAGATTCAATCTGTTATAAATCTCATGTATGAGTTACAAACAAACCTCCTGCATGTATAGGGATACATATATAGGAGGTAACTTTGTAACTCATAACGGAAATACATTACTGATTGAATCCATAAGTGGATTTCCAACCACTCAAATGTATTAATTTAAAGGGGCAAAGAGATTTACACGAGTCTAAATCGTATAGGTAAGAAGGTATATAGAAATTATTGTCCTAATTTCTTGACTCTGGCAGCATAATTAGGTGTATGAATATTCAGTGTGAACTAATTTACCACAATCTGCTTTTTCACGCCTCCGAAAATTTCAAATAGACATAGAGGGACTATAAAATTAGGGGTATGAGTGAGGGTGTGGTCAGGGACGAGGCTGTTGTGAGAAGTTTTAGGTGACGTGTGTCAGGATCGGGACAGGGATCCAACACGCAGAGTACAAAGTGTAGTAGGTACGTATACCGGACCTTAGAATGGCCGGACTTAACGTAAGGAGTAAGTAGAGAATGGTCAGAGGCAAGCCGAGGTCGAGGGAACGAGAAGACAGGTAAGCGAGAAGACAGGTAAGCGAGAGACAAGCCGGGTCAAAGGATAACAGAGATAAGCAGAGTGATACAAACAAGCCGGGTCAGAACCAAAGAGACAATAGACATACAAGAGCACTGAGTGACTAGACTGGCTAGAACCACGACAGGGCAATGAGCAAATGCGGCAAGCTCTATTAAATACCCCGGTTCTAGGAGGTAATCACACCCCCGACGAGTCCTGGTTCGTGTTCAGGGTTTGAGTGACAGGTCGAGCCGGCTTGGCGTCATGACGTCGGCTACTGAGCGTCACGTCATAAAAGGGCGTGGATCCCTCGCGGCCGGCGTGTAACCGACCGGAGGGACCGCGAGGAACGGAGGAAACAGCCCTTCTGAACGGGAAAACGTCTAAGTCTCTCCTCTTATCAGAGGTAGAGACTACAGGTACCCTGACAGTACCCCCCCCCCCCTCAGAAACGCCCACCGGGCGGAAGCATCCGGGACGAGATGGAAAGCGGGAGTGAAAAGCCCTGCGGAGGCGAGGAGCATGAACATCCTCCTGAGGTACCCAAGTCCTCTCCTCAGGACCATATCCCTTCCAGTCGACAAGATACTGTAACCTCCCTCGAGAAATTCGAGAATCGATGATGGAGTTGATCTCGTACTCCTCCTGGCCCTCAACCTGAACAGGACGGGGAGAGGAAACAGTGGAGGAAAATCTGTTGCAAATTAACGGTTTCAGCAAGGAAACATGAAAAGAGTTAGGGATGCGTAAGGCAGATGGAAGTACTAGACGATACGCAACCGGGTTAATACGAGCCAGGACCCTGTAAGGGCCAATGTAACGAGGCGCGAACTTCATAGAAGGAACCTTTAAACGAATGTTTTTTGTACTCAACCATACCCTATCACCAGGAACAAAAACAGGAACCGCCCTTCTGCGTTTATCAGCGTGTTTCTTGAACAACATGGAATTATGTAGGAGAATTTGTCGAGTCTGATCCCACAACTTCCTCAGATTGGCAACATGAACATCAACCGACGGTACCCCTTGGGAAGAAGAGACCGAGGGAAGAATGGAAGGATGAAAGCCATAATTCATGAAAAAGGGGCTAGAACGAGTGGAATCACAAACAAGATTATTGTGTGCGAACTCTGCCCAAGGAATCAAACCGACCCAATCGTCCTGATGTTCGGAGACAAAACAACGCAAATATTGTTCAATTTTTTGATTGGTACGTTCAGCAGCTCCGTTAGACTGAGGGTGATAGGCAGAAGAAAAATTCAATTTGATGCCCAATTGAGAACAGAAAGATCTCCAGAAACGTGAAACAAATTGGGAACCTCTATCAGAAATAATTTCGGAAGGTATCCCATGTAAACGAAAAATTTCTTTAGCGAATATTTCCGCCAATTCAGGAGAAGTCGGAAGTTTAGGTAAAGACACAAAATGAGCCATCTTAGTAAACCTATCGACTACAGTGAGAATAACAGTCTGTTTTTTAGAAATAGGCAAATCAACAATAAAGTCCATGGCCAAACAGGACCATGGTCTTTCTGGAATGCCCAAGGGCTGTAATAGACCACATGGAAGAGTATGAGGTTGCTTAGTCTTAGTACAGATCTCACACACTGCAATGAAATCCTTAATATCCTTTCGTAAAGAAGACCACCAGAAATCTTTAGAGATTAAGGAATATGTCTTGCGAATACCAGGATGCCCCGCCACCTTACTCTCGTGGAAACACTGTAACGAAGTGTCTTGCCACAGGAGTCTGCCTAGGTGCCAGATGTTGCAACTTCATGATACGGTCAAGCAGTGGAGAATGAATTTTAAGACTTGTGTTGGCGATAATATTGGACTTGGGGACTATAGAGGACAACACTGGCTCAGACACAGTAGAAGGTTCATATTGGCGAGACAAAGCATCGGCTTTAGAATTCTTAGAACCAGGTCTGTAAGTGAGTACGTAATTGAAATGGGTGAGAAATAAAGACCAACGAGCTTGCCTGGAGGACAATCGCTTGGCCTCCCCAATATAGGACAAGTTCTTGTGGTCCGTCAAAATAGTAACAGGATGTAAGGTCCCTTCCAATAAATGTCTCCATTCCTTTAAAGCCATGATAACTGCTAGTAGTTCCCTGTCACCAATGTCATATCTGCTCTCCGGGCCAGATAGCTTTTTGGAAAAAAAAACCACATGGATGTAATGGTTTATCCACACCTAACCTTTGGGACAGGATAGCGCCTACACCTGTCTCTGAGGCGTCTACTTCGAGTAGGAAAGGCAGAGTAGTATCAGGGTGAACTAAAATTGGTGCGGAAGCAAAAAGTTCTTTGAGGGTTTTGAAAGCAAGAAGTGCATCAGTAGACCAATTCTTAGTGTCAGCCCCCTGTCTGGTCATATTGGTGATAGGAGCAATAATTGACGAGTAACCCTTAATGAAGCGCCTATAATAATTGGAGAATCCAATAAACCTCTGAATGACCTTGAGACCCTTAGGTAAGGGCCAGTCTAAAATGGACTGGAGTTTATCCGGATCCATCTTAAACCCTTCCCCAGAAATCACATAACCAAGAAAGTTTGTCTGGGACTGATCAAAACTACATTTCTCCAGTTTGCAGTACAAGCCATGTTGAAGAAGTTTGCGCAAAACCCTTCTGACTTGTCTGTGGTGAGTCTCAATGTCCCTAGAATGTATAAGAATATCATCCAGGTATACAATAACGCAGTCCTGTTGAAACTCCCTAAGAACTTCATTGATCAAGTCCTGAAATACTGCCGGCGCATTGCAGAGACCAAAAGGCATTACGGTATACTCGTAGTGCCCATATCGAGTGTTGAACGCCGTCATCCACTCGTGACCCTGCTGAATCCTCACCAAGTTATATGCCCCTCTGAGATCTAACTTGGTGAAAATCTTGGAACCCTTTAAACGATCAAAGAGCTCGGTAATCAAAGGAATCGGGTAGGCATTTCTAACGGTTATTTTGTTCAAACCTCGGTAGTCAATGCAAGGTCTCAGTGTACCATCCTTCTTTTTAACAAAAAAAAAAAACAGCCCCGGCAGGGGAGGAAGATCTCCTAATAAATCCTTTGTCTAGATTTTCACGAATATACTCCTCTAGGACTAAGTTCTCTTTAGTAGACAAAGGGTATACATTGCCCCTGGGAGGCATGGTACCAGGGAGTAGATTAATCTTACAATCAAAGGACCTGTGTGGGGGTAAAGTATCGGCCTTCTTTTTGTCAAATACCGCCTTTAAGTCCAGATACAGTGGAGGTATTTGTACTTCTGTAGGGTCGGTAGACTGAGTGGATGCATTAACTATGCAAAGCGGTGAGACTTTCTGTAAACACTTCTCCTGACAATTCTGACCCCATGAGATTATCTCCCCTAATTCCCAATCAATAATAGGGTTATGTCTCTTTAACCAAGAATACCCCAGGACTATGGGAACAGAAGGAGATGAAATGAGTAACAGAGATATGTCTTCCTCGTGTAAAATACCAACAGTTAAGTTAACGGGTATGGTTTCACGAAAAATCACAGGCTCAACTAAAGGTCTACCATCTATGGCCTCAACGGCCAAGGGCGTCTCCCTTAACTGAGATGGAATAGTGTGTTTAGTGACAAAAACTTGGTCGATAAAGCTCTCAGCAGCTCCGGAATCTATCAATGCCACAGTCTCTACTACTCCCCTCTCCCAAGTTAAGGAAACGGGTAGCACAAGCCTATGATCTTTGTAATTATGAGTAGAGGACAAAATAGAAACACCCAAGGCCTGTCCTCTAGAGAAACTTAGGTGCGAGCGTTTCCCGATCGATTAGGACAATTTAGGCGTAAGTGACCTCTGACTCCACAGTACATACACAGCCCCTCCCTTCTCCTGTACTGTCTCTCCTCTTCTGAGAGATGAGTATTGCCTATCTGCATAGGTTCTGGAAAAGGTAAGGTTTTGATCTCATGAGGAAGCTAGTTTGAAGGAAGGTCTACAGGTTCTATCTCGAGTGTTCTGTCTCTCTCTTAAGCGTTCATCAATGCGAGAGATAAAAGAAATTAAATCCTCCAAATTCTCAGGAAGCTCTCTAGTAGCAACCTCATCAAGTATTACATCTGATAATCCGTTTAAAAATACGTCTATATAAGCCTGTTCATTCCACTTAACTTCTGCCGCCAAGGACCTGAACTCTAGTGCATACTCCACAAGAGTTTGGTTATCTTGTCTAAGGCGCAACAGTAATCTGGCTGCATTGACCTTTCTACCAGGAGGGTCAAAAGTTCTTCTAAAAGCAGCTACAAAGGCATTATAATTATATACTAACGGATTATCGTTTTCCCACAACGGATTGGCCCATCTCAGAGCTTTCTCAACGAGTAAGGTGATAATAAATCCGACCTTCGCCCTATCTGTAGGATAGGAACGGGGTTGTAATTCGAAGTGGATACTGATTTGGTTTAAAAAACCTCGACACTTCTCAGGAGAACCACCATAACGTACAGGTGGGGTAATACGAGAGGAGGCACCTACAGTGGCTACCTCTAAACCTGAACTTACAGGGGAGATAGAATTATTACGCATCTCTTCTGGTGGGTTATTAGGACGAGATAATAACGCCTGTAGTGCTAAGGCCATCTGATCCATTCTATGTTCCATGGCGTCAAACCTAGGATCGGAAGGACCAAGCTGACTACTTGTACCTGCAGGATCCATTGGCCCTGTCGTAATGTCAGGATCGGGACAGGGATCCAACACGCAGAGTACAAAGTGTAGTAGGTACGTATACCGGACCTTAGAATGGCCGGACTTAACGTAAGGAGTAAGTAGAGAATGGTCAGAGGCAAGCCGAGGTCGAGGGAACGAGAAGACAGGTAAGCGAGAGACAAGCCGGGTCAAAGGATAACAGAGATAAGCAGAGTGATACAAACAAGCCGGGTCAGAACCAAAGAGACAATAGACATACAAGATGTCATGCCTTAATTATGGTATCCTCTTACTTCCTGGTTCCACAGAGCTTAGCCACACCTCTTTATGACACGGTCTCCCTATTTAATCCGACCGCACCAGCTGATCGACGCTGGATTATTGAACTACGTTCCGTACTCACGAACCGGCTACAACATCGTTGTGAAAGCCCTCTGTTACCGGACCGGACTGGAAGACTTCAAGTTCCCTTCACCTCTCCTCATCCACGACTAAAGCTGAACTCTCTCCATTCAGGATAACCGCCTCTGAGGAGATCTCGGGAACCAGTGTTCTATGTGCCGGAAGCTAAGTAAAACCTCTGTGATAAGCGTTGCATCTCAAAGCTGTTATTTCCTGTCTCCAAAGTCCTTCGATAAAACAAACCCGTTACAGCTAACTTCAACTCATACTTTATCTCAGTTAGCTGCATCTGTCTTGCTTCAGTTAAAGTCTATGGAACAGCTATTGTATCTTCTTATCACCTAATTCATTAATACTGCTAAACGACTCTTTCTGATTCAGTGTCTGCTAATTGCTATCGTTTACTACTTAAAGCTACAGTGCCTATAATTGTGGACTTCAGTTATCGTTTACTACTTAAAGCTACAGTGCCTATAATTGTGGACTTCAGTTATCGTTTACTACTTAAAGCTACAGTGCCTATAATTGTGGACTTCAGTTATCGTTTACTACTTAAAGCTACAGTGCCTATAATTGTGGACTTCAGTTATCGTTTACTACTTAAAGCTACAGTGCCTATAATTGTGGACTTCAGTTATCGTTTACTACTTAAAGCTACAGTGCCTATAATTGTGGACTTCAGTTATCGTTTACTACTTAAAGCTACAGTGCCTATAAATTGGAATTAAAGTCAATACCTTTTACTTTTTATAATAAATATTCAAACTATAAGAAATCTGAAGTTGTGTTCCTTCATAACAAATGTTTAGACGTGACACAAGAGCACTGAGTGACTAGACTGGCTAGAACCACGACAGGGCAATGAGCAAATGCGGCAAGCTATATTAAATACCCCGGTTCTAGGAGGTAATCACACCCCCGACGAGTCCTGGTTCGTGTTCAGGGTTTGAGTGACAGGTCGAGCCGGCTTGGTGTCATGACGTCGGCTACTGAGCGTCACGTCATAAAAGGGCGTGGATCCCTCGCGGCCGGCGTGTAACCGACCGGAGGGACCGCGAGGAACGGAGGAAACAGCCCTTCTGAACGGGAAAACGTCTAAGTCTCTCCTCTTATCAGAGGTAGAGACTACAGGTACCCTGACAACGTGATAAGAGCAATTTTTGGAACTAAAATTTAATTTAGGACAAGAACAATGTATCTTATTTACATAGACTGGTTTCTAAGTACATTTATTGTTGTTTACAAACTTAGAAACATAGAATGTGATGACCATTTGGCCCATCTAGTCTGCCTCATATTCGAAATACTTTTAATTAGTCCCTGGCCTTATCTCAAAGGAGCACTATAAGGTCAGGAACACAAACATGTATTCCTGACCCTATAGGGTTAAAACCACTATCTAGCCCCCCTGGTCCCCTCATGCCTCCCTAAATATAGAAATCTTGCTTGTATTCAAGTCTGCAGCTCCTGGCTTTGTCTCTGTTTTCTTTAGACCTGCCCACTGTCTGCTGACACAGAACTGGTGGCCTGATCCAATCACAGTGCTTCCCCATAGGATTGGTTGAGACTGACAAGGATGCAGATCAGGGGCAGAGCCAGCACAATTCAAACACAGCCCTGGCCAATCAGCATCTCCTCATAGAAATGAATTGAATTAATGAATCTCTATGAGGAAAGTGCAGTGGCTGCATGCAGAGGGAGGAGATACTGAATGTTTGGATGCATTTTAGGCAGCCATGACCCAGGAAGGCTCTCTAACAGCTATATGAGGACTGGCCAGTGAGGTAAACAATGTAAACACTGTATTTTCTCTGAAGGTAATGATTGTACTCACCAGAACAAATTCAATAAGCTGTAGTTGTTTTGGTGACTATGGTGTCCCTTTAAGTCTATGATAGCCTTATGACTATCCCTTGCATGCTTAAACCCCCTAACATGTTAATGTGAGTATTATTGCTGCATACACACTCTGTTATACACACCAAAAATGTGGAGCTCTGATAAAAGAGGGTCATTTGGATAAAAAAAGGGACAGAGGGATTTGGGCCCAAAATAGGGACATTTTGGAGGTGTGGTATTATGGTATAATATGCCTGGCATTTAATTTTTTTTTCTTTTTTACAGTGGATATCCTTTAATAATAGGTAATAATCTCAAACGGAATTGGTGGTCAGATTTCTAAAAGCAAGGCAGGACTTGGGATACGTTTTTGAAAAAAGTGGGACTGTCCTGGCAAAAAAATGGGACAGTTGAAAGTTATAGCCTACTAAAGGACCATTGGGGCAATGAAATTGTGTTCATTTTAGTCTAGCTATGCAATTTCTCCACAGCAGTTTTGCATTTTGCGTAATTTGGTGTGAAACTAATTTTATGCTGTTTCGAGTTTACTTGAGTACTTTTCCTCATGTTTACATTCAATTTACAGAGCTTATTTCATTTCCATTTACAAATTTGAAAATGGCTAGAGAACTGTAAGTATTTGTTGGGAATAGTGTGTCACGACAGCCGGCCAGTAACCAAACATTTACAGTAAATAAAACACAGCGAGGTCAAACGGCACTGATTTTTCCCACGCCAGATCTTCCAATATCAACAGTGTGGTTAACATGTATCAACTAAAACAATGTCAGCCATACGTTCTAGAAACATGACTCACTCGCTTTCCATTTCCTGCCTGAACTTCCTTTGGCATCCTCGTCTACTTTTTATAAGACATCTTCGGATATTGGTGCGATTCTAGTCTAGGAAACTAAGAACATTTCCCTTCTGTGATTTAGGTCAAGTTTGCAGAAAATATTTATAGTTTGTAATTATTACCATATGGCGTTGTAAAACTGACCTTGCACAGAACCTACTTCTCTTGATGATGGAGAATGTTTTTACAACAGCTTGCTTCATTCTATTACTGGAACTAAAAACCAAATGCTTAGACGCACAGTAATCTCATGACGTCTTCGTTCACACTGTTGCACACCACTGTTTTTTTTTGTTGGTTTTCTGTACTGCTGCATGAAACAATCAAAATCAAGATGCTTCCTGCAGGAAACTATTAGTCAGGTAGAACTAATTAAAATGCAAGAGCACAGGTAGACTTTAGTGGAGCACAGACAAAAACCTTGTTAACAAATATTTGTATGGTTAGGTATACCTAAGAAAAATGGCCGTCCTTTGCACCTGGATGTAAAAAAACAAACAAAAACAGAGCAAGCTAAATTTTTTGTTTTACTATGACAATAATTTGTATGAAAATAGCTTTTGATAGTTGGAATGTAGGCAAGGAAAATTGTTGTATGTGGTTATTTAGTGAACCAGGAACTGGAATGAATTCAACAGGCTATTGAAAATTATAGGCCCAATTTAGACCTAAAAAGTGTAAATTTCCTGATCAGTGTTGGGCATAGAGTACCAGAAACAAATATCTTACAAAACATACACAGGATACTATGAGACAATATGTGTTGTTGGGATCAGCCTTAACTGCACTTTCTTTAAGGAAACTGTACTGCAATGAAGAAATTATGTCCTCAGTCTTCATCTCTTCTTGGATCAAGACTACTCTGGCCTTAAATGTTAAATTCACTTTAATTTATCTTTGAATCCTCACTTTCGTGTATAACCCTTTATAAAAAGGATCATTCAAAGTCAAGGTCATATACAAGCCAAAGGTTGGGGTCCACGCAGCAAAGTTTCATAAACGAGATACAGAGTCCAAAGTTCAGCAAGAAGAGCAGTAAATAAAGAAAGGTAAGTACTCCTATAAAACACAAGGTGACTGAGCACCTACTGGACATCCTAGAGCAGGGGTGTCCAAAAGGTAGGTCCCCAGATGTTGTAGAACTACAACTCCTATGATCATTTGTATGCCTTTAGTATGACAAAGCATCATGGGAGTGGTAGTTTTAAAACATCTGGGGATCTACCTTTTGGGCACCCCTGCCCTAGAGAGTTTATAAAGAAAGTCGACCGTGCTGAGTCCTGGAGGGAAAGCCAAAATTGTCTGTGTCCTTAGCACGTGCTGTTCCCACCAATGCAGAAATTCTTTCTTTAGTCAAGTCAAGTGTATAATTGCTACAACATCCTATTAAGTCTGCATCTTTCCTTGACATTGCATTAGTTACAGAGAGTATGGAAGTAGAACGACACCTTGGGTGGTTGGACACAACACAAGTGTAAGGCTGGTGAGAGCGAGCTTAACCTTGGTGGGCACAGTGACCGATGCATCGTGCCTAGAAATATTCTCTCTCAACACGGAGTTCCTAAAAGCAAATAACTTGAATCTTCTTTGTCTACCTTGTTTGCTTGTTTCCAGCCACTTCACTCCTCATTATTTACCCCAATACAAACTCCTATTAGTCACACATTAGACGTGTTCACACTGTTTATATAATTAATCCATTCTAAGTTAAAAATAGAGTTGAAGCTACACCTCGGAATGTCTGAGATGTAAAGCAGAGTTTAGAGACTCAGGGCTTAAGTGTGGCAAGAAACTAAAATCAAATGCCAATGAAGGTGTCAAAGAATACACATACAGTGCTGTATGTGCCATTGCAACCTGTATCACTGCTCATAAGACTTGATTGGAAAATTAGTGATTTCTCCCACAACAATCTACCATTGCTATAGTTTCACCCAATGCTAACTTAACCCCTTCATGACAATAGGTTGGCCATGAAGTCCAAGCATGCAATGTGTCTTTATAGAAAACAAAATGGATACATATCAGTAAAGTCTGCTCAAAAAAATTGGAAAAATAAATAAAAAAATAAAATTTGATATAAACAATATTACTTGGCATTAAGTATATCCTATCCCGTTCTATAAGCTTTTAAGCTGCATAATACAAATGATCACTTTAAAAGTGATCCATTTAAAGTGATTAGATACTAAACCGAGTCTTAACTAATTCCTGTGAAATTAGCTGTCACTTGTGATAACCTTTATAGAACCTTACCAGATCTCTGCAGTTTTCAGATGTCCCAGAATGTATTGAAGAAGAGGTTGATGTGATGGCATCTTCAATGTCCACATTCAGTTGTTCCAGCTTCTTCATAAGATTACTCATGGATTTAGACCACTGGGACTTCTCTTCCTGTTAAACAATAGAAATTATCACATTTAATTGATTGAACTTAGAATTTAGTCTATGAAGCCCCAAACACCTTTTACTTTTCTCCACTGATATTTTTTACTCCAGAGAAAAGCTTTTTTTTTTTTTAATTTTAAACTTTATTTTTTAATGTGGCCAATTCTTTTCCTCTGCATATCTGCAGATGGACTGTAAGTATCAACCTGCATTTATTCTCTCATGCTCTACTGAAACTTTTGTAGCAAAACTTTATGGTTGCATTCTAGCAGCTAGGAAGTGAAGGAATGAAGGGTTCTGAATGCACTGAGCATACTAAATCATTCTTTGTAGACTGTAACCTGCCTTGTATTACACAAAATGTTTGATTTAACAGAACTGACTGTATGTGGGAATTATGACTACATGTAGACAGTATATATACATTCAGTTGGCACTTGTTAAAGGCTACATACTCAGAAATGAATCTATTTTCTATCAAACTGTATTGCTTCAAAGGGACACTATAGCCACCCAGACCACTTCAGTTCAAAGCACTAAGTATGCCCACAGTGGCTCTCTACAAGACAGCTACTAGAGTGCTTCCTGAATCGAAACAGACCTTTGGTCCAGTATCGGACACTGGAAGTCCTCAGGCTCTGCATGAGGACCTCCAGTGTCAGATCTTTCCACATAGGAAAGCATTGAATCAGTGCTTTCCTATGGGGAAGTCTAATGTGCGTGGCATTTGCCGCACCTGTGCATTAGTGCGCGCTCGAAGAGGGACGTTGAAAGGGGCAGAGCGACGCCCCAGCACCAAGCGACATCAGCGCTGGGTTCAGGTAAATAAAAACATTTTTTTAACCCTTTATTTACCGGAGGGTTGGCGCGAGGGAGGGGGCAGGCAGGGGGAACAATAGTGCCAGGAATACAGCTTAGTACTCCTGGCACTATAGTATCCCTTTAATCTGTATGTACATTTTAATGAACCATTTCATGTACCATTTTGATGCATCTCACCATACTAAACAAAATGCATAAAACACACTTATATGTCTGCTGCAATTCCACTTTCAGAGCAACATTGCTACATCATGAAACCACGGAGGCACTCATGCACACTCACACATGATGTACAATTGCATGCATTTGGGCATTTCTGTATTAATGCCATGTATGCTTACTACAGACAAGGCTCCAGGTTCCAGTGGGTGATCCTCTCCTCCAAGAGAGTGAAGCAGGAGCAAGCTCTTACAAGAGCTTAGAAGTGATTATCCAAGGGAGCATGCAAAGCATAGCAATCCCTTGTAGTGATATAGCAATTCCCCCAATAAGAGACAGGACTCTAGATTGAGGGTGAAGAAGAACTCTAGTTTAATTACACACACTCTGCTTTTATGCAATTCTCCCCTGCAAGGGAGACGCCCACATCCAATTAAACATTACCCAATCACACAATGGTTACCTCCCACAGATTCCCTCCCCTTAGCCTGAGAGGTAACCCAATTATAACATATAGTTTAAACATACATTTTCATACATTTCTATAACTCCAAAACTATGCATTCAATATTTAAAAAAAAAAACACATATTAATAATCAGCACACTTGAAATATGAACATACTCAAAAATCATGCAAATCCTTCCATTAGTTCAAAAGTTAGTCGGAAGTCCTTTGTGACCGACCGCAGGCACATTTTCATGCCCAAAACAGTTCCACAGATTCAGGCTGTGCGGTCAGTCTATTTCTGCTCTGAAAAGTTACAAAGTCCCATCCGAAGGCGCCGTTTGAATCGTCGAACTCACTTCGACTTTTCTCGAAGTGAAACCGGGGTTGTTTCCGTGGTGTTCTATTGTCTACCAGAGGTCTGTTTTACACCCAGAAATGAAAAAGTTCCGTTCGAACGTGTGTTCGAATCTTCGAATGGGACTTAGTCTCCAGCCACAGTGTCGAAGGGTAGGGGAAGGTACAGCTCACCGCGTTCGACTGAATTAAATTGGCCGCCACCACGTGTTCGACTGTAATGGCGGCCACTTCGACGGCTTCGGCACTTCGACGGCTTCGGCACTTCGACTGCATTCGAAGTGCCAGTTCAAAAGTTGGAACACTGCTCCCAAGTATTTAAAGGGCCAGGAACAGCATACAAACATCCATTGGGCCCAAATATACTTCTTGAAGGGTTAATACACCCCAGGGCCATAGTCGCAGGGCAGGAGGCTAGCAACCAGGCTTCTCCAGTTCACAGTGGCAAGGTTGGTTCCGCCACATATGGATCAGTCTGTATGTATGGGTCAGTCTGTGTGTAGGGGGGGTCAGTCTGTGTATGTATGGGTCAGTCTGTGAATGTATGGGTCAGTCTGTGTATGGGTGTGGGGCGTCAGTCTATGTATGTATGGGTTAGTCTGTGTAAGGGAGCAGTCTGTGTGTGGGGGCAGAGTGTGTGTGTATGGGTCTATCTGTGTATAGGTATGTCTGTGTATGTGTATGGGTATGTCTGTGTATGGGTATGTCTGTGTATGGGTATGTCTGTGTATGTGTATGGGTATGTCTGTGTATGGGTATGTCTGTGTATGGGTCTGTCTGTGTATGTGTATGGGTATGTCTGTGTATGGGTATGTCTGTGTATGGGTCTGTCTGTGTATGTGTATGGGTCAGTCTGTGGGTTTGTATGGGTCAGTCTCTGTAAGTGCTTGAGCTCCAAGAGACAGAACTCTCATCTCGTGACCCCCCCTGTACCCGATGGATAGGCCGCCTTCTCAACAACCATGGATCTGATTGTGACACCTCTCCCTGCAAGGTAAGATGAGGGAAAGGGGAAAACAGTATTCTTTTTTTTTTTTTGTAAACAATTATTAAAGTAAAAATTGTAAAGCTGTTCACTTTCCCACTCTCTACACCCCCTGAACACAGTACACCCTCACAGACAGTGAAACCCCCCACATACAGTACACTCCCACCAACACAGAGTACACCTTTGCATACACACACAGTGCACACCTCACACATCATCTCTTCACCCACATACCTTTACCCCCACAAACACATGCATACATACATACATGCTTTACCCCATTACACACCATATCTCATATATATATATATATATTAATTAAAGGACCACTATAGGCACCCAGACAACTTCACCACTTCATCTCAATGAAGTGGTCTGGGTGCCAGGTCACTAGTGTTAACCCTGCAGCTGTAAACATAGCAGTTTCAGAGAAACTGCTATGTTTACACTAGGGTTTATCCAGCCTCTAGTGGCTAGAGGCGCTTCCGCGCTTCTCACTGTGAAAATCACAGTGAGAAGACGCTGACGTCCATAGGAAAGAATTGAGAAATGCTTTCCTATGGGCGGTTTGAATGCACGCGCGGGTCTTGCCCTGCATGCGCATTTGGCGCTGACATGGGCAGAAGGAGGAGAGTTCCCAGCGCCGAGGGAGCCCGACGCTAGAGAAAGGTAAGTGTTTCTAACCCCTTCAGCCCAGCGGGAGTGGGACCCTGAGGGTGGGGGGGACCTAAAGACCCTATAGTGCCAGGAAAACGAGTTTGTTTTCCTGGCACTATAGTGGTCCTATAAATAAATAAATATATATATATATATATATATATATATATATAACAACAACTACAACTCCTTAATAAGCACACAGTACAACTCCAATACACATATACTCACAATGCAGCCCCTAAATGCACACGCACACACTTTACAGGCCCTTCCAGCACACACACACACATATTTTCTCACACAATCACAATTTAATATTTTTGTTTCAATTTAAATCCACCCAGCCTTTGGGAGAGCTGAGTGGATCTTTCCCTGGTGTCCAGTGTGTCTACTCCCAGTCTTCCTGCAGTTTCTCTCTGCTCCTCTGCGCGCTCTCTGAAGTGATGCTGGGGGCGGAGTGACATCATGTTACTAAACAGCGCACGAGGGAGCAGAGAGGAACTTCAGGAAGGTTACTGCTCCCTCACGCACCATCTCCATGCTCCCTGCGGCGGCCGGCTCTAATGTTTCCTGCGCGGCTTAGCAAAGGGCTGACAAATGCCAGGTGCCAGGGTGAAATGTCTAGTCGTCATGGCGACCTGGCGCCTGGAATTTGTCGAGCCCTCTGTGTGTGTATGTATGTGCCCCCTTTATGTGCCCCCCTTAAGTATGAATCCTGGAGACGCCACTGTCAGTGAAAGGGTTCATTTAAATCCTTGTGTTTCCCTTTGGTCTACTCTCACCTTATTAAAGGGTAAAATCAAGTAGGAGAAGTAAAAGTAAGTGGATAGAACGCCCTTGACAAATTGAGAGTTCCCTACATTGTTTGAACAGTTCTCATGTATCCTTTCAATGAATGAAACACTGCTTATTGCTGGTTTGTCTGTGTGAGATGTTATAAACATGAACTTACTATGTCCTCATAGACATTTATGGGACACTGGGGATTGGCTGAATAAATGCAGCTTGTTCCTGGTATCAATGCGTAAGCAAGGAGACAGGTGGAATCCTAAAACCAAAAAAGTAGTTAATAAAGCATGGAATGTCCCTGTAACCATGCAACATAAAAGATTGGCTCTGTAGATTTTGGAATGTTCTATTTGAAAGTAAATGACCAATGAATGGGTTGTCCCCTCTCTCCCTTTTCGTTTAGATGAGCTAATGGCTGACTACAGAACATACACATCCTTACCGATATTTCAAATGGACAAAAGAAGGACACTTTAAAGGGACACTACAGGCCCCTAAAGCACTTTAGCTTGCTGAAAAGCTTTATGTGCTTCAATTTTTGAAAATAGTGCAGATTTCAATACAAATTGACATATTTATAAATTAACCTGGTTACACCCCCGCTCGCTTTTCAAGCAGACAATAGGTCCTGTTACTTCCTGGTTTGGTTACCTTATTTGCACTGAACTCAAGAGGTAGCAATTGCTCCGAGCCAGGGAAGCCATCAGAAATTTTGGGGCCATGAACACTGCTCAAGGTCTGGTCCCCCGGGGGCCTGCCTCCAAGTCCGCCCCCAAATCTTGCCTCCAAACCCAGCCCACAGGAATACACACACACACAGACACAAACACACTCACTGATACAAAAAGGACACAGATACACACACACACCCAAAGATACACACGTGCTGGCACACACACATACATACTAACAGACACACATACTGAAACAAACACACATACATATACAGACACACAGACATACATAGTGACACACAGACACATACTAACATACATACAGACGCACACACATGCATAAGGACATACATGCATACACACATACATACATAAATACTGACATACATACAGATACATACATGGATACAGACATACATACATACTGACATACATACATACTGAAATACATCATAGGCGTGCGCACGGGGTGTGCCGGGTGTGCCTGGGCACACCCTAATCACACCTCCGTGCTGCACTGCCTTAGGGCAGACTAACATGTCGGGTCCTCGGTCTATGACCGAGGACCCGACACAGGAGGGGGCCGGCGGCGTGCACACAATGCCACCGGGTGAGAGGCCCCTCCTGTCCGTCTGCCCTGATCCTCAGTCTGCAGCTCCGCCGGGAGTGAGCTGCAGAATGAGGTGTCTCGCGATCTCCAGCCTGTCAGAGCGTTGCCACGGCAACGCTCTGCCTGGAGATCGCGAGACTCACCATGTGGTCTGCAGCTCACTCCCGGCGGAGCTGCAGACTGAAGAGAGAGGGCGCCCACTGGACCACCAGGGCAGGTATTTAAACCCCCCTCTGTCCCCTGTCACTCACTGCCCCCCCACCCTGCCTCTGCACCCATACCCCCCTAACCCCTGTCCCTAGCCCTCTAACCCCCTAACCCCTGTCACTCACTGCCCCCCACCCCCCCTAACCCCTCTCCCTACCCCTCTAACCCCTGTCACTACCCCTCTAACCCCTGTCCCTAACCCCTGTCACTACCCCCCAACCCCTGTCACTACCCCCTTAACCCCTGTCACTACCCCTCTAACCCCTTTCACTACCCCTAACCCCTTTCACTACCCCTCTAACCCCTGTCACTACCCCTCTAACCCCTGTCACTACCCCTCTACCCCCTAACCCCTGTCACTACCCCCTAACCCCTGTCACTACCCCCCTAACCCCTGTCACTACCCCCCTAAACCCTGTCACTACCCCCTAACTCCTGTCACTACCCCCCTAACTCCTGTCACTACCCCCTAACTCCTGTCACTACCCCCCTAACTCCTGTCACTACCCCCCTAACTCCTGTCACTACCCCCTAACTCCTGTCACTACCCCGTAACCCCTGTCACTTTCCCTCTACCCCCCCTAACCCATGTCACTGCCTCTCCACCCCCCAACCCCTGTCACTGCCCCTGTACCCCCCTAACTCCTGTCTCTACCCCCCCAACCCCTGTCACTACCCCTCTACCCCAACCCCGTTCACTGCCCCTCTACCCCCAACCCCTGTCACACCACTCTACCCCCCTAACCCGTCACTGCCCCTTTACCCCCCTAACCCATGTCACTGCCTCTCCAACCCCCTTAACCCGTTACTGCCCATCCACTCCCCCACCCCCTGTCACTGCCCCTCTACCCCAACCCCTGTCATTACCCCTCTATCCCCAACCCCTGTCATTACCACTCTACCCCCCTAACCCGTCACTGCCCCTTTACCCCCCTAACCCATGTCACTGCCTCTCCAACCCCCTTAACCCCTGTTACTGCCCATCCACTCCCCCACCCCCTGTCACTGCCCCTCTACCCCAACCCCTGTCATTACCCCTCTATCCCCAACCCCTGTCATTACCCCTCTATCCCCCTAACCCGTCACTAGCCCTCTACCACCCCTAACCCCTGTTACTACCCCCTAACCCCTGTCACTAACCGTCTACCCCCGCTACCTCCTGTCACTGCCCCTCCACCCTCCTAACCCCTGTCGCCCACACAGTGCACCCCTCACAATCATACACACTGTACCCCACACACACTGAATCCCTCACAATTACACAAACTGTACCCCTTACAATTACATACACTGTACCCCTCACAATCACACACACTGCACCCTTCACAATTACACCACACTGTACCCCTCACAATCACACACACTGCACCCCTTACACGCTGCACCGCTCACAATCACACACACTGCACAGCTCAGCTCACAATCACACATACACTGCACCTACGTATACTTGTATTTGTGTGTGTGTATGTATATATATATATGTGTGTGTGTGTATATAAAAATACATATACACGCGGCGTGTGTGTTTGTGCTTTAGGGTGCACACCCTAATGCAACAGGCTGCGCACGCCTATGAAATACATACACATACATACTGACATACATCCAGACACATACATACATATACATACATACATACATACATACACACAGACAGACATAACTGACTACATACTGAAATACATACACATACATACATACATATACATGCACATACAGATATACTGACATACACACACACATAGCTAGTTTTTCTTAACTTTTTTTGCAGGAGGGTGGCTGGTACTGATGGGAGTTGGCGTGGCTCTTCCATCCTCGCAGCCTATCTCTCTCCCCTCCCGCGCAGATGGAGCTGGGAGGAAGTGACCAGCCGTCACTTTTTCCCAGCACTTCTTTGCGACTGCAATTTTTTAAAGGGGCCCGGTAGCGCTGTTGCACGGCTGCAGAGCTGACCGGGCTGCTGAAGATATAGGGCCCATCGGGTGGCACTAAATGCTTGGGACACCCGGTGGCCTTATCAGGAGTGGGCCCCGGTGCAGCTGCACTGGTGGCAGTTCCGCCACTACACGTTGGGCCTGTGCACATGTATTGTAATAAAGACACATTACTGTGAGCATTATTGCTGTGGAGCTCTGTTATACACTCGGGCACACAATATGGTGCTCTTAGAAAAGAGGGACCTAAGGATAAAAAAGAGGGACAGAGAGATTTTGGCCTAAAATAGAGACTGTCCCTCCTAAATAGGGACACTTGGGAGGTATGCATAAGATTTATGAAGTAGTAGAAGTTCCATAGATCAAGATGACAATTAACAATTCAACTTTAAATTGTATGTCAAATTTGATCACGTTTTACCAATGTTTCATTCTTAACATGATCCTTAGTTAGGTTTGCTGGTAATTCATTGCAGGAACGAACTATAAAATGTAACATAATTCTGAAAATTAACTGTTATGTCGTTCTAAGCAGGTTTACTAAATTGTTAGAAATATTCGATTTGATAAATTAGTTTAAATGAATAACACAGTGACCAGTAATTAAAACTACATCATATTGAAAGAATCCACAGTTTCTATTAATTTCTGGGAATTCTGTAAAGTCAGCATTCTATCGCAAGTGAAAGGAGCTGCAGGCGGGAAAAAACATTTTAATCTTGAACATTAAAACGTATGATTGCTCACAATAAATCTATTCACTCTAACATTCTGTAATAGTAGCAGGTCTGTCTGCTTGACATGCCCGTGATTAGAATATGTGCTGCCATTACAGTATATCTTGACCTAAATGTTGGAATCTAATAGACATAAAAAGTGCATTTCAATAAGGGGTTCTTGTTCAGCGCTGAGGTCAGAAAGCTAGTTTTTCATGGAAACCACACAAAAAAAAAAAAAATAGCTCTAATTTGGAGGTTGGGTAATACAACAAGCCACAAACATGTAAAGGTTATGAGAAACGTTAGAAAAGATTGCTACAGTCAGTTCCAAAGCCCTCTGATTTGAAAGCCACATTGTTTTACACTAAACACAACGAGAGTTTTCTGGCAAGGACAGTCGCTTGGCCAAGCTACTCAAATAATTCACACATTCAAGTATTCATAAATAGTAGAATGCATGTTGCACCATATACGGCTTTTTCTAAAAAGGTGGGGTGTCAGTTCGAAGAGCTAGCGCGCCAGTTTGAAGAATATTATTTCGGGCTTTTAGTCTCAATAACGAGGCCTCGCAAGAAAAATTCTTACAGCTAATTACAACAGAGAAGGGGAGCAACGCCCCTTTCTGCCTAAAATCTAGAATAAGGTAATGAATTATTAATACAAGTCATCATCTATGTTTTTTTTTTGTTTTATGCAAAATCCTTGAATTTGTCTTTCACTGCTGTACAAAGGAAGTCTTCCTTGCTGATATTTATAGAGAGTCTTAAGACCCATTCGTGGGACGACATGTTACCTGGTCAGTCAAACTTCAACATAAGTTAATTTGGTCCCTGGATAATCTGCGGGATTTATTACATGTGCAATACGTGGTTACTGTTTAGAACTCCAGAATCATTAATAATCACTACTGAGAATTTGCTGAATTAGGCAACTAAATCCCGCACTGGATCTACCCCCTCCCCGTCACAGCTCATTAATCACATATTAGGGGGGGAGGGGACTTTAGCTCCGCCTCCACCCACTTCCATCATAGCGTCGCCACGAGCTAAAAATCTTCTTCCTCTTATCCCCACAAAGGAAAGGAGAGATTTAGTCATTTTATACATTTACTTGGAAATGAACATTGGCCATTTGGAATTCTAGAGCGCTCCCTTGTGCTGAAAAATATCCTTGCAAATCTTCCTACACCACAAGTATAGATCATCCATTTAGCATTTATAAAGCTGACATCATTAAAAGCTTTTATGCATGTGGATCAATATGCCACTGGAGTATTGCATTTCTTAAAATGTCTGACTAATTTTAGCCAATCGTTTTCAGCTAATTATAGAACATTGTGCAGTGTAATCAAGTTTGAGATACAATAGGAAGAGGTTTATATGACTCAGAACAAGAAGAATATTTATTTTCATGAAACTTTGTTTTCATGTCCATAGTAATTCAAACATAACAAATTACTTGAATGGATACAGTCATTTATTAAAATAGTTATTTGTATATGAAACAATGTAACATACTAAAAAACCTGAAAATGGAACACAAAATCAGAAACCGTATTATGGTTATCAAGAATACAATTCTGGAATTCTCAAACCTTGTATATATATAGTATCATCATAAAACAAATACAAAAACAGAGAGAAACATTTTGTCGTAATGGGAAGCAAATTGGTAAAATGTCCTCTCCTTCCTCCTCAAATATTCTATAATTAGTAAATCTAAATAGTATGATATCCAACTCTGACCATGGAGTCTGAACAATCAAAGGGTAGTCCAGTCCATAGAGAAAAGTCTCTCTAAGTTAGCTTTCCACTGCTGACCATTGAGGGGGTTTCGGGTGAGGCCCTGTCTCAGCTAAAGCCTTCCTGGCACACACAGTGATTGTACACTTGATGTGAAGGCATCTATGGGCTGGGATAGAAGGAATCTCCAAAGTGAAGGTTCCACAGGTTTTCAAAGTACTTCAGCCAGGGCCATTGCTAGATTATTTTGCGCCCTAGGCAAGACCAGGTACGTGACCGCCCTCCCCAATTAATTTTTTTGCCAAATTCGATTTTTAAAAACCGATTTCTAGAAAAGAATTAAATGCATAAACTTTGAAACTACTAAATGTCATAACATAATATCACTACCTCCCAGTGCTGCCACAGAGGAAAAAAGAGGACGCGCTGGGAAATAGTGGAGGTAGAGTGACTTGTTACAATTTTTTTTTTTTATAATGGGACTTTTTATTATTCCTACACTATGTAGGAAATTTAAAAAAAAGTGCCATTATGAAAACACATTTTTTTTCATGACATCCACTTCTTCTCACCTCCCTGCCGGCAGACTGAGCGAGATTAATGTGACTGAACACTGCCATAAAGATGCACTGTTGCTGTTAGGATTATCTGTCACACTGATTGGCGTAGTGCTGCGTTTTGCCGCGTTTAGCCTCCCAATGATCTCAGCCACGGAGTGAGACGGAGCAAGGAGGTCCTAGCCACAAAGAGACATCTGCTGCTTGGGAGAAAAGGTGAGTAAAACACCTTTATTACCACCAAGAGAGAGGGCAATGGGAGCGAAACAATTATATTACCACTATAGTGTCAGCAACACATGTTTGTGTTCCTGACACTATAGTGTTCCTTTAAAGCGTCTTTAAATCACCAGTACTTTTAAAGTTTCTTAGAAAGTAGAGTGTAGATGGTTCAAAGAATGTGTGCAAACGTGGCATTTCATTTGTGACATATATCACTATTTATTGCATATATTTTTATATATATTTATGCACCTATGAAAATAGCAAAACTGATTTCTGGGTGGTCTTGCACAAGTGTTCAGGGGTTTATGTAGACAATAAATAACCCTTGTTCGTGGGAGATACAAATTCCCCAAATATTTCCCCTTACATATTGAGCAATTGTAATAAATACCAATAGATTTCAAACACATTCCTTTAGAAATTCATTTTCGGCCAACACGAGCAATAAATATGTATTCTACACCATACTCCAGCAAACAGTACAGAGATATGGGAATGTACTCTGCTTGTATATGAATGGTGCAAAATTGAACTAAAAAGAGTAAAACTATTCAAAATGCCCATATACTAATTTTACCACTAACCACTACCACTAACCACTAACCAGAAATTACTTATTCAAAAATCATTAATATTTTAGAAAAAATAATGGAACACACAATTATAGTGCATTATATATACATAGAGACTTAGTAAGTATACATTCCAACATTGGTGTTTAATCCAATGGAATGGATACATTTTGCACATGTTGGAATTATCAGCTAAAGAAAACTGAAAAGGTACATGTATCCTATCCAAGATCCTCATGTACACTTTTAAATAACAAAGGTTTTTAGTAACACTGTAAGGTATATAAAAGTGTAGGCCGAACTGTTAAAGTCAAAGCAAACCTTCCCCTGATAAGGAACTTTGACATAAAATTAATGTTTTGGACAGGGCAACAACCACAGCGTTATTTGACATTTTTTTAATTCCCATTTTTGCCCATTTTTACAATGGTAAGATACAAAGTAAAAGAAAAGAAAAAAGTCATTGTGAATAGGCACCAGACAATGACAACATTTGGAATACCAGAACTGACAAGAATCATTAGATGGCCCACCATGAATATATTTGCAGCCCAGGGATACCAGGAAATTTGCCCTGGGGCCGATTTGTGCTGTGGCCCTCCCGCGGGCGGTGGCCAGTCGCGATCCTGTGACTGGCAGACGCAAAACATTCTTCCATGCCGGCCGCCAGATATGTGAATACAGCGTATGGAGTCATGTACAGCGGCTAATTGACGGCATTGCAGTGCAGAGTGGGGCTGAGGGCGTGCCAGAGGAGCGTGTGGCCTGCTTGGGTAGACAAGATCGTGCAGGGCTGGACTGGACGGTGGCTTAAGGTAGGGGAAGAAATGCTTGAGTTGGGAGGGAGGGCAGTGTATTAGAGTGGTGGGAGGGAAGTGTGTGTATTAAATTGGGGGGAGGGAGGGCAGTGTATTAGAGTGGTGGGAGGGAAGTGTGTGTATTAAATTGGGGGGAGGGAGGGCAGTGTATTAGAGTGGGGAGAGGGAGGTCTGTGTACTAAATTGGGGGGAGGGAGGGCAGTGTATTAGAGTGGTGGGAGGGAAGTTTGTGTATTAAATTGGGGGAGGGAGGGCAGTGTATTAGAGTGGGGAGAGGGAGGTCTGTGTACTAAATTGGGGGGGTGGAAGGGGTTGAGTGTATTAGAGTGGTGGAAGGTGGGCAGTGTATAAGAGTGGTGGGAGGGGGCAGAGTGTTCAATTGGGGGAAGGGAAGGGAGAGCAGTGTATTAAATTGGGGGAGGGCAGTGTATTAAAGTGGTGAGAGGGAGGGGACTGTGTATTAGAGTGGTGGGAGGGGGCAGTGTGTTAAATTGGGGGAAGGGAGGGAGGGGAGAGCAGTGTATTAAAGTGGTGGGAGGGGGCTGTGTATTAGAGTGGTAGGATTGGGGGCAGTGTATTAAATTAGAGTGGTGGGAGTGGGGGCAGTGTATTAAATTAGAGTGGGGGCAGTGTATAGGAATATTGGGGGGGCATAGTAAGTAACTTGAAGTGAAGCTTTTGAGTAAATTACATATATAGTAAATTTAGTTTGTGTTGGTCTAGGTCAAACATTTTTTCATTTTATTTTACTTTCTTATTGGCCCATGCTAGCCTTTGAGTTTGACATGCTTGAACTAGAGGATATGGAAGCTTTGTTACAAACCTATGAAATACAGCAATGGATCCTCTAGGGGTATGAATAAATCTATCCAATGGGATAATGAAAAAAAAAGTATAGGTGAGAACGGATGGAGGGAAGGGAAGAGGGAAAGAGAAAATAAGAGAATAACCAGAAGGAAGAAAAGAGGTGGAGTGATCCAGGAATGAAAATACTCAGAGCAGTGAATAAAAGTGTATTTTAGGTTATTTTAACACATGCCAACGTGATAACGTATTCAACTGCCAGCTATCAACATTATTCTGGTTGGTAGACCTCCATCTCTTCCATGACCAGTGCTGCATTCAGCCTGGAGCAGGGCACAGCTGCCGTCAGGGCCGGACTGGGAATTAAAAGCAGCCCTGGAAAAGAATATTTACCAGCCCCATAATGCGTTGCGCCAGCATAGTGTGCAAATACAGAGTTAGAAAAGAGAACTTAAAATTAAAAATTATTACTCCAACGTAAAAAAAAGCACTCATAGGCTTCAAAATAAACAAAAGTGCTGATTTATTTTAAGCAGACGTGCCTTTGCATGTAATCAATTCAGTCCAACTACCTTGAAATATTAAGAAAAGCTTGGTAATGGGACTGAAATGGTGAATGTATGTAGGGCACAACTGTAAAAAATTTACGTTATCTTATTTATATATATATATATATATATATATATATATATCCTGTGGGTGCGCTCTTCACTTTAAATATGTTATTGTGCTGGAGTATGCACCTAGCAACAAGACTAGGCCAATATCTGATCATTACATATGGTACATATTAATGACATTTCTCTGTGTATTATGCATATATAAATGTACATTAATATATGTGTAAATATAAAAGGCATAATTATATATATATATATATATATATATATATGTATGTATGTATATATGTATATATATATGTATGTATATATGTATATATATATGTATATAACTAATACACACATTAATATACATGTCATATACCAGTGGAGGATCCAGAGCCTGATCCCGGGAGGGGCACTTGTAGATAATTTAAAGAAAAAATCCATGCACAATAACCACTACTGCTCTGTGTAGTGGTTATGGTGCAAGGAGTGCCGGGACCCCCTCACAGAGTAAGTAGTCAAACCGTTTAAGAACAGTTTGACAACTTACCTGGGGTCTGCTGGGATATGGGGCTGTAGTAGGGTATAGGAGCATTGGTGCAATGTGTGAGGGGTGCAGTGTGTGTGAAAGGTTCAGTGTATGTGTGGGGGGGAGGGGTGTAGTGTGTGAATGCGTAGGGTGTGTGGGGAAATGTGTGTATGGGGGGCTGTGAATGTGTGTGTGGGGGGCTGTGTATGTCTGTGGGGGGAAATGTGTGCATGGGGGCAGTGTGTGAATGTGTATGGTGTGTGTGTGGGGGCAGTGTGTCTATGGGCCTAGAGTTCACTCTCAACACTGTGACCACCAGGAATTCATGGTGGTCGCAGTGGTGAGAGTGAACTCTAGTCCATAGCTCCAGGGCTAGAGTTCACTTTCGTGAGAGCCGGAGCATTGCCGTGGTAACCGCAGCAACACACTGTGCTCGTGCGAGAAGGACGCAGAGGAGCCGGCTGCCTGCATGGTGCCTGTGGAACGGGGAGGGAGATCAGCTGGCAGGGGAGAGCCTCTCTCTTCCCCTCTGCCTTTCTCCCCCTCCCCTTGTGTGTCTCTCTCTCCTTTCTCCCTCTGTCTCTCTCTTCCCCTCTGTCTCTTTCTCCCCCCTTTCCCTGTGGCACTCTTCCTCCCCATCTGTCTCTCTATTCTCCCCCCTCTATCTCTTTCTCCCTCCTTTCCCTGTGGCACTCTCTCTCCCCCTCTGTCTCTCTATTCTTCCCCCTCTGTCTCTTTCTCCCTCCTTTCCCTGTGGCACTCTCCCTCCCCCTCTGTCTCTCTATTCTCCCCCCTCTGTCTCTCTATTCTCCCCCCTCTATCTCTTTCTCCCTCCTTTCCCTGTGGCACTCTCTCTCCCCCTCTGTCTCTCTATTCTTCCCCCTCTGTCTCTTTCTCCCTCCTTTCCCTGTGGCACTCTCTCTCCCCCTCTGTCTCTCTATTCTTCCCCCTCTGTCTCTTTCTCCCTCCTTTCCCTGTGGCACTCTCTCTCCCCCTCTGTCTCTCTATTCTTCCCCCTCTGTCTCTTTCTCCCCCCTTTCCATGTGGCACTCTACCTCCCCCTCTGTCTCTCTATTCTCCCTCTTCTGTTTCTTTCTCCCTCCTTTCCCTGTGGCACTCTCCCTTCCCCTCTGTCTCTCTTTTCTCCCCCCTCTGTCTCTTTTTCCCTCCTTTCCCTGTGGCACTCTCACTCCCCCTCTGTCTCTCTATTCTACCCCCTCTGTCTCTCTATTCTCCACCCTCTGTCTCTTTCTCTCCCCTTTCCCTGTGGCACTCTACCTCCCCCTCTTTCTCTCTATTCTCACCCCTCTGTCTCTTTCTCCCCCCTTTCCCTGTGGCACTCTCCCTCCCCCTCTGTCTCTTTATTCTCCCACTGTCTTTCTCCCCTCCATCCCCCCCACCCACCTGAGAGGAGTCAGGGGGGCCGGCCGTGTTGAACGCTGCAGCCTCGCCGGTTCGGCACTTCTAATGCTGGGGGCTGAAGGAGGAGGGAGCATGTCTCTCTACCATGCTCCCTCGCGGTTCCGGTTCCTGTGCTGGGAATTGTGGGAACCGCGAGGGAGCATGGTAGAGAGACATGCTCCCTCCTCCTCCTTCAGCCCCCAGCATTAGTGACAGGAGTGCCGCCGGACTGGTGAGGCTGCCACCCGGTCCGGCGGCTCCAGCGCGGAATGCGGCTGCCGGCCCCCTCAGAGTGTGTGCCACCGGACCGGCCACCCAGTGGCACATACATAACCAGCGCAGCCCCCAGGTGCCGCGGCCCACCGGGAAATTTCCCAGTATCCCGGTGGGCCAGTCCGGCCCTGGCTGCCGTAAGGCCAGCCAGGGCAATTATTGGGCAATAATTGGGATCTTTCCTGCTAGAAAGAACAAAACATGCAGACTGGGTGATGGGGGATGCAATCAGCTTAAAGGCAAACTCTCTGAACCAGAAGTGAGTAAAGTTATGTAATAACACAAACTATTTAACCCTATATAGCACATGTTGGTATGTGGCAGTACTGTGACAAGGCCATGGAATCATTAGAATCAGAATAAGTTTTTTATGATCTTTATTTCCCAATGATAATGAGCTGACTGAAATTGAAAAGTGCAGGTAGGCATTTAAATTGGGGCAGGATTAAAGATACGACCTTGCACTATGGTGTGTCTGGGGATTTCTGATACACTTGTGTATTGGTACAGGCAGTGATGTATCGTGGGTTGTCAGCATCCGAGGCAAGGCAAGTATTGCGCCCCCCATGCCCATGGACTGTTAGCACTCCTGAGTCCCTTATTCGGCGCCTAGATAGCCTCACCCCTCCTTCCCGTTTGAATGGGGGCTCCTTCTTTGATTGGTTGCCTGCGCCCTGCAGTGAAAAATCAGCACTAACTCATGCTGACCCATCAGGAGAATGGCGCAAACCCAGTTTCCTTCCTTCCTTGATTGGTCGGCATGGACTTCCAGGTGGCCAGCGGGACTCTGTGGCTGTGAAGCCGACTCACAGCTCCAGGGTCTCCTCTGGGGCTCGCGCCTGTCTCGCATGGCTGCCGGAGAGCGCTCCTTGGGCAGCTACAAGCCTGGCCTCGCAGCTCCCGGGAGGGAAAGGCAGTGATTATAGCAGGTAGGGCGTTTCGAACCGCCAGTACCCCAACAGTGTTCCCACCAACCTCAGGGACTGATTCCTGGTGCGAAGCTACCGCAAGGGAAGCGTCTCCTTTCGGGATACGAATGCTCCCCCAGGGTGACTCATTAGGGAGCACTCATTAATTACTTCCCTTGCGGTTTCTCACTTATGAAGCAGGTGCGCACGTTCTGATTGATTGGTGTGAACATTCTAATGGGATACCGGGGTGGTCCGCGTTCAGGAGGTGAATGGGTTCCGTTCGCATGAGCGCTCCCGAAGCAGAATATGTCCCCCGTGCTTCTCTAGAAAAAGGGCTGTACTGGACTCAGAGTGTTTACAGGTTTTACTGTATTACAGGCGAGTGTTTGAGTGATTGATTTACTTTTTTATAAAAACAGGCATGGGGGCAGTAATTTGAACACTGGAGGATTATTCACTAAAGTGAATCTCAAATTTAAGGTCAAAGTAGCCAAACTGGAAAAATTGTTTTTGCTTCAGCATATCTGGCCTTAAATTTGAAGTTTACTTTGAAATCACCCTGTTACAGGAACAATCTAACATAAACCAGATATATTTAATGTTAGCGTGTTCCCTTAAAATGTAATGATCGCAGAACTGTGACACCAAATCTTTGTGAGCCATGGGACCAAGTAACAGATTATGCCATGCATTGTCTCTGCACCACCTATTAAAGAGTTAACCGATGGCATTAAATTAAGCAAGATGGCATTAAATGAACCAAGATGGGCCAAGACATGAATGCCTTTATGAATGGCTTTATAATTGTCTGGAAAGTTATGAAGCCATTCATAAATCATATAAAATATAAAATCATATAAAATACTTTAACCGGGTTATCAAAACACTTCACGGAACCTCAGCAGAATTTACTTTAAGAGACTTGTCACTACTGATCCTTCCTATACGGCTTGTATTCTGCTCCATTAACTTTTCATTATATCCGGTTGTAATTGCAGGTTAAGAAATTAGCTTTCTAATTATTTTTAAGCTCTTATTATTTGCAACTGAGACTCTAGTTAAATTCATTTTCATGTGATTTGTGTGGTCTTAGCAAGGAAAAACTACCAGTGGTAAAGCTAATGTCAGGCTCAGATTTCTATATTAGTGTTAAAGTGCCATCTACTGAGCAAAGACAGAAAGTAACATTTTTTCAAAACTTCCAGCATGAAAGGGAAACACCAAGTATTGTAACAACCGATATTCATCATTCCATAGAGACAGGGTATGGAGCAACAAGGTCCGACATCCCTGTCTCCTTGTACATATAACTGCATTGATTTACAGAAAATCATTACTTAATTTCAACTATGTGTAGCCCTGATTGGCTGCTCTGCTGGCCAGTCTGTCATTATGATGCATACATCCTTGGCGGATGGTCATGCTATCTGTGACATCAGCAATGTGCTCATCTTCCATCTTGTTCCCGTCCACCACACTGCCTTTATCAATATCTAACCTGCCAAGGTTGGGAGGTCTGCAAATTGTTCCATTCAGAAAACTGAGAATAAAGTTATTGATGACCCAGGACATACTTGAAAACCAGAGAAATCTCAATGTATCCTTCCTGGTCAAATATTTTATAAATAAATAAATAGTATCATGATGATAACTGCAACATGGATTTATGGGATAACATCAGCCCCATTGACCAGAATTGGAGGCTCTTGATTGGTTATTCCTTCACAGGTCTAGAAATAGATCACTGCTGCTGCTTGCCTGTGGATATGCATCAGTAGCGTGAACTTAAAGGGACAATATAGGCACCAAATCAACTTTAGCTTAATGAAGTAGTTTTGGTGAATAGTTCATGCGCCTCCAGTCTCACTGCTCGATTCTCTGCCATTTAGGAGTTTAATCACTTTTGTTTCTGTTTATGCAGCCTAGTTACACTTCCCCTGCCTGTGACTCACACAGCCTGCAATGCAGTATTGGTGTCTTTTCAATCAGATGTTAATTTGCAATATAGGTTTGTATTTACTGCTCTGTAAATTGAACTTCAATCACACAGGAGACTGCTACAGGGTCTAGAACACTACCAACAGAGCATGAGATAAGAAATTCTAAATTAAACATAATTTGCAATACAGGAAGTGTAAACATTAGATGACTCTTTACATGAACTGTTTAAAGAGGAAAGTCACATGCAGGGAGGGCATGACTAGGGTTGTATAAACAAAGTAATTCAACTCCTAAATGGTTGAGAATTGATCGATGAGACCACAGATCTATACACCAAAACTGCTTCATTAAGTTAAAGTTGATTTGATGTCTATAGTGTCCCTTTAAAGGTGAGTTACATCCAACATGGAGGAGCCCTTTGAGCTAAATACTGTACTCTGTCATATAATTGTATATAATAATTGCAAAAGGTGCTCTAAGCTGGATGGACTCAGGAACCCTATATAAAGTTCATGACATATGCTTTTTTTCTCCTCCATGGTGATGACTGTCTCTACGACTTTTGGAGGTGGGTCGGTAAATGCGTTTTGTACCTCTGCTTGGCAATATCCCTATTCAAGCATTCTAGAATCCAATCAAGGATAACTTAGATATAAACACCAGATACACGCACTGAAAGCGTACCACCATATTCTAAACTATAGTGCTGCTTTTAAAGCATTTTGTCAAAGTTCAAGAGAAGTTTCCTTTGTTTAAGATAATTGTCATAATTAGCACAACCTAAGTAGTACAAATAGCATACTTAACATAGTCTAAGAGCAATGAATCCATATGAGAGCTTAGAGACTGCAGTAAACAGATACCTGTTGAATCATGGTTGTGCTGTAATTGCTTCAGATGGGTCAGGAGATATAGGTCGGAGAATGAATAAGTGGACGGAAAGATTTGGGAGGCCTAGTCTCGTTTAAGGAATGTCAAATTTCCAACGTTCATTGGACAAAGAGTATGACTTTTCTTCTTTGGCTGCCAGGCTTATTTAACTATGTCAGAGCCAATCAACCCATCTCCACTTCAGTACATTCTAAAAAGATTTGCCAATAGTATATTTGAAATTCAGGTACATCCAATCCTTCGTGCTGTTTATATAATCTTATGTATTTGAATTTCTGTCATGATTCTCTGCTTATTCATATATACCCAATGAGCAAAGCCTAATAAGAAAGAATGGAGAACTTTTTTGTTTGTCTGCCATACACAGAACAGTGAAAGGAGGATATTTCTTCAGTAATTTTAAGGAAGGGATACTCAGAGAGGTCAGTATTAGATTGTTACCCTCTGTGAAACACTGTGACGTATTCTCCTAGTAATTCCTGTTAAACTTTTCATCTTTTTTGCATTCAGAGCCGAATGCCAGCCTAATAAGCGTGAATGGTTTATGGATTTTTTTTTTATTTAATAGATTTGCGGATGGTACAATACATGAAATGTGACATGGAAATGTAATGGAACTGTGGTAGTCAAGGCATTGGTATATACCTTAAAAATACACTTAAAAAGATCCTTGGACAAAATATTTATACATGCTAAAATAAATATTGACTAAAGACATAAAGACATAAAAGTGCCCATGACGTAACAGGTACAAGACTCACTCCAAAGCAAGGAAGTACTCCGAAACAGGAAAACCAGTACTAATAAGGTGTGACAATGTATCATAAATAAGACACAATATTATTCAATACAAATTGAACTGTGCTTTCCATAAACACCTCCATGTGTTTGTTTACACAGAGAAGGATGCAAAGGCTATTGGGACATCCAACAACTACCATTAAAGGGTTACGCCAAGCACCATCACAACTTCAGTGATTTGAGGTGATCATGGTGTTTGGAGTGTGCATGTGCATCATTTCGCTTTGGGATTAACCCCTTAGCGGCCGGAGGTGTAACTACACCTCTGGCAGTGTCAATAGCCAGTTCAGAACAAAGTCCAGGCTAGCTAATGTCAATTATTTGTTAAATTGGCTTCTGACACCAGCATACACATCCGGAAACCATGTACGTTTATGTTTTGTTTTTTTTTACAATCTTCCCACAACATAAATATACATAGAAATAATTTTTTTAGTAAACTGTTGCTTTATCTTTTATTTATGTGCTAGGTGTGTATTAAATACATAATTTTTTTTAGTGGGGTGGTTAAATGAGACCATTTACCTTTCAAGCAATGACAATATGTAACAATTCATTTTATCAAAAGTTTTTTCCACGTGTTATTCTCAGAAGGTGGAGAACAGCTCTAACTAGGAGTGACATTTACTGTCTAGAGGTTTTACACATTCATTAACAGTTCCAAGAATTTGTTTCCCAACTCAGTAGACATCAATCCTCTGCAATGCCCTTCATCGTGTGACTGCGAGCTATGCATACATATAGCAGCAGCAAAGTTAGCGAGGAACATAAAAACTTATTTAAAATATATGTCATTTATCTTAAAAAAAAACCACTGCTGTTCAGGAATTCAGTTTTTACATTTTTATTGCATTCTGAGAAGATAATTTTAAATCCCCTTTAGCTAAATTGGTAACAAGTGATATCCTGATTCAACATTTGTAAGGATCACATATTTCTGAGTAAATAAAAAAAAAAATAAACATAAAAAAAAGCAAAATGTATTTTAAGTGATTAAAACATATAATATAACATAAAATAAACATACAAGTATGATAGAAAAATGGTACAAGTATAAGATTCTAAGCATTTCAAGCCCATAAGACACATTTGAACATGAACTGTCACTCTGGTAAGTGATACCGAAGAACTGACCAGGGAAAGGAGAGTAGAGGTAGTAAGTGCACCACACACATTCCTCATCTGCAGTTCCACGTATGAGTGGTGTCATCTCTCCATGATGTTTAGTGTGCACTCATTCTTGAGTATCTGCTTAGAAATGCTGTACCAAGGCACGTTCTTTTGACCTTTCCTTCCAAAGTTCGGTACACATTCATGCACCCTCTTGCTTTGTGTCATAAAGGATAAACTAATTTAAATGGGGGGGCGGAGCCTGACCACGAGCCGGAGCGGTCGCACCTCAGCACAGCTCCCGACCGTAACCCGCAAAAATCCCGACAAGTGGGGATTAACACCCCCAACTCACCCACTCCTGACCAGGGGCATCATCGGCACTCTCCCCTACCACCTCCCATGCCGTTTGTGTGCCCGGCACGGGTGAACCGCCGGAAACGCAGACCTGCGGCCTACAAGCCGGCTGCAGCCCTCGATTGGGCGGCATTCCTCGACGGCCTCGATCAGCCTGAGGACTCAACAGGGGACGATCCCTATACGGCACCCCTACACACTTGGGCAGAAATGGGCCGCCGGTCCCAGAAACCCCCACCGGAGACTGCCTCAGGGTCCAGGGATATCAGCACCATGCTGCAACAACACAGGCCGCCAGCCACAATGCCGCCAGCCACAATGGCGGGAACACCATGAAGGTACACAGGGGTCCCAGCCCACATGCCCAACCCCCAGAACAGGTACCTACACCAGGGGGAACCACTGATGGGTCTGCCCCAGTCACCCAGCCGGACTTCCAACACCTAATTGGGGAAATCAAAAACCTCTTGGCGACCAGCATAGAAGCCATTAAGTCTGACGTGCAGGCTATAGCTGGCAGGGTACAGACCACAGAGAACGATGTTACTGACATCAAACAGGGACTAACCACCTTACAGGACACAGTACTGGCACTCCAGAATCAACAGCAAGCACTCTCCCTCCACTATATCGCCCTCGACGACAGGACAAGGCGGAATCACTTAAAAATAAGAGGAGTACCAGACAACGTCTCCTCAGACGAATTACCTCACTACCTGAGACGCCTCGTGGCCGCCATCCTGCCACCTACACAGGCCAAGTAATTTAATACGGATGGGATATACCGCCTGCCACCTTCGGGCAGGACAGCCCCAAACTTGGCCCGAGACGTGATTGTCCGCTGTGCTACCTCCCAAGACAAAAGAATCCTGATGACTGCTCTCCGGGGCAAGACGCCACTCACATTTGAAGGCGCACAGCTTAACATCTACCAAGACCTCACCAGAGCCACGCTACAATGGCGCAGATTGCTGAACCAAGTCACCAGCACCCACAGAGAAGCGGGGATAGAATACCATTGGAGGTCACCCAGATTCCTGGTGGTCACTAGACACGGAACTGTTCACAAAATCTCTACACTTGAGGAGTTCCCGACATTCTGCCACGCTTTGGGCATACCCGCACCCAACCAGGCCATTGACAAGCGACCTACTCCTGATGCCTGATTCCAATAATAGAGACTTTACCACACATGTTCTATGTTGCACAGTTATAACTGCACATAATCTGCTGGCCTTGAGCCACTCCTAGCTCACCCCATTCCCCCCCACTGGCAAGAGGGAGCGACCGCTCCAAACCTACGTACCCCCCCCCAGGCCCCCCAGGGCCCTGGGTACACATAGAAGAAGGCCATAACTCAGAACCCGAGAGGGTTACTACACACATATTATGGCTACTCGCCCATTCTCCCGAGGCAATTCACACACTCACGATAACATACCATTGCAGGCCCACATTCTCTAGTACATGATCTCGTTTACATGCTGTTGTTCATGCCATACTATGTTTTCATGATTATGTTTGATGTATGTTTCAAATATTCTTGACCCGCACGGGTATGAAAAAACAAAATTTCAATAAAAAGAGATTGACAAAAAAAAAAAAAAAACTAATTTAAATGATATGCTCTTGCTGTACTAGGGCAGGCTAGAATGCAGGTGAGCTATAAAATAATGATTAAATAAAATGTGTTCTGTGTTTAAAAAAAAAATAGAATGTGTTCCGTGTTTTTGAAAAACAACAACAAGGGGGATGTAGCCTGACCGCCATGCTGACAGAACTCATATCCCTGAACGTCCGGGATAACCACTAAAAAATGAAGACTTATTTCGCACATGCCGTGATTTGAACTATCCTAACCTGAAGATATTCTAAAGTGGACTCTGGTGGAGTTCATCCTGCTGTTGGTCCAGTCGTGTTCGGCAGATCGGGAGGGGGGTTGACCTGAGGCCTACACTGAACCTGCTAACGGCTAGTGAGGGGGATGCAGCCCATCCCTCCGCCTGATGTCTCGGTTCTCGTGGCTTCAAGGGTCTTTCCCTGTTCTCTCCCCCTCTCCCCCCACTTGCCTGTTCGGCTTTTACGTTTTAGCAAAAAGCATACATTATTATATTTTTACTTTTACAGCATCTAACATACCTGACGAATATAGTTGGCCAGTAAGTTCACTCCCCAGTCAATCACCAGACGTAGTTTATTTGTCTGATTATTTCTTACTATGCTGTGACTTATTAATAATCTGAATGATCTAACTGTGTTCTGCAAACTGTCTTGCTCGGGTTTAACCTGATATGTATGTTTTTTAACTAGCCATTAGCTATATGTCTAGCTCATCCTATCTGTGACAATTTGATTTTAGCTCAGCCATGTCAGTTAGTTACTACTTAAAAAAAAAAAAAAAAAAAAAGAGTTCTCTTTTATCATATGTTTAATATCTTGCACTGTCTGCTTCTCGCATTCTGCCAACGTCAATGCGTGATATGTCAACATACCTACCTCAATAAAACAAGGGTTGGCAAAAAACAACAACAACAACAACAACAAAAAGTATAGTTAACATTTATTTATATACCCTCTGTGAAGTTGCTTTTCCAGTCTATATTTCGTAAATAATATCTCACATTCATCTGTTATGCTTTTTTTTTTTTTAAAGGATGGATAACATTACTGTAGATTTTTAAAGAGGCAACATTTTATTTAACATCCAAATTACACCCCTTTCAATTCATGACAGTGAAATGACTTTGTATCCACTGACAAACGTTTATTGTAGTGCCTTGTCTAGTTTCCTATCATTTGTATATTCTGACATGTGATCTTCAATGCCCGCTGAAAGGTAGTAATATAAAAAAGACATGGACTCAGGACAGAAATCTAACATACTCCATTTGTTATTTTTTCCATGTACAACTACTCCCTGCAATCTATATTTAAAATAGAGTTGAATTGTGTGTTCCTAGTTTTGTTTAAAGACTTTTATTAACAATTGAGAAGGGTAAAGTTAAAAAAAGAAAAAGATAGTGAGCAATAAAAAAATGATTTATCAAGAGAGCAAAAAATATATAAGTATATATAAGTATATATTAATAGAAACGCATAGATATAAATAAAGAAAATATTCAGTAAGGTAACAAGAAGAACTTATATGAAACCATGATGAAACGATGAAAAGTCGCCCTCCCACCCTCCAATTGTTCAGTAAAATATGATTTGCTGCCATCACCGATATTGCAAGCTAGTAAAAAAAAAAAAACAACAACAATAAAAATAGTAAGACGAGAGAAAAGTGTAAGAAATTTTTTTGTGTGAAAGCAAGGAAGGTTTCAAGTATGGGAACAGAAAGAGTATGGACAGGGGGAGAGATGAAGGAAAAAAAGAGACAAAAAGAAGGCGATGGAAGGAGAAGAAAATAGAAAGGTAAATAAAAAAGGAAGTGGAGGGGTAAAACAAAACACAAACACACACAAATGTTGAATTGGAGACAGACATAAATCCAGACACGACAGGATTTAGCACAACAAAGGCCAAGAAACGTAAGGTTAGGTCAACAATGCAAGACATTCCTTCCAATGGTACCAGCTCTTATTGTGTGTTTTAAGCACATCATGAAGCCTAGTGATTAGTTCCTCTATTTATATATAAATGTAACCTCAGCAAGTAGAATTATTGAGGCAAGTGACCTACCACCATTTGACTTTACTATCCCTATATTTAACAAATATATATTTGTAGTATGTAAAAAAATGAAATGTGGAAAACCACAGCTGTTTATCCTGCAATTGGGCGCCCCCATCATAGCTCCCTGTCAATCATTGTTATACGCTCTGTACTTTGCACCTGGCAGTCAACAGAGAAAAAGCGTACAGAAAAGAGGAAAATTTTTTCCAATATTTATATTGCTCGTCCACATTTGCAATTTTTGCCTTGGCTTTGCCTTGTCTGAACTGGATCATGATGTAACTCGCTAAATCTATAAAAAGTTACTCTAGGTTCTGCGACCCGTTCTGCTTCTAGAAGTGTTCACGGAGCAAGCAATCTGTATGTGCAGTGTTCAACTTGAAATGCTTCACATACAGAGAAATCAGCACTATTGTGCCGGCAGCTAGTTACCCCCCGGCACACGTGAATTAGACAGCCTGGAACTCTGTTCCGAACTGCCTAATATTAGTTCTGACGTCAGTACGCACTGCCACTGGTGACTGACAAAATGAACTTCTTCACTTGTAGATAGTGCTATCAGCACACCTGTAAACAGAAGCCCTTAGAACTGTGTGTGCACAGCTTGCATGTACACAGTCTAATGATATGCTTCAATACAAAATCCCATCCTTTAAATTCTCAATTTTCACATTTCGAATGGTAGCTCTCTTTTGCTCCATCATTCCTTGATTCCACCTCCATAAAATATATGTTATTTGTCCATTCCACCCTACTTTCCCACCCCTTATCAACTTCCTGGTCCATACTGTTGTCATCTGTTGCTCCAGATACAAAAGTGATGGATTCCATGCTTTACTTTTGGAAGAAACTGATTGGTGCATTGGAGGTGCTCGCCAGGCATACGCCGAAGGTCCATCAATGCTTCTCTATGAGAAGTGTTTGATTGGATCACAACCAGGAAGTCGTGAGGACAAAAGAGGAATGGAAATGATCAGAGGGAACTTGGCACAGCACTGGATTTCAGGTAATTTTTATAGTTGTTTTTATATTTTTTTGTATTTTAAAAGATGTTGAAAAGGCGTGGGGGGGGGGGGGGGGGGGAGTCTTAAGATTTCCAAACATGTAAATAACACACTAAAGTACACAAAGCCAGGAACATACTTGTAAGAAGAAATACATTCTGCACATTGACTAATAGAATAAATTGTCTACCAAATATTTGGATATTTGTTATGTTGGTAAGCAGCAATCACAAACTGGTCAGAAAAACTGATAACAAGAAGGTAAAGTTAATATGGCGCTTAGAAATATGAATGTTAATACAGCAACCTTTGGAAATTAAGAGATTGAGACAGGTGAATGGATGTAGTATGTAAATAACACACTAAAGTATAATTTGAGACAGGTGCGTCAATAATTTGAAGGCCCGTCTGGAAAAAAAGGCAAGTCCATTCACTGAATGGACCCTAACCTATAGAGAAAGCTGCTGAGACCAGGCAATTTTTTGCATTGCTGCCTAACGCCACCTCTAGTGTCTGGCACTTTGACAGCCACTAGAGGGGCTTCCTGGTTGCAGATGTTCTACATATGAAAGCTATTGATTGTCACAGCAATTGTCACGCATACACACTAAGTCACACTGTGTAAAGCTACTGATTGGCACAGACAGCAAATATTGTGCATGCACACCAGACCACCAATGCTTCTCTTTAGAGAAGCATTGTACAGGCTGAGAGCAACAGAATTGATGATCTCAACCACTAGAGGAGTGAAGACTATAGCACCGGGGGATAGAAGGTAAGTAAAATGCTTTATTATATTATATTCCCGGGTACCCTTAATCTAAAAAGCCTCTACATCATTTTAAGGTTAGGAATAGGTACTTGTTCCTGATGAGTTCCTGTTTAAAAGATGAGCAAGCTGGGCAACGTGCATAAATTTAAAAAGAGTAGATTTAAGAATGAACTTCAAGCAGATAAAGTGTATACGTTGCAAAAAACTTATATGTGTGAGCTATGAAGTCTACAGGGAATACCAGTAATAACACACTATCTATTACATGGTTAATGAGGGACACAAGAGATGTTGAGAGAGGGATATTATCAATCATACCTATGAAATGCAGGTGACATACAGTAGGGATGCAGATAGGCTGCAGTAACTTGTTCATTACCAGCCTTTTAAAAAAAAAAAAACATTTAAAATAGTAGCATATTTTTTTTGAAACCTGGGATGAATAGCTGGAACATTCACTTAGGACAAAGCTATTTTGCTTTGTATATATTACTGCTACGGGATTTCAAAAAAAACAAAACAAAAAAAAAACCCACACAATTCTGTAAATGTACAAAGTTTTAATTTGTGCTAAATCCTCATCCTTTACAGAAATTGTGAATGAAAAATGATAAAAAAAAATCTGAGATTTGATGGTTCTCTTTATCTTGCAACAGACCTCGATTTAATGTTTTTGGATATGCTTTTAAAATGTTTATACAAAAATATTAAATCATCTGACAAGGTTATCAAAAAATATTAAATAGAGGCTAATGATTTCATATTTTTAGATAAACGTTTAACAGAGGAGCAGTGCTACGTATGCATCCAAACAAATGCTTCTCGCATTAAAGCATCAAATTCAATACTTTCCTATGAGCAGTATTTAAAGGACCACTCTAGTGCCAGGAAAACATACTCGTTTTCCTGGCACTATAGTGCCCTGAGGGTGCCCCCACCCTCAGGGTCCCCCTCCCGCCCGGCTCTGGAAAGGGGAAAAGGGGTAAAACGTACCTTTTTCTAGCGCTGGGTGGGGAGATCTCTGCCTCCGATCCTCCTCCGTTCCGCCCCGTCGGCTGAATGCGCACGCGTGGCAAGAGCTGCGTGCGCATTCAGCCGGTCGCATAGGATAGCATTTACAATGCTTTCCTATGGACGCTTGCGTGCTCTCACTGTGATTTTCACAGTGAGAATCACGTAAGCGCCTCTAGCGGCTGTCAATGAGACAGCCACTAGAGGATTTGGGGGAAGGCTTAACCCATTAATAAACATTAATAAAGTTTCTCTGAAACTGCTATGTTTATAAAAAAATGGGTTAACCCTAGCTGGACCTGGCACCCAGACCACTTCATTAAGCTGAAGTGGTCTGGGTGCCTAGAGTGGTCCTTTAATGACATTGGAACTGGTTGAAGTGTATTTACCACACTGAGATGAAGTGGTGGGGGTGACATTAGGGGTTCTTTAAGGAAACTGATCTGATGGGTGGGCCTAGATTGTAAGAGAAATTATTATATTTTGAAGTATGTGTTTCCAGAAGCTCGGAATGAATATATCACTGTTTACCGAGAACCTTTATTGGAACTCTTTAACCCCTTAAGGACCCATGACATGTGTGACATGTCATGATTCCCTTTTATTCCAGAAGTTTGGTCCTTAAGGGGTTAAAGAGACATTCCATGCAAATTTACTAGCATGTAAAAACAGAGAACCTTGGAACAAGAATACAAGATTTATTTGCATGTTATACTTTATGCACATAGGCCTCTGTTTAATATTTTTGAACACATTTTTTTTAATTATTTAATATTTTTTTTTTGGAACATTTTCAATATTAATATATAAAAAATTGCCAATTAAAAATTAAATTGTGTCTCAAAATATTACATTATTTGAAAAGCTTTTCCAAAAATATTAACTCGTGGCCATAAGTAGGAGAAAAATGTATGCTCCTAGCCTTCACTCCTATGCTTGCCTCTTTGATATCGCTTTAATTTTGTGAAAGAGGAAGTAGCAGTCATACAGCTCCATTTTCACTACTCAGTACTGTACACGTCTGGCTCTCAATCAACGTATCCTTTCCTTCCTCGTGACATTATTTATTACTGTTATTTTTCATGTAGCTCTAATACATTGCATACTTATTCCTTATGTTACTTGTATGACACAGACAATTTGTGAATTGAGCAAGTATAGGTCAGCTTCAATCTATCATATTAAACCATCGCAAGACTACTTTTAGATACTGGCTTCCTTTCAAAATGTGGTTGAAAAGATGGAATTTAGGGACCTAATCTCAACGTCTGCTCTTTGCATGTTATATTAGAGTACACCATTTCTTTTCAATCTATAGCATCTTTTTTTTAAATCACAGATATTTGTTGGAAACTTACCAGGATTTTTCTATTCTTCTCAACCTTAGTTACATCTTTTGTCCACTCTTCATTCCTGAGTTTTTGACAAATATCCTCATGATCAAATAATCTGTTACCATTCCGATTCCTAGGATGTGAGCATCTCCGTTTAATGCCAGTAAATTTACGTTCATATTGGGGTAGATCAGTAAACACATCATCCTCGTCATCCTCCTCATCATCATCATCATCACCACCACCAACAAAGTCATCATCCTCATCATTACTGCTCCTCTCCTCTGATGTTCCATTGCATAGATTCTCACCAATATTAGTGTCAAAATAAAAATCAGGAAATGTGATTGCACTTGGTTTATGTTTAATAACTCGAGTTCTTCCTAAACCGGTATTTAAAACAGTTGACAAACAGTTGAGATGTAATGGTGCACATTCCATATCTTGGCATGGTCCTTCAGTATCAAATTCTTTCCAAACGGTTGCAGAGCATGGATAATTTCCAAGCTCGGAAACTGGTATGCTGCTCTCCTTCAAGTATGGCAAACTTGTATCAGCATTTCTAGATAACAACAAAGTGTCATTAATCTCCAGTTCCGTGTTAATGCCATTGCTCCTGATATGAAGTCTGTCACATTGCTCCGTCTTAGATGTTAAAGAGCACTTGAACAGTGTGGAATGACTAGAGGAACCTTCAACCTCTGCGAAAGTTTCCATACTTTAAATGGATTACTCATGATCATTTCCCATATTATTATTTTGCAGTATATTATGTTAATGGAAAAATTAGACATAAATTGGGTTCTGTAACACATCCATGACATAAATAGTGTCTTCACATCCTTTGATTATCTTCTCCTGTAATAAAGAAAGACAAGATTGAGATATTTGAAACCAGGTGAAGAAGGAGACAGGCAATCAATCTATAAAAAAACAGCAATAATCATTGACTACATTAAAGTATACTGTGGATGGCATTTAGTAAAATATGACTATGGAGATATCAGCTAAAATGTAAAAGAAAAATCAAAACTCTTTTTAATTTATTTTTTATCCTTATATTTTTATTAAGCATAAAATCACAAATACAATTTAATTTTTTTAATTAATTGTTTCCGTGCATGCATTTTAATTGTTTACCTTTACAATGCATTAGAAATATGTGTCTGTCATGTTATTTTTTAGAAAATGTTCTGACATGGAAAAAAATATAGGATATGGTGTTAATTTGAATCTGATAAGTTCTAGGACCATTTATACAGGATGTGCCAAAAATTAGAGTAGTGTTTGAGGTGTCACTTTTGTTTTATTAATGAACCAATTTTAATGATATTACATACAAGGATTGCTTAACATATAGAGATTTGTTTTACAAAGTACGAAAGATGACAACTTTTAAATGAGCTCCATTTGCAGACTTGCAAGGTCTTACTCTTTCAATTGCATTGTTTATGACATTAGTTGGCTTTAGCACTCAAATTTCTGCCTGATAACTTGCTGCAACGTCACCCCGCACCAGTTGGTGCATTTGGCAGGCACTAATGAATTAGCCATTCATTTTCTGTGCCCTAGAAACTACATTTTTGCTTATTGACAAAGTCATTTAGATGAAAATGATCTTCTTCAAACATGATGAGTTGATGAACATGAAGTCATGTTTTCTCTGGCTAATTCGTTGTTCCTACATGAAATTACCCATGATGAATCTCCCACAAGTCAGTTATAATATGTACCTGCAACAAAAACATTGAACTACTAGCAAATTATTTACCCGTCACATCTCACTTTGAATTTTGGCCTACCCTGTAGCATCTCTGAATCTTAATATATTATTTCATATAAATTTTTGTATATATATCTCTGTATACAGTACCACCAGAAGATTTGTCAGTGAGTATTTTGAAATAGCATTCTGTGATATATTGGATATAGAACCAATCAATTCCAGATATTTCACCTGTACACGAGCTATTTTTATTTTACACCGTTGAGCAGTGGTTATAACCTTCATTGGTCAGGGTATTAAAATATGCACATGGCATTAGAATGGTAAACCAATTGTCTATTGTAGAGTTAGATGAGAAGCCCATTCTTTAATTATAATATAAAATGTACAAGAAATACATTTCACAAAACATCCAATGAAGGTCTTACCAGCATCCAAAAAGTATCAATCACATTGGGGGAAGTGCTATTGTAAACCATTTATTGAAGGCATTTGCCTGCGACCTTTTTGTTAAACATTGACATTTATTAGAATCGGTAATGTTTTACAAAGTCAGACAAAGGTTCAGCATCTATGTACCAAAACCACTGCATTAAGATATAATGGTTTGGGTGGTAAGAGTCTTTAATTATTGCTGACTTTTATTATTTTTCTACATGTACCCAAAACAGGTTTAATTTCTAAACTCCAAATTGTACAAAACTAAAGTCATTCTCTAGTTATCGTGTAACAGTAGGTATAATATTACACCTTTTTATATCACTTTATGATTAGCTGTTTTATACTAGTTATGTTACACTCGTTGGGAAGGTTATTGTGCAGTTCCTTAGTAGCCATGTTTTCTATCTTGTCTTTTACTTGTTCTGAACGTGGTTTGTTTCCTGTTCTGAAAGTAATGCAATGTCACTTCCTGAATAAGTATGTTGTCGTGGCTTGAGGACCAAGATGCCAAGATGCCAGAGGACCAGATGAGTTGGACGCACAGGAACAGAGGGTGTTGAGGGCTCTGCTCAAATGAACTTACATTCTAGAGGGATTAAAAGTAGTTGGGAGTAGAGGGAGGAAAAGTAGTTGGCTAGTGTGAAGGCTTAGTTTTTTTAAATTTATTTTCGTTTGTTTTGTTTTTTGGATGACAGTTGCAGGAGAGGACACAAAGTGGGATACCAAGGTGCGAGGAAGGAAAGCTATTAACAGCTTAATTGATATGCTTTCCTGAAGAAGTGAGTTCTCAATGATTTTTGGAGGAACGGAGACTGGATGAGAGTTTGACAGGGCAAGGAAGCGTGTTCCATAGGAAGATGAGCCTCACCACTGCATTTATTATAGACTGTAATAGGGGAAGCGTAAGACCACTGAGAAGGGGATTGCATTGGTCAAGGCGAGAGAGCATAGCGACATGGACCAGCACCATAGCTGCATCCAGTGTTAAATAGGGGTGGATACGTGCTATGTTTTGAGATGAAATCGGCAAGATTTGGTGATTGACTGGACATGAGGGGTGAGGGAGAGGTCTGAGTCAAAGAGAACAACTAGGCAGCAAGCCTACGAGGTAGACCTGGTGGTAGTGCCAGTGACATTGACTGGAGGGAGACAAACATAGGAGTAGCAACACTTGAGGGAGGAAAGATTCTTCTGTTTTAAACAGGTTAAGGCTAAGGAAGTGAGTAGCCATCCAGTTAGAAATAGAAGAGAGGCAGTCAGAGACATACGTCAGGAGGGATTGCGAGAGATCAGGAGAGGACTAATAGATTTTACAAGGCAGGCAGTATAGATCGAGAAAAGTAGAGGACCAAGGGCAGAACCTTGGGGAACACCGACAGAGAGTGGTTGGAGAAAAGAGAAAGAGACAGAAAAAGAAGCACTGAAAATGCACTGGGATAGGTAAGAGGAGAACCAGGAGAGATCAGAATCTCACAGATCGAAATTACGGAGGATGAGAGAAGTTGTTGATGATCAACAGTCAGTGTCGAAAGCAGCAGAAAGGTCAAGGAGAATTAGGATGGAGTAGGATTTTGACCAGTGGATTTTGCAGTATCACTCCAATTTTAGCAACTCATTTGCCTAACCACTTATATCATCATCTCTTTCTTCACCATAGCATTATAATTTCCCCCATCTTTCCTTTTTAACACCCCAACCCTTTATATGAAGGGTATAAGATGACATGCCCTTTGCTATTAGGAAGACCTTAAAAGTTGCTACAGTATATATCAGGGACTCATTATCAGTGAAGTTCCAAGAAGTTAGTGCAGAGTGCCGGCGTTTTAGTAATGACAAACAGGGTTGTCAGGAGAACACGGTGTAGGGATTCGCTACTCGCCAGCAAGCTGAAGACATTACCACCGCTTACTATTATTTATAATTTTTCTGTAGCGCCAACATATTCCACAGCGCTTTAGAATCTTACACTAGGGATAATTAACAACAAGTAGCTGACATACAAACTATTAACATAGACAATGCTCATGAAGAAGAAAGAAATGGTATTTAAGAATGGTGGAGTGGATGAGTGACGATACCTCGTTAATGATCTCCAACTTAATTCAGACTGTATTAAGTTAGCTATGGGCATGAGAATGGAAAGTGCAGTAACAAATGTCCGGAGAACACAGCCCAGGCCTGGGAAACTGACCTTACTCAAACGTTACATTAGAATGTTCTACTCTGTTTTATAGAAATCTGAAACATACCTAAGTCACAAAATAAAAAAAGTTTCCCACTGGACAACTTGAGAAGGGGGAGCATGACTTCTGTCCATGCCTAGTGGGCTGGATTAAAATGGATTCTAATGTTGCAACATGGAGGTTTTTTTTATTTTTTTAAAGATATTAGGGGAGGAGTCAGCAGAGGCAGGGAACAGGAGCAGACTGATTTTCCCACCCTCCCACCCTGTTTTGGGCTTTTGTGGTTTGGTGTCTTGTTGCGTGTTTATGTTTTGTCACAGCTTGGCGCTATCCTGGATAGTGCAGAGGGAAAAAAGGATAAGACGGAGAGTCGCTTTGGGAAGGTGACAGCCTGCACGGGAGCTGATGACAAGTGCTGGCTGTTTAGGCTCTTGGGAAAAAGGTTGGAGAACTGTCTGTTGCTCAACAGCTGACATGGTTTTTGGAAAATGTTAAAGATTATTATTTATTAAAGCTGTGGTTATTGCCCTTATCGACTAAGAAGGTTTCTGGTGTATTATTGGGGGGGTTATATGTGTGATGGGTCAGCAGTCATGTATTTTGATTCTTCTGATGAACCGATGAAGTACGTCGTTAGTTTTAATTATCTTCAATAGCAATTTACAATTTCCGGCGTTGAATGATTTGTACATCTGGTCCTAATTCTTTATTTACACTTTCACTTTTGACTGTACATCCGCTGCTATGTGTGTTTAACAATATAAATATTTACACATGAATAATATATATATATATATAAATATATGCTCATATGATAATCTGTTACTAGAATGATATAACTAATCTTGTCAAACTTAATAAAGATTAGTTTATTTAATAAAACACAATATGGTTGTACAGAAATAACACATTCACTGGAGGGTCCCTCTCCCTCCCACCCACCAATCCCCAGTTACTGAAGGGGTGAAAACCCCTTCAGTCACTTACCTGTGGCAGCGGCGATGTCCCTCGCCGCTGTCTCCTCCTCCGCGACGCTCCTCCTTCTGGCTCCGTCGGCTGGCGGGCGAGACTGATCCCGCCCACCGGCCGAGGAGACCTAATGCACATGCGCGGCAATTCCGCGCATGTGCATTAGGTCTCCCCATAGGAAAGCATTGAAAACTATTTTCAATGCTTTCCTATGGGGATTTGAGCGACGCTGGAGGTCCTCACACAGCGTGAGGACGTCCAGCGACGCTCTAGCGCAGGTTTCCTGTGCTATGGACCAGGAAGAGACCTCTAGTGGCTGTCTAGTAGACAGCCACTAGAGGTGGAGTTAACCCTGCAAGGTAATTATTGCAGTTTTTTTTAAAAACTGCAATAATTACACTTACAGGGTTAGGCGTAGTGGGAGTTGGCACCCAGACCACTCCAATGAGCAGAAGTGGTCTGGGTGACTGGAGTGTCCCTTTAATATCAGTATACTTTATTTAATTGATAAAGAAATTCTGTAATTGATTAGACAAGGTAGATAGCTAATTTACACAGAAAGAATAAAACATAAACATTACAATATCAAAGTAAACAGAGTGATTAATTGTAATTAATATATTTCTGTCATCATTGAATCTTGTCTGGCTTGGTAATATTTTGTTAATGAAAGAGAGAGAGAGAACGAGGGACAGAGTACAGAAGGAAAAAGAGAGAAAGGAAAGATTATACCTGCTAAAATTGTAAAATAATTCCACAAATCAACAATTCAAAGCCTCAAAAAACATCCATGTGGGCAATGGTAAATAGTGATTATATAGAATAAGTTTATTCACCATTCTGTTAATCGTATTGGTTGGTAAACTACAACATTTAGACCAAAGTAGCAGAACGAGAAACATTCATAAACTGAACTATATTGCAAGCTCGATATCTTTTGACTTGCAAACTCCTCTCTAGGGTCACTGTTCACAGTTTAGCGACTGAAGCTTTTACTTTGAATGCGTTTGATAACCAATAGACTTATACAGAAATATGTGCATATCTATATATATATATATATCTGTTATATTCAGTAAATCACATCTACTTTTTCTCAAATATACCCATTCTATAATTGTAAAGCACTGTAGAACATGCTAGCTTATATAAATGATAATAATTATATATATATATATATATATATATAAACATAACATAAATAAACACACATTTTGCATTAACACTACCTTCATTTTAAAGACTTTATATTAACATGGAATGTTCTGCCGTGTAAGTTTTGGGAGCTCCGTCATTAGCCAAGTGAGTTTGTCATTTACTTTTAGAATAAGATCCTTAAAGAACAGATTGTTATGATGGCGGAGAGTTGTTGGTCCTTAACCCCTTAACCCCTGTGACATGTCATGATTCCCTTTTATTCCAGACGTTTGGTCCATAAGGGGTTAAAGGGTTAAAATATACTCTTAAAACTTAAAAACCATCTAACTTACATTATATTTAAATGTGTCAATGAACTGACAAGTATAAAAAGAAGCATCACTAAATCCCATTAATAGCTGTTATTCTTTGCCAGTTCATGATATTTAAAAGATAAACAGTATTTTGCATTGACTAATAAAGTTACATATGTAGATTGAGCTGTACATATTGCAGCCTGAACACGATACGTGTGTTTTTACAAAATGACAACGGAGTTTACCTGATTTAGACGCCTGTTCTTAGAATTTCCAGCATTCGTTATCTTGCCTGGAACAAGACAGCATTAGACAACAAGACAGGAATAATGAGATTGTTGGAGCAGTATAGATGGTACCGTGGAGTATATCCCTCAATATAAAGCGTTTCAGCATTAATGCTGCACAGAAACTCTAAAACTATGTGTGAGAATGTCCTCAGGCTAAAACTGCCTCTACAAATAGTCAAACCATTTCAAGGAGAAAGAGACAGGAGCAAAAAGGGGAGGGTCTGAGGGGTGGTATTGGGGGTTAAAACATAACACAAAATTAACCTGTGCAGTGACCGAGACCCAAATCCACCCCCGTGCTAGTCACCTGTTGCTAGTCACCTGTTGTGGACTACAACTCCCACTATGCTCAGTCAAAGTCTGGCTGGGCTAGTTGTGAGTTGCATTCCACTGCAGCTGGATGGCAAAGATCTTTTAATCCTGGTTACCCCTTTTGTAATTGGTAATTAATCTATAGAGCATGCTGGGAGTTGTAGTCTGCGGTATTTTGAATTCCAGAGAGTGTCTTCTTTTTGTTCTTAAGGGGTTAGGAAACTTACATATATAAGGTTATGGAAAGTTGTAATCCAAAGTAACTGCCGTGCCAGAGATTCCTAGTCCCTGGACAACCCTCTGGTACTCAAGTGTTTAAGAGATTTTTTTGAATAAGACATTAGGAGCACTATAGTGTTAGGGATACGAATCTGTCCAGGACATACTTGAAAACAAGATAAATCTCAATGTATCCTTCCTGATAAAATATTTTATAAACAAATGAATAGTGTTTCTGTCCTACTTGTTTTCAGGTCCCCCATGTGCATTAAAAAACGGTCTGCTTATCATTTTCTGCTTACGCGCCTCGTGTGGAGTCATGGAGGAGGCATGGCTTCCTTCAGCGATGTCCAATTCAATGCTCCAATTCAATGCTCCTCATAGAGAAACATTGGGGACCTAATGCGGGACCTAATGTGCATATGTGACAATTACTATAGCACTGTGTTAGCATTCAGTCTTGGGGGCTTCTGTGTCACATGATCAAGTTTTACCCGGTCAGTTCTGTGGATACGCCTCTTGTGGCATTGCCTTTTCTAAAAAAAAAACAGCCATTTATTTCATTGGAGGGTTAAAAGGACAGGGACACTGCACCCAGACCACTCCAGTGGTGACTATAGGGTTCCTTTAATTATGTGATAACAGAACATCAGTAAATAAGTAATGCTGTTTCATTTCTAGATTCCTTATTTATAATATTTTATGTATCAGCATGTAAACATATAAATGTTTCTTTTATTTGTACAAGATGCGAATATAGAACTATAGTGTTTTGAAAGTACAATCCCATGGTTACAAAAAAAAATTAAGTGAATGGAGTAAATGATTACTATTTTAGTTCACATAACAGGCACCAAGAAACGAAACAACTAAATATATATTTTTGTATTTTGTATTTCTTTGCTATAACCTGCAATTACGAACAACATTTGATATGTGCAGCCATTGCGGACCCCAACCAGTTGATTTGCTACTGGCAACATTCAGCACTCCAGATCTGATAATGCTTTGCCAGCAATATGGCTATAAAGCATTATGGGAGATGTAGTCTAGAACATCTACAGTGCCAAAGGTTGCCTACCCCTGGTGTGGGATATGTAAAACTGATAATGCAGCCCTTAAGATAAGTTATGAATGGCCACTAGGGGTGCAGATCAGTTTAATTTTTTGTTTAGTCGAGAATTCCTGTTTTCATTGATTTGGCAGAGATATGGGGTATCAAATAGTACTTAGACAGCAGGCCACCAACCAGACCCCTTTTCCAGAAATCAACACCTACCTGTCTTTTGTCTCACCTGGGAGGAGGGGCAGAGCATTGTTATAATGTTTCCAATTGTTACCAGTGAGCTGATTTTACATTGACGCATTGAATAATAATGCACATGGTATTCTGAGGACTTAGTTACAATCTTTGATTACTATGCTTGGCGATCTGTGCCAATATTAGTTCTTTCACATAGTGCCATTTACCCTACGGATAGCCCTCCTCCCTTCTGTGAAGTTTTCTGAAAGAAAGGTTGTGTAAAAAAGCGCAAGAGGCAGAAAAAAATCTAAATAACCTCCTCTTTGTGAGATCCCTGCTATTCTTTGGCGAAACAGTATTCATTAAATAACCTAATTTAACCCCAAGCACCTGGTTTCAACTTCACATTCCTACTCAAATTACATAGTAGTTGCACAAGGACTTCTCAAAATGTTTATTATTTTTTACTGAGCATTGTCCTGCTCACTCCTCTGTATTTCAATGGGTTAGCTATTCTTTATCATTATTTCTTTTCTTTTTTTAATAGACAAAATAAAAATATATTAACAATGGGCTTGAGTAACCAGAAGCTTGTATTTGAATGGTAAGTGATGGACTGTATGACATTGTTTTTTTGTTTTTTTCTTTCATTTTAAGTTTACAAAGGCAAGAAAGATATTAAAATCTCTCAGGAAACAGAAAGTGCTGAAATGTGTCTAGGAGCTGTGGGAATAATCTCTGAATTTAAAGGATCACTATAGCCACCCAGACCACTTCAGCTCAATGGTTTGGATGCCAGGTTCCGCAGGTCATTGTGTTCATATATATTTTTTGCCTTCAAGAAGATCCCTCAATTTACTAGAAGAGTTACCAAATATGTCCAAATTGTATTGTGGTTTAATTGGTATATAGGTCCTGGACTGTTACATCAACATCTGAAATTAAATATTCTCAAGCATCGGGTGATTCACTTCACTTATATGTATTTTATTTTTCATGTACCACTTTTATACTTTTTTTTCTAATTCGTAGAACTCTGGAAAATTCTTCAGCAGCGACTGCAAAAATTCTCGGTTGTGGTTTAATTTGTTTTATATCATATAATCTCCCCCCTCAAACGAGCAGAGTCAATGACAGAGAGAGTAGTCAGCACCTTGAGGGTAAGAGGTGACTGACACCTCATCATGCATCAGCACAGGTCATAAATAAAGCTACCATGCATGTAACACGTGCTATACATACATGAAACTCTTACATAGAGAAAGAACTGAACAATCTAGCATCCAGAATTTCAGTGGAAATATAGGCCAGGTGTATCCTACGGCTAGCCTGCAGCTGCTAGAAAACTACAACTACCATTATTCTGTGACAGTCTGTCAGTCTGTCAGCGCATCACAGCATGTGGAGATCTACAACCACTAGAAGGCTACATGTGCAGTAGGCATCCTTAGGGTAACCCCTAATAGGGAAACATGGAGAAAGGAATTTTAGCAGCACACAGCAAAATCACGTACAATAGGTGGCTACGACAAAGGTAGAAAAGTTCATTTACAGGAAGTATTAACAGTCACATAAGGGCCAATCAAATGTAAGTTAATGAGTAGCAGATACAGGTATGACAGTGCGTTTGTTTACACATGTAACATTATGTACTAATTCTATTGCATATTAAATGTTAAATTCCCATGCTACCCTGTTCATGCCATGCAAACATCCTGACAGCTAGACCTCCAAAGGGCAGAGAAGGATTACAGGGACACTGTAGTTTTTGGAATCCAAATATGACTTACCTTGTCTTGTCGCACGCTGTGCAACCCTCCGCTCTGCAGCCTTGTCATCAATCTTGACAATCTCAGCCAATACAATGCCTTCCCTTAGGGAAGAGTTAGGAGGCTCGTGTGCATGTGCGGCAAAATGACAGCATTTGCTAGTCAGCATCTCCTCATTCATTCAATGCATTTCTATGGGGCATGTTCAGTGTCTCCATGTGTGGTCCTACATAGATTGTAAGACTCAAATAGGAAAGTGCAGCTAGTGGCCATCTTAGTGACGGCCCTAAGAGGTGTTATTAGGGAACATTGTAAACATTGCCTTCTAAATGGCAGAGAATTGGGCAGTGAAAGTGCCAGGGCGTCATCTATACACCAAACCTGCTTCACTAAACATTTTGGTGACTATAATATATTATATTAGACACAGTAAATCTGTAGTAAATGTGCTTTTAGAGATGTCTCACGGTGTAAATGGAAGACAAAACCAGAAATGAAATATGGTTACATGTGTATTGCTTCCTCAAGTCTGTGTATCTGAAAAATGTATGAAATGCATCAATATTTTTACAGATTTAATAGAGTTATTAATAAAAAAACAATCCTGGTGGCTGATGGGAAAGGAATGGAAGATAGACATAAGCTACATAATATTCATATATATTTATATAATGTTTTCTCACATATATGTGTGTGGTATTTATAAAGATCATTTTAAAAATATATATTTATACAGATTCAGCTTTGGTGCCAGGTTGTGAGAAATTTACCAAGTGTTCCATGCGGTCACAGTATGCCTGTGGGATAGCCCTTCACTTTTTACCCTTTTTTTTGGATTGTACCATTATAAAGGATATATTTTCACACTTCCTCATTAAATGAAATAGAGACTGGTCACACATTGCACCAGCACTGTGTCACTTGAATATTAACGATTGCCTGTACATGACAATCAAGTGAAAGTTCGGTAAATGGAGAATCAGGGCAATAAGCAAAAAGTAATCACCAAACAGGGACGCTGAAAGGATTTTTTCCCACATAGGCATAAGACGCACTGTGCCAACCTTCCTACCCTATTCCTCATTATCTACATCCCCTAACTGTGTAGCTCTCACACAGATATCTTCATTACACCACTTATACTAGCTAGGGCTATACCAACCAGCCTATACGGTCCTAACTCGGCCTGCAAAACGCGATGGTACGTTAATCCCTTTTGCTATACACTGTCTCCTTACTTCACATGCTGTCACATTGTTCTTGCACAGTATTAGCAAGCCTCTTCGGGCTGTCACTGTTTTAACTGTTTAGTAGTTCCACTTTAAGGCACTTGCTAGTTGTATGTATGGTCAACTGAGTCATTTATTATAGTGTTCAATTTCCTTTGGTTAGTTTGGTAACAGATATTAATAAAGTATTTTGTGTCCTGGGCTCATTGCACTTACTTTACCTACCTTACCGGCAATCTCTGGTACATTTTCATTAGTGTTGTTGTCATAGTTCTGAATTATGAACACAAAGTTCTTGGGTCTCTCTCTCTGGTTGGATTTCGGTTTTGGATCTCTGTAAACATTTTCTTTTGCCCTCCACTTTCTATTCACCTATTCTTACCATCAACGTCTAGCATAGCTTTCATTTTTCTGCCAGGTGTATGTCTAATCATGCCACATTTATTGTTTTACATTTACATTTGCATTTTTCAAGTCACCACGTAAGTGACTGGCTTTACGATACTACCTCCCTTCTTACAACAACCACTCGCTTTACAGAACGTATCTTCAGCTTGGTCTGGCTGTTAGGGTGTCCTAAGGGGCCATAGGTCGTTTTTCGGCTTCTTGTGCCATTATATAGCTGTCCCGCAAGGTCAACACCCATCCTCAACTACGGAGGTATTTGCCCCTCGGGCCAAATCATAGTTACTGCCTCGCATCTCCGCCCTCTTGACAAAGCAGTTAGGGCCTCACCTGTCATGGCCAACTTATTTTGAATCTCTTTAATCCTCACGAGAAGCCAACACACCAGCACAACTCTCGGTGGCAAACATACCCAATGGCCAAATCATAGGTAGAGCCTCTCATCGCCACTTGGCAACTAGTTAGGTTCCCAAGTCACCAATTTAGCTTAATTGTTTCTCCACTTGGCATAACATAGGTCAGCCAGTATCTTGGTGTTATAGAGTATCTCCCACTAACGAATTTTCTCTTTCAGGTATGGTTATAAATGCTGATAAAATGTAAAGTATTGATGGCGTAATGTAGACACGTATGAAAGTTTTAAACTATTCACTTTTTGCCCTCTTTTTACAGCCCTACCCGAATGTCGATTTTGGCACACCACAACCGACTTGTGCACCACTAACAACTCGGCTTATTGTCCCTGACCACAAATGGAAAGGCTAAACCTTTGGGCAGAGCCTGTAGTTGTGGGAGGGGATATAGCTATGAATACACAGGTCACCCCTTCCTCTGGAATGAGACTGTCTGGTTCACCCCACCCACCACTCCCTTTATCAAGTCATTTAAATTGGTGGGCCCTCTTTTTACAGGCCTACCCGAATGTCGGTTTCAGCACACCACAACCGACTTGTGAACCACTAACATAACTCGGCTTCTTGTCCCTGACCAAATATATATATATATATATATATATATATATATATATATATATATATATACACATGCACTCTATTACACACGTTCTCTCACAAACATGCATACACATTCTTAAAGAAAATGGCCACAAACACACAAATACACACAAAAGAAAAATGTCATATGCATACATTATTCCTCAATACACAGAGATACACACTGCCAGACACACATACACAATCTACAATGTCAGGCACACACACATATGCAATGTTAGGCATATACACTCTGCTGGACACACATACAAAGATTTAGATTATCTGACAAACATGTGTAGATGCTGTCATCACAGCCGTACACACACACACACACACACACACTTTCAGACACATATACAGACAAACAGACTCAGACACACACAGACACATACATCCAGTCAAATACACTCACAAACACTGTTTGCCACAAAACAATTAAAGACACCATCATACACATTCTCACACATACTTATATTCTCTCACACACAAACTCAAAAAAGATTTTTATTAATAGTGGGAGTTTTTATGTCCACCCATTCTCTCTACCTTTGGGGGAGCTAAAGTTGATCCTCTCTTTGAGCTCCAGGGGGGAGTGGCTCAGATATTTGTGTTCTTCCTGCACAACTACCATGCATGCTTTCTATTGATGTTTGGGCAAGAGTGATATAACTTGCCAGCTCCTGACATCACTAGAAGGCATGCAAGGGAGCGGTGCAGGCATAGCATTTAATGTTTGCTATAATATGCATCTGTCATTCTGGCAAGCAGGTGCCCACTTTGCTGTAGCGTAGGGCAGTCTTTGCACCGCCTCCACCTTTGTGATGCACCCTATTGTGGCTGCCTGGGCCGCCTTAGACTTGCCACCAAACACACAGCAACTCTTGCAATAGCAAGATTAACACGTCATTTGGGTGGCTCCTGAACAGAAATGGCAGCAGGCTAAGAGGAGGTCATAATTCAACAATTCCTGCTATAGTTAAAGACTCAAAGTTATGTAATTTATAGCAATAAATGGCAATGAGACCGATTGTTAAGTGTTTCGTTTTTTTAACATAGATACAATATTATACAAATAACAATATCTTTGTCTGTTTACTCCTAACAGGCCCCTGAAATAATCCCCTGTGTGGTGCATGTTATGCATTCTTGTTTGTAAAGAGGATTAATTTCTCATATTTGCAGTGTATCCATTACGCACATGTCATTCTATCTGAATACAAATGACACAAAATCAAAATATGTAACAAGCCCTTCAACAATTGAATAATATTTCAGAGATTTCCAACTGTAAACAGGGACTGTTTTGACTTTCTTGTTTGCGCTTCTCAATAATCGTAGACAGTTCAGACGGAGCCCATTCATGCTCCTGCAAGAATTTAGCCATGAGCAAAAAAACTTGAATGGCATCATTCTCCAAAGATACGTCTTCAACACACGCCAGGAGTCAGAAGCAACAGAAAACCCCTGTCATCTCACTACAAACGTTAATGTATTCCAAGCCTTTTCTGATTTTCAATTCATCTATCATAGCCCTCGATTTGACATTTTTGGAGAAGCTTTAAAAAAACAAAAAACAAACAAAAAAAAGTTTCAAATTATTTATATGCAAAAATTCCTGTAGACTTTAATTGAGACTTCTGTAGATAAATCATTTCAAAAAGTTTCTCTAAAAGATTGTACTCATTTGAAAAACTTATAATTCATTCTACGTGTTTCATAATATGTCACATATATAAATATTTTAACTGTTTTATTTATTGTGGAATACTACATGAATAAAACATTAATTTGTTATATATGCCATATTAAATAGATTCTTAATGTGCACTAGGGTTTTGCAAAACGGTCTTGCGTGTTCTGGCATAATTAACTGTTCTTCTCTACTAACTCATTGCATTCCATCATTCCATGCTTTTGTAAACTCTATTATCAGTATAGCTGATTTAACAGAAGTTGCCAAATAGTTACTGTGACGTATCATTATATTCTCTTGGATTTTGCCAAACAGCTTAAGTTTGTCAACCCTGATCCCTGCCCTAGGTTATTTCTCTGTTGTGCTCAATGAACATTGAACCTAGCTATCGTTAAACTCACCACCTGTGACTAGTCATATATGGTGTAGTGTTCAATAATTCTCTGTAAGAAGGATTGGGTTGATTGACAGCCATAAACCTTGATGATGCAAATTTGGTGGATAAAGACATGTTTAAGTACTTTTTTAATTTTTATTGCATAAATCAATAAATACATTTTATAAACCAAATCTCATCATATGTCAAACATTCAAACAGTAAGTTAAAAGATAATGTACTCAATTTAGTTATAAAGACAGTGGAAAAGTAAATAGGCTAACTTGTGAAGCAGGAAAATCACAAACAGGTATCCTGCGGATCCAAAAGGCTGTGATTATATCCTAAGGTAAGTGGCCAAAGATAAATCAGTCTTATAGTAAATATACATAGCATTGAAATAGGGGAGGTTAAATCTTAATGAAAGCTAGCATTGGTAAGACAGCGAGGGACATCACTTATATAAATAAAGTTCAAGTAGGAACTATTAGGAAAATATAACAAGCTGTGCATTAAAATACGCAAATGGGAAACAAATAGTATACAAATATTATGTCCTATGAAAAGTGACATTTCCTCAAAGATGAATTTAGGAATATCCTTAGACAAGCACAGATAAACTGCTAGGGGTGAAAACCAGAACATCTTCTATGTCCACAGTATCTAAAAGAAAAAAAAAAGAAAATGACAGTGAGCTTGAACAATACATTTGTTTTTCAATACAGTATTCATTTAATTACTTGATAGATAAACTTGCCTTTCATATAGGTATGCAGGTAGATTGGAAGAAAGGATGCATGAATGAATGGATGGGTGGCTGGATAACTTTACAGCAATTTTGGTCGGTCCCAAATTCTAGTCTGCTTTTTAATAGCGAGAGAGGGTGGAGGAGGACACTCGGGACACTGTATGCAGTTTGCAGTGTCCTGTATAGTGTTATGGAAGATTTGAGAAACTATCCTTACTGTACGTTGTGGGTGTATAGATAGATAGAGAGATAGATGGCTGAGCCCGTGGGTGAAGCCTGGAATTGTGAGAGGGGTTAGTTTGCCTATAAATATACAGGCTTCCCCTTCCTCTGTGCTACTTCCAATTCAAAGGTCATCAACACAAACTGCCTAAACTCCAAACAAGCTGGTCTTGGCCTAGTGTGGCCCATGCAAGTATTCATTTTACCTCAATAACTACTAATGCAAATTCAGCTGATTTCAATCGTACATAGCCTCACAGAGCTGCCTAAATCCATCTCATGCATTCTGCTTACTGTATTTGGCCCTCATTAGGCCGTATCGACTTTTAACATATGCATTTTAGTTAGTCACCCTGCTTTTTAATGTTTTCTTTATGGCTGCCCCCTGGGTATTCAGGCATTCATTCTCTGTACACAATACAACTTAAAAATCCCTTCTCCTCTACAAAGGGGAATATCTTATAAATTAAAAAAAAACAACAACCAGGAATTGTGTACAGATCCTTACAACATGGGGCTGTTCATTATCACACTGCAACATGAGGTGACGGTCGTGGAAGAACGGCACAACAATGGGCCTCAGTGTCAGGGCTTACCTTAGTTGGGAGTCCATTAGGCAGAGACAGGGCCGCCATCAGGGAGTAATAACCATGACGGTTGTCACGGGCCTGGCGGCCCTGGGGGGCCAGGCCGCCCGGGCCCCACGTGGAGCGGCAAAACTGCCGCAGGTGCATCTGCACCAGGGCCCATCAGGTGGCCCAAGCATTTAGGGCCACCCGATGAGCCCTATATCTTCAGGGGCCCGGTCAGCACTTCAGCCATGTAATGGTGCGACCGGGCCCCTTTAAAAAAGGGCCAGTCACTTCCTCCCAGCTTACTCCGCGCGGGGGGAGAGACAGCCGAGGAGAGGAGAGGCATACGGTCCCATCATCCCCAGCCACCCTCCTGCAACGAAAAGGTAAGGAAGAGGAGGGTGGCTGATAAATGAGGTGTGTGTGTATATGTATGTTTCTGCATGTATGTATGTCTGTGTGAGTGTGTATATCAGTATGTATGTATGTATATATGTATCAGTATGTCAGTATGCATGTATGTCTGTGTGTGTATGTATCTATCTTTATGTGTGTGTATGTCTGTGTGTGTATGTCAGTATGTATGTATATATCTATCAGTACGTATGTATGTCAGTATTCATGAATGTCTGTGTGTGTGTATGTCTGTATGTATCTGTTTATGTATATATCTATCTGCATGTGTGTGTGTGTGTGTGTGTGTGTGTGTATGTCTGTCTGTATGTATGTATGCCATTATGTATATATGTATGTATGTCAGTATGTATTTATGTGTATTTATGTATGAATGTTTGTCAGTATGTGAGTATGTTTGTACGTCAGTGTGTTTGTCTGTATGTCAGTATGTGTATGTGTGTATCTGTATCTCCTTATGCATGTGTATGTGTCTGTATATGTGTGTGTGTCTGTTTCAGTATTTGTGTCTGTTAGTATGTGTGTATCTCTCTGTGTGTGTGTCTGTGTCCTTTTGTGTCTGTGTGTGTGTATTCCTGTGGGCAGGATTTGGAGGCGGAGTTTGGAGGCGGGCACCCGGGGGCCCAGAACTTGAGCTGTGTTAGGGGCCCCACAATTTCTGATAGTGGCCCTGGGCAGAGACTTGTGCTCACCCTTGCAGATATACACAGTCCAAGGTGATAAGGTTATGGTGGCGGTGATGGGGGCTGTGCATGAAAGGTGTTCCAATTCGCAGTACAGACAAGGGCAAATCCGGAAGAGTACATTCCTATAGAATGTAAGCTCGTTTGAGCAGGGTCCTCTTCAACCTATTGTTCCTGTAAGTTTATTTGTAATTGTCCTATTTATAGTTAAATCCCCCTCTCATAATATTGTAAAGCGCTACGGAAACTGTTGGCGCTGTATAAATGGCAATAATAAATAATAATAAATAAGTAGTCAGACACGGTTCCAAAGGTCAGGGCCGGCAGCGAACAGGCAATAACGAAGATCCAGAAGCAGGAGCCACAAGCCAAGTCAGTCTTTAAGCAACAGGAACAGGAAACAAGAAACAACAAACTGAAAATATTCTCAGAGTGGGGCAGTGTTTTATGCCCAGCTGATGAGCGATCTGCCTCAGGTGAAGTTAGAGTGATAGATAGCAACCACAGGTGAAGTCCAGCCTCCAGTGCTGCAGACAATACTAGGAAAACAGGGCTAGAACCAAAAGTTCTGAAGTGGCAGGGAAGATGCCTTAGGATACAGAAGAGTCCAGGTTCAAATTCCCTGTATGGCACCTGTTGGTCGACCACGCCTGGCCGTCTGGATGACACAGTGCGAATCGTGACACTCAGGATCTTGTCATGGTATCTCTGTGCATTCAAAATGCCATCAATAAAATCCACCTGTGTTCGTTATCCATAACATACGCCTGCCCATACCATAACCCCACCGCCACCATGGGCCACTCGATCCACAACGTTGACATCAGCAAACCGCTCAACCACACGACACCATACACGCTGTCTGCCATATGCTCTGAACAGTGAAAACCGAGTTTCATCCTTAAAGAGAACACCTCTCCAAAATGCCAGACGCCATTGAATGTGAGCGTTTGCCCACTCAAGTGGCTTATGATGATGAACTTCAGTCAGGTCGAGGTCACCTCGATGAGGACGATGAGCTTCCTTGAGACGGATTCTGACAGTTTCTGCAAACAGCTGCTGCAGCAATGCAAACCGATTGTTGCAGCAGCTCTCCGGGTGGCTGGTCTCAGACGATCTTGGAGGTGAAGATGCTGGATGTGGAAGTCCTGGGCTGGTGTCGTTACATGTGGTCTGCGGTTGTGAGGCCGGTTGGATGTACTGCCAAATTCTCTGAAATGCCTTTGAAGACGGCTTATGGTAGAGAAATGAACATTCACAGGCAACAGCTCTGGTGGACATTCCGGCAGGCAGCATGCCAATTGCACGCTCCCTGAAAACTTGCGACATCTGTGGCATTGTGCTATGTGATAAAACTGCACATTTTAGAGTGGCCTTTTATTGTGGCCAGCCTAAGACACACCTGTGCAATAATCAAGCTGTCTAATCAGCATCTTGATATGCCACACCTGTGAGGTGGATGGATTATCTCAACAAAGGAGAAGTGCTCACTAACACAGATTTAGACAGATTTGTGAACAATTTGAGAGAAATAGGCCTTTTGAGTACATAGAAAAAGTCTTAGATCTTTGAGTTCAGCTCATGAAAAATGGTGGCAAAAACAAAAGTGATGCGTTTATAATTCTGTTTAGTGTATATATAAAAAAAATTGTAAAGAGTCCTTGCATTCGGGCTTAAGTATCTTGTTTGCCAGATGCTAGTCCAAAGGCAAAAAAATAGAAAATATATAAAGTGATGGTTGCACACACAGACTTCATGCAGTGTCAAAGATTATTTCACAGAGGTAGCATAATCCAGAAAGACCAACGTTTCAGTCCCTACTCTGGACTTTCATCAGGATCAGATTTATATACATATGTATTAAGGCCTTTTGGCCTGTAATTGTGGGAGGGGCGTATGACACACCTCTTCCCTACTTATTATATATATGGTTTTAATAATAATAGTTATTTTATTTTACAATGCAGATATTACATGTATATTACTGTTATGGTTAGCCTACATTACGGCTCCTTTTTCTGTCGTACGAAATACCACGAGTTCAAGGACACGGTCCTATTTTCAAAGAGTATAATGGAGATATGATGTTATTTCAACCATGTACATTACGATTACATGGCACTAACTATTCAGGCCATTTCTTATCATGCTCATACGATATACCACGAGTATATAAGAACACGGTCCTACCTTCCACAGAGGGTTTCGGGTTGAATCACACGCATTGGTTCAACCACTCATACGTCACGTTACAACATTTTCTGCATAGATTGTCATTTCACATAATTTCACATGGCATTTACAAACTCAGGCCTTTTCTTGACACACTCAGACGACGTAACACGAGTATTCAAGAACACGGCATATACGTCTCACAAGACTTTCGGTTTTTGAAGCACACGTTCTGGTTCATACATTCATACGTCACTTTACAGCAACATTTATGATTCTGCATATTGTCACTTCACATTAAAAAGTCCCTTGCATTCCCAGATCAGTTTAGTGACATGCATATCATCTGATCACCTTCCATATATACACATTACACGGCCAATCCCCTGCTGCCAGGTATCGGACTCAGCGTAACGCTTGTCACCAAGCATGGGCAGTCATGTCACTATCATACTCATAGATTTTACACCTCCCACACATACTACCAGAATCCCTAATCCCAGCCTATACAGATTACACAGGTCTCACAGGATCCATTCTCACTCTATCCCTTTTTAGGTTTATCCAGGTTTTCATACCTGTCGAATCTCAAACTTCATACATACTACCAGGTACGTAAGCCTGCTCACGTTGTAGTTCACATACGTTTCATTCTTCTAGGCCATAGAGTACTGGCAAGTTAGGGGTATAGGCCCAAATAGGTACCTCCCTTCTTGGCATTTCTGCCTATCGTTTAGTGGTCCGCGAGGCCAACACCCCGCCTCAACGTTTCGGAGGCAAACGCCATCGGGCCACACGTGAGTTAGCCGCTCGCAATATTATAGAGAGGGCCTCACCTGTCACTCCCTCCCCTGTTTTCTTTTACTATCACCGAGAGGCCTACGATTCCTGCCACTACGACGGGTGGCCTCAATAACCCCTCGCGCCAACTCATAGACAGAGCCTCTCATAGCCACTTGGCAACTAGCAGGGCCTCACCTGTCACAAAACAAGATGAATTTTTCGCCTTTCAGGCCTAGTTAGCCTGCCAGTATCACCCCTGGGGAATCGGTCACTACACCCCTTACCATGGCTGGGTCGGCCGCTGCGACCCCTCCAGCACTGGTTGAGTTGCAATCACTTTCTCCAGCCATCTGTTTCAGGGCACATGCTAAATCTGTGTCCAAATAAAATGTATCCCAAAACTATACTTAACATCAATAAACATTTCTGTACTTACGACATTACTGCCACATCATCCATCTAGACATTTGGTGGAATTCATTATCTCGGGTCTATCAGAAGGATTCAGACAGGCCTCATACACATGCCTTCCGGAATCCTGGAATGTCCTAATTTACAATCCGCACAACAAACCCTACAGCGGTGGAGACACTCATAGCCAGGAAGTGGCAGAGGACTTCCTATGGGGGCCCTTCCAGTCCCCTCCGTTCACCACATGGCGGACAAACCCCATCGGTATTGTCACGGGGAAATCTTCTCACAAACAGAGACTTATCATTGATCTATCAACACCTCACACCTCTGCCACTCCTAGTCTGAACTCCCTCATACCCTCTGAGGAATTTTCACTGCAATATTCCACCATAGATCACGCCATTACGGCTATCATGCAGGCAGGGGCCGGAGCATGGCTCAGTAAGACTGATATCACAATGCTTTCAAGTTACTGCCTATCCACCCTACACTGTGTCACCTGCATGGTATCAAGTGGGCAGGGAACTACTATTTTACTCACGTTTAACATTTAGGTTCCAAAGTAGTCCGGCCATTTTCGACGTATTCGCTGAAACCCTATGCTGGTTTTATTAAATATAGCCAGATGCCCCACAGTTATACATTATCTGGATGATTTCTTACTGGTCGAGGAGAATATTTCCCCTCCCAGTAGCCTAAAAGAAACCATCAGTCTATTCGAACAGGTGGGTGTCCCAGTCTCCTCCACCAAGACTGAAGGACCAGATACCTTCATCACATTCCTGGGTATCATACTAGACTCAGCCACCATGCAAGCTAGCCTGCCACGCCCAAGGTAGAAAACATTCTGATCAACATAATCTCTACATACAACTCGGTACTTGCAACCGCAAGAATTACAGTCTCTGCTTGGGTCACTGAATTTTGCCATTCGCATCATACCTCAAGGCCGGGCTTTCATCTCACAACTCCTTTACATGTTTCCCACTTTTAGACATGATGGACACAGGTCACCCCTGGATACCCAAGCCACGGCAGGCGTAATTATGTGGAGAAAATGTTTAACCACCTTGAATGGTAAAAGCATGTTCCTTCCAAAATTGTCTGACTCCTCACCTACCATTTGGTCAGACGCGGCGTCTACCACAGGTTTTGCAGCAATTTTTCAGGAACGAATGGCTTTGGGGCAGCTGGCCTTCAGAAGTTCAGGACCTGGAGGGTTTTTCCACTACCTCAGCTCTGTTTGAGATATATCCCATCGTGACAGTTGCCGTGGCATGGGTGCATTTATGGGCAGGTTCGTCTGTACGTTGCTACTCAGACAACCAAGTAACTTGTCACATTATAAACAAGGCCGATCCAAATCACTGACTATTATGAGATTCTTGAGGAAACTCACTTGGCTGGCTGCATGTCATAATTTTCTCTTGTTTTGTATTCATATTCCAGGTGTATGTAACACTGCTGCTGACAATTTGTCTCGCTTTAATTTCCAGGCTTTTCGTCAAATACTCCCGTCAGCCGCACTCACAGCCACGAACACCCCACATATTCCACCATAGTAATGGACTAGATGCTATTATGCAACATAGCAGAACATTGTCCCAATTAGCACTGTCTACTAATACCCGGGAAACTTACGATAGAGCTTTCATTTGATTTAAAGATTCCTTTCTGAACACAACATCTTACAACCTTTCATCGTGACATCCTGGTTGGGCTTTGCTTCTTTTTGCCACCTCAAACTCAAACTATCATACAACACAATCAAACCATATCTGACAGGCATCCAACATCACATGCTAACTTTACAACCAGACAAATCAAGTGTACTCCTACCAATTAAGAACATCCTTAGGGGTATTCAGAGATCCGAACCCCCACGTACGGCCCAGAGGCTACCCATAAATTTCCATATTTTTAAAGACTTATACAATTCACTAGATTTAAACCCTTTGCCAACAACACAAACCTCATCGTTAAAACCGCCATATACGTAGCCTTGTTTATGGTTTCTTGAGACCAAGAGAATTTACCGCCATCAGCACAACACAGTCCACTCACATCCTACTTCATTCACACTTAACAAAACACATGGACTATTATATCTTGACTCTGCCTCACTCCAAAACCAGTCAACATGCACTTTCAGTAGAGGTTAAGTACTATCCTACTCACAACAGGTGGAGCCCCGTCAAACTACTGGACTCATATACCCAGCATAACAACGAACCACCATCTCAACCACTTTCAGTCTACAAGGTTCGGTACTCACTACCACCACCTTTATGACACACGTCAGGTCTTTACTTACACAGCTGGGCCTCAAATCAGCTAACTATTCGGGCCACTCCTTCCGCATAGGAGCGGCCTCCACAGCATCCGGTGCAAACATTCCAGTTCATGTTATCGGGTCACTGGGGCGCTGGAAGTCATCAGCTTACTCTAGATACATACCTAACCCGGTACAAGAAGTAAGAAATGCCTTTCAAGACATGTCTGGTTAAAGTATGTATATTGCTGGTATGTAATAAATTTGATTTTCTACTTTTGCCCTCTTTATTTACAGGCCTGCCTCATCGTCGGTTCCGGCACACCACAACCGACTTGCTCTTTTAATACCATCCTACACTTATCAGTGTTTGTATCTTCTGTACTATCATGAGCCCTTAACACAAGTATTAAGGCCTTTTGGCCTGTAATTGTGGGAGGGGCGTATGACACACCTCTTCCCTACTTAAAGGACCACTCTAGGCACCCAGACCACTTCAGCTTAATGAAGTGGTCTGGGTGCCAGGTCCAGCTAGGGTTAACTAATTGTTTTATAAACATAGCAGTTTCAAAGAAACTGCTATGTTTATCAATTAGTTAAGCCTTCCCCCAAATCCTCTAGTGGCTGTCTCACTGACAGCTGCTAGAGGCGCTTGCGTGATTCTCACTGTGAAAATCACAGTGAGAGCACGCAAGCGTCCATAGGAAAGCATTATGAATGCTTTCCTATGTGACCGGCTGAATGCGCGCGCAGCTCTTGCCGTGCGTGCGCATTCAGCCGACGGGGAGGAACGGAGGCGGAGAGGAGGAGGAGAGCTCCCCGCCCAGCGCTGGAAAAAGGTAAGTTTTACCCCTTTTCCCCTTTCCAGAGCCGGGTGGGAGGGGGTCCCTGAGGGTGGGGGCACCCTCAGGGCACTCTAGTGCCAGGAAAACGAGTATGCTTTCCTGGCACTAGAGTGGTCCTTTAAGGGACACCCCTTACCTGGCTCCATATCGTTCGAGGTCAGCGCTGCATCACCCTCCCACCCACTCCTCATTATTAACTCCTTTTCTCTTTACATTTCTTCTTGGTGGGCCCTCTTTATTTACAGGCCTACCTCATCGTCGGTTCCGGCACACCACAACCGACTTGCTCTTTTAATACCATCCTACACTTATCAGTGTTTGTATCTTCTGTACTATCATGAGCCCTTAACACAAATATATATATATATATATACAGACCACTAGGTGCAGGTCACATGGGGTAACACTAACTGAGTTTCAGGCACTAATAGGATAACCAAGCAACCTTGCTTGTTTTTTTTTTATTCTAACAAATTGTATAATATCCTGGTGACCTTTTGCCTTTTTATTTAATTTGGACTAGAACCTCCATGCTTGATTAAAAAATAAAAAACAAAACAGTATAAAGCTCTCTGTTTGTTACCGTAACGGCTCATTATATTATTTATTTTTACTAGTTAAATTATAAGGCAGGGTTCATTTGTAGACCTGATTAACAAAAAAAAAATTATAGTATTTTGTGATTTTTGCATGTTTTCATGGATATGTGTGTATGTGCGTGTGTACGTTTAGATACATAAATAAAGTATTCATATGTATCTGGGATGTTTACGCAGAAGCTGTAAAGTTACATGGAGTAAAAAGAGAGAATCCTTTGTTGGCCAAGAGAACTTTTGGCAGATATTATGTGATTCTATCAACAGATATTACATGGTATGTTTTCTAAATTCTTTGCACGGCTGATCATAAATCCTAGTGTTGAGGACATTGACTAGTTTTATCTTGTTCTAACTGTCGTTTAGAAACCATGTAAACAAGTTTCTTATCAGATTAATTAGTCTCGTAATAGTGTTTTTTAAAGTATCTACAATTGTTTTGGTCAAAGGATATTATGATAAACGTTTAATTATTTGTGTGGATGTAGAAATATGGCAATTCTCATTTATCACAACAATTAGAAATCTTTTACTTTCTTGAATGAATTATAGGTATAATGAAGCGGTGTCTACATTGATTTGATAGAGAATTTACTTTATATGATGAAAACTTTATTTTTCATCGGGTATTTTTATACTGTGTATCCATGTTAAGATTTCACTAGGTACAAGAGTCCATAGTGAAAGTACAGACCGTCCAAATCTAAAAACAATATATAAACACTGCAGTCTAATTTAAGAGGGGAGCTCATGGCATGAAGTTCCACTTTGTCTGAAAGTCTCAGATGAATCACTAAATGCTGAAAATGCCCCTCTACAGCGTATGATTCCCCACTACAGAGGATTTGGATAAATTGGGGGATTGGGAATGCAAGTGGTAGATGAGATTCAATACAGATTCAATACAGATACATTTAAAGGCATGCATTCTGGAATGAGGAACCCACACGATACTGATAGATTAAATGGGGTTGAGTTAGGGATAATATTAAATTAAAAGGGTTTGGGAACAATTATAGATCACAAACTAGGCAATGGTATGCACTCCTTGTCTGCTTTTGCAAAAGTTACTAAAGTGCTTTTGTGTATATAAAAAAAGTATTGATTCACATGATCAACATATAATTTTGCCTCTTTACAAATCAATGGTTGGACCTCACCTTGAATATGCAGTGCAATTTTTGGCACCAGTTTCAAATATGAATTTTGCAGAACTAGGAAAATGCAGAGGCAAGCTCCAAAATGAGTAAGGGGCGTGAAAATATTAGTTAAAAAAAAAAAGGCTAGAAAAACTGAATTTACATTCTTTTATAAAAAGGCTCCTCGCGGATATGATAGCACTTTACAATTATATACAGAGTCAGTACAAACTGCTATGTGCTAACCTGTTCATTAGCAGGAATATACAACAGACAAGAGGTCACCTATTAAGACTGGAAGAAAGGTGTGGAATTCTCTGCCGAAAAACATCATCCTTTTGTTAACTGTGCCAACACCATTTTATGTGCCTGTATTCATTTAATATCTATATTTGAATTGTCCTCTATAACTGTTTCTGGATTCCTAACAGATGTCCTTGTGATTTGGTGGAGAGTGAGGGAGGTGGACTATTAAGAATGGGAAATTGTGGGAATAAGTGCAATTGTCTTTTTTCTGACAGACACCTGTCTCTGTATGTGTTTTTCCAGAAGGTGTTGCTGCCCGGACCAAAGGATTGCTGTTTATTAGCTTTCTTCTGCTTTTAACCTGTTGTGCCTAAGAATATATATTGTTAACTAGAAACTTCCAATACTTAACCATATAGGTAGATTTGATGTGGGGATGGTCTACACCCCTTGTACAATGCCTCAACTATAAAGTCAATGTCTTAGAATGCATCAGTAGAATTCCTTTGCAACATCATGGGGGTTGCAGTTTTACAATATCTGGGGATCTACCTTTTGAGCACCACTGTGGTAGAGAGTGCATGAGTGCATTTAGTGCATGATGCTCGAGTTGCTAATAGGCAGATTGTAAAAGCTGAAAGGCATCTGTTGGAGCGGACATTAGTAGCAGTAGGTTGAAAAATGTGGGCCTATTGGTTGGAACCTTGTCAATATTTATTGACCTAAAATATCTACTGGCTGTTAATAACAACAGCTTACTGTAGATGTTTGCAGACACCACTGGAAGCGAGCCGATAGTGTTTAGAGTCAGTAAGTCATCACTGTAGCCATGCCTGTTAAAAAAAATAATAATTTACAAGTGAACCACTTATGCAGGTCAACAGGTCTTTACAGCAGTCAGAATTAACGTGATGGGGTCACAGTGCAAAAACACCTTTTTCAAAGATATGCTGTAGGATAGAAAATCCATTTCCATAAGAATTTATTTATGCAGTACAACATAAATCACAAACACTTCTCTAAATACTAAAGAACAATGCAAAAGCATAAGACAAAAAAAATTAAAAAGTTTGGAACATAGAAAACAGAATCATACACAGTAACGTTAACACGTAGTTACAAATGTAACAAAGCAAAGTAAAAAAAAAAAAAAAAAAAGAAAAATATCCCAGAGCATGATTGTGTTACTGATAATAGGTTATATACATTTACCTGTTGGGGAAACCTTAAAGTAAAACATAAAATAGAATTTCAGGAGATTAATATATTGTGTAACTACAGTAACACTAACAGCAGTGGTGATCTTAAGTTTTATACGGTACATTTGTGAAGACCCAGTGACTGCCCAGTGATTAGTTTATTGATTACAGAGTGATTTGTTTATTGATCCAGACCTGGAAGCACTTAGACCCTCAGAATATCACCTGCGTTACTCAGAGGCAGTTCAAGTGAGAACATATGAGCTTGACTATCTAGATAGATTTGACCGATAGTCATCTCTTGCAAAAAAATTCTACTGACAGATTTTATGTTAAATGGTTACTCCAGGCATTGCTAATACAAGACCTGGATAATTTATCGATCGCTATTTTGTTTTGTAATTTCTTTATTTAATTTTAGCAAAAAATATTACTGTCCCCCCAACTTCCCTGTACTCTGTGCAAATGTGTAGCAATTTTAGTTGGAATAGTACAGTACTGCAAAAGATGGAAATGACTCTTGGGCTAATTGCACAATTTGATTTATGTTTCATCCACGTGACCTTAATCTGCAACTAGAATTTGCAGCCATTTATAAATCCATCTCAGCAGGAATTTATAAACTGCAAAAATTCAAACACAGAAAATCCACCTTCACAAGTAGACTGAGCCTCAAAGAATCTGCTTTAAATGCAATGGGTAAAAGGGGTCACAGCCCATCCCGAGGGTCATGGGGCACAGGGAAACCACTGTATGGATATCTCAATTAAAATGTTTCCAATGATCCTCCACCAGGCCAAAATGTTCTGCATTAATCTGGCCCTGACTGTTAGTGAAGACAAAGGATGTTTCACAAATGCTCAAGCACACCCTAATTCCGGACGGACATCCCCTCCTTGTGTCCGCATAGTTTCCAAACTGCATTCATATGTCTGTCTTAGTTGAAAAGTTTGTTTCATAAATACAAAAGGTATTTTTAATTGAATATTCAATAAATGATTAACTTAAAAAATGAAACTGCTCACAATTATGGACTTCACAATTCCCTAGATCTCAATCCGACTAAGCATGCACATGGGATGTGCATAAACAACAAATGGAGGCCCCACCTCGCAAGTTGCAGGACTTAAAGGATCTGCTGCTAATGTCTTGGTGCCAGATACCACAGGACACATTCAGAAGTCTTGTGGAGTCCGTGCCTCAATGCATCAGAGCTGTTTTGGCAGTTTATACACACACACGTATATATATCAGTGGCGGAACTACCACGGTCGCAGGGGTCGCAGCTGCAACAGGGCCCGCCACTCCACGGGGCCCGGCTACCCTGCAGACCCCTGAAACCGCGGTGCCCGCCAGCTATGTAACGGGCCCTGGTGGCGCGAAATAACCGCAGGGCCGCATTGAAGGGGCCCATCGGGAGGCCCATGCTGTTAGGGCTACCTGATGGCAATGAATTACCAGGGCGCCTGGTCAGCACTGCAGTGCTTTAACAGCCTGACCAGGTCCCCTGAGATGACATCAGAGCTGGGAAGAACTGACTGCCCCGGTCACTTCCTCCCAGCAATCATAGGGAGCCCTGGGAGGAGGAAGGGGAGGAGGGAGCCAGAGTTGGAACTCTGACTCTCATCAAGCTCAGCCACTGGACCCCTTGGAAAGTCACACTCCTGCACCTAAAAGGTAGGAAACAGGAGGGTGACTAAAACATTTTGTGTGTGTTTGTATGTATGTGTTTGAGTATGTGTGTCTGTTTGTTTTTGTATGAATGTTTCTCTGTATCTGTGTGTGTATGTATGTATGTATGTATGTATGTGTGTCTGTGTTTGTATGCATGTGTGTGTATGTCTGTATGTATGTTTGTGTGTCTGTTTATATGTGTGTGTGTGTTTGTATGTATGCATGTATGTCTGTATGTGTGTGTGTCTATATGTATGTCTGTGTCTGAGTGTGTATGTGTTTGTATGTATGTATGTGTGTGTGTGTCTGTCTGTATATGTGTGTGTCTGTATATGTGTTTCAATTTTTGCACCAGAGCCCTGTGGTTTCTAATTACACCTCTCATATATATATATGTGATTTATGAGATTTCTCCAGTTTCTGTATCAATATTCTGCAACATCTGTCTCCATAGTGGATAATTAATACAATTGGAAATAAGTTGCTTTTGCATTTAACTTGTGTTATTGTAGTTTATAATTAAAGATTCAAATGCTCTATATGTTTTCAGGCCCCAGAGGCACTGTGATCCCAACCCATTGATCTATATCTACAGCAGCCCTATTGCTACGACTGGCACACATGGCATAACAGAAGAAACATTTTCACTACTAAAAAATGAATTCTTATTACTCACACGACAGCTATGTGAGATTTCAATGATATCATCATCCAGGCGCACAGACTTTCTGATCACAATACTCACAGTTTTAAATGCTGCACGGTGTCGTGGAAAATACGGAAACTGAGATTTATCTATAAATAGAAATCAATACCGTCCATATGTAATCTAATACATTTTGGCATATTTCCAACTCAAATGAAGTACGTATTTATTTTTACGTTTTCCTAATAAGCTTCACCTGGGGGTAGTGATGTTGTTAATGTTAAGACACATGCCTTTATGCTCTTACAAATGTCAAAGACTGTATTTAAGAGACATTATAAAGCATAAGATGCATTAAAGCCGGATTATCACAGCTCAGTATATCAATCTCCCTGTATTCCTTGTTAATAAATGAAAGGTAACCCTTACCTTATCTTCTGAGAGGGATAATTCAGCTTCTCTTCCCAAATGACTGCTGAATTGTTGATGCAGTAATTCTAGTGGCTAGTGTTGTTAATTTGGATAATCAATCTCCTAATAAAAAAAAACCTGATTCTGGGATGTAGTCTACACACGGGAATACGCATGCACACTCCTACATATATACCGTAGCTGCAGTTAACTCTCCTTATTTATTGATTGATTTACTGAGCTATATTTACCACGGTGCTCATATCCTAGGATATGTCTATATTAATGAATATAAACTCTGCCATTAGCACCTGTCAGTTAGTGTTAGGACACAGTTATACCCCACATCCTCTAGACTGTAAGCTCGTTTGAGCAGGGTCCTCAACTACCTCTTGTTCCTGTTACATTTTGTTATTGTCTCATTTGGTAAATTCCCCTTTTATTGTAAAGCACTGTGGAATAAGCTGGCGCTATATAAATACCAATAATAATAATAATAATAATAATAATAAAAAATGAAGTCCACAATGGCTGAATAGCACAAACTCAGGTTCGCAGTACTAATTGGGTTAAAAGTAGAATAGTTAGGAAAGACAAAGCCAAGGCAAGGTGGCACAGGAACTGCTCGATGCCAAAGACGTGCTGCCAGTCCATGACGGAGAATAGGTCGGCCGTGCAGAATAGGAGGACACCGTTAAGAGAGAGGAATACGCGTCGTGGGAGCGTGCGGTAAAATGGCCAGAGAGTCAGCAGACGCAATAAGATACAATGTTGCTGTTCATGCTGTGTGCCCTGGCTGTGCCAGGATTGAACTGGATTGAGATGTCAATTACGTACCTCTCGAACACTGTCATAAACCCTGTCCTAGTCACCTGGTAATCAGTATTGAAGAGGTGAATTGCAACAATGTTTCCAGTTCTCCCAATCTTTATTGTGTGCCTTTGTTGCCTGCACTGAACTGGATTACAATGTAATTTGCTAAATAGTTTATATAAATTCAAAAGAAAATGGAGTTCTACGTGATAATACACAGTCAGCACAAGCAATAGGTGTACTGACAGTTTACATTTAACTTTATCTGCCTCTATTCAGCCAATGAAGATTTTAGATATATGCAGAACAGTTAGATAAGTTTGTCCCTGCAATCATTTATAGCCTAATGAAGCCGAATGTAAACAGAAAATGCTTGGCACAAAGATACAGAAAGGTATCAGATTATATAGCAGTAGAAATATTAGGTTTACACAGAGTACATCATGTTTTCCAATGCCTGCTAGTTTATACTAAAGAAAACAAGAGCTCCCTGTGCCATGTGCACATAATGTTCTTTATGCTGCAAGTTATGCATGAATGGACTGGCCTTTTCTTGGATGATTGACTGACTTATCTTTGTCAAACGCTTGGACAGAGCACAAATATAAGATGAGTAGAAAATGATGTTTGTAGTTTTTCATTGACGAAGACACATAGATTCTAATGCTGTGAATTAAGATTATGTGATGCAGTCTAGAATTCATTGTGCTGTTGTAGTATCATCCTTAGCTTCACCCCAACTATGTTGTACTCTTATATGAGCTGGAACAGTGGCAGGGGTGTCTTCTTGGCACACTCAATTGCAGACAAGTCCATGGGACAGGTATGTGAATTTAAATAAACGGACCATACACATTTGTCACAGTGAATGTGTCGCATTTAATACATTTGACTCTGGTGCTTGTTACTTTTAGCATGTTCCCTGTTCTACTTTGTAAGAAATCCTTACCATTCCGCTCAATTCTCAAATACGCCTTCCTTCTACTGAAGCATCTGAATTCTCATTTTCTATATTTGTGATATCTCTAGGGATTCAGCTGACAGAAAAGATCCTCAGATGTTCTGTGATCACACAAATTTGAGAACTCGACCTCAAGGTAAGAGTGGCTGCAGGAGAAAAACACTACTGGGGTATTTTGACTTTTGCAAGAACATTTACCAGTGAAAGTTTATTCCCCATTTTATTAAAGCGGTACTGTCATGCCGAACTTACCTTTCTTTAATCGATTCCTCTTCTCTCTGTAGCGGTACTTACCTTATCCGGGGGCCGGACGCGGTCCTCTCTTCAAGCCGCGCGCGGTCCTGCGGCTGCACGAGCCGCGCGCGGCCCGTCCGACTGTTCTGACAGGAAGGCGGGCAGTGACCGCGAGAAGCGGTCACGTGTCCCGCCTGCAGCTAAGAGCGCGCCGCGAATCTCGGGCGCGCTCTTAAAGAGACAGTGGGAGCCTAAATTGCAAAAAGGCTCCCATTGGCTCCTGTCATGCCAATCACCCCATACACTTACCTGTTGGGGGAGTGGAAGTGACAGGAGCCAATCACATTAGTTTGAAGGCTACTTATACTTACCCTTTTCCCTTAGTTCCTTGCCCTATCGCGGTTTCTGCTACAGTTCCCTTTAGTGCTTGTTGTGTTTAGTTGTGTTTCTCCGTATTTGACCTTGGCTTTGTATTCTGACTTCGTTTTCGCTTTATCCTTTTCTGTACTGTTTGCCGGCTTGCTGATTCCTGTGTACCAGTCCCCGGCTAGTTTTCGTTTACGCTGTCTCTTTGTGCCCTTTACCTCGGATCGTTCCTGACTCTGTCTTATCCTATTACGTCGAGTCCGGCCACTCTAAGGTCCGGTAGACGTATCTCTCCTCTGTACTGTCTTCTGTTAGGCTGGATCCTGCGTGTAGGGGTATATACTCGTTACATTACGATAGGGCCATGGACCCCGCAGATTTAGCTCAACAGATGGCGACCCATGAGGCTAGATTTGTAGAGCAGGATCACCGTATGGATCAAATAGCTCAGGCTCTCCAGACGCTCTTAGCTAGAACCATTCCAGCAACCGCACCTAACCCTCCTGCACCCCTGCTTCCTGAAGTATCGACTATGCCTAACGCTACAGCACATTTAACGCCTCCTCCTAGGTATGGAGGGGATTCTAAGACATGCAGAGGGTTCATTAACCAAATAGAGTTTCATTTTGAAATGTATCCACGTTCATTTCCCACAGAGAGGTCTAAAGTTGGGTTCTTTATGCACCAACTTACCGACAAAGCACTTGAATGGGCAAACCCTATTTGGGAGGCTAATGGACCTATGGTGCATAACTTTCACAGTTTCCTAACAGCTTTTCGCAGAACTTTTGATACTATGAAAAGGTCTAAGAATGCCGCTAGAGCATTAATGAGGGTTAAACAGGGTTCTAGGTCTGTGGCTGATTACGCTATACAGTTTCGTACCCTTGCCTCACAGGTCGATTGGACCAATAATGGGTTAACTACGGCCTTCATGGAAGGTTTATCAGACTCTATATTGGATGAGGTAGCAGCTAAGGAGCTTCCTATTGCCTTAGAGGACCTTATTGACTACCTCATCGATATAGATAATAGGATTCGTGACAGGCTCTATACTAAGAACAGGAATAGACGTATTGTTACACCTATTCAACCCAGAGTTAAAGTACCTGAAGAGGAACCTATGCAATTAGGGGTTGCCAAACTCTCAGATACTGAGAAATTACATAGGAGAAGGGAGGGACTCTGCCTATATTGTGGTAAGAGAGACCATATGGTAAAGGAGTGTCCTCTGCTCCCGGAAAACTCTCGCACCTAAGACCTTATAGGGGACTGGCCTTGGGTGTGATTTCTAAGTCTCCTACTTTGCCTCCTAACCGACTGCTTCTCCCTGTTTCTTTACATATGGGAGAGAGTTGTATAGTTGAAAACATAGACGCCCTGGTTGATTCTGGGGCAGCCGAGAACTTTATAGACTCTGGTTTTGTAAAGAGAAACAATATTCCCATCAGAGAGAAGGAGATACCCTTGGCCGTTGAGGCCATAGATGGTAGACCATTGATATCTCCTGTTGTTACTCACGAGACTGCACCGCTACACATGTACACAGGGGTTCTACACTATGAAACCATTCGGTTCCAGGTCATCACCTCTCCCTCTTCACAGTTGGTGTTAGGGTATCCATGGTTACGTGCCCACAATCCCATTTTTGACTGGGAGACAGGGCAGATAAAATCATGGAGTGAAGCCTGCCATGAGTCATGTACTATTGAAGTCACGCCTGTGAATTCTATTAACGTTCCTACTGTTCCTCCTTTATCTACGACTATACCCTCTCAGTATTTAACTTTAAAGACTGTCTTTGATAAAAGAGAGGCTGACAAATTACCGCCTCACAGACCCTACGATTGTGCTATTGATTTGTTGCCTGGTACTATACCTCCTAAGGGCAGGGTGTACCCCCTATCGGTTCAAGAAAACCGTGTCATGGAGGAGTACATTAAAGAGTCATTAGACAAGGGATTTATTAGAAGATCCTCTTCTCCGGCTGGAGCGGGGTTCTTCTTTGTATCAAAGAAAGAAGGTGATTTAAGACCTTGCATTGATTATAGAGGTCTTAACAAGATCACCATCAAAAATGCTTACCCTATACCTCTAATAACAGAATTGTTTGACAGGCTCAAACATGCTACGGTATTCACCAAATTAGATCTTAGAGGAGCATACAATTTGATACGTATTAAAAAGGACCACGAATGGAAGACAGCCTTTAACACTCGGTCAGGTCATTATGAGTATACCGTCATGCCATTTGGGCTTTGCAATGCCCCAGCAGTGTTCCAAGAATTTATTAATGATGTCTTAAGGGATTTTATTCACTCATTTGTTATTGTGTACTTGGATGACATTTTAATATATTCTACAGACATTCACGCTCATCACAGACATGTTACAACAGTTCTGAAGACCCTTCTTGCTAATGGTCTTTATTGCAAATTAGAAAAATGTCTATTCGACCAGTCCGAGGTCCAGTTTTTAGGGTATTTGATTTCCGCCGAGGGTTTTCGGATGGATCCCCAGAAGCTCGCTGCAGTCATAGAATGGCCTCTGCCGCAAGGTCTGAAAGCCATCCAGCGTTTTCTGGGGTTCTCTAATTATTATAGACGTTTTATCAAAGGTTTTTCGTCTATAGTAGCGCCTATAACTCGTATGACTAAAAAGGATGGCAATACACGTGTCTGGTCTACTGAGGCACTTCAGGCTTTTGACTTTCTTAAGACTACGTTCGCCTCTGCCCCTATTTTACAGCATCCTGTCCCCTCATTGCCATATATACTTGAGGTTGATGCTTCCGATATAGGGGTAGGTGCTGTCTTATCCCAAAGAGAGTCTCCTGACAAGCCATTGCATCCTTGTGGCTTCTTTTCTAAACAAATGTCCAAGGCAGAGAGGAATTATGATGTGGGTAATCGCGAACTCCTTGCTATCATTTTAGCACTCAAAGAATGGAGACATTTGCTAGAAGGAACTAAGGATCCTATTCTCATATTTACAGATCATAAGAACCTATCCTACCTTAGCGAAGCTAAAAGATTGTCTTCAAGGCAGGCTAGGTGGTCACTGTTCTTGTCTCATTTTAATTATATAATCACCTATAGGCCAGGTGACCGGAACACTAAAGCGGACGCCCTGTCCAGACAATTCGAGACTATTGACAAACAGGAGATTGATGTCACTCCTGTCATTCCCCCAGACAGGATAATAGCAACTACTATATTGTCTATTTCCTCGTCCCTCTTGCAGGCCATACAAGCGAAACAAGGCATGGCACCCAGCGAGAGGCCTAATGATAAATTGTTCGTTGACATTCCCGAGAGACGGGATATTCTGTCACTTTATCACGATACTAAGACTGCTGGACATCCTGGTATTTCCAAAACAGTGTCAGCCGTTTCTCGGTATTTCTGGTGGGATACCTTACGTAAGGATGTTACTGACTATATAAGTGCTTGTACTACTTGTGCATGTATGAAAACCTCTCGTAGAGTTCCTTGTGGGCTGTTGCATCCGTTGCCCGTTCCCGAGAGACCTTGGTCTAATCTATCAATGGATTTTATTGTTGAATTACCCCCTTCGAATGGTAACACAGTCATCCTAATGATAGTAGATCGGTTTTCCAAAATGGCTCACTTTGTGTCTCTTCGCAAGTTGCCCACTTCCAAGGAATTGGCTCTTATCTTCGCTAGAGAAGTGTTTCGATTACATGGTATTCCCTTATCTATTGTATCCGATAGGGGTAGCCAATTTATTTCCAGGTTCTGGAAAGCCTTTTGTTCGGAGATGGGTATTTCCCTCTCATTTTCTTCCGCTTACCACCCCCAGTCTAATGGAGCTGCTGAACGTGCCAACCAGTCTCTAGAGCAGTACCTCCGTTGTTTTGTGTCTCACCATCAGGACAATTGGTCTGACCTGCTTCCTTGGGCTGAATTTGCTCGGAATAATGCCACTCATGATTCTTCCGGCAAAAGCCCTTTTTACGTTGTCTATGGCCAGCATCCCGTTGTTCTTCCGGCTGCATTCTCCTCTCAGGGCATGCCAGTTCTGGATGAGCATTTGGCTGGTTTGCGTAATACTTGGGAGCAGGTTCAGCGTTCTTTGGTGGACTCTGCTGCCCGCCAGAAGGCTCAGGCTGACAAGCATCGCAGAGCGGCTCCTTCCTATGTTGTGGGGGACAGGGTTTTGCTTTCCACACGGAATATTCGCCTCCGGGTGCCTTCTATGAAATTGGCTCCCCGCTTCATTGGTCCTTATCGCATTATACATAAGGTTAATCCCGTTTCTTATGCCTTGGGTCTGCCTAAGAATCTGCGTATACCCAATGTATTTCACACCTCTTTGTTGAAGCCTTACGTACACAACCGCTATACCCGGCATACTCCCCCTCCCCCTCCTGTCTCTGTGGAGGGTCATGAGGAGTTCGAAGTATCTGCTGTTATTGACTCTCGTTTTCTTAGGGGTCGGCTTCAGTACTTGGTACATTGGAAGGGTTATGGGCCTGAGGAGCGTAGTTGGATTTCTGCGGATGCTGTTCATGCTCCCCGCCTTGTACGTTCTTTCCATTCGCGTTTTCCTGCCAGGCCTGGTCCTGCCCGCCCGGAGGGCGTGTCCTCAGGGGGGGGTACTGTAGCGGTACTTACCTTATCCGGGGGCCGGACGCGGTCCTCTCTTCAAGCCGCGCGCGGTCCTGCGGCTGCACGAGCCGCGCGCGGCCCGTCCGACTGTTCTGACAGGAAGGCGGGCAGTGACCGCGAGAAGCGGTCACGTGTCCCGCCTGCAGCTAAGAGCGCGCCGCGAATCTCGGGCGCGCTCTTAAAGAGACAGTGGGAGCCTAAATTGCAAAAAGGCTCCCATTGGCTCCTGTCATGCCAATCACCCCATACACTTACCTGTTGGGGGAGTGGAAGTGACAGGAGCCAATCACATTAGTTTGAAGGCTACTTATACTTACCCTTTTCCCTTAGTTCCTTGCCCTATCGTGGTTTCTGCTACAGTTCCCTTTAGTGCTTGTTGTGTTCAGTTGTGTTTCTCCGTATTTGACCTTGGCTTTGTATTCTGACTTCGTTTTCGCTTTATCCTTTTCTGTACTGTTTGCCGGCTTGCTGATTACTGTGTACCAGTCCCCGGCTAGTTTTCGTTTACGCTGTCTCTTTGTGCCCTTTACCTCGGATCGTTCCTGACTCTGTCTTATCCTATTACGTCGAGTCCGGCCACTCTAAGGTCCGGTAGACGTATCTCTCCTCTGTACTGTCTTCTGTTAGGCTGGATCCTGCGTGTAGGGGTATATACTCGTTACACTCTCCCTCTGTCAGGATCTGTTCTTCATTTCATCCTGTCTGCTATAGTTTTCTTTAAAACACAAGACAAAGTAGGGACTACTTGGTCTTATGGAGGTTTCCTAGGCCTGACCAGCTTTGACCAGCGGAGGAGCAAAGTGTGCTTCGTTTCCGGTGCAAAGCAATTTTCCCACAATTCATCTTCGATCCGTGATCTCGCGATGGTTCCTGTCAGTATTCCTGAACGTCCTGTCAGTTAGACAGAATGCCGGTGAAACTACCAAACGAGAACAGTTTCTCCATTCGTGTTAGAATGTAATTCGCTATCAAACAACCAATCACAGTGTTATGAGTAAAATTACACAGCATGGGAAAATTCAAAAGAACTTTCCCACGCTGTGTAAAATGACACAAAACACTCTGATTGTTTGGATTTACCTGTCAGTCTCTTCATTTACCTGTCAGAGCACTCTGATTGGTTGGCTTAAACCCATACTTTATATGGGGTTATTGCATGTTTTGGGGTCCCTGTGATATGTTTTATAAAACTGTATTTCTATGTCTGTCATAATTATATTTCCCATTGTGTTCAGTAATCATATCACAGGCAGAGGGGAGGATTTTGTGTGGGAGTGTCTGTGTGTATTGTACGTATTGATTGGTTGTTCTGTAAAACCCTGTGGGCAGTACTATGTTTGTGGATTGGGAATAAAAGAGGCTGTATGTGCCAGTACAGTTAGTTCCTGCTTAACCCTCAAAGTGAAGTGTCGTCTCATTATTGGGAAAGGATTTATTGTATGCTGTTCCAGTTTGACTGCTAGGAGTCTAAACCTATTCGTATGGTTTTGCCTATTCAGCTGTTTATAGCCTTCATATGCTTGAGAGAATGTATATGCTTCTCCGGTTCGGTGATTGTGGTGTCTGCCAGAGTGCTTGGAGTCCTCAGGTAACGCTAGGAGCATCCTTTAACGGAGGTACCCAGTCGGGGTGCCCGTCGATCCGTTACACTAGATATATGCTATGAGGAATAATCAGATGTTGCTTTTATATTTGTAACTTTCAGATTTGATAAAGAATCATAAATTATGTGTGTTTACACAGCAGTTGTTCTCATCCTGTCCCTCTGGTGGTTTGCTATGGAACAACCTCTACCAAATTGTATCCTTGGATAGGAAAGGTTATAACATGAGCAGAGTTTAACTTGTGCATGTATTAGTCATTCCACTAATCCGGTAGGATTCTGTAATAAATGTATTGTTCACTTTTATATAAGTTCTTATCAGGACTTATCTGGACTGGATAATATGTTTCTTTGTATTTAAAAACTATATAAAATGAGAGTTATGTTTTCTATTAAACCCACACTGGCACTGCTGTCTTACAATACGAATATATGAAGATATATTCATAAAAAGACTTATCCGAATCATATACATATTTATTACACAGTACATAAAGCTTCAATGGGTCAGATCATTCCTACAGTCAGGGAGGGAGTATGAGTGAATTGACTCTACCAGTTCACTATAAGCATTACATTAGCAGTCCAGCGATTGATAAAGATTGCTATAGCAGTTTGCAATACCTTTATTTAAAAAAAATATGATTAAACTGTTTGTAGGCATTTTGCTCAAAAGGAGACATTTTTACATTTTGTTTCCATTTTTAGTAAGCTGTACTGCTACTAATGCCTTCAGGGTCCTTACAAATATCTACAAGCACGGTATTTTAAATTTTTTGTCACATCTACTGTACCTGAGAAAAACTGCGTTCTTGATTTTATACTAACATTTCAAACCCTGTGTGAAATATTGCAAGTTAAAAGACACTGTGCTGCCCAAATCTTTTTCATTTCCCAATTTTTTTAATTTTTTTTATAAAGGCTGAACAAATAAGTGAAAAAATGAAATTGTGTAGATTTACATAATTATAATTTTTACAATTGTCTGCAAATCAATCTATCCAAAAAATTGCTGTGTTAATATACAAATGCAAATGCTAGCTAAAATATCCCTTGCTTCAAATACATGTTATGTTAAAAAAAATTTAAACATAATAAAATGCTTTACTTATGACCTGTATAATATCTTTTTTTTTTTAAATATGGTAGCTTTCTTCACATTTGTTTGTGTCGAGAGGTTAATTCACTTTGTTAAGGATCCCTATTTTGATCAATTATTACCCTAGTCTCAAGCTAGGGGTATAACCACAGTTGAGCTATGGCAGATGCACCTATTAAAAATTACAACCTATAAAATTGTACAGCGCTACGGAATCTGATGGCACTATATAAATAATATAATAATAATAATAATAATAATAATAGGACCACAACCAGCAGTAACCTCTTTATCATTGGGTACACAATGTAAAACACATTTCTAAGTGGGGTTAGCACAAAACACATTATAAGGATATTATTCCATTATAACACTAATAGCAGAGAATATTACATAATGTTCACTAACTATATTTTCCATGATCCTTTGCCAGCCATTAGTGTCTTGGGAAAGTTTGAAGGTCCCGTATCCAACTACCCCCTGTATTTTTCCAGAAAAACTACTTTTTTTTTGTATGAATGCTTGTGAGGCTACACCAAGCACTGTTTATAAATAAGGCTTTCTGCAAGGTTCGGGAATTAGTATTGTGATTCTCTAGTGAGCATTGTAATTAATTCCAAGAAAGATGAGCTCATTCATAGAAAACATGTTGAGCATTTTTGAAGCTGCACAATATGACAGCATTTACAAATCGACACTGACAGGTCTCGGCCTGTCAGTAGCAGCACACATGTCTGCCAAGAATTTGGAGATGTTAACCTCTTCAGAGGTGAACTTCATGATTTGTTGACCTAGAGGGGCAAAAAAATTCCCTTGGGGAAAGGACTGTCGGCAATTTAAAAGTGAATTCTAATAGAATTTTCTAATTACTGGAAGCATAGTTGACTTTTCTAGTTTCTAGTTCATTTTTCCATTTTTCCTTAAAGGGTTACTTCAGTCACCATAACCACTCCAGCCCACCGTAGAGCTTATGATATGAGCAGCACCTTGGACTGGATCACCGTAATGTGAAAAACCTTTTAGACGCAGTTTGCCCCCTTACATGGGTCTTTTCCCGGGTTCTAATGGTCCCTGGTAGTACAGTGACGCGCTTCCAGCTTTTGCAGAAGTCAAAAGCCGCATCAGCCTGTCTCCATTCATTGGTTGAGAGCATCAGCTGGCCACTCTCATCCAAGGAATGCATTTCTGTGCAGTGAAAGTTCTAGGCAATAATTCTGGGCTGGCTTCTAACACCCCAGTGATTCTGCCAGATGTTTAGTTACACCTCTGGCAGCAGAGGAGATTTAACTGCATATGTGCAGCGTTTCCTAGCGAAATGCTGCACATACAGACTCCAGGCACCATGACCACTTCAAATCACTGAAGTGGTCATGGTACTTGAAGTAACGCTTTAAATGTAATAATTCGGTTCGAATTCACTATGAATTCCTGAAAAATATCTGTTAGTGCCAGGGTCCTCAAACTGTGGCCCTCCCGATGTTGCTGAACTACAACTTCCATGATTCTTTGAATTACAAAGATAGCCAGAGAATCATGGGAGTTGTAGTTCAGCAACATCTGGAGGGCCACAGTTTGAGGACCCCTGTTTTAGTGGATAACTCTGTCTGTAACCCTGAGTTAATTTATAAAAAGATTCCCAACAGGTCTATATATATATGTGTGTGTGTGTGTGTGTATTTGCACCAATGGCAGCAAAAATGGAAATATTATCTAATTATTATTTAGTTATTTTGTTGCAGATTATATGTAAAAATACTTTTATTTTTATATTATGTTATTGCACTTTTATATGTTTCCACTTTCCTATATATTGTGCGATCTCCATTGCAAAAAAAGCAAATATTTTTGTGAAAATAAATATGCGGATTTAGGAATAAAAAGTCATATGAATCAATATAGATTATTATACATATTGCAGAGACACAAAGGTATACAAACAGGGCTCGAGTCCTGCAGGAACGCATGGGAACGGCGTTCCTGCACTTTTTCCAAAGCAGGAACGCCGTTCCCGTTCCCAGTCCTGCAGGACATGCCCTGCTACCTGCACACAGGGGCCATCACACGCTGTGTTCCCTCTCCGGCTCTAACTCTCGCGAGACCACGGGTTACCATGGCAACGCTCCGCACAGGCGAGTCTCGCGAGAGTTAGAGCTGGAGAGGGAACACAGCGTGTGATGGCCCCTGTGTGCAGCGGCTGCTTCCCTCCACCGGACCACAAGGCGATCTCCCCCCTCCCTGACAAGGTAAGAAGCAGGGAGGGGGGGGGGATAATAACATTCTTCCTGGTGCTGTGGGCGGCCTCAGCAGATGGCTGGCTGGCTGCTCTGAGTCTCAGACTCAGTGACTGATGCAGCAGTTAAGCTGGGGCCGGTATGCTGTCTGACTGGGTGGTGCAGGTAGTGGGGGTGGAGCCCAGGGGGGGAACGTGGAGGTGGTAAGGCAGCCAGGAAGGAACCTTCTCCTCCTGCTCCGCAGGAAATCAGATCTCCCTCACTGCCTCTCCAGCAGGCAGCAGCCCTTCAGCACTGCCACTGTCTGACAGCAGGAAGTAGCAGACACTGAGTGTTGCTGTGCATCGTGCAGAGTCCCCCCAGTCAGGCCAGGTCCAGATCATTGTGTCTACCCTCTTTGACACAAGGTAAGCCAAAGTGAGGGGGACAACAAATAGGAAGGTGTATTGTTGTTGTTTTTTTTTTTTTATGCATTGCATTGTTGTAGTATTTTAAAGTCCTTAACCCCTTAAGACCGCAGGACGTACCATGCCGTCCTTATTTGGGCGGCTCTAAACGCCGCAGGACGGCATGGTACGTCCTGGGCGGTCTTCAGCCCCACGTGGCCGGCGGCACATGGCCGCTGCAGATCGCAGCTGGGGACCGCGGTCTGCAGCTTCCGATCGCAGTGACAGGCTGTCACTGCGATCGGTATTTACCATGTGTCAGCCGATTTTAAAATCGGCTGACACATGGAGCCGGCCGCGTTTTCACTGTGCAGATCGCGGTCGGGGGACATGCCTGGCCCCCCAGGCAGTCCCCCTGCGGTCAGTGACCGCGATCTGCAGAGTCTGATCGCAGGGAGAGGCTGTCTCTGCGATCTGAATGCAGAGACAGCCTCTCCCTGCGATCTGATCGCAGTGACAGCCTGTCACTGCGATCAGAGTTACTATGGGTCAGCCTATTGGCTGACCCATAGTAACTCCAATCAGGATCCCCCTGCAGATCGCGGTGGGGGGCATGCCTGGCCACCCAGGCACTCCCCCTGTGGCCAATTACCGCGATCTGCAGGAGGTGATCACAGTGACAGCCTGTCACTGTGATCACTGATCCTGTGTGTCAGCCAGTGATGTAAAATCACTGGCTGACACTGTCTCTGCCCCTCTCCTCCCCTATTAACCCCTTAAAGTAAAAAACAATAAAAATTAAAGTTAAAAATAAAATACACTTACATCATTTATATATATATTATATATATGATCTATATATAATATATATATATATATACGCACACATTTACACATACACTAAGTGTATTTTAATATTTATATATATATATATAATATATATATAATTATATATATATATATTAATATCAAAATACACGTAGAAGGATATTGATTAAATATATACATAATTATAATTATATATATATATATATATATATTATAATAAAAAATATGTAAATACGTAAAAAAAAAAAAATTAAAAAAAAAAAATTAAAAATATATATGTGTGTAATTTCGTTCTATCTGTATTTTGATATTAATATATATATATATATATATATATATATCAAAATACACGTAGAACAAAATAATATATATATGTATATACCCAAGTATATACGTATACATCACTATATGTATAACTATATATAAATAAAAAATAATAGTAAAAAAATTCTATACATATATATACATATATATATACACACACACGTGTATATATAATAATTTTACATATATATTTATGTAATAATTTTACATAATTAGGTCCTTTTATTAATTACAATTTGCAGGACCTGCCTAACAACCCAGGCCGAAAGTATAGGGAATTTAATTTGCTAGCACTATATTTAACCCTATAACTTTCCAAGACACTATAAAACCTGTACATGGGGGGTACTGTTTTACTCGGGAGACATCGCTGAATACAAATATTTGTGTTTCAAAACCGTAAAATTTATTACAACAATGATATCGTCAGGGAAAGTGAAATTGATTGCATTTTTCGCACACAAACGGCACTTACACTGACGATATTTTTGCTGTCATACTTTTTACTGTTTTGAAACACAAATATTTGTGTTCAGCAAAGTCTCCTGAGTATAACAGTACCCCTCATGTACAGGTTTTATGGTGTTTTCAAAAGTTACAGAGTCAAATATAAGGCTTGCGTTTCAGTTTTTTCATAATGAAATTCGCCAGATTGGTTACATTGGCTTTGAGACCGTAAAGTAGCCCAGAAATAAGAATTACCTCCATAATGGCATACCATTTGCAAAAGTAGACAACCCAAGGTATTGCAAATGGGGTATGTTCAGTCTTTTTTAGTAGCCACTTAGTCACAAACACTGGCCAAAATTGGCTTTCAAATTAGTTTTTTGCATTTTTCACACACAAACAAATATTAACGTTAACTTTGGCTAGTGTTTGTGACCAAGTGGCTACTAAAAAAGACTGGACATACCCCATTTGCAATACCTTGGGTTGTCTACTTTTGCAAATGGTATGCCATCATGGGGGTAATTTTCATTCCTGGGCTACCATACAGTCTCAAAGGCAACGTAACCAAACTGGCAAATTTCAATGTGAAAAAACTGAAAAGTGTAACATGTTATATTTGACCCTGTAACTTCCCAAAACACCATAAAACCTGTACATAGGGGGTACTGTTTTACACGTGAGACATCGCTGAATACAAATATGTGTATTTTATTGCAGTAAAAGCAAACAGTATTATGACATTCACAGTTAGAATGTCACATAGAACTAAGACAATTTAAAAAAAATCATATTTTCTCTCATTTTTTTATATTTTATTCATATTACGTTATGTTCCATACCTAAATATTTGATGTTAAATGAAAGCCCTGTTTCCCCTGAACAAAATGATATATAATAAGTGTGGGTGCATTTAATATGAAAGAGGTAAATTATTGTTGAACAGACATATAGTCAAAATCTGTGGTTTGTTTACATTTTTTTTGGTTCACAACTTGTACATTTGGCTGCGGTCTTAAGGGGTTAATCCCCACCACAGTGAGTCCCTTGGCAATCCTGTGTGCTGCCCATCCCCCTTTGTGCATCCTTTCCTCCTGTTTGAACCCCTTTAACCCCTCTGTGATTCCCCCTTTCCCCCTTCTGTGCAGTTCATTCCCCCCTTTGTGCAGCCCCCTTTCCCCACTTTGTGCAGCCCCCTTCCCCCTCTATGTGCAGCCCTCTCCCCCTTGTATGAATCCCCATTTTTCCCTCTGTGCAGTTAATTTCCCCCTCTCCCCCCTCTGTGCAGTTAATTCCCCTTTGTGTGAATCTCCCTTTCCCCCCTTTGTGCAGCCCCCACCCCCAGTGTGAATTCCCCTTCCCCCTCTGTGCAGTTCATTCCCCCTTCTCTGTGCAGCCCCCTTGCCCTCTGTGTGCAGCACCCTCTGTGTGCAGCCCTCGAGTGTGTGTGTCTGTTACTGAGTGTGTTAGTTTGTGTGTGTCTGCTAGTGAGTGTCAGTGAGTGTTAGTTTTTGTGTGTTTGTTAGTGTGTGTGTTAGTTGTGTGTGTCTGTTAGTGAGTGTGTGTGTGCTAGTGAGTGTCAATGTGTGTATGTGTTTGTGTGTCAGTGAGTGTGTTACTGTGTGTCTTACTGAGTGTGTTAATTTGTGTGTGTCTGTTAGTGAGTGTGTGTTTGTCAGTGAGAGTGTATGTATGTCTGTCACTAAGTGTGTCTGTCAGTAAATGTGTGTGTCTGTTAGCTAGTGTGTATGTGTCTGTTCGTAAGAGTGTGTGTGTGTGGTAAAAACCCCTTCAGCACTTACCTTTCTCCAGCGCTGGGCTTCCTTTGCGCTGGTGATCTCTCCGCCCTGATCCGCCTCTCAGCTCCGAATGCGCATGCGCAGCAGAGCCGGGAACGCATTCAAACTGCCCATAGGAAAGCATTACTCAATGCTTTCCTATGGACGTCCAGCGTCTTCTCACTGTGATTTTTCACAGTGAGAATCGCGGAAGCGCCTCTAGCGGCTGTCAGTGAGACAGCTACTAGAGGCTGGATTAACCCTTAGTGAAACATAGCAGTTTCTCTGAAACTGCTATGTTTTCAGCTGCAGGGTTAAAACTAGAGGGAACTGGCACCCAGACCACTTCATTGAGCTGAAGTGATCAGAGTGCCTATAGTGGTCCTTTAAGTCTATGTGTATCTGCATGCACTGGCGTACATCACGCGGTCACAGGGGTCTCACCATGTGTTGCGGCCCAGGCCCGTGCAGAGTAAGCGTGTGTGTGTGTGTGTGGGGGGGGGGGGTCCACAGATCAATTTTCGCACCGGGGCCCCATGGATCGTGTGTACGCCACTGCACACACATCATCCCGCACTCACACATCATCCAGCACACACACACACACAGATCATCCAGCGCACACACACACACACATCATCCAGCACACACACACACATCATCCAGCACACACACACACATCATCCAGCACACACACACACATCATCCAGCACACACACACACATCATCCAGCACACACACACACATCATCCAGCGCACACACACATCATCCAGCGCACACACACACACACACACCCACATCATCCAGCACACACACACCCACATCATCCAGCACACACACACCCACATCATCCAGCACACACACACACACATCATCCAGCACACACCCACATCATCCAGCACACACGCACGCACGCACATCTTCCAGCACACACACACACACTTCATTCATTATACATACTCTGCACTCACTACAAACACACTACATTCACTCTACACACTACATACACTGCATTCATTATACACACTCTGCACTCACTACAAACACACTACATTTATTATACACACTGCACTCACTACAAACACACTACATTCATTATACACACTCGGCACTCACTACAAACACATTACATTCACTATACACACTCTGCACTCACTACAATCACACTACATTCACTATACACACTCGGAACTTACTTCAAACACACTACATTCATTATACACACTCTGAACTCACTACAAATACACTACATTACTTATACACACTGCACTCACTACACACACTGCATTCATTATACACACTATGCACTCACTACAAACAGACTACATTCATTATACACACTCTGCACTCACTACAAACACACTGCATTCATTATACACACTCTGCACTCACTACAAACACACTACATTCATTATACACACTGCACTCACTACATTCATTATACACACTCTGCACTCACTACAAACACACTGCATTCATTATACACACTGCACTCACTAGACACACTACATTAATTATACACATTCTGCACTCGCTACAAACACACTACATTTATTATACACACTTTGCACTCACTACAAACACACTGCATTCATTATACACAGTCTGCACTCACTACAGACACACTGCATTCATTATAAACACTCTGCACTCACTACAAACACACTACATTCATTATACACACTCTGCACTCACTACAAACACACGGCATTCATTATACACACTCTGCACTCACTACAAACACACTACATTCATTATACACACTCTGCACTCACTACAAACACACATTCACTATACACACTCTGCAGTCACTACAAACACTAAATTCATTATACACATTCTGCACTCACTACAAAAACACTACATTTATTATGCAGACTGCACTCACTACAAACACAGTACATTCATTACACACCCTGAACTGCACTATATGCATAGGAGTGTAATTTTTTTTTTTTGGGGGGGGAGGGGGGGGGGGGGGAATGGGAATCATGGGTGAGTTCCCACACTTTTTTCTCCAGGACTTGACCCCTGTATACAAATGACCAAATAGCTCACACTTAGCAGTAGAGAATGCACCGTTATTTATATGTAATGCCCACTGTCTTCATTCTATGGGATTTATACATACTTCTCAAATGTGTGACCTTTTATTCTCACATTTAGGACTTTCATTACAATAAAGATAATTCCATATACAGATTGACAGAGAATTATAGTTAAATTCACAAAGACCCCCGACGGTTACATCGACTGGGGGACGGGTGGCCGGAGGGGGTAGGTAAAAGTGATATTTCGCTTACCTGAACCTGTCCCTTTGGGGCACTACTATTTTTCTCCCGGCGGTTCCTCTTCAGCTCCTGGTGCTTCAATGCCACGTGTGTGTGGGGTGGTGGGGTGGCGCAGTAGCTGTTTCAGCCACCTCCCTGAAATGCATGTTAGGATGTCTGTGACAGTGATGTGAGCAAGGAGAACCTTTTAATATCCACATGTAGACAACTTCCTATTGTCTAGTACAAATCTAGATTAATATCTTTCCATATATATTTTAACTGATAACCACATTTTCAGATGTCTATTACCAGATCACTTATGTCAACACTTCTAAGACATATATTCCACATACTAAACTGAAATAAATAAGCATACATTTTAAAGAATGCCTGTAGTAGTTTTATGAAGCCAACTATCCCCCTATAATATAAACCTTTAAAATTATCTGACGAAAAGGTCACGAATGGTATACGATCTCATGGACTCGCAGGTCTGATATGGAGGGATATCAAAGTAGTTCAATTCCCCACTGATTTTTTTTATCTTTTCTAATCATAGAAAGGCTCTATAAAGACCAAAGTCTTTGGGGGGACTTAGCTTTCCTGGCATTAAATTGTACTGCACTTCAGCCTAAATGGCACAGGTTTTGGCTTGGTCATCTACTACGGTTCTCTCACTTTGCCCCGATTTCCCAAAGTTCTCAATCAATTCTATGTGGCAGCTTTCAAAGTATACATAACTCTCTGTCTATATGACAAAGTAACTGTACATTATGGTGTGTGCAAGAAACCCACCTCCACCCCTATTTTCTATTCTAAGAAATATCTAATTCCTCAGGACTTCTGCAGCTTAAGAACCTGGATGAAGCTGGATTGTAAGGAATCAGTAAGTCATATTGGCAAGATTCCATTGTTTTCTTTAATTCTATAGCTGCTGAACATACTCTGACTACCGTCTTTTTCTGTTTTTTAGAACTCCGCATGGTATATGGTTTTAACAACAGAGTGTGGTTGAATCCCAAAAGGGCATTGTCTCTAGATTATACAAGGTTCTTTCTACTGACTCTTATTTGGGTACTTGTGTTGCCTAGCACACTGGGAAAGTGATCTGGGAAAGAACTTAGTGATTGGATTGGGAGGAACTTTAGGAGACCCCATCTAAAGTAAAATTTTTAGTCCTATTACTAGAGCAATGTTGTAAAATTGTACTATGCTGGTATACTACCTGGGTAACGCTTTATAGAATAAGTAAAACAACTGACGTGTTACAGAAATTGCAGCTCTATACATATGTGGTAGTCCTGTCCCCTAGTAATTCAGTCTTGGGAAACCATTAGACACTGCCTTATTGCCATGGATCCAAGGGTGTTTCTATGATATTGGGCCTTTGCATTTTTTTTTACCAAAAATTAAAACATGCTAGCAGCAAAAATAATGTAGGCCACAAGGAAAGCATTTTCAGAAATGTAGTTCTGGCAAACATCCAATCATGGTAATAGATAATTTAACTATACGTTTAAATATTAAATACACTTTTTATGGTCTTGAAGCCGCGTAAGTTAGAGAAGTTAACAGCAGCTTCAGACAGACCTCTCTCTTACCAGGAAAAGGCTCCATCAGTCAGGAGCCTCTTATGCTGGTCTTGGAGGTATCATTGAACCTATCCTAGTAAAAACCTGACCCTCATCGGTTGAATTAAGCTGATCTATTTACCCATACCACAGCTGCTTAGTTTACACACAGTATGGTTCACTGTTTTAAAGCACCCGGGAGGAGAGAGATATCTGAATGTTGCACACATAAATATAGACAAACATGACATAGGCAGTCTGGAACTAAGAGTTTTGTCTGCTTGATAGAGAGTAGATGTAGGGCGTTATATGACCCATAACTTTCACAATAATGAAAAGCGTCCAGTTATGGCGCTTAGACTGAACCTTTAAAGAGTTTATGGCATTATATGTCTATACAAAATAGCACATGTGCTTCTGTTTAGGCCAAGATAAGGTAGAGAAGAGGTAACTGAACCAAAACTTGCTTTGCAGGCTAATGATGTACTAGGTTCATGTCCTTTGGGTCTGCCACCATCACCATCATCAAAATCACTAATGATCCAAGTGACAGATTGACATTATTAATAGCAGGTGAGTTTCAGGCTTTTGGGTTTTTTTTGCAACTGTTAGGAGGAAAAAGCTATGTTAATCCTAAAATCCAGCTAGCTCTTCATTACAGCTTATCTTGTTTTTTAAAGTAGACAGAATCTGCCAACATAGACATAAAACATGCCAAGTTCCAGTGACATAAGTGGGCCCTGATATTTCAACAGATTCACTTTCCACTTTGACTGATTAGTAAAGTTAGTGAAATGTAAGATAAATTAGACCATCCAGAAACATCACTCCTTAAACAAAGGGTTATTCACTAAACTCTGAATTGTAGCCAATTAAAATATTGACAACATGGAGGCAAACAGTAAGCAACCTGACACCATAGCTGATGTTGTTTTGTCCTTTTGATGTTAAAATTCAGGATTTTGTGAATAAACCCTTGCACTGGATACTGAGAATGCTCAGTATTTAGGGTTAGTCATTAAGGTGTGCATAACCCGTTTTTTTAATTTTTAGGCCAAATTAGTTGTAAGACCTTGACAACTTTTACATTTTGGATACTTTGGCATTAAATTCGAACTTTACTTGCCATTCACTTTCAGTTGATATATTCAGGATTACTCACTAAATTCAAGATTTTAGTTAAATAAATCTGAATTGTAAAATTGAGGATAAATTAGAAATGGTTTTAGTCAAAGCTTGACTATTTTAGCCATAATTATTAAGTTTAGTAAATAACCCTGATTAATGAAAAACCTTTTCTATGTCAGTGGTTCCCAACCCATTCCTCCCAACACTTCAAATAGACAAAGACAGACACACCCATATCATGGCCAGAGCAACCATAAGCAGCACAGGCGGCCTTCTTAGGGCGCACTGGTCCGGGAACGGCAGAAGTCAGGGTGACCAGCAGGAGGGAGGTGCACAGAGGATATTCTGTATACTATACTAAGTCTGACAGGAAGCTGCTTGCTGGGTCAGTGAACAGCTTCCTGTCAGACTGGATATAGGATACAGAAGATCCTCTGCCATGGTCCACTCAGCCACACTATAAAGGGGAAGGAAGCATAAATACTAGGCGATGTCATGCTGTGGAAATACTGCTATAACTGCTTGAACATTCGATTTCCTCACAGATGTATCTGAGCCTAGGGACGTATTAGCCGTGAGGCAAACAAGGTATTTGCCTTGGGCGGCAATTTCCAGGGGGCGGGGGAAAAACTCTGCCCCCAAATGCCAAGGATAATGCCTGGCGGCTAACTAACAGTCAAGGCAGCCGGTTGTCCGGCTAAAAATACAGGCAGGCAGCGCTGGCGAGGGAGCACTGATTAGTGAGCTCTCTGCTCAGCTCCCTCGCACGCCACCCGCCTGGTCATATTCCGGCGTGTGTGTCTGCAGGGACGTGTCTTCCATGAGGCAAACAAGGCATCTTGCTTGCCTTGCGTCCTGGGGGGCTCAAGAGCTGGCCGGCTGGTCACTTTTGAGCCCTCTCCCCCCGATGCGGGCAGCGAAGGAGCATACTCACCTGAGCACTTCCTGCTCAGCTCCCTCTGCGCCGCTTAATGAAGCCGGGAGCCAGAATATGACGTCAGACCGCCTCCCGGCATCACTAAGCGCCGCCAACTCAGCCTGTGCGCCCCCTGCCTTCCCGAACAGCAGCACCACTGGACAGGTAAGCAATCCACTCCAGCTCTCCCAGTGAGGCTGGGTGAATTTAAAATAAAAATAATAATTTGTAAGTGTTGGGAGAAGTGTGTATGTGTCTGTAAGTGTGTGTATGTGTCTGTAAGTGTATGTGTGTGTGTGTGTGTCTGTGAGTGAATGTGTGTGTGTGTGTGTGTGGGTCAGTGAGTGTGTATGTGTCGGTCAATGAGTGCGTGCGTCTGTCAGTGTGTGTTCAAGTAATAGTGTGTGTGTATGTCATTGTTTGTCAGTGTATATGAGAGTGTGTGTCTGTCAATGAGTGTATGCGTCTGTCAAAGTGCGGCCTTGACAGGAAGGGGTGGAGAAAATTTAAATTGGGGGGTGCCTAAGCACGTCCCTCCTAGGACAGCCTAAATCCTAAATACACCACTGTCTGAGCCTCTGAAGGAACTTCAACCTGTATGCATGGGTGTCATATCATGCCCAGCTGGATGTATCTGCAGACTTGGAACACGACTACAATCAATTTGAGTAGGAGCAAATCTTATATATATCGGTTGTGGTGTGCCGGAACCGACGATGAGGTAGGCCTGTAAATAAAGAGGGCCACCAAGAAGAAATGTAAAGAAAAAGGAAAGTTAATAATGAGGAGTGGTGGGAGGGTCATTCAGCGCTGACCTCGAACGGTATGGAGCCAGGTAAGGGTTGTCCCTTAAGTAGGGAAGGGGGGGTGTCATACGCCCCTCCCACTATTACAGGCCAAACGGCCTTAATACTTGTGTTAGGGGCTCATGATAGTACAGAGGAAAATTGATGAGTGTAGGATTGTATTAAAAGAGCAAGTCGGTTGTGGTGTGCCGGAACCGACGATGAGGTAGGCCTGTAAATAAAGAGGGCAAAAATAGAATATCAAATTTATTACATACCAACAATACATAAACATTAAGCAGACATGTCTTGAAATGCATTTCTTAATTCTTGTATAGGGTTAGGCATGTATCGAGAGTAAGCGGAGGATTTCCAACGCCCCAGTGTCTTAATAACATGAACCGGAATGTTTACACTGGAGGCTGTGGAGGCCGCTACTATGCAAAAGGAATGGCCTGAATAGTTAGCTGATTTGAGGCCTAGCTGGGTTAGTAAAGACCTGACGTGGGTCATAAAGGTGGTAGTAGTGAGTACCGAACCTTGTAGGATGAAAAGTGGTTGTGATGGTGGTGCGTTTCTATGCTGGGTATATGAGTCCAGTAGCTTGACGGGGCACCACCTGTTGTGAGTAGGATAGTACTTAACCTCTACTGGAGGAGCATGTTGACTGGTTTTGGAATGGGGCAGGATATAATGGTCCATGTGTTTAGTTATGTGTGAATGAAGCAGGATGTGAGTAGACTGTGTCATGTTGATGGAGGTGAATTCTCTTGGTCTCAGGAAACCATAAAAGGCTACCTATATTGCTGTTTTAATGACAAGATTTATGCAGGCGTCAAAAGGTTTTAAATCTAGTAAGTTGGACAAGTCTTTAAAAATATGAAAATCTATAGGTAGCCTCTGAGCCGCATGCGGGGGTTCGGATCTCTGGATACCCCTAAGGATGTTCTTCACTTGGTAAGAGAACATGAAACTCTAGTTGTTTGGTTGTAAAGTTAGCATGTAATGTTGGATGCCTGTCAGATATAGTTTGATTGTGTTGTATGATAGTTTGAGTTTGAGGTGGCAAAAAGAAGCAAACCCCAATAAGGATGTCATGATGAAAGGTTGCAAGATGTTGTGTTCCGCAAGGAATCTTTTAAATAAAATGAAAGCTCTGTCGTAGGTTTTCCTGGTATTAGTGGACAGTGCTAGTTGGGACAATGTTCTGCTATGTTGCATGATAGCGTCTAGTCCATTACTAGATGGTGAAATAGTGGAGTGGTCGTGGCTGTGAGCGCGGCTGATGGGAGTATTTGACGAAAAGCCTGGAATTTAAAACGAGACAAATTGTCAGCAGCCGTGTTACATACACCTGGAACATGAACACAACACAAGAAGAAATTATGACATGCAGCCAACCAAGTGAGTTTCCTCAGAAATCTCATAATAGTCAGGGATTTGGAGCGGCCTTTGTTAATAATGTGACAAGTTGCTTGGTTGTCTGAGTAACAACGTACTGATGATAAACCTGCCCATAAATGCCCCCATGCCACGGCAGCCGCCACGATGGGATAGATCTCAAACAGAGCTGAGGTAGTGGAAAAACCCTCCAGGTCGTGAACCTCTGAAGGCCAGCTGCCCCAAAGCCATTCGTTCCCAAAAATTGCTGTGAAACCTGTGGTAGACGCCGCGTCTGACCAAATGGTATGTGAGGAGTCAGACAATTGAGGCAGGAACATACTTTTACCATTCCAGGTGGTTAAAATTTTTCTCCACATGAGTAGGTCTGCCGTGGCTTGGGTATCTAGGGATAACCTGTGCGCATCATGTAGAAAAAGTGGGAACATGTAAAGGAGTCGTGAGATGAAGGCACGGCCTTGAGGTATGATGCGCATAGCAAAATTGAGTGACCCCAGCAGAGACTGTAGTTCTTTGCGGTTGCAAGTACCGAGTTGTATGTAGAGATTTGTGTTGGTGAGAATGCTTTCTACCTTGGCGCGTGGCAGGCTAGTTTGCATGGTGGCTGAGTCTAGTATGATACCCAGGAATGTGATAAAGGTATCTGGCCCTTCGGTCTTGGTGGGGGAGACTGGTACACCCAACTGTTCAAATAGGCTGATGGTTTCCTTGAGGCTACTGGGAGGGGAAATATTCTCCTCGACCAGTAGGAAATCATCCAGATAATGTAGTACTGTAGGACATCTGGCTATATTTAGTAATAACCAGCATAGGGTTTCAGCGAATATGTCAAAGATGGCCGGACTACTTTTAGAACCAAAAGTTAGACGTGAGAAAAAGTAGTAGTTCCCGGCCCACTTGATACCATGTAGGTGCCACAGTGTAGGGTGGATAGGCAGTAACTTGAAAGCATTTGTGATATCGGTCTTACTGAGCCATGCTCCGACCCCCGCCTGTATTATAGCCGTATTGGCGTGATCTATGGTGGAATATTGTAGTGAAAATTCCTCAGAGGGTATGAGGGAGTTCAGACTAGGAGTGTCGGAGGTGTGTGGTGCCGATAGATCGATGATAAGTCTCTGTTTATGGGAAGATTTCCCCGTGACAATACCGATGGGGTTTGTCTGCCATGTGGTGAAAGGAGGGGACTGGAAAGGCCCCAATAGGAAGCCCTCTGCCACTTCCTTGGCTATGAGTGTGTCAACAGCTGTAGGGTTTTGCTGTGCGGACTGTAAATTAGGACATTCCAGGATTCCGGAAGGCATGTGTATGATACCTGTGTGGAATCCTTCTGATAGCCCCAAGATTATGAATTCCACCAGATGTCTAGATGGGTGATGTAACAGTAATGTCGTAAGTGTAGAAATGTTTATAGATGTTAAGTATTGTTTAGGATACATTTAGGATACATTTTATTTCAATCAATGTTTTGCTTATGTTAAATTGTCTGATAGACAGAAAAATAAGTAAAAATAAGTAAAAATAAATAAAGAAATAATTTGACTCCTGGCAGCCCACTACTTAATGAGTAAACTGTAAATTTATAAATATATAGTCCCTTAGTCTGACATACGGTATAATCCACAAGAGGTAGTAGATGAGTTGGCTTCCTTCTACTACAAACTATATAACTTAAAATTGGACATAAATCTGCATCAGCCTTCAAAAGAGGAAATATCTTCCTTAATGAGGTTAATATGCCTAGATTATCCGACCAACAAATTAGGGCTCTTTGTGAACAAATTTCTGAAGATGAAGTAAGAAAGGCGATATATGCACTTCCTAAAAATAAAGCTCTGGGTCCAGATGGGTTTCCAAACAACTTTTACTTAACTTTTGAAACTCAATTTACACCACACCTTACAAACTTATTCAATCAATTCAAGATCTTTGGGTTTTTACCAGAAGAAATGCTTCTGGCGCACATAATCACTTTGCCTAAACCAGGCAAAGTCCCTAACGAGAGTGTCAATTTAAGACCTATATCCTTACTAAACACGGACATTAAAATATATGCAAAGATTTTAGCCATGCGAATCAAGCCCATGTTATTTGATTTGATCTCACCGGAGCAATAGGGGTTTGTCCCATCAAGACAACCAGGAGACAATACTCGCCATTTTCTAAATCTAATCACTTGGGGACAAACTAACAACCAAAGGGGTATACTATTAGCCCTTGACGTTGAGAAAGCGTTTGACCGCCTAAATTGGTCCTATATGTAAGACGTTTTGATAAGAATGGGGTTCCCCACAGCCTTTTTGAGTAATTTAATGACCCTTTACTCTAAACCTACGGCCAAAATATATAATTCTGGCTTTTTGTCCAGATCATTCCAAATAACAAATGGATCCAGGCAAGGTTGCCCACTATCACCATTGATTTTTATTCTTTGTATGGAGCCCTTAATAAGATATATTAAATCTCAGGAAGCTATTAAAGGTGTAATTACGCCAATAGGTGAACAAAAAATTTATTTTTTTGCGGATGATGTCCTTTTATTCTTATCAGACCCAGAATCATCAATTCCACAGTTACTCACCACACTGGAAAGATTTGGACAAATATCTTATTACAAAAATAATTCTAAAAAATCACAGGCACTGGTTTTAGGACTCCCAATAGATATCACACAACGATTAAAAGCGATATATCCGTTTGACTGGCGTAAAACATCTATTTCTTATTTAGGCATTAAACTCCCTACAACACATAAGCTGATGATAAAAGAAAATCACCTACCACTTATACATAAACTGGACTATCAACTTAAAACATGGGAGAATAAAGAAATATCTTGGTTGGGCCGTATACAAACAATAAAAATGATGATTTTGCCACATATTCTTTATCTTTTTCGCACACTGCCAATTACTATCCCAAATACTATACTTCGGAAGTTCCAGTTATTGATTAATGCGCATATATGGAAAAGGAAACCACCAAGAATTGCGCAAGACCAACTGTGGCTTCCCTTTGTTAAAGGTGGTTTAGGAGTCCCAAATGTTAGAATTTATTATAAGGCTACTATACTTGCCCAAGGCCTTTCAACTTTAGAAAGGGCTTCTTCTCCGCTATGGCTACCATTAGAAAGCTTTCAGTTCCCACAAGGCTCACTAACCTCCATTCTCTGGTCGGGGATTAAAGTATATAATAAGGCAGTAGATTTGCTCCCATCTACAAAAAATATTTTGCATATATGGAGAGAGTCCATTTCTAAACTTTCTTTAGGACAAGACTTATTATCTGCAGCACCCCTGCAGACTCTCTCTGCTTTTACCTCAGACTTGCAACTAGATTACTGGATACAGTTAGGGGTACGCTATATACGGTTATATATATTATATATATTATATATTTTATTTATCTGTATATAGGTGTTACAAACTATTTATAGTGTGAATACCTAAAGAATACTCTGTGTATAAGGTAAAATTCACATTTCTCTTCTGTGTGCGCAAATCACTTTATTTTTCCGAGATTATCACCATTGCCTGGGCTGGGGGCAGCCAGACAAACCTAAACTTTGCTTGTCGCAACCTGTGGCCAGACTGTGTTGTGAAACCTGCCTCCAGTGCTTCTGCACCTGCACCAGAGTCAACAGTGTTGGAGGAAATTGTTTCCTTGGGGAGGACCATGGGCCTGGAGGTGACTGAGGAGGATGTCTACGAGCTGGTGGAGGAACACGACCGTGACCTTGTGGTGGAATATCGGTAAAAATAAATTTAGTAGGCCGAGATTACCACGTGGCATGTGTACGTGCATATACTGGTGTATCGGTCGGTTGGTTGCACGTGGCAAAGATACAATCAGTGGTGTACGGAGCATGTGCGAGAATACCGGATGTAGTATTCCCCTCCTCCATTGTGCTGGGCAAGCCATGCGGTCAAACAAGAAGTTAGTTCTTATTCGATTGATTGGGTAAGAGAATGTGTGGGTGGAGCTACTTATGGGTGGAGTTACATGCTTATATAAGGAGCCTACACTATTGTCCGGGGCTCAGAACTTTTTGGTGACATTAGTCCCTCTGAGTCCCGATTGGTGAACCGAATAAAGAATCTCTTCCTTCCTGAAGAAACCTGTGTCCATCTCTCTGTGCTTGGCTTCCGTCAGTTTCTCCGGTATAATTTGGTGCATTGGCCGGGAAGCTCATCGTTCAACGGTAGCTGAGAAGCAGAGGCGTGAGACGGTCTATCTTTGCCCACGTTCTCTACGGCTGCACCCCTGAACTTCTGCGTGGACCTCCCTTCGTCTCGGCGCCACTGGTTTGTTGTCCAGGAGATCATCGGCCTCTACGTAGTAAGTGCTGGGGTGTCCCCGTCGATGAGTGTGAACTCAGGTTCAGGAACGAGTAGGTAAGACGGCCGCTGTTTTAGACGGCGTACTCACTAGGGGTATTGGATACCGATTGTGCGGTAGGCCCATAAGGGGTTATTTGGAATCTGCCCCCTCCAGTGGAGGGAAGGAGCGAAGGCGCACCGCTCAATTAAACGCCCTGTAGTCAGCCCGTTTAATTTTGGTTTGGAGTCAGGCGGGGTTCTGGTGTAAATAGCCCTAGCCGGACACCGGTGTCTTGTCTAGACTAGCGTTCTAGGGTGTATATTTTGTTCGCTAGGTCGGAGGGACCGGGAGACTAAGCGGCGTTTGTGTAAATTCGGTCCGCTAGATCTCAACCTATCTTGGCTAAGTGGGAAGGCGTGTAAATTTGGAACCCACTAGATTTTTGATAGAGTAAATAGACTAAAAGGGTGCTGTTGTAAATTCCGCCCTCTAGTTCGCTATATGTGGTGCTTGGGCAGTGTGGCTAACCAAAACGTATGTAGATAGTTTTAGGTAGTCCATCAAGGTACTGGCCAATAGATTAGTTGGGAATTGTATATGTGTTAAAGATTGTTGTAGTAGCATGTATATCTTGCTAGATAGCGTGAGCTCTGCCGTCTAGCGAGAGTGTGAATAGTGTGTAATTGTATTATAGCGCACGGTACCATAACCATGTATAATTACTGACACTGTAAATAAGTACTAATAATTGTCGTCTATGTTGCATGTTTAACACCATAACCACTACTAATTGTACTGTGACTTTAAATTGTACTTTAACCTATGCTAACCGTACTGAAGACGATGTTACTGGGGTATGTTATAGACGGGTAATTCAAATATAGGGAATTATAGCGTGGGTGACCGTATAGTTTCGCCAACGGGCACAGTATTAGTTACTTAGTGACTAGTGTAACAGCTGTGTGTGTACGGGAATTCCCTGAGTGTTTTGTTGTGTGCGTTTCACTTAGTAACTGTACCACGTGGTGCTGTTGCCGAGGGAACGGGTGTGACCGTTGGTAGAGTGTTTGTATAGTTTCTGTTGGAAACGACGCTCCATTGTTAAGTATGGGCGTGTCAGATTCGACGATTTTGGATCCCTTAGGATGTATGATAAAGAATTTTAAAAAGGGATATACAGTATGTGATTTTGGGGTAAAGATGTCTCCAGCACGCTTGATTACATTGTGTAGTAGGGAATGGCCTACTTTGGTTGCCGCATGGCCACCACGTGGCAGTTTGGATCCTAATCTGGTACAGCGTGTACACGTGGCTGTATCAGGTAGGCCTGAACTTTACGGCCAGTTTCCCTATATTGATTGTTGGAGGCAGGCCGTAAAAGACTCGCCAAAATGGATCCGAGTATGCCACGAGGAACAATGTCGCCTCATGGTGGCCAGGACTCGCTTTTCCACTAAGGCCGTAATTACGCCCATTTTGGACACGCCCCCTGAGTCTGAGATCCCTATGCCGCCCCCTTACTCCTCCTCCACCGGAAGAGGAAGAGGAGGTGCTGCTGGAAACGCTCCTCCCCTTGCCCCGTTGTCCCCACCTATTTCCTCCTCTAGCTCAGAGCCCAGCCCTCTTGTTTCAAACCCTCCCCTTCGGATACCTGCTTCCGTTAACTCCACATACCCAGATTTGGCGCCATATCTAGCTTCCGGTCAGGCTCCCCCTAGCCCGGCCCGGAATATTTTACTCATCAACCTTCCCCATAGTAAAGCTTCCCCATCCCCATCGTCTTACTACCCCTCGACCGGAACCCCTAACTGACGCATCTCTACGAAGCCTCATATTAACCCGACAACTGACCGGTACTCTCCAACCCCGACATTATCAAATGCCACTTCGATTGACTCCTGGCCCGACACACATTAACGATGACGGCCAGATACAAAATGCTGATCCAGTCTTCGTTTATGTCCCTTTTACGACTACCGATCTCTTTAATTGGAAGTCCCATAACTCCTCTTACACCGAAAAGCCTCAAGCCATGACGGATTTGTTTACCTCAATAGTCCAGACACACAATCCCACTTGGGCTGATTGCCAGCAATTATTAATGACATTGTTTAATAACGAGGAAAGGACTAGGATAAATCAAGCAGCAATTAAAGCACTGGAAGAAGAGGCCCTTACACAAAATCAGGCCAACCAAGCAGCATGGGCTACAGCCCATTATCCAAATACCGATCCAAATTGGAATGTCAATGGCGCTATTATTGCTGGCATGAAAGCTGGAGGAAAGAAGGCGATTAACATGTCTAAGACGGCTGAGGTTTTGCAGAAATGTGATGAATCGCCCAGTGTCTTTTATGACCGATTATTGGAGGCATACCGCTTGTATACCCCCTTTAATCCGGAGGCCCCTGAGAATTCCCGGATGGTTAACTCTGCCTTTGTCAGCCAAGCCTACGGAGATATAAAGCGCAAGCTACAAAAGTTAGAAGGGTTCGGAGGGATGTCCATAACCCAACTAATGGAGGTAGCAAATAAAGTGTATATGAACAGGGAAACAGAGACGAAGAAAGAGGAAGAGCGCAAGATGCGTAGAAAGGCAGATATGCTAGCGGTAGCAATCGCAGGCGTAGATAGAAGGGAAAAGGAAGTATATAGGGGAACAGATAAAGGCGAGAGTAAGTGGAATGGGGAACCCCTGAGTAGGAATCAGTGCGCATACTGTAGAGAAGAAGGGCATTGGAGAAGTGAGTGTCCGCGAAGGGAACAGTATGAGAGAGACAGACCTAGGGCAGGATATGGTAATTATAGAGGCAGAGCGAGAGGTAGAGGAGGTCCTGGAGGGAATAATGGTAGCAATAGAGGAAGTGTTAGAGAAGACAGGTATTATCCAGCAGCGCAGAGATCCCGCGATAGAGAAGATAGGGACTTTGTAGGATTGGCTGACACGGTCATGGAGGACTATTGATACCGACCGGGCTCCATCCCCCTTGGCCGAGCGGAGCCTATGGTCGATGTATCAATAGGGGGAAAAAGGAGTGCGTTCATGATCGATACTGGTGCTGAACATTCGGTGGTGACTGACCTAGTTGCTCCTCCACCTGGAAGAACTATCACTGTAATAGGAGCAACTGGAAGGAGTGCTGCTAAACCGGTTCTTAAAAGTCGACTCTGTACATTGGGAGGCCATGTAGTAAAACATCAATTCCTTTATATGCCTGAATGTCCAGTCCAACTGCTAGGACGTGATTTGTTGTCAAAACTACAAGCGCAGATAACGTTTCTACCAAATGGAACAACATCTTTAAAGTTCAATGGACCTTCAGGTATAATGACAATATCTGTACCAAAGGAAGAAGAGTGGCGACTTTATACAGCGTTGACCAGCCAAAACCCTAAGAGTGATGAATCCTTGTTTAATATACCAGGAGTGTGGGCAGGGCCGTCTTTAACATTAAATGGACCCTGGGCAAGCATTTGCTTGGGCCCCCTGGATCCTGCCTCCCCCCACACTTGCACCCTCAGGGCATGTAATCATGCCCTCCACCCCAACAGTGGTAGAACGAATGTAGAGAGGACTCTGGTGCAAGAAAGTTTTTGGGCCTCCGCTCTAGGGCAAGAGTGGAGAAAAGAATTCCCACAATGCAATGCCAGCTGGGGATCTACAATTTGGACATTCTAGCAGAGCTGTCTTTGAGAGCAGTGTTTGTGCATTTGAATGTGAGCATGTTTTTGTATAGAGTATGTGTGTGCATGTAGGGTGTAGTATTGGTGTTTGATTGAAGAGGTGTATTTTTATATACTTTTGAGTTTGAATTCAGGGGTGGCTTTGCATGTAATGTTTGTGTTTGCATGTTGTGTTTGATCGTTGGGATGTAACCACATGCATTCTATACATTCACAGACATACATACACATTAGCACGCAGATACACACAAACAGACTGATACCTGAACACACCTAGACACATGCACATACTGACACAAACACACTGGCGTTTACACACACTAGCGCATACACTAGGATACACACAGATACGGTCACATACATACACACACACTCAGATACACACACAGATATAAAAACACTGGCACACCCACATACAGAGATACACACATTCAGATACAAACAGACAGGTACACATACACAGAGGTACACATGCAGGGGTGTATTTGTGTGCAGTGTTGGCGTAGGAATGCTGGTATGTATGCATTGCCACACACACTTACACAAACACTGAGATACATGCAGACACAGGAACACAGATAGCCATGCAGTGGTGTATTTGAGTGCAATGTTAGCGTTGGAATGTAGTAGTGTTTTTGTGTGCAGTATTGGCACTGGAATGATGGGATGTATGACTTGCCGTATGCATAGATACACACACTGACACACATATAAACACACACAAGTACACATATACATACACAGGTTTACATACACATACACACTGACACACAGGTACACATGCACTGACACAAACACAGCCAGATACACACACACAGTCAGATACACACACTGACACGCACACAGCCTGATACACACACTGACAAAAACAAAGCCAGATATACACAAACAGACAGATACACACACTGACACGCACACAGCCAGATACACAAATACAGTCAGATACATACACTGACACACACAGCCAGATTGACACACAGCCAGATACACACATACAGTCAGATACACACATACAGTCAGATACATACACTGACACACACAGCCAGATAGACACACTGACAAAAACATAGCCAGGTACACACTCATAGTCAGATACATACACAGCCAGATACAGACACACACACACACTTACAAAAATACAGCCAGATACACACACTGACCCAGACCCAGGTACTATCAGTTTACACCCTCCTTTCTCCTTACCTTTACAGAAGGGTAGCTTCCCTGGGGTCCAGTTGGTGCTGGATGGCTGAGGTTGATGGTAGTCTGAGGAACCTGCAATCTCAGTCCCTCTCCTCCTCCTTTTCTTCCTACATTTGTGCCTCCTCCACCCCAGCGGCACTCTGTTACTTTTGAGGAAGTGGTCTGACATCACTTCCTCCCAGCAAGCAGGAAGACAGGGCCAGGTATGGAGCACACTTAAAGAGCCAGGGGCCCCTGATTACATCACCTGTTGCAGCCCACCGGAAAATTTCTTAGGATCCCAGTGGGCTGTCAGGTCCTGGTTGCAGGCAGGAGGCCCCCCAGGAAGCTGCTTTGGGCCCCCCAGGAGTAATTGGGCCCGGGGCAGCTGCCCCTTTTGCCCCTTGTTAAAGACGGCCCTGAGTGTGGGCAGAGAACAACCCACCAGGACTTGCTTGCAATATCCCACCAATTCGAATCGAACTGAAACTTGGGGTCTATCCAGTGAGCTTAAGGCAATATCATATCCCAAGAAGAATATACAATCATATTTGGATAAGTTCATAAGCAATAAAGGTGGCTGAAGTGACTCCATGGATTCATCACTCCAGGGTTAAACCAGCAGCAGTAGATTCTTGGCAAGCTACACCAGATCCAGAGAATCCCTGCAAGATCCGGTTAAAGCGCACGACTCAGTCGGAGTGACGAGGAGATATTGGGATTACAAGTGTGTTTAAAGAGATCAGTAAGTGAGTGTTTTGACGGCCATAATAAAGTCAGACCACTCACCCACGTGACATAGCCAGGGTGTCTCGAAGGGACCTCTGTGAAGGGAAGAGAGGACCTGCAGAACTTAATTCCTTGCAGCCCTTACAACCTGGAAGCTGAGGTGCCATCGCACGGACGAAGACTGAGGATGAAGACGTCGAAAGAAGTGTTTTTGATAATGTGTATTTTTGTGTTTTTAAATATTCAGGAAGGTAGAGGTACCGACACACCTAGCTGTAAGGTTTGCATTAAGACTACTATAACAGGTAATCATATTTCCCAGACCCTAATTTGGCATTCACAATATGAGTGTAAAGGATATGTGTCTAGGTGTAGATACTTAGGTATAGAATATAGTGTATGCCATTTAGGAGTAGGAGAACCTAAGTGCTTCAATCCAGAGTATCAACCTCGTACAATTTGGTTGACCCTCCGGAATGGAGATCCACAGGGGACCCTAATAAATAAAACAGTATTAGAAACCATACATTCTTCGGGTGTTCTGCTATTTGATGCATTTAAAGCGATATCAAGGGGTAGAAAGCCGTCAAATGTATGTGGGGATCTTAAGTGGGAGAGAACGTATGGGTCTAACGATAAGTATATTTGTCCCAGTAGTAAAAATAAGTACATAAGTCCAAAATGCCCAAATAGGGATTATAATTATTGCCCATATTGGTCTTGTGTGGAGTGGGCAACTTGGGGACAGACAGTAGATAAGGATATGATTGTTACTAAGTTGCCTACCAAACCGTATTGTAAGTCTATGGAGTGTAACCCAGTCCATATACTTATTAATAATCCTGAACAATTTTTAGATAGGTTTGGTAACTTATTTGGGTTCCAGATATATGGGACGGGTTTAGATCCTGGGACAATATTATTTATAGGGATAGAGACCGATACCGTAGCATCCCAAACTCATCAGGTTTTCCATTCTTTTTATGAAGAGATGAGTGTAGAAAATAAGATCCCCCATAATGCTAAAAACCTGTTTATAGATTTAGCTGAAAGTATTGCTGGTAGTCTTAATGTGACCAACTGCTATGTATGTGGAGGTACTAGCATGGGAGACCAATGGCCCTGGGAAGCAAAGGAGGTAATGTCCGGTTCTGAGACAATTGAACAAATAATATATTCTCAAGCCGATTATCAAATGAGTGTTAGAGGTCAATCTGAGTGGCGATTAAAGACCTCCATCATAGGTTATGTTTGCATAGCAAGAAAAGGAATAATGTTTAACACATCTGTAGGAGAACTAACTTGTCTAGGGCAAAAAGCTTATGATGATACTACAAAGAATACAACTTGGTGGTCGGCTTCAAATGTCTCAGAACCACCTAACCCGTTTGCAAGTTATGCCAATTTAAAGGACGTGTGGTTTGATCTATCTATCACATCTAGTTGGAAAGCCCCAGCAAATTTGTACTGGATCTGTGGTAAGAAGGCCTATGGTTAAACGGAGTTACCACAGGACTGGGAAGGGGCATGTGTGTTAGGTATGCTCAAACCATCCTTCTTCTTGTTGCCTATTGAAACAGGAGAGACTTTGGGAGTTAAAGTACATGATGTGAATCATAGGAAGAAAAGGGGACCCCTAGAGATAGGTACCTGGGAAGATAATGAATGGCCTCCCCAGCGTATCATAGATTATTATGGGCCAGCCACTTGGGCAGAAGATGGTACTTTCGGATATAGAACCCCAATATATATACTCAACTGCATTATAAGGTTACAGGCAGTGGTTGAGATAATTACCAATGAGACATCACAAGCGCTCAATCTCCTAGCGAAGCATAATACTAGGATGAGGACAGCCGTTTACCAAAATAGATTAGCTTTGGATTATCTATTGGCAGTAGAGGGAGGTGTATGTGGGAAGTTTAACCTAAGCAATTGCTGTCTTCAAATAGATGATGAAGGGCAAGCAATAGCTGAGCTTACCAGCCATATGGTTAAACTAGCGCATGTGCCTATTCAGGTATGGAAAGGGTATAATCCAAGTAGTTGGTTTGGTAATTGGTATGAGCAGTTTGGAGGACTTAAGGCATTGGTAGGTGGAGTCATGCTAATCTTAATGTTGTATCTTCTCCTACCATATCTTGTTCCTTTGGTAGTTAGGTCTGTGCAGGGCATTATAGAAAATATAGCAGAAAGAAAGGCTGCTGCACAGATAATGGCCATATATAGATATGAGGCTCTAGATCAGGGAGAACTAGTGCAGGAAGAAGAATGTTGAGGGATTCACGTCATTAGTCGCATGGTCTGGTCTGGTTCATGGCAACCTGAGGTATATGCAAACTAAGGATAAGTGATGCCTCCGTAATTGTGAAAATATCAGAGGCATCAAAGGGGGGAATGTGGTGGAATCTCGGTAAAAATAAATTTAGTAGGCCGAGATTACCACGTGGCATGTGTACGTGCATATACTGGTGTATCGGTCGGTCGGTTGCACGTGGCAAAGATACAATCAGTGGTGTACGGAGCATGTGCGAGAATACCGGATGTAGTATTCCCCTCCTCCATTGTGCTGGGCAAGCCATGCGGTCAAACAGGAAGTTAGTTCTTATTCGATTGATTGGGTAAGAGAATGTGTGGGTGGAGCTACTTATGGGTGGAGTTACATGCTTATATAAGGAGCCTACACTATTGTCCGGGGCTCAGAACTTGTTGTATTTTGGTGACATTAGTCCCTCTGAGTCCCGATTGGTGAACCGAATAAAGAATCTCTTCCTTCCTGAAGAAACCTGTGTCCATCTCTCTGTGCTTGGCTTCCGTCAGTTTCTCTGATATCAACCTAACCACCGAGGAGCTGGTGGAATTGCAGAAGGAGGCGATGGAGGAGCAGATCGCATTTGAGGAGGAGGAGGAAATTAGTGAGGGACAGCTCTCTTCCACGGAACTCAAGGAGGCATGCAAAATGTGGATAAACCTACAGACGTTTGTACAGCAGCACCACCCGGATAAGGCTCTAGCCCACAGACTTGTGAGCAGTTTTGACACAGACATCATGTCCCCTTTCCGAGGGATACTTAAAAGGCGCCAGAGGCAGCAGACAATGGAAAGGTTCCTACAAAAACAGCCATCCTCCTCTGCAGTGTTAATACTGGGCTTAGCTCATTGGTTGGTCAATTGGCTCATTTGTTGAACTCCAGGTATGTTGTCAAACTGATTGTCCTCTACTGTTTTGCAATTAGCTAGAGAAGGGCGGTCCAAAACATGGCCCATGGGCCGCATGCGGTCCGCTGTGGGATTATATGCCGCCCGTCTGTAGGTTTTAGCTGAACAACCTCCTGCAAGCTCAAGAGGCCATGACTACCCAATGGCCATCTTTAATCAAGGGCCCGTCAGGCTCCGTGGCCCTTTAACAGCACGACCGGGCCCCTGGTCTGTGTGAAGCTGCAGAGCTTGGAGGAAGTGAGTACAAGTCACTTCCTCCCAGCATACCAGTGTGTCTGTTTGTGTCAGTGTGTGTGAGTGTATGTGTCAGTGAGTGTGTCTGTGTGTTTCAGTGTGTATATGTGGGGCAGTGTATGTGCATAAATCCCAGCAATTAAATGCTAACTCTACATACAAACACATTAAAACACACTAAACACAAGTACACCACTGCTCTCAAATAGCAACAGTACATACAAACACACAACTGCGTTCAAATGCCAACACTACATACAATTAAAAACATACATTGAAACACATGAAACATCCTTAAATTTGTCACCAATTATTTTTTTCTATTGCATTGAGAAGTATTCATCCATAAAAAAATGTAACACTCTTTATTAACAAATACTATAAGGTGTGTAATGAATCTATAACTTTGCATACAGCCCTCGGATAAATCGTGTTTTTTAATGCGGCCCTAGGATTACCTAAGGTTTGACAGCCCTGAGCCAGAGCAGTAAGCATTAGCACATTAAACCTGCCTCCTCTGTCCTCTAAAATACTTCCTGCTTGCTGATTCCTGTGTGTGTACACCTTTCTGTCCCTTCCTGTCCAGAACTACAGCAAGTAAGGGAGTTTTGGGAGCTGTAGTTAATATGAAGGAAATTTAAAATGGAGTACCTTTTTGTATTTTATTATTCTGCACTGGTTGTTTTTGCATATTTTAATTCATTATTTATACAATGTGTTAAAACAGGAAAGTATCAATTAGAGCCTAGATGATATATGATTTAAGACGAAATAAAATGCATGTGTTGCATCAGTTAGAGCTCGGACCCAGTTTTGTTAGTTTCCTCTAATAATAAAGTTTATGCATTTTGATGTATTACAGCACACGATATGAAAAAGATGCAGAGGAAGAGGATGTTTTCTTGCCCTAAGATGAATGTGTTCATTTTTATAGCTATCCACCTGCCGCTGCTGTCAATGAAGGTGTTGAAAGGGAAAATAACAAAGTCACATAGCACCTGGAGAATATCAAATAAAGTGGTGGAACTTAGAATTATCTTCATGGAGATCAAGTCCTATCATACGTTAAAGCAGTAGCTGATCAACACTTTGATGTCAAAGCTTCAGAACTTTGTGATGAGCTTAGCACGAAATGCAGTAAGATTAATAATGTTAAAACCATAAGTCAGAATGGGTTGCTGAATCAAGAGATACTCAGTCAGCAGAATCAAACTATGCGGTGACACAATCTGTCAGTGACTTGCAACACATATAGAACAACAACATCCAGATCACGAGAAATTAAATTAAACATTGACATGGAAGATTGCTGCTAGCGTGTGTGGCTCCAACTCTTAAGGGGCCTTAAGCAAAAATGTTTAAAAAGAGCATGTCTCTGACAAGAGAGGAGTTAGCATAAACACAAATTATGGCAGGCAATATGTATGCTGATGTTGGTTTTACAAAACATACATTGAACCAATGTCACTTTGTGACAAGCCTGTGTACGACTGGCCTTAGTCCCTCCACTGGATGGGAGCAAATTATTCAGTGGAAGGGGTGCACCTTTAGGAATACATTTTGTGGGATCTATTTTATTATTTGGGGGGATGTTATCTGTTTATTATGTGCTGTACAACTGGAATGTTGATATAAAAATGGCACATTAATAGCATGTTGTAAATATTCTTACTATGACAACACTTAATAACACGTTTCTGCAAGCCAGGATATACACAAGTACTTGAGACGCATGGAAAACCTTATTTCTATTATTTTACATATGCTGTGTGAAGACCTGAGAAGGAACAATTTAACAGCTCCAAGCCCTCACTCAGGGCTAGATTTCCCGTTAGGTAGAGTTGGCACATGTCTACGGGCGCATGTCCTCTCAAAGTCGTCTGTTTTCAGCACTTATTATGTGCCTTTACGTGGGATGGTGGAGAGTGAAGAGTACCAGGGATCTTCATTATGTGTCCAGTCAGCCTCCTTATGTTTGATAGCAGAGATGCAAAAACAATTATAGAGGGTGTAAAACTCAGTGCTATCCCAGCTCCCCCAGTGTCTATGGTGTGAAGCTGGGCAGGAAGTGGAAGGGGTCACTTCCTATCTGCCCACTAACAGCCCCTCACACACGAAGTGCTTTGTAGGAGAGTCAATGAGTGGTGCACACTATGTAAAGGACAGCATTGAGTGAAGCACACTGTATAACAGCTTATGCAGGTCAGCACTCATAGGAGGCTGACTGGACTACAGAAGCCATAGGGGATAAGTCTTTTGCAAAAAACACTTCACATACCCTAAACACCGTTTTTCCCATATCCTAAATTCACCCCTCACAAACCCCCCTCACAAAACTAAACAGACCCTTTGCTTATTTCAAAATGTAAGCACTCGAAAACTAAACCTGAAAATAAAAACCTTAAATATGCTTAAATATGGCAACCTGCAAGTAATTCTCCTGTTCTGAAAGAAAGTTATCTGTTTATTTGCAGAAGGTAATTATTATTACCATTCTTAACAAAATATTTTTTGTTAATCACAAACATTCAAATAAACTAAACAGGACAAACAATACAAAGTGTAAAATCTGGAGTGTAGCCAAGGATGGAAAACATAGTACAAGGAAGTAAGATGTTACTCTAACCCTTTTTTAAAAAAACAAAAAACTGTTTTTACAGTAGAATGCTGTACTGTACTTTATTCATTATGTGCCCTCCTTATGAACCTGCAATATAGCCAGGGGCGTATTGCCGCGAGGCAAACAAGGCATTTGCCTTGGGCGGCATTTTCCAGGGGGCGGCAAAAAAAGCCGCCCCCAAATGCCCAAGGCAAATGTCTTGTTAGCCTTGCGGCTAACAGGCATGCTGCTGGGCGGTCGGGCGGCGCTGGCGAGCGGGCGGCTGGCGAGGGAGCACTTCCTCTGAGCTGTCTGCTCAGCTCCCTCGTGCGCCGCAGAGTGAGGCTGGGAGCCGGAATATGACGTCATATTCCGGCTCCCAGCCTCACTCTGCGGCGCGCGAGGGAGCTGAGCAGACAGCTCAGGGGAAGTGCTCCCTCGCCAGCCGCCCGCCCGCCAGGCAGTGCCACTCGCCCAGCAGCCACTTGACCACCAGGGAGGAAGAGACACCCCCCCCCCCAGCATTCCCAAAGGTAAGGAGGCTGGGGGGTGGGTGTTTAAATAAATATTAAAAAATTTGTTAATGTGGGTGGGTGGGTGGGTGAGTGTGTCTGTCTGTTAGTGTGTGTCTGTTAGTGTGTCTGTTAGTGTGTGTGTCTGTTAGTGTGTGTGTCTGTGTCTGTTAGTGGGTTTCTGTTAGTGGGTGTCTGTTAGTGGGTGTCTGTTAGTGGGTGTCTGTTAGTGTGTGTCTGTTAGTGTGTGTGTCTGTTAGTGTGTATGTCTGTTAGTGGGTGTCTGTTAGTGTGTCTGTAAGTGTGTGTGTCTGTTAGTGTGTGTGTCTGTGTCTGTTAGTGGGTGTCTGTTAGTGGGTGTCTGTTAGTGTGTCTGTAAGTGTGTGTGTCTGTTAGTGTGTGTGTCTGTGTCTGTTAGTGGGTTTCTGTTAGTGTGTGTAACGGATCGCCTGGCACCCCGACTGGGTACCTCCGTTAAAGGATGCTCCTAGCGCTTCCTGAGGACTTCAAGCACTGCAGCAGACACCACAACCACCGAATCAGAGAAGCATATGAATCCTCTCAAGCCTCTGAATGCTGTAGACAGTTGAATAGGAACCATACGAATAGGTTTTCAATCCTAGCAGTCAAACTGGAACAGCATACAATAAATCCTCCCCCAATAATGAGACAACATTTCACTTTGAGGGTAAAACAGGAACTCAGGACTGTCACATCAGCCTGGCTTTTATTACAAAAAGGTACAAACAGAACACACCCAGGGGGAGGTTGAAAATAACCAATAGCATCACGGGTGCAACCCACACATCCCCTCCCCTTAGTGTGACACATAATCCCATTATTCATACAGTTTAAAATATACTTTTTACACAATATTTATAACTTCAAAACCATACATCACATTCACATAAAAATACATATTCACAATCAATCCATTAAGGGGAACAACATATTCAAAATTGGGATGAATCAGACCAGGGGTTCAAATGTTAGTAAAAGTATCTTTTGTTCCCCTGACTGGTAGCATATCAATCTGGCTCAAACAGGTTTTACAGAGGCCTCTATCCTGGAGACAAAGGGCAAAGTAATCCAATTATCCAGGGCTAGAGGCAGACTCCATTGAGCACATGGTTGCAAAAAGACATTAAACACTTTAAAATACATAAAGTCCCCTTTTACACATAACACACCGACATTTCACATATCCCCAGATAGCTGGGATCTGAGCGCACAAAACTACCGAATAGCGCGCAGATCCTATTCACACAGTTCAATTGCCATGAAGCCGAAGTCTTTAACTACACGAATGGGCTCCATGGCATAGCTATCTGGGTTAACACATTCACATAAAGTCTGGTCCACAGTCCAAAGGCAAGAGGCGGGCAAGCAGCCCCCTCCAAGGACATGTGGCGAGGTCGGTTTCGCCACACTTCTCCCCTTTACCCCCCAGACTAACAGGGTATCTGACCTCCTGCCGGTAAGTGCCCTGGTTAGTCCAGCAACCCACCCACGAAGCACAAACAGCAGTACCTCCCACCCACAATAAATGTTTACTCCACCTGGATAAAGTAGCAGCTTGTCCAGGGCCAGGTTCCTCACCACGGCTGTGCGGGGAGCTGGTAGACTGCCTTGGTGGGTTGCTGAGTGGGCAGAGACCAGCGGTACTCTGCCCTGGTGCCAGCGCTACCACTGAAGTAGCCTGATTGGAGCCTAGTTGTGGGAGGGGGAGACCGACCGTCTCCCCTCTGGGTACACAGCTCTGTGGCTGGGGGACAGGACCGACCATCCTTACCCCTTGTGCTGCAAGTGCAGAGACTACGGTCCCATCTGCATCGTTAGGGGGTGTAACATCTCCCCTTGGTGGGTTAGGCTGCCGCTGGAGAGAGGGTGTAACAAGTTCCTCTCTCTGCACTGTAAACTGCCGCTGGAGAGGGGGTAACAGGCTCCTCTCCCTGACACTCTCTCTGCTGGAGGGGGAAACCGACTGCCTCCCCTTCCAATACCTTGGCTTGCTGTTGGGAAACAGGACAGACGGTCCCTATCCCCGGTGGTGTAGATGCCGAGACTACGGTCCCATCTACATTGTTGTGGGGCGTAACATCTCCCCTTGGTGGGTTAGGTTGCCGCTGGAGAGAGGGTGTAACAAGTTCCTCTCTCTGCACTGTAAACTGCCGCTGGGGGGGTAACCAACTCTTCTCCCTTAACCGTAGACTGCCGCTGGGGAGCAAGGATGGCCCCTTCAGCTCCCTGTAACTTGGGCGCAGAGACCATGGTCCCATCTGCGCTGGTGAAGGGCTTACTGTATCCCCTTGGTGAGCTGCGCTGCCGCTGGGGAGAGGGAATAACAAACTCCTCTCCCTTACACACCTTCAGCCGCTGGGGAGAGGGGATAACAGGCTCCTCTCCCTGAACCGTAGACTTCCGCTGGGGAGCAAGGACGGCCCCTTCAGCTCCCTGTAACTTGGGCGCAGAGACCACGGTCCCATCTGTGCTGGTTAGGGGCTTACTGTCTCCCCTTGGTGAGCTGTGCTGCCGCTGGGGAGAGGGAATAACTAACTCCTCTCCCTTACACACCTTCAGCCGCTGGGGAGAGGGAATAACAGGCTCCTCTCCCTGAACCGTAGACTGACGCTGGGGAGGAAGGACGACACCTTCAGCTCCCTTTTTGTCCAAATCTGCTAGGCGCTGCATGAACTCTGTCGTTATTTTCCTCACGAACTGCACAATTTTCTCTGAGGGGTTGGGTCCATAGAAAGCCAGCCGCATGGCAACCTCTCTGTCCAACCGCTCCTGAGTGTAGCCAGGCGCCATGGTTGCCCTGCCGACGTTGGTTCCTTTGTATATAGGGGCACTGTACGTATACTAGCGTTACCCTCACTTTGTAACTCCAACCGAACTGTGTCTCCGAGCTGCTTTACCTCGTACTAGGACGCCATCCCACCGCTTGCCACCAATGTAACGGATCGCCTGGCACCCCGACTGGGTACCTCCGTTAAAGGATGCTCCTAGCGCTTCCTGAGGACTTCAAGCACTGCAGCAGACACCACAACCACCGAATCGGAGAAGCATATGAATCCTCTCAAGCCTCTGAATGCTGTAGACAGTTGAATAGGAACCATACGAATAGGTTTTCAATCCTAGCAGTCAAACTGGAACAGCATACAATAAATCCTCCCCCAATAATGAGACGACACTTCACTTTGAGGGTAAAACAGGAACTCAGGACTGTCACATCCAGCCTGGCTTTTATTACAAAAAGGTACAAACAGAACACACCCAGGGGGAGGTTGAAAATAACCAATAGCATCACGGGTGCAACCCACACATCCCCTCCCCTTAGTGTGACACATAATCCCATTATTCATACAGTTTAAAATATACTTTTTACACAATATTTATAACTTTAAAACCATACATCACATTCACATAAAAATACATATCCACAATCAATCCATTAAGGGGAACAACATATTCAAAATTGGCATGAATCAGACCAGGGGTTCAAAAGTTAGTAAAAGTATCTTTTGTTCCCCTGACTGGTAGCATATCAATCTCACAGGTTTTACAGAGGCCTCTATCCTGGAGACAAAGGGGAAAGTAATCCAATTATCCAGGGCTAGAGGCAGACTCCATTGAGCACATGGTTGCAAAAAGACATAAAACACTTTAAAATACATAAAGTCCCCTTTTACACATAACACACCGACATTTCACATATCCCCAGAGAGCTGGGATCTGAGCACACAAAACTTCCAAATAGCGGGCAGATCCTTTTCACACAGTTCAATTGCCATGGAGCCGAAGTCTTTAACTACACGAATGGGCTCCATGGCATAGCTATCTGGGTTAACACATTCACATAAAGTCTGGTCCATAGTCCAAAGGCAAGAGGCGGGCAAGCAGCCCCCTCCAAGGACACGTGGCGAGGTCGGTTTCGCCACGGTGTGTGTGTCTGTTAGTGTATGTGTCTGTTAGTGTGTGTGTCTGTTAGTGGGTGTCTGTTAGAGGGTGTCTGTTAGTGGGTGTCTGTTAGTGTGGGTGTCTGTTAGTGTGTGTGTCTGTGTCTTTTAGTGGGTGTCTGTTAGTGGGTGTCTGTTAGTGTGTGTGTCTGTTAGTGTGTGTGTCTGTTAGTGTGTGTGTCTGTGTCTGTTAGTGGATGTCTGTTAGTGGGTGTCTGTTAGTGGGTGTCTGTTAGTGTGTGTGTCTGTGTCTGTTAGTGTGTGTCTGTTAGTGTGTGTGTCTGTTAGTGTGTTTCTGTTAGTGTGTTTCTGTTAGTGTGTTTGCCTGTGAGTGTGTGTGTCTGTTAGTGAGTGTGTGTGTGTCTGACTGTGTGTGTCTGTTAGTGTGTGTGTCTGACTGTGTGTGTCTGTTAGTGTGTGTGTTTGCCTGTGAGTGTGTGTGTATGTTAGTCAGTGTGTGTGTCTGCTAGTTTGTGTCTGCTAGTGAGTGAGTGTGTGTCTGTTAGTGAGTGTGTGTGTCTGCTAGTTTGTGTCTGCTAGTGAGTTAGTGTGTGTCTGTTAGTGAGTGTGTTTGTCTGTTACTGAGTGTGAGTGTGTCTGTTAGTGTGTGTGTGTTTCTGTTAGAGAGTGTGTGTTTCTGTTAGCTAGTGTATGCGTATCTGTCAGTGAATGTGTATGTGTGTATTTAGAATGCGGGGCGGGGGGAAAGGTTGGGTGGGGGTGGCGCGGGGAGGGGGGTTGGGGGGGGGGAAGGCGCCTGAGTTTTGTCCTGCCTAGGGCAGCACAAAACCAGGATACACCACTGAATATAGCTGTAAACTTACCTGGAATCGAGCCATGGGTAAAGCTAACCTTGCTGGATTCCACGCCCCATCCGATGTCACCGATGTCTTCTCACGGTCCAATCAAATGCTCATTTTTCACTGGCTCACATCACATGAACGCACTCTGCACTGGGTAGGGTACAGTAAGGGTTGACAGAGGGTGGGAGGGAATTAAAAGAAAATGGAATTGGAGGAAGGCAGTACATGAAGGGAGACTTCCCCTTGCTGGTGCGCTTCCAGCACGGCCTTAAATGAAGAAGTTCATTACGTCTGTTGCCAACGCGTCATGGGTGCAACTAGAACCCACCAGAAAAGTGGAAATATCTCTGTATCAAGTTGAAACGCTGCACAAATAGATCCCTACCACTATTACCACTTGTAAAAGTAGACTTTGCCATGGTGGTTAGAATAACCCTTTAATGGTACTCGTTTTATCAATTCATGAAAGGATGAAAGACTGGGTTAATCTTGCTGGGAATTGAAATGTATTCAGTTATAACATGGAACAAAATCTAACATCAAAATTGGAGAAATAGAAAAACTGATTTGTGGAGAAAAAAAAGTCTGAGACTATGAGAAGGTTAAAAGTGTTTAATTTAATATTAATATCTCTGGAAAATGTCTAGAAATCTAGAAATCAACCTTAAAGTGCATTCAGGCTTAGTTAATTATATTAAATTAATTGTGGCCAGACCAATCACGATAAAAATTCCCCCTAGTTTATGCAAATTCAAAATCTACTATGTATCATCTGCAAATCTCAAGCAGGACCTCGGGAAAAGTCCACCTTGGGCAAAGTAATTCCGAGAATTCCTGTGTTTTTTTACAATTCTCCCAGAAATGTTACATTATCATAACGGTGCAAAAAAAAAAAAAAAAGTAAGCTGAATTAATAAACAAAACGTGATACAAGCTGTCTCAAGGTGAATTTAGCAATTCTGACAGAACGTGAAGCATCATCTAATAACACCCGTGTATTAACCTCTCAATAATACCCCACAAATAGTAACTGGCTATAGTGACTATAAGGTGGAGCTCCACCTTATCATTAAGGCTTTCTGACTTTGAATGTTTCCCTGTCCAACAGTGACATCTGGTGTTAAAAATGGACATTGCGCTCACATCTGAAAACATTTTCAATAAAGCAACGCATCGCTCAAAGTAGAATTTTTCCAAATGCTGTTTAAACATTTGTATGGACTCCATTCCATTCCATTCCAAACATTTAATATCATGTTTTTTCTTATACTTTTACAAATATATGTTTGCAGGCCTTTCAAAAGAAACTTAAATGTAGAAATCTGCATGTTTGTATTTTTTTCCTGTCCTGGTCCTTCCACCTTACTTCCTGTCAATCAATCATTGTGACAAACGTTACCCTTTGCATCTGTCAGTCAGCAGAGAGAGAGGTGGAGAAACATTTTTTTTCTGTTTCTTTTACTCCAGTAGTCCATGTGTACCCTACTTGGATTGTGATGTCAATTGCTAAATCTGTAATATACATTTAATTGAAAAGTGGTAAGGTACCAAAAAGATTGTGGTGAGATCACACACAATAAACCTCCCCTCTCCCACCCCCCACAGTGCAAATAGAAAAAGTGCTGTTATGCATGACCTACAAGTCTCAAGATAAAGTTTGAGAAGTTCTTCTTGGGTACGGAAAGTGTTTGTGCTAATTTGCACGTGTAGCTAGGAACGCTGGGATCACAGGCGTGCGCATGGGGTGTGCCTGGGCACACCCTAATCCCCGCGGCAGGCACTATGGATTGAGTCCTGTTCCTGCACTTTTTTTTTAGCAGGTACGCCATTCCTGCAGGCACTCACTCAGCGCCCCCAAATGTCCCCCTTCCTCTCCCCGTGTTCCCCATATCAGCCTCTCTCCATATCAGCCGCAGCGAGGGAGCTCTGTGATTTCTGCTCCCTCTCGTCACGCGTGCTGTCTACAGTAGCTGGGAGCCGGAATATGACGCCATATCAGCTCCCAGCATCAGCAAACGGCGCGCGGCGAGAGGGAGCAGAAATCACAGAGCTCCCTCGCTGCGGCTGATATGGAGAGAGGCTGATATGGAGAGAGGCTGATATGGAGAGAGGCGCCCGCCTGACTGGACCCCAGGGACAAGACCACGCCAGCACTCCAGGTAGGGAGGCTGGGTGGACATTTTTTTTTATAAAAAAATAATAATTTGTGAGTGTGTGTGTGTGTCTGTGAATGTGTGTGTGTGTCTGTATGTGTGTGTCTCTGTATGTGAATGTGTGTGTCTTGTACCCTGCCGGCAGGGGAGATCTCTCACACAGAGCCAGCGCTATCTGAGTGCCGGCTCTGCTCTAAGCCTCCATGGGCCGGCAGGGAGATCAAAGATCTACCTCACCGGCCCAAAGCAGCATGGATGGAGGCAGGAGATGATCCAGGGAGCTCTAGACAGCAGCTCCGCCAGGTTCCTCTCGCGATATCTGAGCGTTGCCATGGCAACGCTCAGATCTTACGAGAGTTAACTCTAGCCCCGCAGGCTAGAGTTCACTCTCCACTGGACCACCAGGAATGGCACATGGCAGCAAGGATCCCTCCTCCCTACATAAGGTCATAAGGGAGGGGGGATATTTACTAATCTGCCCCCACCTCCACAATCCCTCCAAACATACAGCACACACACACATACAGCACCCACAGAACCTACACACACAGCACCCTCACACACAGCACACATACAGCACCCTCACACATACAGTACACATACAGCACCCTCACACACACAGCACGCTCACACACACAGCACCTTTACAAACACACAACACCCTCACACACAGCACACTAACAGCACCCTCACAAACACACACACACAAACAGCACCCTCACAAATACACGACACTCACACAAACAGCACCCTCACACACACAAACACCCTCATCCACACATCACACTAACAGCACCCTCACACACACATCACACTAACAGCACCCTCACACAGATCACACTAACAGCACACACACACAGCACCCTCACACAGCACACTAACAGCACACATACACACACACATATACATGCGGCGTGTGTTTGTGCTTTAGGGTGCACACCCTAATCCAGTAGGCAGCGCACGCCTATGGCTGGGATAGTTGTGGATTTCTCGAGTTTCTGTGACCATATGATTTCTCGAGTTTCTGTGACCAAGAAGGACTCCTTAACCCCTTAAGGACACATGACATGTGTGACATGTCATGATTCCCTTTTATTCTAGAAGTTTAGTCCTTAAGGGGTTAAAGTCCAACATCAGATATGCAGGTGATACACAACAGTAATTTTTGTATTTGCACTATAGGGAACTTTATTGTGTTTGGCCTCACTACAAACTTTTTGGTAACTAGTTAAATGCTCTCAGAGAGAATTCAACTACCAGATCAGAAACAGCTCCATACTGATCAGATCCACATGGTCATATCTGTAATCCATAGCTAGATACTGGTTACTGATCCTTTTGGATGATAGCCGACACTTAGGTTAAAAAAGACTGTGTATAAAACAGTGTTCATTGCTAAGGGTATCTGCAGAAATGCAGTATGAGTCTAAAGCAGGATGTCTGTCTATGCTCATTTGCATGTCTAGCTGGGAACTCTGAGACAGTTGTGGAAACATGATTTCTTGAGTTTTTTGTGCCCAAGAAGGGCTTTTCAAAATCCTTCTTGGGATATGCAGATTGTATAACGGTAATTATTTCATGGTGTAATTTGCAGTGAAGGTTCATCTTACATGTCTTGAGCAGCTCTTGCAGATTCCAAGTAGCTACCGAACATAGGCCTCGATTTAATATTCTGGGTAAGCGTTTCAAATGATAACAATCTGATAGAAAAACTTTGTAAATTATTTATCTACCAAAGCCACCACTAAAGTCTATAGGAACTGTAGTAGGTTAATCATTTGAAAAGAATCCCTAATAGAGTGTGACCATTTGTAAAGATAATCCAAAAATATTAATTTGAGGCCATTTGGCTCACTGACTGATTTTAAAATAAAAGCAATGAGAATTTATAAAAGTATTATCTATCTTCCATAAATCTATCATTGTAATCTGTGATTCAAATCTTTAATCCTAAACTTAATTAAAAACCTTAGTCCTAACCATCACCAGCGTTAACAAACAATAGCCTTAGTCCTAACCTAACATCTAATCCTAATGTATGACACTAACTTCAAACACTAATCACTTAGCTCTAACTCTAACCTCAATGTCTTATTGTAAAATCTAGAGCTGGTCTGTATTTTGGATCTGTTCTGCCCTTTCGGGTGGGATCAGTCTGAGATGCATGGTCTGGTTCTCTCTGTAATGGCACAAGATGAGCAAAAACCAGCTTGAGATCTGAGCGGGGACCCACCGAAGGGCAGGCTAATTGAGCTATTGTCCGTTCTTAGCACTCTCTTGTGACTTGTGTTTTGCTCTCCTTAAGTTTAAAGTATAATCCAGACGTGGACCCCTTGCTCACGGTGCCTAGAGGGATATTGGATATACCTCACTGATGATGCCTAACAAAGTTGAAACGATCGTCTGGGGTTGCTGTATCTTTTGTGCAGAGAGAGCTGACCTGTAATTTGGATCTGTTGAGCTGTTGTCCATTCTCAGCACTCTCTTGCGACTTGTTTTTTGTTCTCCTGAAATCTAAAGCTAGTTGCATCAACACGAATATATGTGATCAGTACTTCATACCTGCCAACACAGGAAGGTATGCAATCAGGGTGCACAATCCATGAAAAAGAAGACTGATCAAAACAAAGATGGATAATCATTTTGATTCCCGTGTAAAAATCTAAATAATGTGTCTCCCTCATTAAGGAGACAGTCAACTTCCTTTTTTGGCATTTGTTTTCTCTTATGGAAACAAAAGTAGAGAAATACAAGATAATAAGAAAGCGTATAAAGCAACATTCACTTGCTAACCTTCAAGCTACTTTGAACTATTCAGTTGAGCTTCTAGACTTTATTATAAAGCGTGTACACTACCATCGTGGACAACTGTCACTATGCAAAGTGCAGGTAACTATCTAAATTACAATAACCATATCGCTCAACTGGAAAAATTTGATTGGCAGCTGCTGACAAAAAATAGTGTTATCAGTATTTTTAAATAAAGGTACAAAAAGAAGTGACTCAAGTAGGGCACTTAGCGAACTAAAACCTTACTTCTCTGATGAATAATTGGTTCTGGCTGTTGATCAGGATATATAATGGGTAAAATATTAACTAAAAAAGTAGCAAATTAATTTACGGTAAATGGTAGCAAAAACATGCATTGCAAAATGTAGCTAATAGGAAACAAAAATCCATAATGTAGACTAAAATAGCTAAAAAATCTCTATCTCTGGTACATTTAAATCTTAATTTTCCTTTTATTTTACAGTTTGATTTACAATCTTCCATAATTCACAGTTTAGTTAATAAACCTCTTAAGTGTATCTTCCCACCATATTAAGCTCTTACTGGCGTTGCTTGTCCAGCTGAGAAACTCTGTAATTTGTTTTGTCTGCTGAATAATTGCCCATACCACTGCGGTACTCCGTACTGTCATATTCCACTGCATCCACTTATTTCCTTCTCTGTGCGTGATGTAGTAGTAACCAGATGATTTACTGATGAGTATCATGCAACCATTCTACTTGGAATCTTCTATCAAGTAAAAGCCAGACAAGAAAGTTATTTTCTTCCAATATAAGACATGTCTCTTTCCAGACTGAGAACTTTTTTCAACAAGCCTGGACAAACAGTTACAAATTGCTTTTTTTTCCCGTGCAGTTGAATAAAATTGCTTCTCTACTTGAAACCTGTAGACACTTGTGATTCAGCCAATCTCTTGTCTGCCAGCTTTAATTTTACCTAGCAGGCATTTTAGGTTATCGGTTTCCTATGGAAAAAGGAAAGTTAGTATCTATTTTCCATTTTATAAGCTTAAAATGTGACACTGAACACATTTTATGTTATGTTTAATATGTTATATTCGTCACACACAATTTTTTAAGAGGAAACAATCAATGATTGAGTTTTCACACTTCCTTTTACATATCTGCCCCTAATGTTAATTTGTGCTGGGCTTTGAAAGTGAGGGTCATTTTATCTGAATGTATTCTTGACAGAACGGGGGACTTGGTCGAGGGATTTGCAAAGAAAAAATAGCAGAAGAGAAAATATGTTCAAAGAATTGAAATCCGTCAGCATAATCTTTTATAGAATGGAGCGGCGTCAAATGTTTTTCGGTAAAAGCAGAAAAAGAGAAGGTTGCATTATCCAAGACAATACAAAATGTGGTAAAAGTTAGAGTTTTTGTGAGTTTTTGTGATATATTAAAGGAACGTTTTCCTGAACCTATAGTGTTAAAACCACCATCTAGCCCCCCTGTTTCCTTCTTGCCTCCCTAAATATAGTAAAATTTTACTTGTATTCAAGTCTGCAGCTGCTGCCTCTGCCCCTGTCTGCCTCCGACCTGCCTGCTGTCTGCTGACATCATCAGAAGTGGTGGTCTGATCCAATCACAATACTTCCCTTAACAGGGTCTTTAATGTGGACTGGACCCTGGGCAAGCATTAGCTTGGGCCCCCTGGTCCCCTCCCGCCCACCTTCTAGCATGCAAACACGCCTTCCAACCAAAGACACACAAAAAAAACCACACACATAGATTGTAGACTTAGCCACACTTATTTTTTACCTAGTGAAAATATACACACAGACACACATACATATGCAAACACTGACACAAATGCAGACTCACACATACACAGGTACATACATCTAAATACACAGATATACAAAGACAGATCCACAGACACACAGGTGCATACACAGATACACACTGGCACACATACAGATATACAGATACTCACTGACAAACATGCAGACTCACACTAAAACACAGATAAACAGACAAACACACCCTGACATATATGCAGATACACACAATAACACACATGCAGATAGATACATGAACACACGTGCAGTTACACAAACACACACTAACACATACAGACACACATACTGACACATATTCAGATACACAGACACATACAGATACACAGGGGCACACACTGACAAACATGCAGATACACAGACACACATACAGACACACTGGCACACGTGCAGGTACACATACACACATACGCATACAGAGACTCATACAGACACACAGATACACATATAGACCGATACACACAGATACACAGACACATGCATATACACAAGACAGCTATACACACAGAAACACACATACAGATACACAGATATACATACAGACAGATATACACACAGATCCACATACATATACACATACAGACAGATACACACACAAACAGACACATGCACATACAGACAGATATACACACAGATACACATATAGTCAGATACACACACAGACTAATAAACATGCAGACAGATATACACACAGACACACATACCCACATGCATATACACATACAGACAGATACACACACAAACACATGCACAGACAGATAAACACACAGAAACACACAGATACACATACAGTCAGATACACACACAGACTGATAAACATGCAGATATACACACAGACACACATGCATATACACATACAGACAGATACACACACAAACAGACACATGCACATACAGACAGATATACACACAGATACACATATAGTCAGATACACACACAGACTGATAAACATGCAGACAGATATACACACAGACACACAGACCCACATGCATATACACATACAGACAGATACACACACAAACAGACACATGCACATACAGACAGATATACACACACAGACTGATACACATGCAAATAGACATACATTGAAAATATACAATTTCAGTCACCCTCCTGTTTCCTACCTTTTGGGTGCAGGAGGGTGACTTAACTGCGGTCCAGTGACTGTCTGAGGCTGTTGGGAGTTGGGCTCTCTCCCAGTCCGCGCTCCTCCTCTCTTCCTGCCTCCCGTGCAGCATTCTCTGTGTTAGCTAGGAGGAAGTGACTGCACTTCCTCCTAGCGCTGACCTCATCACTGGGGGCCCGGTCGCGCTGTAAAAGCACTGCAGCCCTGACCGGGCCCCTGCAGACTCATTGCCATCGGGTGGCCGATGGGGCCCCTCATTGTGCGGCCCGCAGTGGTCTGCCCGCACGCACCACAGCGGCCAGCAGGCTCAAGGGGCAGCTGCTTTGGGCCCCCTAGGAATGACAGGGACCGGGGCACCAGCCCATTTTGCCCCATGTTAAAGACGGCCCTGCTTCCCCATAGGATTGGCTGCAACTGTCAAGGAGGCAGATATGGGGCAGAGCAAGCACAATTTAAACACAACTCTGGTCAATCAGCATCTACTCATAGAGATTAATTGAATCAATGCATCTCTATGAGAAAAGTTCAGTGTCTGCATGCAGAGGGTGTAGACATTGAATGTACTGTCCCAGGAGGCACCTCTAGTAGCCATTTGAGGATTGGCCAGTGGAGTTATTACTAGGCTGTAATGTAAACACTGCATATACAATAAGCTGTAGTTGTTCTGGTGACTATATGGTCCCTAGGCAGCGGGACTGAGTAGGAGTTTTAAAATAAGGAATAAAAGAGGCAATCAATACAAATAACAAATCAGTGCTTTGCCAGTCCGAGTTCCACTTCAAAATACTTTTTTGTCAGTTTAACAATTTAGTCAAATGTGAGAATGCAGGTCTGATACCCTGGCAACATAACCACTTCAATTGGCTGAAGTGGTTATGGTACCAAGTTTGTTCTTTTTATCAAAGAACATGCACAAATAGTTCCAGAAAAGAACCGCACTGTGTAATTGGTAAGCTCCACAAGGCAGATGCTTAAAATTACTCAGTTTATTGAGAAATATGCAATATTAACGATCCGCCTTGAGTAGATGATTTGAAGCTTACTGATTACAAAGTGCGGTTCTTTCCTGGAATTGTAGTGAAGATGGAATTGGGAACTAAGGAACCAGCACCAGGAGCCCAACAGTGACAGGTAAGTAACCAATGTTTATTAAATTATTTTTTTCTTTTTAAATCGAAGTTGAAGCAAAAAGGCTATGCTTTTCTGGGTGTTTTTTGTTTGGTTTTACACACACAAACAGGGTTATTTACTGAAGTGAGAATTCAAGGTGAATTTCACATTTAGGGCTGGAGTAGCCAAACTGAAAGCTTAGCTAATTTGGAGAATGTTTCCAATTCGGATATTGGACCTTAGATTTGAGATTTACCATAAATTCTCAATTTACTGAATAACTCTCAATGTTCCTTGCAATTGATGATTCTTTCCATTTCACACATAGTGGATAAATGTAATCGCTGCTCTTGGAGTAACAGGGTGCCAGAGCATACTAAGAATGGCCAACTCATTTATTTTGCCTTTCGGCTTCCGTCAGTTTCTCTGGTATCATTTGGTGCATTGGGCCGGGAAGCTCATCGTTCAACGGTAGCTGAGAAGCAGAGGCGTGAGACGGTCTATCTTTGCCCACGTTCTCTACGGCTGCACCCCTGAACTTCTGCGTGGACCTCCTTTCGTCTCGGCGCCACTGGTCTGTTGTCCAGGAGATCATCGGCCTCTACGTAGTAAGTACTGGGGTGCCCCCGTCGATGAGTGTGAACCCAGGTTCAGGAACGAGGAGGTAAGACGACCGCTGTTTTAGACGGCGGACCCACTAGGGGTATTGGATACCGATTGTGCGGTAGGCCCATAAGGGGTTATTTGGAATCTGCCCCCTCCAGTGGAGGGAAGGAGCGACGGCGCACCGCTCAATTAAACGCCCTTTAGTAAGCCCGTTTAATTTTGGTTTGGAGTCAGGCGGGGTTCTGATGTAAATAGCCCTAGCCGGACACCGGTGCTAATTGGGAAGGCGTGTAAATTTGGAACCCACTAGATTTTTGATAGAGTAAATAGACTAAAAGGGTGCTGTTGTAAATTCCGCCCTCTAGTTCGCTATATGTGGTGCTTGGGCAGTGTGGCTAACCAAAACGTATGTAGATAGTTTTAGGTAGTCCATCAAGGTACTGGCCAATAGATTAGTTGGGAATTGTAAATGTGTTAAAGATTGTTGTAGTAGCGTGTATATCTTGCTAGATAGCGTGAGCTCTGCCGTCTAGCGAGAGTGTGAATAGTGTGTAACTGTATTATAGCGCACGGTACCATAACCATGTATTATTACTGATACTGTAAATAAGTACTAATAATTGTCGTCTATGTTGCATGTTTTAACACCATAACCACTACTAATTGTACTGTGACTTTAAATTGTACTTTAACCTATGCTAACCGTACTGTAACTACTGTTTGTAAAGACGATGTTACTGGGGTATGTTATAGACGGGTAATTCAAATATAGGGAATTATAGCGTGGGTGACCGTATAGTTTCGCCAAAGGGCACAGTATTAGTTACTTAGTGACTGGTGTAACAGCTGTGTGTGTACGGGAATTCCCTGAGTGTTTTGTTGTGTGCGTTTCACTTAGTAACTGTACCACGTGGTGCTGTTGCCGAGGGAACGGGTGTGACCATTGGTAGAGTGTTTGTATAGTTTCTGTTGGAAACGACGCTCCATTGTTAAGTATGGGCGCGTCAGATTCGACGATTTTGGATCCCTTAGGATGTATGATAAAGAATTTTAAAAAGGGATATACAGTATGTGATTTGGGTATAAAGATGTCTCCAGCACGCTTGATTACATTGTGTAGTAGGTAATGGCCTACTTTGGTTGCCGCATGGCCGCCACGTGGCAGTTTGGATCCTAATCTGGTACAGCGTGTACACGTGGCTGTATCAGGTAGGCCTGAACTTTACGGCCAGTTTCCATATATTGATTGTTGGAGGCAGGCCGTAAAAGACTCGCCGAGTATGCCATGAGGAACAATGTCGCCTCATGGTGGCCAGGACTCGCTTGTCCACTAAGGCCGTAATTACGCCCATTTTGGACACGCCTCCTGAGTCTGAGATCCCTATGCTGCCCCCTTACTCCTCCTCCACCGGAAGAGGAAGAGGAGGTGCTGCTGGAAACGCTCCTCCCCTTGCCCCGTTGTCCCCACCTACTTCCTCCTCTAGCTCAGAGCCCAGCCCTCTTGTTTTAAACCCTCCCCTCTCAGTACCTACCTCTGCCAACTCCACCTACCCAGATTTGGCGCCATTTCTAGTTCCTGGTCAGGCTCCTCCTAGCCCGGCCTGGAATATTTTACTCACTCAGTAAAGCGTCCCCATCCCCTTGTCTTACTACCCCTCGACTGGAACCCCTAACTGACGTTCCTAAACGAAGCCCCATACTAACCCGACAATTGACCGGTACCCTACAACCCCGACATTATCAAATGCCACTTCGACTGACACCTGGCCCGACACACATTAACGGTGACGGCCAGATACAATATGCTGATCCAGTATTCGTTTATGTTCCCTTCACAACTACTGATCTATTTAATTGGAAGACCCATAACTCCTCATACACCGAAAAGCCTCAAGCCATGACAGATTTGTTTACCTCCATAGTCCAGACACATAATCCCACTTGGGCTGATTGCCAGCAACTGCTTATGACATTGTTTAATAACGAGGAAAGGACAAGGATAAACCAAGCGGCAATTAAAGCGCTGGAAGAAGTGGCCCGTACACAAAATCAGGCCAATCCAGCAGCATGGGCCGCAGCACATTATCCAAACACTGATCCGGAATGGAATATCAATGGCGCAGATATGGCCCATTTAAAAGCATACAGGGATGCTATTATTGCTGGCATGAAAGCTGGAGGAAAGAAGGCGATTAACATGTCTAAGACGGCTGAGGTATTGCAGAAATGTGATGAATCGCCCAGTGTCTTTTATGACCGATTATTGGAGGCATAACGCTTGTATACCCCCTTTAATCCGGAGGCCCCTGAGAATTCCCGGATGGTTAACTCTGCCTTTGTCAGCCAAGCCTACGGAGATATAAAGTGCAAGCTACAAAAGTTAGAAGGGTTTGTAGGGATGTCCATAACCCAACTAATGGAGGTAGCGAATAAAGTGTACAGGGAAACAGAGACAAAGAAAGAGGAAGAGCGCAAGATGCATAGAAAGGCAGATATGCTAGCGGTAGCAATCGCAGGCGTAGATAGAAGGGAAAAGGAAGTATATAGGGGAACAGATAGAGGCGATAGTAAGTGGAATGGGGAACCCCTGAGTAGAAATCAGTGCGCATACTGTAGGGAAGAAGGGCATTGGAGAAGTGAGTGTCCGCGAAGGGAACAGTATGAGAGAGACAGACCTAGGGCAGGATATGGTAATTATAGAGGCACAGCGAGAGGTAGAGGAGGTCCTGGAGGGAAAAATGGTAGCAATAGAGGAAGTGTTAGAGAAGACAGGTATTATCCAGCAGCGCAGAGATCCCGCGATAGAGAAGATAGGGACTTTGTAGGATTGGCTGACACGGTCATGGAGGACTATTGATACCAACCGGGCTCCATCCCCCTTGGCCAAGCGGAGCCTATGGTCGATGTATCAATAGGGGGAAAAAGGAGTGCGTTCATGATCGATACTGGTGCTGAACATTCGGTGGTGACTGACCTAGTTGCTCCTCCATCCGGAAGAACTATCACCGTAATAGGAGCAACTGGAAGGAGTGCTGCTAAACCGGTTCTTAAAAGTCGACTCTGTACATTGGGAGGCCACGTAGTAAAACCATGTCCTTTATATGCCTGAATGTCCAGTCCAACTGTTAGGACGTGATTTGTTGTCAAAACTACAAGCGCAGATAACGTTTCCACCAAATGGAACAACATCTTTAAAGTTCAATGGACCTTCAGGTATAATGACAATATCTGTACCAAAGGAAGAAGAGTGGCGACTTTATACAGCGTTGACTAGCCAAAACCCTAAGAGTGATGAATCCTTGTTTAATATACCAGGAGTGTGGGCAGAGAACAACCCACCAGGACTTGCTCGCAATATCCCACCAATTCGAATCGAACTGAAACTTGGGGTCTATCCAGTGAGCTTAAGGCAATATCATATCCCACAAAAGGTCAAGAAGAATATACAATCGTATTTGGATAAGTTCATACGGTATGGTATCCTAAAATTATGTACTTCCCCCTGGAACACCCCATTGTTGCCTGTTCAAAAGCCTGGTACAGATGAGTATCGCCCTGTGCAGGACTTGAGAGCAGTCAATGATGTGGTCGTAAGTATACACCCAGTTGTGCCCAATCCATATAACCTGCTTGCTTTAATTCCGGGCGGGGCTACCTATTTCACTGTCTTAGATCTCAAAGATGCCTTCTTTTGCCTTCGAATTGCTGCGGAAAGCCAGTGTATCTTCGCATTCCAATGGGAAAATGCTGTAACGGGCTCGAAACGCCAGATGACTTGGACAAGACTGCCCCAAGGGTTTAAAAATTCACCCACCCTATTTGGATCAGCTTTAAGTCAAGACTTACTGGATTTCAAGTCCATCCCAGGAGAGTGTGTACTATTGCAATATGTAGATGATTTGTTGATAGCGGCAGTTACAAGAGAAATATGTCAGCAAGCAACACATGATCTACTACACATTCTCTGGAAGGCAGGATACAAGGTGTCCAGGAAGAACGCTCAGTTGTGTCAGCCAACTGTCAAGTATCTGGGATTCCATATCTCTGAAGGTCAAAGGATAATGGGGCCAGAGAGAAAAGAAGCTGTATGCCAAATACCAATACCCAAGAATAGAAGACAAGTGCGGGAATTCTTGGGGGCAGCAGGCTTCTGTAGGATATGGATTCCCAGTTATGCGATATTGGCGAAACCTCTTTATGCAGCTATAAAAGGTACAGAACACGATCCCTTCCTGTGGACCCCTGAACAGAAAAGGGCATTTGAAGATGTGAAGAAGGCTTTGATGAGTGCCCAGCATTAGGTCTACCTGATCATACACGTCCATTCTACTTATATGTACACGAGCAAAGAAGAATGGCTGTGGGAGTATTGACACAGTACTTGGGATCATGTCAAAGACCTGTTGCATATATGTCCAAACAACTGGATGCAGTGGCCAGCGGTCTTCCACCTTGTCTAAGAGCTGTAGCTGCCGCCGCCCTGCTGGTAGCCGAAGCTGATAAGCTCACTCTGGGTCAGGAACTCTACGTGCGAGTCCCGCACGCAGTACAAACGTTGCTAGACTATAAAGGCAATCATTGGTTTAGTAATAGCCGCATGACTAAGTATCAAGCTATGTTGTGTGAAAACTCAAGAGTGCATTTAGAGACTGTTAATACCTTGAATCCAGCTACCCTTTTGCCACAACCGACTGAGAGTCAACATGATTGCCTGGAGGTGATGGATGAAGTGTTCTCAAGTAGACCGGACCTTCGTGATTTTCCTATCCAGAACCCTGATGTCCAGTATTATACGGACGGCAGTAGTTATGTGAAAGAAGTGATTCGCTATGCAGGATATGCAGTTACTACCATAGACCAGGTGATAGAAGCACGGCCATTGTCAAAAGGAACATCGGCACAGAAGGCAGAATTAATTGCACTAACACGAGCGTTACAATTGGCAGAAGGTTTAAGAGTGAACATCTACACGGACTCCAAGTATGCGTTTTTAACCACTCATGCCCATGGAGCTTTGTTTAAAGAAAGAGGACTATTGAATTCAGAGGGTAAAGAAATTAAGTATGCAGCTGAAATATTGCAACTACTGGAAGCCGTGTGGGAACCGAAAGAAGTTGGTATTATACATTGTCGGGCGCATCTGAAAGGAGATGGTGACGCAACCAAAGGAAATCGGATGGCAGATAATGCAGATAAGCGTGCCGCTGAATCAGGAAGACAGGAATATGAGGAACATATAGCTGCACTTATACCGACTCCACTGTCTCAATGGACTCCAGTTTATACAGCTCAAGAAGAAGAGTGGTTAAAGACAGAAGCTGGGAAGTACCTGGAGAACAAATGGTATCAGTTAGAAGATGGAAGAATAGTCATTCCAGCATCACTAGCTGTAGAAATTGTCCAGAACTATCACAACGGGACACATTCTGGAAGAGATAGTATGGAAAAATCTCTCAGAAAACATTTCTACATACCAAGATTGTTCAACTTGACTCAAGCCATTGTACGAAGATGTGTAATATGTGCAAAGAATAACGCAAAGCAAGGACCAGTGAAATCACCGGGAGTCCAGTATATGGGGGGACTCCCTATGTCCGATCTTCAAATAGACTATACAGTAATGCCTAAATCCGGTGGACATCGCTACCTACTAGTAGTTGTGTGTACCTATTCAGGCTGGGTAGAAGCATGTCCTACTCGTACAGAGAAAGCAGGAGAAGTTGTATGATTCCTGTTGCGAGAAATAATACCCCGATATGGACTACCATGTTCTATAGGATCGGATAATGGTCCAGCCTTTGTTCACCAGTGCCTACAACAACTGACTCATATGCTTGGTATTAAGTGGAAGCTTCATATGGCATATAGACCTCAGAGTTCTGGGAAAGTGGAAAGGATGAACAGAACTATTAAGAACCAATTGGCAAAGATGTGTCAAGAAACTCAAATTAAGTGGAATGTTCTTTTGCCTATAGCTCTGTTACGTATTCGTAGTACACCTACCAGAAGGATGGGTCTCTCACCTTTTGAAATCATGTATGGGCGTCCACCTCCCGTACTTGGTAACTTAAGGGGGGATTTGAGTCAGTTGGGAGAAGGAATTACCCGGCAGCAGGTTGTAGAGTTGGGTAAAACTATGGAGGAGGTACAGAAATGGGTACAAGATAGATTACCTGTGAATATTTATCCCCCTGTTCATATCTATCATCCAGGAGATCAAGTGTGGATTAAAGAGTGGAACAGTATACCATTAGGGCCTAAGTGGAGGGGTCCTTATGTTGTTCTTTTGTCTACCCCTACAGCAATAAAGGTGGCTGAAGTGACTCCGTGGATTCATCACTCCAGGGTTAAACCAGCAGCAGTAGATTCTTGGCAAGCTACACCAGATCCAGAGAATCCCTGCAAGATCCGGTTGAAGCGCATGACTCAGTTGGAGTAACGAGGAGATATTGGGATTACAAGTGTGTTTAAAGAGATCAGTAAGTGAGTGTTTTGTCGGCCATAATAAAGCCAGACCGCTCACCCACGTGACATAGCCAGGGTGTCTCGAAGGGACCTCTGTGAAGGGAAGAGAGGACCTGCAGAACTCCATTCCTTGCAGCCCCTACATCCTGGAAGCTGAGGTGCCATCGCACGGACGAAGACTGAGGATGAAGACGTCGAAAGAAGTGCTCTTGATAATGTGTATTTTTATGTTTTTTATTATTCAGGAAGGTAGAGGTACCGACACACCTAGCTGTGAGGTTTGCATTAAGACTACTATAACAGGTAATCATATTTCCCAGACCCTAATTTGGCATTCACAATATGAATGTAAAGGATATGTATCAAGGTGTATATACTTAGGTATAGAGTATAGTGTATGTACTCCTATGTATTTAGGAGTAGGCGAACCTAAGTGCTTCAATCCAGAGTATCAACCCCGTACAATTTGGTTCATCCTCCGGAATGGAGACTCACAGGGGACCCTAATAAATAAAACAGTATTAGAAACCGTACATTCTTCGGGTGTTCTGCTATTTGATGCATGTAAGGCGATATCAAGTGGTAGAAAACCGTGGAATGTATGCGGGGATCTTAAGTGGGAGAGAACGTATGGGTCTAACGATAAGTATATTTGTCCCAGTAGTAAAAATAAGTACGTAAGTCCAAAATGCCCAGATAGGGATTATAATTATTGCCCATATTGGTCTTGTGTGGGGTGGGCAACTTGGGGACAGACAGTAGATAAGGATATGATTGTTACTAAGTTGCCTACCAAACCGTATTGTAAGTCTAGGGAGTGTAACCCAGTCCATATACTTATTAATAATCCTGAACAATTTTTAGATAGGTTTGGTAACTTATTTGGGTTTCAGATATATGGGACGGGTTTGGATCCTGGGACAATATTATTTATAGGGATAGAGACCGATACCGTAGCATCCCAAACTCATCAGGTTTTCCATTCTTTTTATGAAGAGATGAGTGTAGAAAATAAGATTCCCCATAATGCTAAGAACCTGTTTATTGATCTAGCCGAGAGTATTGCTGGTAGTCTTAATGTGACCAACTGCTATGTGTGTGGAGGTACTAATATGGGAGACCAATGGCCCTGGGAAGCAAAGAAGGTAATGTATTCTGGTTCTGAGACAATTGAACAGATAACATCTTCTCAAGCCGATTATCAAATGAGTGTTAGAGGTAAATCTGAGTGGCGATTAAAGACCTCCATTATAGGTTATGTTTGCATAGCAAGGAAAGGAATAATGTTTAACACATCTGTAGGAGAACTAACTTGTCTAGGGCAAAAAGCTTATGATGATACTACAAAGAATACAAATTGGTGGTCGGCTTCAAATGTCTCAGAACCACCTAACCCATTTGCAAGTTATGCCAATTTAAAGGACATGTGGTTTGATCTATCTATCACATCTAGTTGGAAAGCCCCAGCAAATTTGTACTGGATCTGTGGTAAGAAGGCCTATTCGGAGTTACCACAGGACTGGGAAGGGGCATGTGTGTTAGGTATGCTCAAACCATCCTTCTTCTTGTTGCCTATTGAAACAGGAGAGACTTTGGGAGTTAAAGTATATGATGTGAATCATAGGAAGAAAAGGGGACCCCTAGAGATAGGTGTAGCGAAAGCCACTTCGCCACTGTGGTTTGGAGGGGGCTGCTTGCCCGCCTCTTACCCTGTGACTACGGTCCCTGGGCGATTTGGCCCTTTATGCACGGTATTTGGGCATAGTGTGGGTTATTGGGCTGCCCCAGGATTATGGGCCCTCTCATCAGCCCATACGAAACTTAAACCCCATGGCGTTTGAACTGTGTTTGTGGCATCTAAACGCTGTTTGGATATGTTGAGCGCTCAGATCCAAGCCATCTGGGGATGGGTTGAATGTGGGGGTTCTGTTTAGTATAACAGGAGTTATGTATTTTTATGTCTTTTGGTGGTTGCTGGTAACATGTGCTTAATGGAGGCTGTGTTTGTCCCTGGATATAATTAAATCAGCTTCTCCATTGTCTCCAGGATAGAGGATTCTGGGGAACTAGTTTGAGCTTCTAAAAACCATGCTTCCAGAAGGTCAAATGCACATTTGTACTAACTTTTGAACCCCTGGTCCAATTCGTATGATTTTTGAGTATGTTGTTCCCCCGAATGGATTGATTGTGTATATGTATTTTTATGCGAATGTGATGTATATTTTGGGAGTTATGAATGTTGTGTAAAAACTGTATTTTCCCTACCTAGGATAATTGTATTTTCCTGTGTGTACAGATAATTAGTTTACAGGTAGAGGGGAGGGCTATGTGTGGGATGTAACTATTGTGTGATTGGTTAATGTACGTTACTGTGTGTGTCCCTCCCCTTCATGGGAGCACCTAATAAAAAGGGCTGCAAGCTAGCAGCCAGAGAGTTCTACTTCACCCTCAATTTGGAGTCCTGTCTCTTATTGGGGGAATCTGCTACAAGGGATTGCTATGCTCTGCATATTCCCTTGCTATAATCACTCCTAAGCTCTTTTAAGAGCTCGTTCCTGCTTCGCTCTGGAAGGAAGAGAGGTTCGTCCTGCGGTGGTTGTGTTGTCGGCTAGAGTGCTTGGAATCCTCAAGAAGCGCTAGGAGCATCCATCAACGGAGGTACCCAGTCGGGGTGCCAGGTGATCCGTTACAATAGGTACCTGGGAAGATAATGAATGGCCTCCCCAGCGTATCATAGATTATTATGGGCCAGCCACTTGGGAAGAAGATGGTACTTTCGGATATAGAACCCCAATATATATGCTCAACCGCATTATAAGGTTACAGGCAGTGGTTGAGATAATTACCAATGAGACATCACAAGCGCTCAATCTCCTAGCGAAACATAATACTAGGATGAGGACAGCCGTTTACCAAAATAGATTAGCCTTGGATTACCTATTGGCAGTAGAGGGAGGTGTATGTGGGAAGTTTAACCTAAGCAATTGTTGTCTTCAAATAGATGATGAAGGGCAAGCAATAGCTGAGCTTACTAGCCATATGGTTAAACTAGCGCATGTGCCTACCCAGGTATGGAAAGGGTATAATCCAAGTAGTTGGTTTGGAATTGGTATGAGCAGTTTGGAGGACTTAAGGCATTGGTAGGTGGAGTCATGCTAATTTTGATGCTGTGCCTTCTCCTACCATGTCTTATTCCTTTGGTAGTTAGGTCTGTGCAGAGCATTATAGAGAATATAGCAGAGAGAAAGGCTGCTGCACAGATAATGGCCATATTTAGGTATGAGGCTCTAAATCAGGGAGAACTAGTACAGGAAGAGGAATGTTGAGGGATTCATATCGTTAGGGAGTCGCAAAGTCTGGTCTGGTTCATAGCAACCTGAGGTGTAAGCAAACTATGGTTAAGTGATGCATCTGGAATTGTGAAATATCAGAAGCATCAAAGGGGGGAATGTGGTGAAATCTCAGTAAAAATAAATTTACTAGGACAAGATTGCCACGTGGTATGTGCACTTGCAAATGTTGATGTATCAGTTAGTCAGTTACACGTAGCTAAGATACAATCAGTAGTGTAAGGAGCATATGTAGGAATGCAGGATATACGAGTATTTCCCCTCCTCTATTGTGCTGGGCAAGCCATGTGGTCAAACAGGATTTTAGTCATTATTCGGTTGATTAGATAAGAGTATGTGTAGGTTGAACTGATTATGGGAGGAGCTACATGCCTATAAAAGGGACCTACACTGTATGATCAGGACTCAGACTTTGCTGTTTTTTGGTGACATTAGTCCCTCTGAGTCCCGGTCGGTGAATCGAATAAAGAATCTCTTCCTTCCTGAAGAAACCTGTGTCCATCTCTCTGTGCTTGGCTTCCGTCAGTTTCTCCGGTATCATTATAAGTGTGTTACTTACTAACTTACTGTAAGCACCTCAACAGCACTTACTGTAAACACTAACATATAATTTACTTTTGTGAGGGAAAACTGTGATGGGCAATTCTTGCCTGTAGAAGGGAACACAGTGGCAGAGGTTTAATAAACAAACAAGCGCATTCTTGTATAAAAATCTAAAGAGTACCCATTGAAAGATTCCAGAACAATGTTTTAATTGGAATTGGGAACTTTTGATTAAATTTATAAAATGATATTTCCTGATTTATGTCTTGTTTATATGCATAATGGTAACTATCACCTGGGGGCAAACCAGAGGAGCCAGAACCTGGCCAACTATAACTGCAATAAGGAAACCTCACACAGACATTTTATTTTTATTTTATTTTTTTAATTTGCTTACAGATGAATAGAGAGGTACTACTGCATATCAATGCGAATAAAAACACACATGTGTATTAAACACAATATATGCAGACACTTTCTGTACCAAAGCCATTACAGGAGCCATGATTGTGGAGCCCCCAGTATGCACCTGTAAGGCTCTTGTGCTTTGCATGAAACGAGAGAGTGCCTCTCTCGTGTGGCGACACTTCTCAGAATGTGTTTATGTCCGTGCGTTTAGAACTCCGCACCGCCCTGTAGAACGCAGATACTCCGCCCAGGCCGCTGGGTGATCAGCAGTACTCACTGCGCATGCGCGCATCACCCAGCGGTTTTGGCGCCCTGTTTTGCTGCCTGTCGCTGGGGGAACGCGCGGGATTTCGAACTCTCAGTGTCTGAGTGGCGAAGCGGCAACATGAGTCTGTGGGTTGATAAATACCGGCCGACCTCCATCTCCAAACTGGACTACCATAAAGAGCAGGCGGCAGAGCTCCGTAACCTGGTGAGGGAGAGAGGGAGAGAGGGAGAGAGGGAGAGAGGGAGAGAGGGAGAGAGGGAGAGAGGGAGAGAGGGAGAGAGGGAGAGAGGGAGAGAGGGAGAGAGGGAGAGAGGGAGAGAACCTGTATATATAATATATTATTATTATCATGGTGAGGGAGGGACAGACAGACAACCTGTATATATAATATTATTATCATGGTGAGGGAGAGACAGACAGACTATATATATATATATATATATATATATATATATATATATATATATATATATATATATATAAAATATATTATTATTTTTATTATTATTATCATGGTGAGGGAGAGACAGACAGACTATATATAATATATTATTATCATGGTGAGGGAGGGACAGACTGACTGTATATATAATATATTATTATTATTATCATGGTGAGGGAGGGACAGACTGACTGTATATATAATATAATATTATTATTTATTATCATGGTGAGGGAGGGACAGACTGACTGTATATATAATATAATATTATTATTTATTATCATGGTGAGGGAGGGACAGACTGACTGTATATATAATATATCATTATCATGGTGAAGTCCTGACTACAGACAGTGTTTATTATTTACAGGGGAGGGAGATCACATGCTATAAATATATATAGCATGGTGAGGGCCTGACTACACTTAGTGTTCATTATTATTCTAGACCTGCATACTTTAACAATAAAGTTGGACAAAATAAAAACAGGTGTTGTAGGACAATAACTAACATGAAACTCTGCCAGCCAGCCACTGTTTGTCTCACTTTTTGCATCATCAGCAGAATTGCTTCTATCTCAGTGATGTCACTTGCATGATGTCATACTATTAAATGTGCAAAGTCTGTCAGGGATAGTCACTGAAGGGAGAATTCAAAGAAACTTTTAAATTCAAGGTGCAAATAGAGGAACTGGGAAAAAAACTCATGTCAGCTGTACTTTCAGTTCGGCTACTCTGGCCTTACTTTTGAGATCCCTTTAACTCTCTCTTTAGTAAATAACCCTGTTAGTGTTGATCCTGTCTGTCAGTGAGTATTGGTACTTTAATTCTAAAAATACAAGGCATGTTCATGGCCACAAAAAAGTCAAGTGAAAAAAATATACATTGCATAAAAACATCTGATGTGTTACATATATTATATTCATTATCTGCATGAGTTAAATGACAATGATGTTTTGGTTCTAGTCCTTTTTATGTGTAAAAGTAATGGAATACTATAGTGTCGGGAATACAATGTATTGCTGACACTATAGTGTTAAACTATTAAGGTGAGTGCTCCCCTCCGATCGCATGGGAAAGGTGTTTGGTGTTTTTACTCACCTTTTCACACTCTTCCATGCTCTGCCCACGACTGGCTCTGCCGCCTTGGCTGAGATCATCAATCTTAATAATCTCAGCCAGTCCAATGCTTTCCCATAGGAAACCATTTTTAGGCTCTTATGCATGCGAAGCAAAATACCATCAATCAGCATATCCTCATAGAGATAGATGCATTGAATCAATGGGGAACTCTAAACATATGTGCTGCGCAGTGTGCACCTCAAGTGGCTAGCTGACTTCTTCTCGAGGTGTTCCCAGGCAGAAATGTAAACACTGCCTAGTCTCTGAGAAGACTGTTTTTACATTGAAAAGCCTGCAGGGACAGGCTATAGTCACCAGATTTACTATATTAAGCTGTAGTGTCCTTTTAAGATCTGTTATTTATGTTGTTGGAAATAAAGCTTTGTTGGTTTCAAAAACAAAAACAAAAAAACAGGCTCCTAACTTTTTCTTTTTAGCTGTCTTCAAGATTCAAATCAAATATGTCAAGCCCTGGTCTAAGGCAAAGCAAAGTTTTTTTTACTTTGTTTTTTTTACAGTAAGAACAATAAAGATGTGGAACTCTGTCTGAATTTGTGGTTCTGTCAAAGTCTGTACATATGTTCAAACAGCAACTAGATGAATACTTGCTAAAACATAATATTCAGGGACATCATTTTTAATTTGTGGGATAATGGCTTCTTGATCCAAGATTGGACTGCCTTTCTAGGGTCAAGATGGAATTTTTTCCTAGTTTGTTGCAAAATTGGAAGCTCTTCAAACTAGGTTTTTTGACTTTAGGATCAACGGCCAAAACAGAATTGAGGCTAAACTTGATGGGCCCATGTCTCTTTTCGGTATGTAACTGTCTATCTGTGTGTGGGAATGTGTAATAGTAGGAATGCTCATCTGTATGCATATGTATCCGTGTATGGGTGAATGTGCAATGGGAGGCATGAGGTCAATGTTTTTGCAAGGGGCCCTAAGAGTTCTGATGGCAATGCTGATTGACAGAGTGTACCTTACACAGAAGCAGTAGGGCAGCTTTAGTACCCTGGGCAGGGGTGATTGTAAGAACCATGGTTTTAGTCAAAAATTCTTGGTTTCACACAGTGGCATGTGAGCTGTAGTGGTTATGGTGCTTTGGGTGCCCATTTAAGGCCATATTATCAAAACAAAAACGGGTACCTTATGTACCTTTTATGGTATGTTAAATTTTATCTAATTTTAAGCTTGTCTATAACCTGGTTATATAGGGTAGCATTGAGTAACCTATAAGCACTCTATATCCTTGGTGTGTCCCTTTTCACAGCAATTTTCCTTTTTTTTTTATTGGGCGTTCCCTCTAGAGCTTTTTAATACATAAATGACGCTGCACACGGCATTAATAGGATGTATTCACTAAACTGGAATCTAAGGATAACTGAAAAGAGAATTAGACATTTTAATTTCATAACACGGCTCTAAGTAAATAAATGCATATGTTACCTGCAGGTACATTGTGGTGATTTCCCACATCTTCTAGTGTTTGGACCATCTGGTGCAGGAAAGAAGACACGTATTATGTGTTTGTTACGAGAGCTGTATGGAGCTGGTGTTGAAAAACTGCGTATTGACCATCAGACTATAACGGTAACTATGATTTGTGACGTTTGCACGAGACAGAACTTTGGCAAATCTCCATTTTAATATAGTGGTTATGGTACACATATGTTCTTCCTTTTATCAGACAATGCAAACTGTTACTGTTTAGTAGGAAACAATCTTTACATTTTGTGAAAACATGTCTCTAGTGCAGTGATTAGCAACTATAGCCTGCGGGCCTCTGCAAATGTTTAGGCCACAAACGCTCACAAAAACAAATCATAGACATCTGGGGGGAAGACAAAATCTTTTGGGGGCAGGTGTCTGCTCTGCCCATGTATAGTGATGTGAGTGTGTAGAGGGCAATAGAGCTATGTACTTAATGTGCTCAGGTGACTTGCATGCCATGTAGTGGTGCAGGCACCTGGGGTAGGATGTGATTGTATGTGCCTCGTATTTTTATGTTAGTGAATAGAAAGAAAAGTTTGTTATGATTTGTGGCCTGGTAGCAAAATTATAATAAAAATGTAAATTTTAAATGAGACGTTCTTCGATGACTTTGGGATTTAGTATCTCTTAAGAGCTGTCTACTGATAAATTGACCAGCATTTTTATTTTTTATTACATGCTTTCATTTTAACAGACACCTTCAAAGAAGAAAATTGAAATTAGTACTATTGCAAGTAATTACCATCTGGAAGTTAACGCAAGGTATGACACCATAATGTTGGCATTTGTCTTTCTTGCTCCCTATTTTTTTTTAAAATTAAAGGAACACTATACAAATATGTATTACTGAGCCTATTATGTTAAAACCACCACCTGTTTATTGCAAAAAAACCTGAAGGGAATGATTCTATTTACCAGAACAAATACAATAAGCTGTAGATGTTGAGGTGACTATAGTGTCCATTTAAGTGCAACTTTAGAGGACCACTCTAAGCACCTTAACAGCTTCATTGCAATGAAGTTTTTATGGTGGAAGGAGGTCCTGGGTTCGGTCTTACCTGAAGGGTAAACCCCAAAGTGTGCAAGCCTGTGCAGCTAAGTGCGATAGGCTGGGTGTCACTAAAAGGCTCAACGTTTCAGCTCACTCTCTCAGCTTATCACTTGCTCCCCACTGAGAAAACGGAGAGAAAAGGGTATGTTATCTTTTTCAGTTCCCTTTCTCAGTGAAGAACTACTGATAGACTGAGAGTGTCTGTGGCTTGCAGACTTTGGCGTTAAACCATTTGTTAATGGTAAGACAGCTCCCAGGAACGCCTCGCACCATAACAACTTCATTGCGATTAAGATGTTATTGTGCCAAGTGTGTCCCATTTTAAAACACAAATAAGTGGAGATGAAAGTGCGTCCACAGTTCACATACATGTGAAAATGTTGGACACACTACGGTCAGGATGGTGGTTCCAGATCCACCAAGAAAGGGCTTGTACCCGAAATAAAGTATTTATAAAGCTAGAAAATAATAGAGGCTCATCCAAAAGGGAGAGACTCAATTCTGGTTTTAAATACAATGCATAGGAAAATATATATAATAATAACTAGACCATCAGCACTGAACATATAAGGACATAAAAGAATTGTCCAATTGATATATAATGCAAATACCAACAGGTGCCTTTATACCAAATGAATACACTTTATTAATGGCACTAAAAAAGACACTATCAGCTTGGAAAAAATGCATGCAATGTATCAACGTACCTATGAAGGGATAAACTGCAGCTTTAGGGATTACTTACAATATTACAGTCCCCAAGACTGCATATAAAAATATATAAAGTAAAATACTTGAAGGAAAGACAATGGGAGAAAATGTATGTACATGAATCTCCACCCTTAAGGCTCCTAATAAAGCTGCTTAAAAAGCCACCCTATGACCCCTAAATGAAACACCTTCAATGGGTGTTCTATGCTGTCCCTAATATTGCATAGAGAGTTAGGAGAAATAGTAGATAGAGGGGAGAGAGTGCGTACAGAAATCTCCACCCTTTAGACTTATAGTAGAACAGCTTACAAAAAATCGCCCTATAAACTCCTAACTGGAACACCTTCAAAGGGTGTTCTATGCTGGCCCTGATATGAATAAACAACTTGGAGGATAAAGAGCATAGATAGTGGAAATAGTAGGTAAGAATTATATCCCTATGGCTCTTAGCAAACACCTTCGAGGGTGTTCTGTGCTGTCCCTAGTATGTATAGACAACTTGGAGGATAAACAGCATAGATGTAGGGAATAATAGGTAGAAGTTATGTCCCTGTAGCTCCTAACAAACACCTTCGAGGGTGTTCTGTGCTGTCCCTAGTCGGAATCAGGCAGGAGAGAGAGCGAAATGAGAGCTGTCTGTGGCTATCTCCCTTCAGAGGTAATAGTTCAGTGCTGGAAAATTAAGAAGACATCAAATCAAATACCTAGTGCTACCATGGTAAAAAATAATAACAAGGGCTAAAACCCGACGCGCGTTTCAGTGCTTCTAATGCACCTTCGTCAGGGGCTGAAAATACCTCCATCCATAAGTGGGTTTATAAATCCTTGATGTCCAATCGGCACAATCCCCAAATCGCCCGGTAAGCGTCCACCGGTGTGTCTAGGGGACGCAAGGTAGGCGGAGACAACGTCAGTGTGTCAAAAGCCTCTACAGAGGTGGGCGGGGAATCTGGATGTGCATCCGGACCCACGTGGAGTAAATGGGTGGAGTCTAACGGACGTGGGAGGGCAGGGGAGGCTTCTCCCTTATTCCTTGTGTTCTAGTGGACAGTGGGCGTGAAGGGGGCGGGCAGAAATGCCGAGATACACGGCTGTTGCCGCCTAGTTACTTCTGGCAAGCAAAATGCCAGAAAATTATTAAAATCATAATTAGGTCCAAATAGTCCAGGTAGGTATTGGCATATAAACACAGAGCAAAGTATATAGGAAAAACCTTCGAAGGTTAGAAGTAGAAGAAGTCCCAAGTCTAGTAGTAGATCCACCGATATAATATAATGCATGCTTATGTACCCATCCACTTAATCCTATATACTTTGCTCTGTGTTTATATGCCAATACCTACCTGGACTATTTGGACCTAATTATGATTTTAATAATTTTCTGGCATTTTGCTTGCCAGAAGTAACTAGGCGGCAACAGCCGTGTATCTCGGCATTTCTGCCCGCCCCCTTCACGCCCACTGTCCACTAGAACGCAAGGAATAAGGGAGAAGCCTCCCCTGCCCTCCCACGTCCGTTAGACTCCACCCATTTACTCCACGTGGGTCCGGATGCACATCCAGATTCCCCGCCCACCTCTGTAGAGGCTTTTGACACACTGACCTTGTCTCCGCCTACCTTGCGTCCCCTAGACACACCGGTGGACGCTTACCGGGCGATTTGGGGATTGTGCTGATTGGACATCAAGGATTTATAAACCCGCTTATGGATGGAGGTATTTTCAGCCCCTGACGAAGGTGCATTAGAAGCACTGAAACGCGCGTCGGGTTTTAGCCCTTGTTATTATTTTTCACCATGGTAGCACTAGGTAGCACTAGCACTAGGCGATTTTTTGTAAGCTGTTCTACTATAAGTCTAAAGGGTGGAGATTTCTGTACGCATTCTCTCCCCTCTATCTACTATTTCTCCTATCTATGCTGCTTATCTTACTAACTCTCTATGCAATATTAGGGACAGCATAGAACACCCATTGAAGGTTTTTCATTTAGGGGTCATAGGGTGGCTTTTTAAGCAGCTTTATTAGGAGCCTTAAGGGTGGAGATTCATGTACATACATTTTCTCCCATTGTCTTTCCTTCAAGTATTTTACTTTATATATTTTTATATGCAGTCTTGGGGACTGTAATATTGTAAGTAATCCCTAAAGCTGCAGTTTATCCCTTCATAGGTACGTTGATACATTGCATGCATTTTTTCCAAGCTGATAGTGTCTTTTTTAGTGCCATTAATAAAGTGTATTCATTTGGTATAAAGGCACCTGTTGGTATTTGCATTATATATCAATTGGACAATTCTTTTATGTCCTTATATGTTCAGTGCTGATGGTCTAGTTATTATTATATATATTTTCCTATGCATTGTATTTAAAACCAGAATTGAGTCTCTCCCTTTTGGATGAGCCTCTATTATTTTCTAGCTTTATAAATACCATTTTAAAACACTCTTCACACACCAGGATGAGACTTCAATCAGGAAGTCCAGAAAGACTCGTAGGATAAGTAGTTTATCCCAGAGAGCAATTATTTTTGCTGGTGTTTGTGGGGCCTGACCAAGCAACGTTTCCACCTCAGTTAATGTTACACTTTGGTGTCAAATGTTCCTGGATTCACTCTAGTGAAATAAAACTTTCTTGGTACACTGCAAACTAAAAATGACAGACCAAAAAGGTTCACCATGCACAAACTATAGGACTAAATTGAGTCAGGCAATCTGGATCTAGAAGTCTTCTGATCTATGTGATTGACAGCCTATAGGCCTGTCTTTTACAGCAGCAGTATCTTTTGGGGTGGGGCGCTGTTTATACAAATCATTGCAGCTAAAACCATGCTCAGAATGCTTCTGGTGCTTAGACTAATCCTTTAATAATGACCCAAGAGTAAATTGATTGGTGAACGGATTCTTAACAACATACCAACTTGGGCTAGTCCCAAGCTTCTTTTTATTCTGTTTACAGTTTAGTAGCAACTTGTACTGATTAGAATATTCTACATAAGCACACTTGTATTTGGAGATTTCCTCTAAAGGACTCTACTTACACAAACCGCTCCTAGGGATCAGCTCAATTTACATAATGCAATCTGTCCGTAACAGGAGAGACTGGCATAATTTAAAAAGAAATACAAACCATAGCAAAATGTTAGCATTATTTAAGTAGTGCAGAACAAAAACCTTTTGACAGTTTCCCTTTAAGGCTTTATGCTAATCTGATTCTTGAGTACAGGATGCAGGATATTCTCTAATGCTATCACAACTGACAGCACTATCAACAGTGTTCAGGCAGGCAGACAGTCAAAGGTATATCTAATGGGAGATGCAGAACATCTGAGATCAGCCTTTGAAAGGCGGGTGAATCTTTAAATGCTGAACGGAATATCCTGGATACTTTATCTCTCACCCTTGGAAATTGACAAGGAAAACCTAGACGCGTTAAATTACTCCACCGGTCTTGTAATATGTGCTAATGTTTGTGCTTCCATTTAATATTTCACTTAAAAACTGTGCTCTGGATGTGTCCCCAATAACTGCACGTTTCATTAAAAAAAAAATACAAATTGTGATTCTTAACTTTTATTTTGGTCAGGGATTTGTTACATTTAAATGCATGGCGCTAGCCTGGTGACACAACTTTCTATGATAGAATGAGCCCAGTGGCAATTTCTTGGATTGTAGTATAGGAATTCTATATTTTATTTATGTAAAACATCAGTATAATCCAGGGTTAAAAACTAAAGTGATAACTTTACAGTAAATTTAAGGCCAGTGTAGCTGAACTGGAACTATCTACAACTTAGAGAGGTTTTCCAGTTTGGCTATTTTTACCTTGAATTTGAAAATCTTTTAAAATTCTATCTTTAGTAAATTACCCTGTTAGTGTCATAAGTTCTCTGCTGTAATAAGCATTGATACTATTATGAGTATTACCTATGTTCTGACCACCAATATGTGGCTATTCCAACCCAATTAAATCATTTGAGGACTCAAATTTGAGTTCCTTATACATGGGTTAGGAACCACTGCAGTAGAAGTTTCTGTTGCACTATTAACCCCTTAAGGACCAAACTTCTGGAATAAAAGGGAATCATGACATGTCACACATGTCATGTGTCCTTAAGGGGTTAAACACTTTAACTGGAAGAAGTACAGTAACATAATAGTATGTCTCTACTGTATACCTTATCCAGTTGGGGCGTTCTACCAGAAACTTTGTGGGCACGTATATGTCTATAAAAGCGCTACGGAATCTGTTGGCGCTATATAAATGGCGATAATAATGATAAATGGGGGTGGGTATACATGTGTGCGCACTTATCAGAATTAAATATATATATATATCTCATTCCTCTAGCCTATGCAATTATGGCTTGAAGGGGGAGGAGGTTTTCACACTTTCTGCAAAGATAAGCCCAGGTGATAGATCTTTTCGGTAATGGAACCTATCCCTCACAGCAGAATACACAACAACCAATGGAAAAAGTCACGACAGGGGATTACCCCTTCACTGTCAATAACGTGTGTACATGTGTTAGAGGTGTACCTTTTAGACTCCGACATAGTGTATAAAGGTCTGCACTTGCAAAAGAAATTTGAATACTGCTTAAATTTTCCCCCCCACAAACATGTTTTTATATTGGTGGGTTGTTTTTTTAGGTTTTTTTTTTTTTTTTTTTTTAAAGGTGTATAAAAAGTTGCTCCTACTTGTATAACTGTAAATGTGTAGGAATTAGGCTTAAATTCTCAAACTGCCTATAAGCAGTTTTACAAGATTCTACTTGGCTACTTCAAATTTACTTAAATCAGTGATAGGCAACGTTTTGTCGGCTTAATAATATTAATTTAGAGTGTAATAGTGGTTATTCATAAAGTGAGAATTCCAAATGAATTTCAAATTTCAGGCCAAAGTATTTAAACCGGTAGCATACATGACTTGGAGATTGTTTCCAGTTTGGCTAATTTTACATTGAATTGAGTAAACATCCCTGTAATGATTACACAGCAGTTGTCGTGTGGGGTTGCGTATGAATTACAATGGCACTCACTGCATTTGCTTTTATTTTTATATAGTGATGCTGGTAACAGTGATCGTGTAGTCATTCAAGAACTATTGAAGACAGTTGCCCAGTCACAGCAACTCGAGACAAGCACCCAGAGAGACTTCAAAGGTGTGCACCAAAATACTATTTTATTTGCCCTGCCCATGCTGTTTCTCTCCTTTCAATGTTTTTTTTTTTCTTCTTTTTTTTTCTAACTAGCCGCTGCTCTTACTTGCTCTCCATGCTGATGTTGGCCGGTATATGTTCCTAGTGACTGCTATGCCACTCTCTCCTTCCATAATGTTGCTCACTTTCCTTCCGTTAAAGTTCACACACTCCCTCAGCCTCCCATCAAACAAATACAATGGAATAGCGCTTCTCCTAATTTGTACCAACATTTAAATGCAACAGCAGTTTGTAGTATTCAAATTGTGAGTAACACTATTTCAGAAATGGTATGTGGATACATTTGCTCAGGTTACTTGGCAACAATGTGTGCAAAAGTGCATATTTATTATACAACCTATTCATTTGACCTATGTTCTAATTTCTAAGAGGCTCATAACTTTATAAGCAGCAGGTATCTCTGAAGCCATTTATAAAAGAAGGTATTAAGTAATAAGACCTGTTACTACTTCTCATTGTAAACAAGGTGTAAAAGTATAAATTAAAAAAATGCATATATTACTTTTTATTTTATATTTTTAGTTGTCTTGTTAACGGAAGTTGATAAACTTACAAAAGACGCTCAGCATGCATTGAGAAGAACAATGGAAAAATACATGTCTACCTGCAGGCTTATTTTATGTTGCAATTCAACATCAAAAGTAATTGCTCCAATTCGAAGCAGATGCTTGGCAGTGCGTGTCCCAGCTCCCAGCACCGAAGAGGTATGATTGTTTTTATGCATACTGGTATTGTAAATAGTTTTTTTTCACACCTGAGAGATGCAAAAAGGCACATGTCTATATAATCAGCAAAATTAGTTTTTGATGCTGAAGTATAGATAATTTGTGTGTGCTCCAATGTGGCTGATTTAATGGATGAAAGCAAACTAAGTGTGTAAGCATACTGAAAAACCTAATGGCTTACACTATCTCTAGTCCATATATATATAAACTTCACACTTGCACCGTAATGTATGGAAGTTATACCATTTTCATGTAAGACTGAATTTTCTTCTAGGTGAAGAAACTCTTTATATTTGAAAGTTCAACCAACACTCAGTTTCAAAAATGTAAATGCTGTGAACTGCGGCTCATAATATTTTGAGGATTTCTTTGTGCTGTTCTTTTTGAGAGCCTGACATGCTTTGTCAACAGGACAATATGTACCTTAACATCTTGTCTAATCGGTTTATTATAGTGCTGTTAATTGGAGATATACTAAATCTATCCACGGCTTAGAGTAATTGATTACTTGTTTTGTGACATTTAATATGCAGATTTGCACAGTATTGTTCAGTGTTTGCAAGAAAGAAGGATTGGTTCTTCCTCAGGATCTTGCACGGAAAATTGCTGAGAAATCTGGCAGAAACCTCAGAAAAGCACTTCTAATGTGTGAGGCTTGTAGAGTACAACAGTAAGTTGGCAGTCACATTGTTCCCAATGGTATTACATCCTGTCCTTTAAAACAAAACCTACAGCAGGACAAACCATAAAGCTTGCCTCTGGAAATTGATAGTCTGTTCCCACATGAAGCATGCACCAAGCTTTGTGTGTCTTGTGAGCCTCATATACATTGTCTGTGAATATGGGGAGGTTGTGTACACAAACGTAGACTGTTTTATTCAATATAATTCTTGGAAATATTGCCTATACCTACATAAAGTTAATTCATCCATATTGTTGTGAATAGTGGGATATCTTGATTTATCTTTAAATTGATTTAAAAAAAAAAAAAAAATGGAAAGATTATTTCTGAGCAATATGTCGGGGGGGGGGGGGGGGGGAGAGACAGTGAGCCAAGCCCCCAACCAATGTTCCATTAGACCCTTTTTTGGGGGGGGGGGGGGGCTTTCTGGCATTTGTAAAATATATATATATATATATATATATATGCATTTAACATACTATTACAGATGTTATGGCTTCTTTACCATAAAGTTACTGTACCACTGAATGTCAATATGTTTTCTTTTGTGGATTTCAGGTATCCGTTCAGTTCAGATCAAGACTTGCCAGAGACAGACTGGGAAGTTTATGTTAAGGAGACTGCTAATGCTATTGTCAGTCAACAAACACCACAAAGGTAACTTTTGATACTGGCCTTTATTAGTTGTAAAGTGTTTAATGGGCTTTTTCTGTGAAACATCTATAGGTTGCTATTAAAATAGCAGGATTAGCTGTTACTTTCCTTACGACTCTTATTAAATGTATTCAGAAGCATTGTGTGGTGTCATGTGGAAGGATACATTGTGTTTGTGTCCCTTCAATTACATTTGGAGCCAGACAACATATGACATACCTCTCTTTTTTATACAGGTTTTGCTTAATATCACCTCAGTAGTGATCCTGAAGACAAATTCCTATTGTATCTTGTAATATTCTTTTGCAGTTTGCATATATAGATCCTTGGATTGTGGCACTTTCCCATTTTCTCCTCTTGTACAAACTCCATAATTATATCATAGCCATACGGTATGTAGTCTGAAGAACTAGGAAAAGGGATGTTCTGTTTGACACCCTTGATTTAGTCCGATGACACTCCATAAAAATGAGGTTTTAAAAGGAAAGACTTGTCTCTACTGCTTTTTTTTATCAGTATGTATTTGAGCCTTTAAATACTGGAAGCACTGACACTCTCCTAAATCATGTTGTGTAATTACATATTTGCTGATAATCCATATGACTCCAGTGTGTTAAGAAATCATGTGTACCAAATTATTAATAATTGCGAATATTTGATCTTTAAAAAGTACTTTAACCCCTCAAAGACCATACTTCTGGGATAAAGCGGAATCATGACATGTCACGTCATGTGTCCTTAAAGGGTTAAGAGGAGTTCAGTGCAAATTATAAATTTTGGCAATATAAAAATTGGGTCTATTTAAAATATAGGGGTAGAATTTTGTACATTTAAAAAAATAAATAAAAAAAACTGTCTGCACGTGCAACCCTGTGATAAAGTGTACTATTTTGTCAGGTATGAAAAAATCACTTTGAAATCCATGTTACATAATTTACAATATGTTTGATTTTTATCAGGTTACTGGAGGTTCGTGGTCGTCTTTATGAACTTTTGACTCATTGTATCCCACCGGAGATCATAATGAAGGTACAATTATAATTACATATTCTGGACCACATGTTGTAACTCAGATTTGTATGAAAGCAATCCTGACCTTAAAGGCTTAATTTCCATGTCACACATTTTACTGTAAAATCAATGTAATCACTTAATGAATCTTTACTATAACTTTATAGTTTTGTTAAACCAAAGACCAACATTTGACGAATTACTTCTGCTGTTGTGTTTTTGTCCAAGCATATTATTGTAGATGGGCTTTTATGCAGAAATAATTCTAATGACCTTGCTGTAATCTTTACAGTGCTAACACATACTTGCTCTGTTTGTTTTTCAGTCCTTGCTCTCTGAGCTGCTCAATAACTGTGATGGACAAATGAAGGGTGAGGTGGTGCAGATGGCCGCTTACTATGAACATCGACTGCAACTTGGAAGCAAAGCCATATATCATCTGGAAGCTTTTGTTGCCAAATTTATGGCCATTTATAAGCGGTTTATGGAAGATGGACTTGAAGCTATGATGTTCTAACCTACCATTACCCATTTTTATGTTTTTGTCCTGGTTTTGTGTTTGCTTAGTTCATAAAATAACAGTGCAAGCTGTGATTGAATTAAGTCCGCAACTGATCATCTACCAGCTGCTAAAAGATCTGCCAGATGGACACTCTTATTGAATTTCTCTGCTCATTACTCTGCAGAAACTAAATATACACAGAATGTTTTGGTAGATTTCTTATATTCCTTCACACTTTTTTTACATTTAATTGCATCAGTCAAGCTCAAAACGGATTGTAGTGGAGTCAAAAACCCAAAGTTTAACCCTGGTGTAATATGAGGAGCAGCAAACTGCCACTCATATCAATGAAAGTTTGCCTTAACATCTCACAAGTGACATTTTCAACTATGGAGTTTACCTATGTATTTAAAACAGATCACGGCTTCTTGGATAAATGTTTGCTGTGAAAGCATATTTAAAATGTTCAGTTCCAGAAGACTTGCAGTAAAACCGGTCCACTTAACTCTATAAATGAACTACTGCCAGTGCTATAAATAGTTCAGATAAATATTTACACAACAAATGCTTTCATTCTACTACCTGACACATATTGACAAGTATATGGATTGCCAGACTATCAACAGCACCCTAACTTCAATATCACCCTTGATGTTATTTGTGGAAAACTATTGTGAAAATTATTTTTGTACCAAGTTAACAGAAACCTTGCTCCTCTGTAAACGTTGACTGTTATTTCTTCTATGTACGTGTAAATCAAGTTAAGGGTAGTTTGCTTTCCATTTTTGCTTTATCTTTTAATTGTCAAAATCTGCTATATCAAACAACTCATCTGTGTATGAGAGAATACAACTGTCACTGAATTAATAAATTAAAATTATTCCCCCTTCTCATCACTACTGACCCTACAATAAGACGTAAGATGGTGTATCTCTTGCAGGTTTTAGCTGTAAAAGCAAATTACTACACAGCTTGTGATTTATATATAGAGGATACTAATTGACATTTCATATCAAGATTTTGTGTTGTGCACAAGGGTTGCTGCTGCACCGTGTGGCCCAGTGATAGGCTGGCTGTGTAACTCACACACCTTCTTAATCATAATACCAGCAATATATTGTCAAACCAGTGACCAGGAGGTACTTCTACTCTTCTATATGAAACTATGTTCGTGTAGCTTGTCTAAGGTCCTGCAAGGTAATTAGTGTTCGTGACTACATCATGGGGAGTTAAAAAAAAAAATAATAGAGTTAAAGTGAGTGATAAAATTAGTGTTAGTCTTTAATTTTGCCTAATCCCAAATAATGTTACTACTAAAACAAAACTTGATTCTAACCATTTAATATGAATATCCAAATTGAATAAATTATCTGTTGATAACTCATTTTCTAACTTTATACTTGCAGTACATGGCTAAACACCCTAGTTTATCCACACAGGTTCCCAAAATATCAGTTAGCAAATCTCTCAGGGCTACCAACTTTTCCATGACAAGGGCACAGTGTGGGATTGACAGGTCATCCATACTACAGGATGGCAGGCGAGAGACATGAGGCTATAGCAAGAGATGCAAAGCTGTGGGGTAGTATATACCATTCTTATACAGCTCAGCCAGACCCCACAAGCCGTTTGCAGGATGTAATTGTTAAAATGGTTCAAAAACTACACTCCCCATAATTTTTTAGCCAGAGTAAAGGTTTGGGTGAGTTCACAATGTTTAAAAAAAATAATCAAGTTTTAAAGGGACGCTATAGTCACCTAAACAACTTCAGCTTAAAGGAGCAATTTTGGTGTATAGATCATGCCTCTGAAGTTGCACTGCTCTCTACTCATTTAGGAGTTAAATCATTTTGGTTTTATTTATGCAGCCCTAGCTACACCTCCCCTGCCTGTAACTGACAGCCTGCATGAAAACAAAATGGTTTCATTTTGAAGCAGATGTAACTTAATTGAAAAATTTTAAGTTTTGCTCTGTAAATTGAACTTTAATCATAGCAGGAGGCTCTTGTAGGGTCTAGCTAGCTATTAACAGAGCAATAGATAAGAAATTCTAAAATAAACAGAATTTAGCAATAAAGGATGTTTAAACATTAGATGACTCTTTACAGGAAGTGTTCATGAAGGCTGTGTAAGTCACATGCAGGGAGGTGTGCCTAAGGCTGCATAAACAGTTTTTTTTTTTTTTACTCCAAAATGGCAGAATTCAGTTGTGAGACTGCAGAAGCATGATCTATACACCAAAACTGCTTCAGTAAGCTAAAGTTGTTTTGGTGACTATAGTGTCGCTTTAAGTAGGCATATACTACAATTCCCAACACTAAAAATATGTATTGCAACAAAATACAATAACCTAATATTTTCATTATTGAACATGAACACTTTATTATATAATTTAGTTGATTTACCACCAAAGAAAAGGTGTGGAATTAGTTTTCTCTGTTATTTTGGGGGGTGCATTATCTACAACCCTCTGCCTGCAAATACTTTTTGTGGCTGTCCAAATAGACCTATGAATGAGAACTGTATTACAACTCATGGAAAACTATTTTTAATTTACCTAGATGTATCACTTCCTTCCCCTCCATGGCAGCATCATAGCTGTCAGGACAGGAATAATAAAACAATTAACTTTCCAATAATAGCCCCCTACCCTCTAGACCCCTCAGTCTATATTGACTTCTGTATTTACTGTTTTGGTTACACCCCACCCTTCTTCAGAGCTTGGGTAATACCCATATGTGATGCTGCCATGTATGGCCAGGAATATAGAAAATTGTTTCCATAATTGTCTTTTCCTGGCTATTATACATAGCAGCAGCACACTCCCTCCCTTTTGGATTCTTCAACTGGAGCTATTTAACAAGACTGGGGGGGGGGGGGGGATTCTAGAGAGGAGGGGGCTATTATTGGAAAGTTAATTGTTTAATTATTCCTGTCCTGACAGCTGGGAGGAGGAGTTTACCCATATGTGATGCTGCCATGTATAATAGCCAGGAAAAGAAAATAACGGAAGTGTATAGGCTGGATATGTAAAAAAAAAAAAAAAAACAGTTTTCATTTACTGATTTCCCATACCTTAATAAAAAATTGGTAAATACAATCTGGTTCTTCTAAGTATGGACAAAACTTTAACAAACACAGACTGATTCAGAAATCCATACCAGCCTCCATTAACCTTTCATGCAGAGTATTTAGTGATTTGTGAATTTTAGGAAACACATACAGGGTGGGAACAACATGATCTCTTTTGACTAAGAAAGTAGTTAGTTTCTGGTCAATGATACCATCCTGTTTTGCTTGCAAAACAACTTCTGTAATGCAATATGCCCAGTGGAGTACTCTGTATGTTTCCGTTCAGACAGCGGCCTCTCTATCGCTGGGACATAATCAGTAGTATATTCATCACTACAACGACTTCTCTTATCTACAGGTTTAAGTGTTAATATTTTATTATGCTTGACTGCTTTGATAGCTGCAATTTTTTTGCAGTAAAATTGGGGTTATTTTTAGTGAAATTAGGTACATTCAAAAATCTGGCAAGTCTTTCAGAAATATAGGTGTCTGTTACATTTGATGTATTCTAGATTTATTTACTTTTTCCCACCAATTTCAACTATTGCTTCACTGTTTGTTTGTTTGTTTGTTTTTTGTTTAGGATATAATCATTAAAGGGATACTCCAACCAAAAAAAAACCTGAAATAAAATTAATACCAGCACCAAGGCCATGTAATCCTTCTATTACATCACACACCCTCACTTCAAGGGAAGGGATGTCAGAGAGGCAGGGCTGAGGGAGGAGTTAGCGCTGCAAGAAGTGGGGACCAAGATGCCATTGGACGTCTTTTACCTGCATGCTATGCTATGTATTCTGATGCAGAAAAAATTGTACACACAGATTTGACAGAGCCAAACTATCGCAATATGTCTAAACTTGAATACTACACTTACAAACCATTATCACCATGACCGCCTTCAAATCATTACAGTGGTCATGGTGTTTGTAGTAACCCTGTAATATGATTGGTGCTAGCACTATGGTGTAAGAAAGTATAGGCTTTGTTTTGTGAAAAATTTTATCTTTCTGTATTTCTTTCATCGCTATCCCCATTTTCTTCAGGTATTAATAAAAGTTACATTCAGGCGCTATTTAAAATTTTAAAAGATTTAAAGAATCTTTGCGTTTCGAAGCCTATTATTTGAATAGTTGCTGGTAGCATTCTAGGATGACAACGTTTCTTTATAATTAGAGGGAGACAAGACCTGAACCACAGGTTAACATTTGGTTATTACTTGTATATGCATATGGTTAAAAGATATCATTATGAAAGTATAAACACACATACATTTAAAAAAAAAAAAAAATGTTGGCATAGATGAGTGATGACATTATTTTATTTATTTATCAGATTATACCATTTAATATGTCCTGTACCACATTCATCTTGTGATTTTTGGAAAGTGCAGGCCATCAAGGAGATTTTTAATAACTGCTTCCCTGCTCACAAGATCCATCAAGACAGTAACAATTTAGCCACAGACTTAAAAGCTATTCACATTTACAATGTGCTCGCAGAATGCACTCAAAGTGTTCTGCAAGCATTTTGGATTAGACAGATTCTAAGTGAGTTGTACAATGGTTGGGACTGCTCTTAAAACCAAGCATTGTAACTCTTAGTTGGGGTGCCTGCTATTAATTTTCTTTACACTGTATTTCAATCTGGCGACTGTAATATTCTTTCCAGGCATAGATTCGTAAGCTGGATAAATATTGGGTGTTGGGCCTTATCGTTTACTACAAGGTGGTAATTTTACCACAAAGCATATCAAAGCTCAGTTGTCTAGAACAGGGGTCCTCAAACTGTGGCCCTCCAGATGTTGCTGAACTACAAATCCCGTGATTCTCTGGCTATCTATGTAATTCAAAGAACCATGATTCTTTGAATTACATCGATAGCCAGATAATCATGGGAGTTGTAGTTCAGCAACATCTGGAGGGCCACAGTTTGAGGACCCCTGCTCTAGGACAACCATATTGCAAAATGAAGATCCATGTACCGAACCATGTAATTGTATTCCTGTAGGAAATAAATCCTAAGTGTGATTTCCAAATACGTGCAAGTTCAAACACAGCCAATAAGCAGACCAATTTTACAGAGCAGTTTCCAGGGATTACACACAAAGTTATAAGGCCAATAATTACCAAACTTTGGCAATGCAGATGTTGTGGACTAAATCTCCCATGATGCTCTTACAGCCATAACACTGGCAACTCATCAGGGGACATGCTGTTCACAACACCTGGAGTGCCAAAGGTTGCCTTATTGCCTACATCTGGCCAGTCTGAGATCCCTAGGCATGTCTGCCCAAAAGTAACAAAATCAAGAATCTTGGTGAATCTGGGAAGAAAAGGAACTTACATGGAGCAGTAGCCTACAATTTCTATCTATAAACACCTCTACAGGTAATGCAAAAATTCAATAAATAGATAAAAATATATATTTTACTCACATATGATAAAAGGACAAACAGAGAATAAAAATAGATATGTGCATAATAGTCCCAATATATAGTAAACTTCTTGTGGGTTCCAATAGGCTAATTGAGACATGATAGTGTAGTCAATGAGAGGCTGGATCTTCTATAGCTTAGGAAATCTTGACTCAATGGCGGACATGTGAATGAAAAAAACAGAGAGACTCCAATAGTGCAAACTGTGTTTGAGTAGATAGAATAAAGTGTAAGTTAGGGAGGTATTTCACTCACCTATTCAAGAGCATGTACTTGCTCAAGTGTGATTAGCATTCAGTGGCGTTGGCCCCCCACTGTCGGGATATAGGTGTAGATAATTCCTCGATATGAAAGAAAAATAGAAACCAAATATAGTGCTCACTGTATTGATAAAAGTAAGTCTGAGAAGTAGAGGGCGTACTCACATTTGAATGAGCAGGATATACTGCTCAATATGATGGCGTGGGTGGTATAATCCCCACCTAGGATTCTTTGGATGATTGTCAGCTCCAAAGTGACGTATGACCAGGTTAAAAAATAAATAAATAAATTGGAAATGTAAAATGAAATAGAATAAAAGGTATATGGCAAATAAATGATAAAAAAGCCAATATTCCTTTATTAGTACAATAAAAATATATATATAAATAGCCAAAATGCGTTTCGCCACACAGGGCTTTATCAACTGGCAATAATAGAAATTGACCTGGTACATATAAGCTTATATAAACTTAGGAGATACATGGTTATTCAAATTTTGGCGCCAAAATGACGTCATCAATACAGTGAGAATAATACAAGGATATTAAAAAACATAAAAAACATAAATATAACAAGAACATAGTTTAGTAATTAAAAGGGTAACTGAAAGCTTTATAAATAGCTTAAAAACGAGTGTTTTTATTGATGAATGGAAGTAAAACACTAGTTTTTAAGCTATTTATAAAGCTTTCAGTTACCCTTTTAATTACTAAACTATGTTCTTGTTATGTTTTTTATGATTATACCACCCACGCCATCATATTGAGCAGTATATCCTGCTCATTCAAATGTGAGTACGCCCTCTACTTCTCAGACTTACTTTTATCAATACAGTGAGCACTATATTTGGTTTCTATTTTTCTTTCATATCAAGGAATTATCTACACCTATATCCCGACAGTGGGGGGCCAACGCCACTGAATGCTAATCACACTTGAGCAAGTACATGCTCTTGAATAGGTGAGTGAAATACCTCCCTAACTTACACTTTATTCTATCTACTCAAACACAGTTTGCACTATTGGAGTCTCTCTGTTTTTTTCATTCACATGTCCGCCATTGAGTCAAGATTTCCTAAGCTATAGAAGATCCAGCCTCTCATTGACTACACTATCATGTCTCAATTAGCCTATTGGAACCCACAAGAAGTTTACTATATATTGGGACTATTATGCACATATCTATTTTTATTCTCTGTTTGTCCTTTTATCATATGTGAGTAAAATATATATTTTTATCTATTTATTGTAATATTTCCTGTATAGCGCGACCTATTATTGTGTTTTTGCCATTTCTTTTCTGAGGACGTTGGAGGGAACCTCATACCCATAGGTTGCAGCTCTCTACTTGTTTATTTCCCTCTAGATCACTCAGCGCTGATCCTATACCTTTTTTTTAATGCAAAAATTCAGCCTACATCTCAACTTTTGATTTGATGCTGCTCTGAAAGGAACATTCTAGGGTCAGGAATACAAACGTGTATTCCTTACCCTATAGTTTTTAAAACACTATTTAGGTGACCAACCTCCCCACCACCCCGTAAAAATTTAGTAAGCCGACACACGGCAGCCCCACACTATGGGGAAAAAGAGCAAAAAGCAGAAAGCAGATCCGAGCACGGGATCCGGAGATATCGGAGCTTTTCTCTCGCAGCCTCGCAGCCTGCAAGTTCCAAGATGGCGCCTGAAGCTTATACCACACAATCCTCGGACGAGGACAGCTACTATGCAGAGCCTGCAATACCTAACCAAGCACTACAGGTACCTCAGGAACCCAAGGACATGGGCGGCGCTGTGCTCCCTCCGCAAGCAATATGCGGACCAACAAACCCAACTGGCTGGCATGGAGGACCGGAATAGGGCAAGGAACCTAAGGGTTCCGAGGAGTGTCGGAGACAATCACCGGCTCTGAACTACCGCACTATTGCCGACAGCTTACAGCCACGCTATTGACGCCGCGACAGGCAAAATTGGACACGATAGACTCTTGCTACAGACTCACCAGAGCAGCCTCCACGCCACGCGAAGGAGCCAGCTATGTCATGATCAAGTTTGTGCGGGACTCTGACAGGGGAATGCTCATGGGGGCTGCGAGAGGCTCCCCCACAGTAGCATTTGAGGGGGCGCAACTGGCGTTTTACAGAGACTTTTCGAAACACACCATGTTGTGGCGGAAATCCCTCCGTCCGGCCACTCAGCTACTCCAGGAACAAGCCATCCCCTACAAGTGGGGCCCACCTCGTCTCCAGGTAGAAAAGGCGGGCAAGACACATAAGCTCTCACATGCATCCGACATACCGGCCTTCCTGCAGGCACTTGGTCTCCCAGCACTGACGACACAAGCGACAACTCGTCCATCATGGACTGTGGCGGAAATCACCCCCTTCGTCCCAAGAGGAGAGGTTCGGAAATCCACTGCCCTACCAACCTGACACGGCAGCAGCTGAGCAGGACTTACAAACCTTTCATCTGTTGCAGCCAACAGGAGAGACACATGACCCGTTCTAAGTCTACTTACTCCTATGCAGTTCATGTTGTTCCCTTTTTGCATATCTTAGTTTCTTTTTTTAAATTCTTTATTTTTGCACTTGATAGGGAAGGCAAGAGTAACACAAACTTGTAGGCTTGCGCAGAAGCCAAAATATACAGGAACATACATTTAAATACAAATATAACTTCTCTAGCAAATACAGCAATTCACGTTATGCATTCTGTATCACCTGTCCCCCTTCGAGGGTTTTTCGTTTTTATGGTAACATCAGTTAAGTTCCTTATTAATATATAGGAGAGGCATATCTAAAAATAGCGTTATGATAGATCCCGTGCAGTAGTATACAATAATAAATAACCTCTTCCAGAGCTCCAATTATATATCATTCCTACAGATTATCCACCTCCGAAATTCCAGGCTATCCGCCTCTCTACTTGTATGTTGTACTACTAGTCAGGTTCTATGCCCCGAGCATTAGCCCCGAGACTACCCAAAGTAGGAGTAGCCCTAGGGATCCCCGCCTCTCCATCAGGACAGCATATGTTAGTTTCTAATTGCGCTCTTTCCATGTCCTCACAACAATGGCTCCATAAGCAACCGAATAATCCTATATGTTAAGCCACCCCCCCACCCCCATTTGCCCCCAGAGTGCGCAAAATACCTTGTAAACCTACCGACAATTCACTGCAGCACTCTCAGCTTGCAACCTGGACAGCCAGTGGTCTGGGTGCCAGGTCCAGCTAGGGTTAACCCTTTTTTTTTTTAATAAACATAGCAGTTTCAGAGAAACTGCTATGTTTATTAATGGGTTAAGCCTTCCCCCAAATCCTCTAGTGGCTGTCTCATTGACAGCCCCTAGAGGCGCTTGCATGATTCTCACTGTGAAAATCACAGTGAGAGCACGCAAGCGTCCATAGGAAAGCATTGTAAATGCTTTCCTATGCGACCGGCTGAATGCGCGCGCAGCTCTTGCCGCACGTGTGCATTTAGCCGACGGGGCGGAACGGAGGAGGATCGGAGGCAGAGAGCTCCCCGCCCAGCGCTGGAAAAAGGTAAGTTTTACCCCTTTTCCCCTTTCCAGAGCCGGGCGGGTGGGGGCACCCTCAGGGCACTATAGTGCCAGGAAAACGAGTATGTTTTCCTGGCACTATAGTGGTCCTTTAAGGAAAAGTCTTCCATGAGAGGTTACTATATATCGATATTTAAACTCCAGCATTGCCTTTAACAATTGTCACACTTTTGAGATGACTCCTGAGACCTTATATTAGATCCTGAATAATGCAGATCTTGTACAGCAAGTACTGATAGTGCTTCACTATCCATTACAATTCTCATTAACAGGATAAATGCTGACTGGCATCTTAGAAAGCAAATTCATTTTTCACAGGAGGTTATTAACACTCCAATTCTCAGCAATAAGCATTCAGTGTGGTTACTGCAGTGCAAACATGTGGTTTGGGGTTTGTGGAACAAAAACATTATTGCAACCGGGCCCTGAAATTCTATTTGTCAAGGGGGCATGACACCCTCCCCCTTGTAAGATCATGTAGTATATTGCTAGTTTGGCAATATGCTATATAAATGACTGCTAGGAGCACTTTAAGCACTGTTTCATGGTCCTGATGTTCAGTGAATGAGTCAGAGCACTGCCTCCAGGTTACTTTGGCAATGCTCAGACTCATTGTGTGTGCCAGGCTGGAAGAGCATAAAATGTGGTCTGCATCACCTACAGCCCACTGATCCCTCCACTCTTCATTCTTGGCGGTCCGTTATAGTAGAGATCTTGCCAGGGATGTGGACGGCAGTATGAAGTAACTTCCATCTGGATTCCTGGCCCAGTGGGAGAGCATTTGAATGAGATAGCACCCGCAATCTGATTGGTAGCTAGTAAGGGAAATACCTGGCTACGTTGATAGATGTGCTGCCAAAAGCTCTGACATAAGGCTTCAAATCTCTCTTGTGAAGAGTTGCTACAGTACTCTGAACTGCCGTTTCAGCTGCATGATGCAGTAGATTTGATGAGGAGGCAATCATGGTTTAGCCACAAGGACTCAGTGAGCCCAAGCAAGAATGTGTGATAGGTGGTAGGATAAACTTACCAAGTGGAGACTGGGATAACCACCACTGGTCTAGAGGAGGAGTATATGGGGCAGGATCACAATGCCTCAAAAACAGTTCTCCTTGAGCAAGGAGTTCTGTCGCTTTCCCCATCTTCTTAAGGTAACCAGACTAGGCCAAAGAGTCGCAAATGCGAGGATAGCTCGATAGGCCGATAAATGCATTTAAAACATCAAAACTACACATAAATACATGTATTCTAACATCAGCTATATGCACAAACATTCACACACACACTACATACAAAAACACACCTAGGTTCACACACAACCCTGCAAGGATGGTCAAATGGTAAATCTACAGCTGACAAATCATTGTCGGAATTGTATGAGAGTTGAGATCTACCATTGGGTAATACCTGCACTGTATATAATTTGTTTTGCACCAGGGCCCTCCCTACATTAGTTTCAGTACTGTCTGAATTCCTGGTGGTCTGGTGGGTTAGCACTCTTGTGATTCAATAGACCACAAATGAGCTCTTTAAGTGATCTGCATCTGATAGAGGTACATACCACAACACTTAGTCGATGTAGTAAGGAGGCACAGGATTGAGCATAGAAACCAGTTAATCTCCCGTCCGTCTCAGGAAAGACCCCTCACAGACAGGACAGGAGCTACCTTATGTCTAATCTAACTCTGGCTCCACATTGTGCTTGCTGTATTATAATGCATAGATATACTGGTAAAAGAATAAGGGCATTTTAATAGAGGTCTGTAATGGACTTCTGTACACATCTTTGGGACTTTCTTTTACACATATAAAATATACATATACACCACTTGAATTTTTTTTTTTTTTTTTTTTATTGACATTCTTTGATTTTACTCTTTCCATTTTCAGCATTATGAAAACCTGGCGCTTCATGCTAATAGTTAAATAGAACTAAAACTGCATTAAGCCATTTGTCACACGCCTAATTAGCAACAATTTATGTATCTGTTCTTTCGTAATCTGCAGACATCAGCAAATATATTTAGAGCCTTTGAAATATTTAAGTGCATATTTGGTATGCAAACATGTTTGGATTCAGTCACAAAGTTCCCTGATGTGTTAAGGTGATTGACAAATCCCTAAGTGACAAGCTTACAGTTGTTGAATATTCTCTTAAACGAACAAATTATAAATAAAATAAAATAATAAACTGTAGCCCAATAGGTTTTCATTTACTGTGTTCCTTTATCAGTTTATATGTAGGGGCTCTCATTAAAAAGAACCCTTACACTTGTCTTCATTCCAGCACTAGGAAACATTCCACACTGCTGCATGATCCCCTCTAGTGAGATTACCAACCTTAAAGGGACACTCCAGGCACCCAGACCACTTCTGCCCATGGGAGTGGTCTGGGTGCCAACTCCCACTACCCTTAACCCTGCAAGTGTAATTATTGCAGTTTTTCATAAACTGCAATATTTACATTGCAGGGTTAACTCCACCTCTAGTGGCTGTCTATTAGACAGCCACTAGAGGTCACTTCCTGGGTTCTAGCACAGGTTTCCTGTGCTAGAGCGTCGCTGGACGTCCTCACGCTGTGTGAGGACCTCCAGCGTCGCTCAAAACCCCATAGGAAAGCATTGAAATGATTTTTCAATGCTTTCCTATGGGGAGACGTAATGCGCATGCGCGGAATTTCCGCGCATGCGCATTAGGTCTCCTCGGCCGGTGAGCGAGATTAGTCTCGCCCACCGGCCGACGTAATCACTAGGAGGAGCGTCGCGGAGGCGGAGACAGCGGCGAGGGACATCGCCGCTGTCCCAGGTAAGTGACTGAAGGGGTTTTCACCCCTTCAGTAACCGGGCATTGGTGGGTGGGAGGGAGAGGGACCCTACAGTGCCAGAAAAACGGATCGTTTTTCTGGCACTGGAGTTTCCCTTTAATGATCTGTATCCAATCAAATGATTCTCACTGAGAAGGTTTACAGACACACAGAGCATGCGCAGATACCGCTTTGATCCTCCAATCCCATGCGTTTCATAGAGAATCCAGTATCGGCATACTTCAGTGGGTTAAAGTGAGCATAGTGCTTGGAGTCTGTAAACGCACATACAAACAATATGCACATTGTTGCTTGAGGTGTAACTCATCCTCAAGAAGTGTCATTAGCCATCTCGGAACAAGGGTTCTGTCAGAATGATTGATTACATAAGTAATTTGAAAACAAGGAGTTAAAGAGCCAGCTAAGGACCAACATTTCTTTAGCTTAATGAAGCAGATGAGGTGTATAGGTTATGTTCCTGCAGGGCCACTGCTCAATTCTCTGCTATTTAGAAACTAAATCACTTTGTTTATGCATCCCTAGCTATACCCCCTGCATGTGACTTACACAGTCTCCCTAAACATTTCCTGAAAAGAATTGTTTATTTTAGCACAGGGTTTTCACTGCAGAAATTCTTATCTCATGCTCTGTCACTTGCCTGCTAGTGCAAGGCAGCATCCTGAGTGAAATTAGATGAAGTTAATGAATGAAAAAAATCAAAACTTCACAGGAAGTTAGTGGTTTTTTTTTTTTTAAATGGCCTGAGAAGCAAATTTGGGTAAATATTTTAGAACCATATTAGTATTTTATTTATATAATTTATAAACGAGCTTATATTTATTAATTTAATAGTGTTATACAATTTTACCAATATACATTTTCATATTTTTATAGTTTTTAAAAGTGCTTACTGTGTCAACAATGCTTCTCTAAGAGAAACATTTGACTGGACATAGCCTAGCATAAGCAAGAAGTCAGTGCAGGGCACAAGGGGTGGTAGACCAGCTTTTTAGGGGGAATAATTGTGAAAAACTATTAAATACAATTTTTTTTTTTTAAGTGCTCAGTTCAAATGCATTTCTCTAAATACATTTTGTATGTTTATACAGATATATATACTCACACTATTATTATCATCACCATTTATATAGCGCCAACAGATTCCGTACTGCTTTACAATATTATGAGAGGGGGAATTTAGCTATAAATAGGACAATTACAAAAAAACTTACAGGAAAGATAGGTTGGAGAGGACATTGCTCAAACGCGCTTAGTCTATAGGAAGTGGAGTATAAAACACATTAGGACAGGAAATAGCAATCAAATAGGTTGGAGTGAAGCAGAGCTGGAGGAGAGAGCAAGAGACAGGTACGTGAGGTAGTTACTCATGGAGGCCATAAGCTTTCCTAAAGAAATGTGTTTTAAGGCACTTCTTGAATGATTGCGGGCTATGTTTTTAAGATAGAATCTACAGGATTTGGTAAGATGCTGAATGTGAGGCTCAAAGGTGAGGCCAGAGTCAAATATGACACCAAGACAGCGCTCTTGCAAGGATGGACTGATGTGGATACCACTGACTTCAAGGGAGAGCAAAAGAGGAGGATCAGTATTGGGAAGAGGAAAGACAAGGAGTTCAGTTTTAGAGAGATTTAGTTTTAGAAAGCGGGAGGACATCCAGTCAGAGATAGAGGATAGGCAAGCAGTGACACGTTGCAGAATGGCAAGGGAGTGGTCCAGGTAGGAGAGATATAACTGGGCATCTTCAGTGTACAGTTGGTAGTGGAATCCAAATGAGGCAATAAGTTTGCCAAGAGAGGCAATATAAAGAGAAAATAGAAGGGGACCAAGGACGGAGCCTTGGGGCACTCCAACTGAGACAGGATGAAGGGATGAGGTATCATTAGAAAAGGAGACACTGGATGAGCGTTGGGAGAGATTAGAGGAAAACCACAAGAGGACAAAGCTCACAGAGACCGAGTGATTTGAAGAAGGAGAGCATGATCAACAGTGTGAAAGGCAGCAGAGAGGTCAAGAAGAATTCGTATGGAGTAATGGTCTTTGGATTTAGCTGCAATTAGGTCAGTAGTAACTTTAATTATAGCAGTCTCAGTAGAGTGGAGGGGGCGGAAGCCAGATTGAAGAGGGTCAAGGAAAGAGTTGGAATTGAGACATACGGGTAAAGACAAGTCTTCCCAGTAGCTTTCAGGAAAAGGGGAGCAGGGATATGGGACGATAGAGGGGGTGGATGGGTTGAGGGATGTTTTTTCAGGATAGGTATTACAGTAGCATGTTTAAAGGTCAGCAGGGACAATGCCAGAAGAAGTGTTAAGGAAGGCACAAGACAAGGGAAGAGAGATCTGATAAGGTGATACGGGCCAGGATCAAGCAGGCAAAAGGAAAGGAGAAGAGCAGCCATCTCTTGTTCAGTAGCAGGGGAGAAAGTCTGAAGGGTAGGAAAGCCCTGATCTATGTGTGGTTGAGAAAGAGAAAAGGCAGGGTGGAGAGAATTCTTTCCTTAGCTGTTCAATCTTGTTGGTAAAGTAGCATGCAAAGCTCTCAGCTGTAAGGTTTGTTTTAAGGGGTGGCCATTGCAGGGCGAAGAAGAGAGTTAAAGGGGTCAAAGAGACACCTGGGATTGTGGGAGCATGACCTAATGAGAGAGGAAAAGTATGACAGTTTGGCGAGGGCAAGGGCTGCGCTGTCGGAACAAAAAATGAATCTATAATGGAGAAAGTCTGACTGGGTGCGAGACTTCCTCCAAGAGCGTTTAGCACAATGGGAGCATCTTTGCAGGTAGCGTGTTGTTTTAATATGCCGCGGCTGGGGGCATGTCCTCCTCGAGGTGCATGTTTGGAGCGGGGCTGCAGCGTTCAAGGCAGAGGTGAGGGTAGTGTTATATGTAGAGATGGTCAGTGAGGGACAGGAAAGGGAGGGGATGGATAGGAGGTGTGTTAATTATTGAATTCAGGTGTTTCAATCAGGCACATTGCCACAGGTGTATACAATTATGCACACTATTAACACTATATGGTCAGGAATACACGTTTGTGTTCCTGTCCCTATAGTGACCAAAAATAGATATTGGCCCCTCGTTAGCACACTAGAAATTTGTCAATCATTACATTTATACTTCCTGTATTCATCTCAAGTTTCCAAGCTTTCCCACAGGTAGTATAGGCGAAGGGAAACCATCCATATAGGAATAATAAGTGACCTCTACCTTGTGTTTCAGACCAACACACAAATAGAAACTTTTGATTTTATTTTATTTGTGGTTGCCACAGAAATAGTTATTGCATTTATGAATTTGCTGCAATTTTTCAATTCCATACATGTGTCACACTTCCTACTTAGGACCTAATACAGTATAGTGGACTTCATTAATCCTTCAAAATGGGTTAAGTTGTGCTAGTCATTTTACACTATTTTTGTATGATGTGCTTTCCCAGTCTTGAATATGCACAAAAGGAAGCGTGATTATTCATCTGAGTTATTATTAATGTTTAATTTGGATATGACACTGAAAGACAATGGTCTCCTGACTCCTACTAGTCACTTAGCATATAAAAAAAATCCACTATCTATGGGTTGATACAGGCACATGGTAGATCAGCCAGTTAGTTTACATTGAAGATAGACAGAGGCAATTCATGTGTAACATTTCATGCCTTGCAGAGGAGCTCTGGTTGAAGTCACAGTTTCAAAAGAGGAATTCATGTTGTAAACCTTTTGACATCCATCACATTCTTAGAAAAAACCCTTCTAGTGCGGAAATTAGCAAATTCATATATGCACTACACAGATCACCTTAAACAGCAATATAGTGCAACAATGCATTATGCACCCTTGGCGTGACAGTCATCATGTGCACTCTGACCAGTCTGCAGCTATGCAGTCCCATACTGCGATGCACCGTGTGTTCTGACACCTTTCTATCATGACCAGCAAGTTTTTCAACAAATTTGGGTTACCAAAAGCTCTTCGTTGTGATCAGACCAGATAGACTAGCCTTTGCTCCTCTTGTGCATCAATGAGCCTTGGGCGCCGATAACGTAAGGTTCTCCTGGCATGTGCCAAACCCAGACTCGCCCATGAGACTGGCAATCTGCGAAGCATGATTCATCACTCCACAGAACAATTGGAGATTCTGTACTTTACATGTCAGATGACAGGGATTCCATTAAAATTGTGCAATTTTTAATTAGGAAACAAAATGTGAAATGTAAAAAGTTTTATTAAATAGTAAAAAAAAGTCAACAGTACACCTTTTACTGTAATATTAAAAACAATAATTTATCATACTATTAAAAAAAGCACCATTTGCAAATAAAATCCGTTTCTTTAAAAAAAAAATTGAGATTAGACAGACTCAGAGCTTCAGAATTTGAACTTTTTCAGCAACAACACACCAATTTGAATGATCAAAGAAATCTGTCACAACATGAAGCTCTGGAACATAGTTTTCAATAAGTTCTTTTAATTCTCCCTTTTTAAAAATATGATAGTACCTAAAACATTTATTATTACTACTTTCTGGTTTATGGGGGTTTCCTGAAAACACCTCGCATTCCAAGTCTGCATTGTCACATTGTTTTTTGGACCCGGTTTTGTAAGGTTCTGCATAATTTGCAGTGCATTTCGGAGGTTTACTATGATGACTATCAACCAGATCTGGTAAAGGAACTTTACTGTATGCCTTGATTACATCCACTCTAGTTGGGTGATCAATATTGGAACTCATAATTTGCAGTGGCTGAATTGGTGATTCAGTTTGTCTGAAAACAGTTCCATCAAAGTTTTGTATATGTCTGGGAAAGAAGTCACCAATCTGTTTTAGAAAACTACCAGGCTTGGACAACTCAAATGGTGATCCACTTTTAGACATTGTAATCTGAATGCAATAATCATAAAACCTACCCAATAGCCCTTGGTACTTTTGGATATTACCGTCACGCTTACTGTCCACATCTAAACCTGAATCAAGGGACCTGGACAGAATGCTGGATTTGGAAAGGTTTCCAAATGTTTTGCCATTGGTTTCTCTTTCGCTTATAAAGGAACAACGTTCTTCACTGCTGTGAATTTTAATAGTGGTATCCGTGCTGTTGGATTGATTGTTTATAGGATTTGTCCGTAGATATGGTTTCATGGATTGCTCAAGGTCCTCAGAGGAGAGGTCTGGTGCACTTGGTTCCAAATTCCATGGAACAAGAATATCTTGCTTCTCAAATCTTCTCTTCTTCTGCTCTTTTGCCCACACATAAATCATCACTTTGCCCCCAAATTTCAAAATCCGAGATATCTCTTTAATAGCTTGAATGCGACGCTCCTTAGTCGAGAAATGATGGATCACTGTTCATAAAATAGAAACATCAGGTTATCTGGCACATGCCTGTAGATTATATATAATTCTAAGATTCATTAAATATAGGTAATGCATTAGATTAAAGATCTTCCCCTCTGGTTATTTGGTTTCCTTTATTTGTAACCATTTGTAAATGTGTTTTAATATGAATAATAATAACGTAATGTAAAGCATAAAATGTTAGATATATAACCTTTAAAACCTCTGGGAGAACAGTGCAGTAACAAAACCCCATAAAAATAACCACATGAATTATAAATATGAGAAATATTCCCATAGTATGCTAAAATATGTACAATACTGAAAGTAGTAGACAGTTCTAGTAGACCTCAAAATATTATTCCAAAAGAATGTCATTAATGTATAACATATTAATGTCACCCTTACAAAAGGAATTAGTCAAAAGAGTTACTACTTGTACAGCAATATTATTAGAATATTGGTCCAACATCAAATACTTCTCTAGCTCTGGCTACTTGTCTTGTTCACTAGGGTTAGTTTGTAGTGTGTACCAAAAAACCATAAAACATAGAATGTGACGGCAGATAAGAACCATTCGGCCCATCTAGTCTGCCCAATTTTCTAAATACTTTCATTAGTCCCTTGCCTTATCTTATAGTTAGGATAGTCTTATGCCTATCCCACGCATGCTTAAACTCCTTTACTTTGTTAACCTCTACCACTTCAGCTGGAAGTTTATTCCATGCATCCACTACCCTCTCAGTAAAGTAATACTTCCTGATATTATTTTGAAACCTTTGCCCTTCTAATTTAAGACTATGTCCTCTTGTTGTGGTAGTTTTTCTTCTTTTAAATATGGATATTAGAGTCAGGCAACCTCTGGAATTGGAAGCCTATGGTTAATAATATCAGCCCTACCGATACAGGCTGCATTTTAGCATTAACCATGATTAGATGGTATAAAAGGCTCATCCAGCACTGCACATTTTGTGTTTGGCCTTAGTGAGGTAGACCCATGAGAGAGTGGCTTTGTATGCTATAGGCATCAAAATGTGATTTTGCACCGTGACAGATGCACATCTGTGTAACTTCCACTGTGGGTTTTAGTTGCTGCCTTTAATTTTCAGGTTAATTTGTTTTCTCTGAATTTTGCATGTGAATCAAGTATGGACATTACTTTTATAAAGAAAAACTAATTTTGAAGGGAAAAAAAAGCTGAAATGCACATTGAAAACCTGAATGTCTCCTTCCACATTAGGACTTTGATAAAATACCATCCTTTGTGCATGCAAACTATGCTTGTGAGGAAAGAAAACTGCAGGCAAAACATGTACTGTAAACAAAAACGTGAAACGTGAACTACTAGAGCGCAAAAACACACAACCCCACAGACTTTAACAAATAAATACTACTCTTTATGCATTTATTTAGCATTAGCGTCAATATACATGGCAAAAAAAAGAGTTGCAAAATTTCATAACTGCAAAAATATATTCATGAATTGGAACTATTTAGCATGCCAACTGATTACACAATAAAACACACAGTAATGAGTTATTATAATAGCCTTCAGTTTACCGTGTGCATTGTTAAATACCATTTATCACAGCAGAATAATTATTTTTATCTCAGTTTTCGATGGTTAAGGCACAAATGATAGTAAATATGAATTACAGTTTGTAGTGGTTATAGTGGTTTGTGTTTTTCTTTAAAATAGATTGAGCAGATATTTGAGAAGATCCTACCGAGAGTATTATTTATTGAACAAACTTAATGCAAAACACTTGTGCATGTAAATGGAAGATGCTGCTGGTTTCCATTCATTCAGTGCGATTTCTGGAGTTATTCCGATAAATGTACTCACCCTCTGGGGTCTTTTATTTGCCAAGATCCTCGACTGTGACATCACTGCTGGTGGTACGGATGCACAGTGGTGCAGGGCCGGTGAGTTATACTTATCTGAACCCGTCCCTCTCAGCCGCCACCATGGTCTTTCATTCGCTCCTCTTCATCTCCTGGAGCTTTATCTATTTCAGAGGTCTATGGAGGATCCTGCAAGATCACGGGAGCCTCCATAGAAAGACCCTTTTTCCCCTCAGGCGTCACAAGGCTAGTGGGGTACTTGTCAAGCTTTGACTTACGGATACAAATGCTAAGACAAAGTATTGCCTATTATACCTTACATCTTTTGATTGGGTTAGAGCTTCAGTGACATTTCAACACAGTCAATTTTAGCTTTATGAAATACTCATTTTGGAGGGGGATGACAGATCTGTGTTAAAACCAGGGATGGAAAAATGATAATCAGATTTTCTTTAATGAATAATCTGTATAAACGCTAATCTGCCGGAAACCTTAGAGTGACAATTAAGTGCTTTAAACAAGTTTACAAAGTTTGGATAAACAGATATTACAGTTTGAATAATTCAGTGCAGACTTTAAATCTCTTCACATTGTGATGTAATTCCAGTAAAATACAAGTTTAGCAGGCTAAGATTGCCACAAGGCATATGTATGTATATGTGTTTGTAGTATCAGTTAGTTAATTACACGTAGCTAAGATACTGTTATCACTGTACTGACCAGGTGCAGGAATGTAAGAACTGGAATTACGCGTCCCTCTCCTTTGTATCAGATGAGCCACGTGGTTAGACCGGATGGATGAGTTTAGACTCTATTTATTAAATAGGTTAAGGGTATGTGTGGGTGTAGTTAATTGTGGGAGGAGCTACAGTGCTATATAAGGAATGTACTCTATGTATTCAGTACTCAGACTTTGCTGTATTTTGGTGACGCTAGTCCCTCTGAGTCCCGAACGGTGATCCAATAAAGAATCTCTTCCTTCCTGAAGAAACCTGTGTCCATCTCTCTGTGCTTGGCTTCCGTCAGTTTCTCCGGTATCATTTGGTGCATTGGCCGGGAAGCTCATCGTTCAACGGTAGCTGAGAGGCAGAGGCGTGAGACGGTCTATCTTTGCCCACGTTCTCTACGGCTGCACCCCTGAACTTCTGCGTGGACCTCCCTTCGTCTCGGCGCCACTGGTCTGTTGTCCAGGAGATCATCGGCCTCTACGTGAGAAGTGCTGGGGTGTCCCCGTCGATGAGTGTGAACTCAGGTTCAGGAACGAGGAGGTAAGACAACTGCTGTTTTAGACGGCAGGACCCACTAGGGGTATACCGATTGTGCGGTAGGCCCAAAGGGGTTTTGAATCTGTGTATCTGCCCCCTCTGTCGGAGGGAAGGAGCGAAGGCGCACCGCTCGATCGAACGCTCTTTAGTCAGACCGTTTGATTTGGTTAGTCAGGCGGGGTCCTGGTGTAAATAGCCCTAGCCGGACACCGGTGTCTTGTCTAGACTAGCGTTCTAGGGTGTATATTACGTTCGCTAGGTCGGAGGGACCGGGAGACTAAGCGGCGCCTGTGTAAATTCGGTTCGCTAGTTCTCATCCTATCTGGGCTAAGTGGGAAGGCGTGTAAATTTGGAACCCACTAGACTTTTGATAGTGCGACTAAGAGGCGCCTGTGTAAATTCGGTTCTCTAGCTCGCTATATATGTGGTGATTGGGCAGTGTGGCTAACCAAAACGGGTGTATATAGTTTTAGGTAGTCCATTCAAGGTACTGGCCAATAGTTTAGTTGGGAATTGTAAATGTGTTAACGATTGTTTTAGTAAAGTGTATATCTTGTTAGATAGCGCGAGCTCAGCCGTCTAGCGAGAGTGTTAATAGTGTGTTGCTGTATTATAGTGCACGGTACCATAACCCTGTATATTTACTGACACAGTATATAAGTACTAATCATTGTCGTCCATTGCATGTTTAACACCATAACCACTAATAATTGTATTGTGACCTTAACTTGTGCTTTGACCTATGCTAACCGTACTGTAACCGCTATTTGTAAAAGACGATGTTACTGGGGTGTGTTATAGACGGGTAATTCGTATATAGAGAATTATAGCGTGGGTGACTGTATAGTTACGCCAAAGGGCATAATATTGATTATATAGTGACTGGTGTAACAGCTGTGTGTGTACGGGAATTCCCTGAGTGTTTATTGTTATTGTGTACGTTTCACTTGGTAACCGTACCACGTGGTGCTGTTGCCAGAGGAAACGGGTGTGACTGTTGAATAGTACGCGTGTATAGTATTCGTTGTCGACGACGTTCCATTGTTAAGTATGGGTGCGTCGCAGTCAACGATTCCGGATCCCTTAGGATGTATGGTTAAGAATTTTAAAAAGGGATTCAAAGTTTGTGATTTTGGGGTAAAGATGTCTCCTGTACGTTTGGTCACTTTGTGTACTAGGGAGTGGCCTACTTTGGTTGCGGCATGGCCGCCACGTGGCAGTTTGGATCCAACTCTGGTACAGCGCTTACACGTGGCTGTATCGGGTAGGCCTGAACTTTACGGCCAGTTTCCTTATATTGACTGTTGGAGACAGGCCGTAAATGACTCGCCAAAATGGCTCCAGACATGCCACGAGGAGCAGTGTCGCCTCATGGTAGCTAGGACTTGCTCGTCCACTAGGACTGGTGTTAGGCCCATTTTGGACACGCCCCCTGAGTCCGAGATCCCTTTGCCGCCCCCTTACTTTCCGTTAAGAAGAAGTGACGCAAACGCAGGAAGTCCTGCACCCCTCCCCTCATTACCCTCATCCACTTCCGCTTCCTCCTCCAGTACAGGATCCACCCCCCCTCGTACTAAATCTCCCCTTCCGGAACCAGAATCCACCCCCATTAGAAACGAATATCCTGATTTGGCGCCACTTCAGACTTCCGGTCAAGCTTCATCTAGCTCGGCTCGAAGTGTTTTATTTACGACCTTTTCCCAAAACCGACCTCCCACATCCCCATACCCTATCTCTCCCCGACCGGAACCCATGACTGACGCCTCTCTACGTAGCCCCATCCAAACCCGACAGTTGACTGGTGCCCAACAATTAAAGCACTATCAGATGCCTCTTCGTCTGAATCCCGGGTCAGCTTATATCGATGCCGCAGGTCAAATGGCACACGCTGACCCAGTCTTCGTATATGTCCCATTTACCACAACCGATCTTTTAAACTGGAAGACCCATAATTCCTCGTATACTGAGAAACCACAAGCTATGACTGATCTGTTCACCTCAATAGTACAGACGCATAATCCGACATGGGCTGATTGCCAGCAGTTACTAATGACTTTATTTAACAATGAGGAAAGGACAAGAATAAATCAAGCAGCCATTAAAGCATTAGAGGATAGAGCCCGTGCTTTGAACCAAGCCAATCCAGCAGCATGGGCCGCGACACACTATCCCAACACCGATCCCGATTGGAACGTAAATGGTGCTGATATGGTTCAACTCAGAGCCTATAGAGACGCTATAATTGCTGGCATGAAAGCCGGAGGAAAGAAAGCCATTAACATGTCGAAGACAGTTGAGGTGATCCAGAAAAGCGATGAAGCGCCCAGTGTCTTTTATGACCGATTATTGGAGGCATACCGCTTGTATACCCCCTTTAATCCGGAAGACGCAGACAATTCCCGAATGGTTAACTCCGCCTTTGTCAGCCAAGCATACGGAGATATTAAGCGCAAGCTACAAAAGTTAGAAGGGTTTGCAGGTATGTCCATCACCCAACTAATGGAGGTAGCAAATAAGGTCTATATGAACAGGGATACAGAAAGTAAGAAAGAGGAAGAGCGCAAGATGCGTAAAAAGGCTGATATGCTAGCGGTAGCGATCGCAGGCGTAGATAAACGGGGCCCAGATAGAGGCAATAATAGATGGAGTAGGGAGCCTTTGAGTAGGGATCAATGCGCGTATTGCAAGGAAGAAGGGCATTGGAGGAACGAATGTCCGCAAAGAGAGCAGTACGAGAGAGACCAACCCAGGGCAGGCTACGGAAACTTTAGAGGTAGAGCGAGAGGTAGAGGAGGCCCCGGAGGGAGTAATGGTTATAGAGGGAGTAATGGGAACAGAGGAAGTGTTAGGGAAGACAGGTATATTCCAGCAGCGCAAAGGTCCCGCGATAGAGAAGGTAGGGACTTTGTAGGATTGGCTGACACTGTCATGGAGGACTATTGATACTGACCGGGCTCCATCCCCCTTGGTCGAGCGGAGCCTATGGTCGATGTATCAATAGGGGGGAAAAGGAGTGCGTTCATGATCGACACTGGTGCTGAACATTCAGTGGTGACTAATCTAGTTGCTCCTCCATCTGGAAGGACTATTACTGTGATAGGAGCAACTGGAAGAAGTGCTGAAAAACCGGTTCTTAAAAGTCGACTCTGTACATTGGGAGGCCACGTAGTAAAACACCAATTCCTTTATATGCCTGAATGTCCAGTCCAATTGCTGGGACGTGATATGCTATCAAAATTACAAGCGCAGATTACGTTCCTACCAAATGGAACAACATCCTTAAAGTTTAATGGACCTTCAGGTATTATGACTTTATCCGTACCAAAGGAAGAAGAGTGGCGACTTTATACAGTGTTGACTAGCCAAAACCCTAGGAGTGATGAGACATTGTTTAACATACCAGGAGTTTGGGCAGAGAACAACCCACCAGGACTGGCCCGCAATATTCCACCAATAAAAATTGAACTGAAACATGGGGTTTATCCAGTGAGCCTAAGACAATATCACATTCCGCAGAAGGCTAAGAAGAACATCCAATCCTATCTGGATAAGTTCATACGGTATGGTATCCTAAAATTCTGTACTTCCCCCTGGAACACCCCATTGCTGCCTGTTCAAAAGCCCGGTACAGATGAGTATCGACCTGTACAGGACTTAAGAGCAGTCAATGATGCGGTTGTTAGCATACATCCAGTTGTACCCAATCCATATAACCTGCTTGCTTTAATTCCGGGCGGGGCTACTTACTTCACAGTCTTAGATCTCAAAGATGCCTTCTTTTGCCTCCGAATTGCCGCAGAAAGCCAATGTATTTTCGCTTTCCAATGGGAGAACGCTGTAACGGGCTCAAAACGCCAAATGACTTGGACAAGACTGCCCCAAGGGTTTAAAAATTCACCTACCCTATTTGGTTCAGCTCTAAGTCAAGATCTACTGGATTTCGAGTCTATCCCAGGAGAATGTGTATTGTTACAATATGTAGATGACTTGTTGATAGCAGCAGTTACAAAAGAAAAATGTCAGCAAGCAACGCACGATCTACTACATATTCTCTGGAAGGCAGGATACAAGGTGTCCAGGAAGAAGGCTCAGTTGTGTTTGCCAACTGTCAAGTATCTGGGATTCCATATCTCTGAAGGTCAAAGGATTATGGGGCCAGAGAGAAAAGAAGCTGTCTGCCAAATACCAATACCCAAGAATAGAAGACAAGTGCGAGAATTCTTGGGGGCAGCAGGCTTCTGTAGGATATGGATTCCCAGCTATGCGATACTGGCAAAACCTCTGTACGCAGCCATCAAAGGTACAGAGCACGACCCCTTCTTATGGACCCAAGAACAGCAAACGGCATTTGAAGATGTGAAGAAGGCTTTGATGAGTGCCCCAGCATTAGGTCTACCTGATCACACACGACCATTCTACTTATATGTACACGAGCAAAGAAGAATGGCTGTGGGAGTATTGACACAGTACTTGGGATCATGGCAAAGACCTGTTGCCTACATGTCTAAGCAACTGGATGCAGTGGCCAGCGGACTTCCACCTTGTCTAAGAGCCGTAGCTGCAGCCGCCCTGCTAGTAGCTGAAGCCGATAAACTCACTCTGGGTCAAGAACTTTATGTACGAGTCCCACATGCAGTACAGACGTTGTTGGATTACAAAGGAAATCATTGGTTTAGTAACAGCCGTATGACCAAGTATCAAGCAATGTTGTGTGAAAACCCAAGAGTGCATTTAGAGACTGTAAACACCTTAAATCCAGCTACCCTTTTGCCGCAACCTACTGAAAGTCAACATGATTGTTTGGAAGTAATGGATGAAGTATTTTCAAGTAGACCAGATCTTCGTGATTTTCCCATCCAGAACCCCGATGTTCAATATTACACCGACGGCAGTAGTTATGTGAAAGAAGGGATCCGCTATGCAGGATATGCAGTGACAACAATAGACAAGGTGATAGAAGCTCGGCCACTGGCGAAAGGAACATCAGCACAAAAGGCAGAATTAATAGCACTAACACGAGCGTTACAATTGGCTGAAGGTTTAAGAGTAAATATCTATACGGACTCTAAGTATGCGTTTTTAACCACTCATGCCCACGGAGCTTTGTATAAAGAAAGAGGACTACTGAATTCAGAAGGCAAAGAAATCAAGTACGCAGCTGAAATCCTACAACTATTGGAAGCAGTGTGGGAGCCGAAAGAAGTCGGTATCATACATTGTCGAGCGCATCTGAGAGGAGATGGTGATGTAACCAAGGGAAATCGGATGGCAGATAGTGCAGCTAAGCGTGCTGCTGAATCAGGAAGACAGGAGTATGTGGGGCATATAGCTGCTCTTATACCAACTCCACTGTCCCAATGGACTCCAGTTTATACAGCTCAAGAAGAGGAGTGGTTAAAGACTGAACCGGGAAAGTATTTGGAGAACAAGTGGTATCAGCTAGAAGATGGAAGAATAGTCATACCAGCATCACTAGCGGTAGAAATTGTCCAAAATTATCACAACGGGACACATTCTGGGAGAGACAGTACTGAAGAATCTCTCAGGAAACATTTCTACATACCAAGATTGTCCAACTTGACTCAGGCCATTGTACGCAGATGTGTAACGTGTGCTAAGAATAATGCAAGACAAGGACCAGTAAAGCCACCAGGAGTCCAGTTTATGGGGGGACTCCCCATGTCCGATCTACAAATAGACTTTACAGTAATGCCTAAATCGGGTGGACATCGTTACCTGTTGGTAATTGTGTGCACCTATTCAGGCTGGGTAGAAGCATGTCCTACTCGTACAGAGAAAGCAGGAGAAGTTGTAAGATTCCTGCTACGAGAAATAATACCCCGATATGGACTACCCTGTTCTATAGGATCGGACAATGGTCCAGCTTTTGTTCATCAGTGCCTACAACAACTGACTCATATGCTTGGTATAAAGTGGAGGCTTCATACTGCATATAGACCCCAGAGTTCTGGTAAGGTAGAGAGAATGAATAGAACTATAAAGAACCAGTTGGCTAAAATGTGTCAGGAAACCCAACTTAAGTGGAACGTTCTCTTACCCATAGCTTTATTGCGAATCCGCAGTACCCCTACCAGAAGGATGGGCCTCTCTCCTTTTGAAATCATGTATGGGCGACCACCTCCCGTACTTGGTAACTTAAGGGGGGACTTGAGTCAGTTGGGAGAAGGAATTACCCGGCAGCAGGTTGTAGAGTTGGGTAAGACTATGGAGGAGGTACAGAAATGGGTACAAGATAGATTACCTGTGAATATTTATCCCCCTGTTCATAGTTATCATCCAGGAGACCAAGTGTGGATTAAAGAGTGGAATAATGTACCGTTAGGGCCCAAGTGGAGAGGTCCTTATGTTGTTCTTTTGTCTACCCCTACAGCGATAAAAGTAGCCGAAGTAACTCCGTGGATACATCACTCCAGGGTTAAACCAGCAGCAGTCGATTCTTGGCAAATTACAGCAGATCCAGAGAATCCCTGCAAGATCCGGTTGAAACGCACTACTCAGTCGGAGTAACGAGGAATTATTGTGGATTACAAATTTTATTGTTACAGGTGTGAGTGAGAAGGCCATAATAAAGCCTGTCCGCTTACCAACACATAGTGTATAAGCCAGGAAAGTCTCGAAGGGACACCTGTGAAGACGAGCAGAACTCCATTCCCTGCAGCCCTCACATCCTGGAAGCTGAGGTTCCATCGCACGGACGAAGACTGAGGATGACGGCGAAAGATGTGCTTTTGATTGTGTTTATTTATATGTGTTTTTATATTCAGGAAGGTAGAGGTACCGACACTCCTAGCTGTGAGGTATGCATTAAGACTACGAGAACAGGTAACCATATTTCCCAAACCCTAATTTGGCATTCACAATACGAATGTAAAGGAGAGGTATCAAGATGTAGATACCTAAATATAGACTATAGTGTGTGCCATTTAGGAGTAGGAGAACCTAAGTGCTTCAGTCCAGAGTATCAACCTCGTACAATTTGGTTGACTCTCAGGAATGGAGATCCTCAGGGGACCCTAATTAATAAGACGGTGTTAGAATCCGTACATTCTTCGGGTGTTCTGCTATTTGATGCATGTAAGGCGATATCAAGTGGTAGAAAACCGTGGAATGTATGTGGGGATCTTAGATGGGAGAGGACGTATGGGTCTAATGATAAATATATTTGTCCCAGTAGTAAAAATAAATATGTGAGTCCTAGATGCCCCAATAAAGACTATAACTTTTGTCCATATTGGTCTTGTGTGGGGTGGGCGACTTGGGGACAGACAGTAGATAAAGACATGATAGTGACTAAGTTGCCGACTAGCCCTTATTGTAAGTCTATGGAATGCAACCCAGTCCATATACTTATTAATAACCCCGACAAGTTCCTAGATAAGTATGGAAATTTATTTGGGTTTCAGATATACGGGACGGGTTTAGATCCTGGGACATTATTGTTTATAGGAATAGAGACTGATACGGTATCCTCCCAGACTCATCAAGTATACCATTCCTTTTATGAAGAGATGAGTATAGATAATAAGATCCCCCATAACGCTAAAAACCTGTTCATTGACCTAGCTGAAAGTATTGCCGGTAGTCTTAATGTTACCAACTGCTATGTGTGTGGAGGTACTAACATGGGAGACCAATGGCCTTGGGAAGCAAAGGAGGTAATGTCCGGTTCTGAGGCAGTTGACCAACTAATATCTACACAAGCCGATTATCATTTGAGTGTTAGAGGTAAATCTGAGTGGAGATTAAAGACCTCCATCATAGGTTATGTTTGCATAGCAAGGAAAGGAATAATGTATAATACTTCTGTAGGAGAATTAACTTGTCTAGGGCAAAAAGCTTATGATGATGATACTAAAAATACAACTTGGTGGTCGGCTTCAAATGTCTCAGAACCATCTAACCCGTTTGCTAGATATGCCAGTTTAAAGGATGTGTGGTTTGATTTATCCATCACATCTACCTGGAGAGCCCCAGCAAATTTGTACTGGATCTGTGGTAAGAAAGCCTATTCGGAGTTGCCACAGGACTGGGAAGGGGCATGTGTGTTGGGTATGCTCAAACCATCCTTCTTCTTGTTACCGATTGAAACAGGTGAGACTTTAGGTGTTAAAGTGTATGATGTGAATCATAGGAAGAAAAGGGGACCCTTAGAGATAGGCACCTGGGAAGATAATGAATGGCCTCCCCAGCGTATCATAGATTATTATGGGCCAGCCACGTGGGCAGAAGATGGTACCTTTGGTTATAGAACCCCAATTTATATGCTCAACCGTATTATAAGATTACAGGCGGTGGTTGAGATTATTACTAATGAGACCTCACAAGCACTCAATCTTCTAGCGAAGCATAATACCAGGATGAGGACAGCAGTGTACCAAAATAGATTAGCCTTGGATTACCTTTTGGCAGTAGAGGGAGGTGTATGTGGGAAGTTTAACCTGAGCAATTGCTGTCTTCAAATAGATGACGAAGGGCAAGCAATAGCTGAGCTTACTAGCCATATGGTTAAACTAGTGCATGTGCCTACTCAGGTATGGAAAGGGTACAATCCAAGTAGTTGGTTTGGTAGCTGGTATGAGTGGTTTGGAGGGCTTAAGGCAGTGGTAGGTGGAGTCCTACTGATTTTACTGTTGTGTCTACTCCTACCGTGTCTTATACCCTTAGTAGTTAGGTCTGTGCAAAGCCTGATAGGAAGTATAGCAGAGAGGAAGGCTGCTGCACAGATAATGGCGATATATAAGTATAAGGCTCTAGATCAAGGAGAACCAATGCAGGAAGATGAGTGTTAAAAGATTCACATCATAAGATAAGTCTGGTCTGGTTCATGGTAACCTGAGGTATATGCAAACCAAGGTTAAGTGATGCCTCAAGTAATTGTGAAATATCAGAGGCATCAAAGGGGGGAATGTGATGTAATTCCAGTAAAATACAAGTTTAGCAGGCTAAGATTGCCACAAGGCATATGTATGTATATGTGTTTGTAGTATCAGTTAGTTAATTACACGTAGCTAAGATACTGTTATCACTGTACTGACCAGGTGCAGGAATGTAAGAACTGGAATTACGCGTCCCTCTCCTTTGTATCAGATGAGCCACGTGGTTAGACCGGATGGATGAGTTTAGACTCTATTTATTAAATAGGTTAAGGGTATGTGTGGGTGTAGTTAATTGTGGGAGGAGCTACAGTGCTATATAAGGAATGTACTCTATGTATTCAGTACTCAGACTTTGCTGTATTTTGGTGATGCTAGTCCCTCTGAGTCCCGATCGGTGATCCAATAAAGAATCTCTTCCTTCCTGAAGAAACCTGTGTCCATCTCTCTGTGCTTGGCTTCCGTCAGTTTCTCCGGTATCAACATCACAAGTACATTAGTAAAATTGTAAATTTGTCAATGGGCGTTCAGTTTATTCAATTTGTGGAGGAGCTGAAAATTGTATTTGAATTTGTGATGAGCATTAGGGAATACATGAAATGCTATCTGGCAGGTAGCCAATAGCCTACTCTCCAGCTGTTGTGGAACTACAACTCCCATAAGGCCTTGAAAGTTTACAGGATGACCATAGAAAGTAGGGTTTTGTTAAAGTTCACAAATAAGCTGATGATGAACAAATACCATTTTATGGAGTGTCTGGTTGTAAGCAGCTTGCAGTGGTGAGAACTCTACAGATATGTGGTACAAAATAGGAGTCTTGATCATTGAAATGTTTCAAGTGCTGTAGTGTGTAATTCATTAGTGGGTAATCGTTCCTAAAAAGATAAAATATTTGTAAACCAAGGAAACAGAAAGAAGACAGGCAGTGGGTTGGTGAAGAAGGACAACTAGAAGCCAGGAAGGTGCATGTTTAGATCAGACTGGTAAACACTAGCTTTGGCATCGATCTCGAAATTCAGAAGACAGAACTGTAACTATACCAGTTCTGCAAAATATGGAAGCGTAAAAGGTTTGTATCCTTGAACAGAAACCTTTACATGCACTCTCTTTTTGATCTTGTTTCATAAGCAAGCATCCATTGTTTTAAACAAATATTAATCTTTACAGACAGTGAACAGAGTGGCCTAACCCCTGGTTAGAATGTGAAATAAACAGAAAGGAATTACTTACAAGGTCTCTAATTAATGTTAACTGTACAGTCCTAGTACATAGATTAAATAGAACAATTAAGTTTACCCAGCGGCTCATTCTCTCTCGCCACTGCTCTGCTCCGCCGCAGGGAGATTGTCAGTGACAACATTGTTCCCTACCTGTCCAGCAAAAATAGGTGCACACGTAGCAGTTGCACCAATCACACTGTGCAATCTTCCAATGGAATGCTTTCTTATGGAAGACCTTCACTTCCACTAAACAACCCAGGCAGCTAAACATTATGGTCACATATGGTCACCAAAACAACTTTAGCTTAATGAAGCAGTTTTGTTGTATAGATCATGCCCCTGCAGTCTCACTGCTCAATTCTCGGCCATTTAGGAGTTAAATCACTTTTTTTGTTTATGAACCCTAGTCACACCTCCCTGCATGTGACTTGCACAGCCTTCCTAAACACTTCCTGTAAAGAGTCATCTAATGTTTATCCTTCCTTTATTACAAGTTCTGTTTAATTTAGATTTTCTTATCCCCTGCTATGTTAATAGCTTGCTAGTTCCTGTATGTGATTAAAGTTCAATTTAAAGAGCAAGAGATAAAATTGTTGAAGATAAATTACATGTGATTGAAACTGAAACCAGGTTTTTTTTGTGCAGGCTGTGTCAGTCAGAGCCAGGGGAGGTGTGGCAAGGACTGCACAAACAGAAACAAGGTAATTTAACTCCTAAATGGTAGAGAATTGAGCAGTAAAACCTGAGACGCATGAGCTATACACTAAAACGGCTTCATTAAGCTAAAGTTGTTTAGGTGACTATTGTGTTCCTTTAAGCTTAAATTATAACTAATAAGCTTAAACTACATGTGGTTAGTTAATTTTCTTTCAATTTTGTGTAGTTTTCCTGCAGTGCTGTAAAATGTTTTGTTGTTTTCAAGAATGTAACCCAGGCTCCTTAGCCACCCCTCCCACCCCCCTCACATTTTAGCATGTTCTTGATTTCCAGTCTCTAAAAAGAAACATACTTTTTGCAGCCAATGAAAATAGAGGCATGTCTTATTTAGTGCAAGGAATGCTCACAGCACACACTACACCACAGAGACAAGTCTATAGCTCATATGTGCTCCTCTCCCTTCCTCCCTATAATACAAGTAATAAATTATCCTTCAGCCCCGGTCAGCCAGCCTCCCTACCCAGAGTTAACCACTTCCCTGACAGCCAACCTCCTAACAAACATTAAACCCCTTCCCTGTCAGTCACAGTCAGTCCCTCCCCTGTCAGCCAACCTCTATACCCACAGTTAACCCCACTCCCTGTCAGCCAACCCCACAGAGAGAGAGAGAGAGAGAGAGAGAGAGAGAGAGAGAGAGAGAGAGAGAGAGAGAGAGAGAGAGAGAGAGAGAGAGAGAGAGAGAGAGAGAGAGAGAGAGAGAGAGAGAGAGAGAGAGAGAGAGAGAGAGAGAGAGAGAGAGAGAGAGCGCTCTATATGTATTTTTAAAGTTTTTCTGTGTCTTTATATTGATTTATTTATAATAAACATATGACACTGTATGATATCTAATGTGGTGGGGAGATGTTTGTGTGTGTGATTTAGAAGTTCTAGTGTCTGGGGGGCGGGGCCTGACAGCTAAGATGGCCGGACGTGTTTCTTGAGAGCTCCTGCTTCAGCGGGCAAACGAAGGCGCATCCTGCAAAAAATACCCACGCTGGCAGCACACAAAGACCCACACGAGGAGCAGGACTGTACGAGGAGCACAAAGATACCAGACATGTCTCACTGCTCACAACGGGCACACGGACCGGCCACGTGGCCTACAATGGAGCGGAGATTAGGGCCTGGGGGAGACGGCCGACCCCTTGGCGCGATACCTGCTCACAAGCGAGTGCTGACTACTGCCCTGCTACCCCCCCCCCCCCCCTCTGGACCGGTGGGGGACATCCCGGTCCCCGCTGGGGACGGTCACCCCTGCAAAGCGAACTAAACAGGCAAACTTAATGCTGTAAGAAAACGAGATGGCGGAAACGCAACCAAGAGGGCGGCACTGGCACACTCAACGCCAAAAAGCACTCTCATCCAGCCACCCAAGCACACCCAGGAGTTTCTTGCCCGGCTATACCACAGCCTACGGACACAGCTCCACTCTAAGAGCCTCTACCTCGCCATGAAAGCAGCAATGGCGTGGATCCGGCCGTCTACACGGCGACGCCTGAGCGGTAATATACCACGGGCCTCCGGGCCGACATACAGCCGGAGAAAGGGCCGGGAAGCAAAGTGGCGGGAAGGGGAGGATGGGCCCCCAAACACTAACACCCCGCCTCGCACGCACCGAGGTGAGACCGCAGGGCCCACTCACCACACAGCTACTCCAGAAACCGACTACCACAGAAAAGCGACCCCACGAACAACGACCCGAGAGCTTCGACCTCATGCCAGCGACGGACAACTACGGAGCACCCCTCCGAAACGAAGAGAGGATGGAGCTCTACAAAAGGCACCGGACATCTGGGGAATGGTGAGACCGCCCTACGGAGGGGACGAGACCAAGCGAGACGCCGGGCACAAACCGCACATCGCATTGCAACAAATATGCACGCAGGCGCCCACGAGAGCACTAAGGGACGATGTAATTTTACCAAGCCGAGGTATTGGCTGACAGTACCGCATACACTCGAGCAAAGACTTGTAGTTACAACCCAGTTTACTGGTGCTAAGAGAGACACTGCTGTTAAAAAGCTAACAGAGTAAATGTTTTGTTTTCGCTTTTTAGTTATGTTCGGTTAATTATAAGCTGTCTGCCTTTACCTAATATTGTCTAACTCCACTTAGCTGCTGGTGACGCAGCCTACCCTAGTGGTGCCTTGCTAATTATTGGTGACCCCCACTAGTACCCTACTGATCCCAATGCCCAGTATCCCTCTAGCCATGAGAGTACACTGCTCCTATCCTACCATTAGGCTTGGCAACCTAATCCGTCCAGAAAAGGGCAACCGCGCAACCCACACTAGACACAACTGACCTGCGAAAGATGCTGGCACTACAGGGTAGGCCCTATCTGGATTAGTTTAATTTACGCTGCCAGTTCAAGTTATAACTCAGTTGTTCTTATATCTATCATCGAGTTACCTCACCATATGGCACATACTAGACAAAACCCTACTCGAGGTTACGCTCCTGTTTAAATATTTTTTAAAATATTCAGTTACACTCGTTAGTAACACATGAAACGCCAATATACTAAACCTGTGCAAATATAGGATGTCTTTATAACTGCAAGGGCAACCAGCTCAGTCACACCCAGCAATCTATGCACGAGTATCCCTGCCCAAGCGCTTCCCACCTTACCTGAGCAGCATCCATCATACTACAGCCTCACAGCGAGGCAATACCAGTGCGTGAATAATCATATCAAGCTAAATCGTGATTATAATTATAAAATTGTGCATGCATTAACATACCCCACTTCTGTTTTCAAATGTTTCAGAAAAAGCTTGAGGATTGCCTTTGGGGTACCTCAGGCGTGTTGTTATCTTTTTTGCACGACAAAAATAAAGAATTAATAAAAAAAAAAAAAAAAAGAAGTTCTAGTGTCTGAATACTGAGGAGCCCGAGAAGGCTTGGGCAGGCATTGTGGGCATGCGTTGAACTGAGTGAAGAGGTGCCATTACTGATTTTCATAGAATCCCTGGAGAATGGCCATTGGTGGACAGTCTGGCTGAGATACAGGAAGCAGGGAGAAAGCAAAGGGGGGATGACATTAAATCAGAGAAGGAGCAGAAAATCCAATTTTACACTATATAGGGGCATTTAGTAACAGTAGGTTTACTGTTGGGGCAATGCATTTTTTTACCCATACAGTTTCTTTAACCATCTGTTGATCTGATCTTTTGCAGTCTATTATACTCTGAGTAGACTATTACCACACTGAAGCAAAGTATTAAGGCAATACTTCATTACTTTGCACATGTACCAATGTGCCAAGATAGCCATTCTAAACTACAGTGCATGCTTTTATTTATTTATTTATTTTTTAAATAAAAACTTAAATGATATGGTCCAAAGTTAGTAATCTTGTATACCACCTCAGAAAAGCATGTACTCAAAGAGTTTCTAGTGTTTAGCTATCTGGGTGGAATATAAAACTAGACTGGTGGTCTATACCATGAATCTTTGACTGCAGGGTAGTAAAGAATGTGTTCCCTCCCTCGATGGTAATAGCACTCCCCACAGATAGGTGTAACCTGCCAATGCTGAACCAATAACAGAACAAATCAGGCAACTAAAAGTATTTAAATAGAAAGCAAAAGCATTCCAAAAGATGTACATAAAAAGGGATTCTATAAAGGGACATTCCAGCTTGGAGCGGACACCCTAATTTTCTTTTACTTTTCATGACAAGTACAACTTAATCTGAAATTGATAGAGAAATCAAATGTAATCTATCCATTGTGCTAGCAGAATTGCCAAGACATATCTAGATTTCTCTAAAACCAGAGATTAAAACCCCCCAAAACTTTCCACCCTCCTGTCAGTCAGTTCAGTCTGTGCTGATCTGCACATATATAAGAATGCTTTGCTCTGCATGTCTGATATCATGGATACCCTTCTCTGGATGTCTCTCCTGATTGAATTTAGCCTAAGGGAAAACAATTTCTGCAAGTGGAAGGAAGGAGGAAGGGAAGGCTTTGTGTGAGAGAAGCACCAGCAGTGGAGAGAAAGAGCCAGAATGGTTTTGGAGTAACCCTGAATCATGTGACATCTATTCCATTGTAATGCGCTGCTAAATAAGTTGGTGCTATATAAATAGGCATACCTAATATTTTCTAAAAACTTTTGGACGTCAATTTCCTGTAAAAAAAATAAATATATTTGTATAAAACATGACAACTTCCAATATTGCATACAAAGCAGGATATCTTATCTTATCTTACCCTGTAATATGCATGCAAGTTGTCCATATGCTTTGAGTCTTTCGTTAACGTCCAGATACTACAAAAGGACATTTGTGGAAATGTTATCCAAATGGATGTTTTAGGATTTACCTGCTATGGAAAGAGCAGCATCAAAGCAGCCGGCACGGTAAGGTAGATTAAGTCCATCGCACACCATTACTTCATAGCCATGATTTCGTGCAGAATCCGCCAGTGGAAAACAATAGTCACATCCCACTTTGAAGGACTTATTGTTGATATGAAGATATTTTCCGTTTCCACATCCTTTTTGCAAAGAAACAGATGGCAATTATCTGTAACTGGGAACGAGAAAGAAAAAAACAAAAAAACAAACACAATCTTGGAAATAGCTGGCTTAAACTTTCTAACAGCTTTCAGTGATCTAAGAATAGCAAACAATACCTGTAATTGGCATTTTAAATCGGTTTCGCAGTTGTGTATCTTTCAGAGGGATAATAATTATTTTTAAAGCTGACTCAGGTTGACTGTGTTGGAACTTTACTGAAATTCTAACCCAGTCAAAAGATATACTAAGACAAAGTAGCTTTAGTATTTTTCTTTCACTTGACACTGGTCAGAGCTACTGCTGTCATTTCCCCAAGCAGTCACCAGTTTTTTCAATGGATGATCCTGTGGTCTCCTCCATAGACCTCAACGCTATACTCTCGCAAATATGCAGGAGTACAGCAGTGACGTCACCTCCTGGCAGCTGAAGTGCCATGAGCAGATGGATGGCGATGGACACAATGGACAGTTTCAGGTTAGTAAAGCTCACCTTTACCAGGCCACCGAACCCCCAGTGGCAATTTCACCATTGTGATCTTTGCAAATTCCCCTGAAGGTGATAGATCCACTTTAAACATCCCTTTGCTTTTTCAATATTTGTGTTGGAGCACAAAGCAGTGAAAGCGAAAAGAACAAATATAGAATGATGGAAAATTGGGAGAATGGTCACAGAAAAGAACTTGGTCAAAGAAAGGAGGCACTAGGGATGAGTGGGGTAGATGGCAGGACTGAAACAGAAAAAAAAAATACATTGAAGACAGAATCTATTAGACAGACAAAGAGGAATGAACAATGTGGAGGTACTCTTACAACAAAACACATTACACAAAACTAAGTTCAAGAACTGAAGATTGTCTGAAACCCCTTTCACAGAGACACAAACTGATATCTATAGTCAGTTGCATCCATCTACCGTCAACCCACATTTTTATTAAATTTAGATTAACAAGAAGTGTCTTCTACTCCTAAAGGACTTTGAAAAGAAACGGAGTTACATTAGGCTGTAAATTTGTATATAAGGTACCAGACTATTAAAAAAAAAAAAAATTGTATTTGCACTAAAGAACACCACTTAAGAGGTTATTTTGAGCAGTATGGAAAGATTGAAGTTATCGAGATTAAATATGGATAGAGGCAGTGGCAAGAAAAGGGGTTTCGCTTTTATTATAGTTGATGATCACGAGTAAGTGGACAAAATAGTCATACAGAAATACCATACTATCACTGACCACAATTGTGAAGGGATATTGTGAGGAAAGCTCTATCCAAGTAAGAAATGGCAACTGCATCAGCCAACCAAAGAGGACATGGTGGTTGGTGGAAGAAGTGGATTTGGAGGCAGTTAAAACTTTGGAGGAGAACGTGTTGGTGGTGGCAACTTCAGTGGCCATAGAGGTGGAAGATATGATGGATGCAATGGTTAGAATGGCTTTAATGATGGTGGTTATGGGGGCAGCCCACCTTATTTTGGAGGTGAATGTGGCTATGGAGGTGGTAAGGGCTATAGAGGTGCAAAGAAGGCAACTATGGTGGGAGGTGGCTATGATGGATACAATAATGGAGGTGGCAGTGGTGGAGGATATAATGATTTCGGCAACTACAACAGTCAGTCATTTAACTTTTGCCCAGTAAAATCGGGCAATTATGGAGGTCAAAGCTCTGGACCTTATGGAGGATGTGCCTATGGGGGCAACGGCAACGGTTTTGGAAGTGTGAGGAGATTTAAATTTTTCACAGGAAGCAACGCTTTGCAGGAGAGGAGAGCCAGGCAAGAGACAGGTTACTACAAAAGGGGAATCCAGCCAAGCACAGTTGTATCAGGGCACAGCTGCTGTATTTTCTCCAAATATGCAGTTTTGTCCTATAGCCAAACATACATACAGCTGCTCTAAGCACTACTAATTTTTGTGAATTACTTTGTATTAAGTAAACCAAAATCAAGTGAATGATATCCCTCTTTAACCCCAATGTTAGACTGTAAGGACCTTTCTTAAACAACTGCTGACTAGGAAATGACTTTGATAAAGAGGACTGGGCTGATAACTGGGAACATTTTGACAAATTATTTGTGCCACTTTGCCAGAACAAAGTTTTTAAAAACTCTCTTTAGATGGTATGTCACTCTGGTTTCTCTCAATCATATTGGTAGTAATCCATGTTGTGTTGAACCTGTGTTGGAAAATTTGAGGACAGAGAAGGGACTACATACATTTGTGGTAAACAAGCCCTCTAGTTGTCCCCTTTTGGTCTAAAGTCCATCACGTAAGTGAACAGGTAAACCAATTCTAATGGACCAATGTTTTTTTTTTTGCTTTCAAAACCAAGAGTATCATTGAAAACAAACTTAATTTGAAAATTGCTCTGGCTACTTGCTGAATATTGGTTATAGGTCTCCTCTCCTTCAATGGTCAAGGACCCCTTGAGGACCGATGTTCAGCACCGTCATGATTAACATCCCTTTGAGGACTGATGACGGTCCTGAACCGGCATGACTTAAAAGGTGTGTGTGAGGCAGATAGTTACAGCCAATTAATATGTCTGAGCGACACGCGATAGTTCATTATTGGCTGCTGTCAAAGTGGGTGTTACAAACACTCACTTTGACAGTGATCTCTGCCCCTCTCTCCTCTCTAGAGTTTTGAGAGTGAGAGAGACATAGATCAGTTATAGTTTGTTGCCATGAGTGTTCCAGAACCTGTGAAAAAGTGTCAAAAATGTATACAATTCCTTTTTAACCCCTTCCCTGCCAAATCCTGTTACAGCAGTGCATTTGTACTGTCTGTATTTATTGCCAATAAGAGTTATTTTTTGTTAAAAAGTTGTGTATTGGGTAGTTTTAGTCATTTTAGTATAGGGTTAGGTAGACTGTAAAAAATATATAAATATATAATAAGAAATAAAAAAAATAGTGCGTTAGTAGTTTGTTAGTTTACTCCGATAGGTAGGTAGTAGGTAGTGTGTTGTAGGGATGTGCATGGAGAAAATATTCAGTTCGGCATTCCGAAATTCGTGATTTCGGCACTTCTCTTGCAGCCGCTTAGTAGATAACTCCCTAATTCCAACGGTATTAGGGAGCCATCTACCAGATTACTTAGTATTAGTAAATTCTGCCCATACTCGCTGGACTGCGAGTAGGGGCCTGTGGCTGCTCACGGTTATATATATAAAAAAAAAAAAAAAAAAAAAAAGTGTCCCCCCCTCCCGAGACGCGCGAGTAGGGGCTTTTAAACTGAAGGAGGGGGACCTATTGCCTCCCCCCCGGCCCCCACCCCTGAGCGGCAGGGGAGGGGGAGGGGGGGACCTATTGTTCTTCACTCCTGGCCCACACCCCCCGAGCGGCGGGTGGGGGCCCTTAATAAAAATGTAACCGCCCAGGTGACTAGGGGTCCCCAAATCCTCCCAAAATTAACTCCAACCTACGTCCCTCACCCTACAAATAGGTGTGTCCCCCTATTGGTATTTAGGGCCCCCACCCACCGCTCAGGGGTGGGGGCCAGGGGAGAGGACAATAGGTCCCCCCTTATTGTAATTTAGGGCCCCACCCGCCGCTCAGGGGTGGGGGCTGGACAATAGACCCCCTTATTCTAATTTAGGGTCCCCACTCACCACTCAGGGGTCGGGGCCGGGGGGGGGGGGGGGAGGACAATAGGTCCCCCTATTTTACTTCAGGGCCCCCACCCACCGCTCAGGGGTGGGGGCCGGAGGGGAGGACAGTAGATCCCCCCCCTTATTCTAATTTAGGGCCCCCACCCACCGCTCAGGGGTGGGGGCCAGGGGAGAGGACAATAGGTCCCCCCTTATTGTAATTTAGGGCCCCACCCGCCGCTCAGGGGTGGGGGCTGGACAATAGACCCCCTTATTCTAATTTAGGGCCCCCACCCACCGCTCAGGGGTGGGGGCCAGAGGGGAGGACAGTAGATCCCCCCCCTTATTCTAATTTAGGGCCCCCATCCACCGCTCAGGGTGGGGGCCAGAAGGGAGGACAATAGGTCCCCCCCATATTCTAATTTAGGGCTGACACTCAAGGGTGGGGGAGGACAATAGGTCTCTCCCCCCCCCCCCCCCCCCCCCCGATTTTACTTTAGGGCCCCCACTCGCGATTCAGGGGTGGGGGGGGCAATAGGTCCCCCCGCCCCTCGCACGGCACGGGGGGAGGGACGGAAAAAAAAATATATGTATATGTGGGGTGTGATTCAGAGATTTATGACAGATAATAGTGTTACAATGTCACTATTGATACATTTCAAAAAATATATATTTTGAAACAGCAATGTCCTACTTGTACTTATAGCCCTATAACTAGCAAAAAATTAATAAATTTAAAAAAAAAAAGCATGTAAATACTGAGTGTTTTTAAACTCAGGATAACATTTTGAATCTATTTAGCAGTTTGCTTCATTAGCTTTTGTCGATGAGTAAAAAAAAAAAAAAAAAGGTTTTATTCCCCATTTGTCAACATACCGTATATACTCGAGTATAAGCCGAGGCCCCTAATTTTACCCCCAAAAAACTGGGAAAACTTATTGACTCGAGTATAAGACTAGGGTGGGAAATGCAGCAGCTACTGGTAAATTTCTAAATAACATTAGATCGTAAAAAAATTATATTAATTGAATATTTATTTACAGTGTGTGTATATAATGAATGCAGTGTGTGTGTATGAATGCAGTGTGTGTATTGCAGAGCCTTGGTGGGGGGGTGGGCATTTTTATTATATTTTTTAAAATAATAATAATAATAATAATAATAATAATAATAATAATAATATATATATATATATATATATATATATATATATATATATATATATATATATATATATATATTTTTTTTTTTTTTTTTCGTCCCCCCTCCCTGCTTGATACATGGCAGGGAGGGGGCTCTCACTCCCTGGTGGTCCAGTGGCATTGGCAGTTCAGTGGAGGGGGGCTGGCAGAGAGCGCTTACCTGTCCTGCAGCTCCTGTCAGCTCCCTCCTCCTCCGCGCCGGTCCGGTCAGCTCCCCTGTCAGCTCACAGTGTAAGTCTCGCTAGAGCCGCGGGGTCATAGCGACTTGCAGAGGGAGCTGACCGGACCGGCGCGGAGGAGAAGGGAGCTGACAGGAGCTGCAGGAGAGGTAAGTAAGAGCTTCCTGCCAGCCCCCCTCCTACACAGCCCCCAGTCTGTATTCTGGCCATGTAAATTGCCATAATACAGACATTGCCTCGAGTATAAGTCGAGTTGGGGTTTTTCAGCACAAAAAATGTGCCGAAAAACTCGAGTTATACTCTAGTTAGTATATACGGTATTTTATTATTTTTATTTACGTTAATTATATGACATGATACAAATAATGGTATGTAAAGCCCTTCTTGTCCTGAAAAAAACCCAATATATAATTTGTAAGGGAACAGTAAATGAGAGAGAGGAAAATTACAGCTAAACACAAACACCACAAATTGTTAAAACAGCTCTGGTCCTTAAGGGGTTAAAGGATCACTAAAAAGTCACACAGGCCACTGCAGGGGCATGATCTATACACCAAAAACTGCTTCATTAAAGGACCACTCTAGTGCCAGGAAAACACTCGTTTTCCTGGCACTAGAGTGCCCTGAGGGTGCCCCCACCCTCAGGGACCCCCTCCCGCCCGGCTCTGGAAAGGGGAAAGTAGTTAAATCTTACCTTTTTCCAGCGCTGGGCGGAGAGATCTCCTCCTGCTCTCCTCCTCCCCGTCGGCTGAATGCGCACGCGCGGCAAGAGCTGCGCGCGCATTCAGCCGGTCACATAGGAAAGCATTCATAATGCTTTCCTATGGACGCTTGCGTGCTCTCACTGTGATTTTCACAGTGAGAATCACGCAAGCGCCTCTAGCGGCTGTCAGTGAGACAGCCACTAGAGGACATAGGGGGAAGGCTTAACCCATTCATAAACATAGCAGTTTCTCTGAAACTGCTATGTTTATGAAAAAATGGGTTAACCCTAGAAGGACCTGGCACCCAGGCCACCTCATTAAGCTGAAGTGGTCTGGGTGCCTAGAGTGGTCCTTTAAGCAGAGGTTGTCTAGTTGCTTTGAGTGTTTTTTTCCCCCTTGTGCGATTACAAAATTGTTTGAATTTAAGTCTGACATTCTATAGAAACATAGAATGTGACGGCAGATAAGAACCATTCGGCCCATCTAGTCTGCCCAATTTTCTAAATACTTTCATTAGTCCCTGGCCTTATCTTATAGTTAGGATAGCCTTATGCCCATCCCATGCATGCTTAAACTCCTTTACTGTGTTAACCTCTACCACTTCAGCTGGAAGGCTATTCCATGCATCCACTAACCTCTCAGTAAAGTATTACTTCCTGATATTTTTAAACCTATGTCCCTCTAATTTAAGACATGTCCTCTTGTTGTGGTAGTTTTTCGTTTTAAATATAGTCTCCTCCTTTACTGTGTTGATTCCCTTTATGTATTTAAATGTTTCTATCATATCCCCCCTGTCTCGTCTTTCCTCCAAGCTATACATGTTAAGATCCTTTAACCTTTCCTGGTAAGTTTTATCCTGCAATCCATGAACCAGTTTAGTAGCCCTTCTCTGAACTCTCTCTAAAGTATCAATATCCTTCTGAAGATATGGTCTCCAGTACTGTGTACAGTACTCCAAGTGAGGTCTCACCAGTGTTCTGTACAATGGCATGAGCACTTCCCTCTTTCTACTGCTAATACCCCTCCCTAAACAACCAAGCATTCTGCTAGCATTTCCTGCTGCTCTATTACATTGTCTGCCTACTTTAAGTCATCAGAAATAATCACCCCTAAATCCCTTTCCTCAGATGTTGAGGTTAGGACTCTATCAAATATTCTGTACTCTGCCCTTGGGTTTTTACGTCCAAGATGCATTAATCTATATCTATATCTATCAATGCATTAACCCCTAAAGGACCACACTTCTGGAATAACAGGGAATCATGACATGTCACACATGTCATGTGTCCTTAAGGGGTTAAACTAGATCACTTGTTTTCATCCAGTGTGCTGCAGGTCACCTCAAACCTCTAACACACTGACATCACAACAACAAATGTTTGAATGCTCAGTTACATGTAAAATTTTGGATACCATAAGCCAGTCACTAATATAAGTGCCCTCTTCATATAGTTTACATCACGCACACAAGCAAACAGCTAGGAACACTATTATTCATACAGACTTAGGCAGTTATGCACACATTCACATACACACACTGATTAGTCACACTCTCTCCTACCCTGCAGATTACCTCTGCTGGCAGACTTGGCAGGGGTGAGGAGAGGAGTCTTGCATAACCCTGCAGTCTCTGGTCACTACTGGTGGAATCAAGCGAGCTCTGAACGTTTGCTGTAATCCTGCATTCCCTCAGTCCTGCTGCCCTAGGACAAAAATACATCCCCGCCACAGCAGCTCAAGTAGAAAAATTGTTAAACTAATAGAAGAATTATAAACTGTATGTAACGTGGTTTTAGATAATCTAATCTAGACAATGTTTTCACGATTTACCAGTGTCCATATTTGTCAATGCATCTTCCAAATTAGATTAAATGTAGACCAGATTTCAGTCTGTTTGAGCCCAACATCCAGAACCAAAATGATGGAAATATGCAATCAAGTGCTCAAATACAATGGTGATTAAACAGAACTTACAAATTCAGTAATTTCTACCATAAGATTTAGACCAAATTTGCCAATTATAATAAAAGCTATGTTCAAATGTAAAATGCATAAAGGGAGCCCTCATATTCCAACAATGAAATCATAGTTAAAGTATTCAATTTCTGAAATGTGGCACTGTATTAGTCTAATTTAGACTTTAGTAAATAACCTTGAGTTTAATGTTTATTTAGAATCAGGATCCCAAGGAAAGTACATCCTGTATGAAACCAATTAAGGCTGCTTAGGCTTTAATTTATTTCCTGTTGCATTGTTGAATTTCCACTTTTAAATTACAGTTCATATATTTTACAATCATTTAATGTCTCCATTAATCCCCATCAATGTCTTCATTTATCTTAACACCCTGCTTTTAGATTTGAAAAGAGTAATACAAGCGACAAAAGTTCATGAGACGAACATCCTCACACAAATATATAAACAGAACAATAAAATAATATTGAGATATGTAGATAATTTCTCTGTCGCAACAGCCAGGCTAGATTTTCATATTTTTTTTGTGCCTGTCCACCACGAATTCTCAGTGACCAAATCATCCCTGCCATGCTCCAGTTTCCTACAATGCTAAACTACAAATACATTTTCTCATTCTACCAGGAATCAGATATTCACTGCTGCCCTCCTGGTTATTTTCTCAGTGGTCAGACATCCAATGCTCTTCTCCCAGAGTCGTATTTTGTAGCCAGACCTGCATTGCTTCCCTCCCTGTGCTTGAACCGGTTACAAGGTTGGTGTTGCTTACTTCCCAATGGCCTAAACATTATTGCATTCTCTCCCGAGGTTTCCCTACAGCCAGAATTTCATTGCTTTCTCCTGGTGATTCTCCAAGAGGTCAAACCTGCATTGCCATCCTCCTGGTGTCCCGCTTAGTTGCCAGATGGGCACGCTTTCCTGCTCGTTGTTCCTCTCAGTGGCCAGAATTGCACTGTCTCCCTCCCAGTGTAATTCTCAGAGACAAGACCTGCACTGCTATCCTCCATGTGTTATTTTGAGTGGTCAGACCTGCATTGCCAGCCTCATGTGAATGTCCAGATGACAAGGTTGGTATTACTTCCCTCCCACTGGCCAGACCATTACTGTATTCTCTCCCAAGGTTTCTCTTCATAGTCAGACTGGCAATGCTACTCTCACATCAGAGGACCACCAGGAGGTCAGACTAGCATTTAAACCAAATTGTTACAATTTATCTTCTTATCCACCAAAACCAGTTGATTTGAAAATACTATTTCTAGATAACCAATAAACCAGGGTACTGACATTATAAGCTTCAAGTATTGTGGCGGGAGCGCTGCATGTCCGTAAATTGTCTCTCTTTATATTATGTGTGTTCTCCCCATCTTTTTGTATATTGTGCCAGCTCCTCGTTTGGGAGTGCCTCCACGAAGGGAATTCATTCGCTTCACGAGCGGGTACACCCAGATACCCCCATTTAGAATGTTAGTTTAGAACCTTCACACCTCGCAACATAAGTATCAAACCGCTAACCGTAAGGGAAGCAATTAATGGGCGCTCCCCTGGCCGGTCTCCATTCGTACAGAAGTACGCCAGCCAGGGGGGAGCGTTCGTGGATCATTTCCTGACTCGTTCGTTTCCCAAACGAGGACACGCCAGTGCCCCATTAGAACGTTTGCACCAATTAATCAGAACGTTCTCACTTGCATCCTAAGTGTGAAACCGCAATGTAAGTAATTAATGAGTGCTCCCCTCGGTGGCCGCCATTTCGTATATACGAACGCCATCCAGGGGAAGCATTCGTATCCCGAAAGGAGACGCTTCAATTGTTTGGGTTTCACACCAGGACCTTGCGAACAGAGACTAGCCAATCGAGGGACCGATGTGAGGATCCCTGAGATTGGTGTGGGCACTTTCAAGTTTTGGTGGGTGGGCTTTTCTGTGGCTGGGAGACAAATGGACGGTCCCTTTTTCCAGCGCCTAGACTCCCAGGCACTGAGGCTCTTGGGAAGAAGACCCCTGGCGGGTTGGTGTGGGGAATCCCGGAGATTTAGTGGCAGGCTTTGGGGACAAAGAGAATGGAGTCCCTTCTCACGCTGAGTGTAGCCAATAAAATGGTGTTGTACCTCCAGAACTAGGTCTTGTCCAGTTACTGGAGGAGGAAATGGGTCTTGTTGCAGTTTTAGTGGTCCCTGACCGGCTGATGAAGGGAATTAGCGGTGGTAACTGGTCGGGTTACCCGCAGGTCACTACAAGTATATATAAGTTTGCCATAAAACAAACTAATAAATAAATCCAAGCACAAAAACTTACACTAACTAGTTACAATGATGATGGCTATGCATGTCTTTGTGTAATTTACCTGTGTAGAGAATCTAATTACAGCAAGCCGTTAATTAACCTTGTATTATTCTACTGCAGTAGACATATTAAAAGGCAGAGAAAATCATCCTATTACAGTTAATTGGTATTACCAATTGTTTTGTTCTGAAATGATAATAAATTAGCGCTGCTAGAATATCTACAAAGGTATGAAAAAGCTTTTGACACATGTTGGAATATAAAAATAAAAGAATCAAATGAATTATCATACTTTAAAAGAATAATAACCTTTAAACTGCACATATACACATCTAAAATTGTAACAACACTGCCAGGAGACTGACTTGACTTAGACATGAACTTAATTTTTGTTTTATTGCAGGATAATTTTATGTACCGTATATTCTATGTTGTTTCATGTCCTCTGTACAGTACGCCACATGGCTCTCACAAAGAGACAATTCCCTCTTTGTGAAGGCATCAAATGGCTTAACAGTATGCAACATATTTAAAGGAACACTATAGGTTCCGAACACAAACGTATTCCTGACCCTATAGTGTTAAAAAAAAATTCTCGAGCACCCCTGCCTCCCACTGCCCCCCCTAAAATATGGTAAAATCTGGGACTGACTATACTCGCCAGAACAACTACATTAAACTACAAATAAACTTTGTTAATGACAAATGGATAGCAAGACCCATCAGGATTATAACCACTGACTTCAAGAATGATCTTATTTGAATAATTAAAAGTGTTTTTCTATTCTAACTATTTGTGTGAGCTCAGATATCTGTGGATATGAATGGATATAAAAGATATGTGAGTGGTGTGAAAATGTGCTACATGTGTAGACCTACAGTGTTGCCCAAGACCATATTTTTAGAGCATTAATAGGAGTGTGGAATCAGATGTAAATCAAATGGACACTATAGTCACCAAAACAAATTTAACTTAATGAAGTAGTTTTGGTGTATAGATCATGTCCCTGTAGTCTCACTGATCAATTCTCTGCCATATAGGGGTTACATCAGTTTGTTTATGCAGCTCTAGTTACACCTTCCTGCACGTGACTTACACAGCCTTCCTAAACACTTCCTGCAAAGAGTCATCTAATGTTTACACTTCCTTTATTATAAATTCTGTTTAATTTAAAATTTCTTATCACCTGCTCTGTTAATAGCTTGCTAGACCCTGCACAAGCCTCCTGTGTGGGATTAAAGTTAATTTTACTGAGCAGGAGATAAATACTTTTAAAGTAAGTTACATCTGATTGAAAATGAAACCAATTTTCTTTTTCATGCAGGCTGTGTCAGTCACACCCAGGGGAGGTGCGGCTAGGGCTGCATAAACAGAAACAAAAGTGATTAAACTCCTAAAAATGGCAGAGAATTGAGCAGTGAGACTTCAGAGGCATGATCTATACACCAAAACTGCTTCATTAAGCCAAAGTTGTTTTGGTGACTATAGTGTCCCTTTAAAAGGTACAAACATACCTCGCTAACAGCAGATTAGGTTGCAGACCACAGGCTTTTTTTCCCCATTTGCTACTAAAAGCCTCAAAAAAAATATGTTTTCACAATCATAGTATACAATATATATATATATATATGTATGTATGTATATATATATATATTGTATACTATGATTGTGAAAACATATTTTTTTTTAGGCTTTTAGTAGCAAATGGGGAAAAAAAGCCTGTGGTCTGCAACGTAATCTGCTGTTAGCGAGGTATGTTTTTACCTTTTAAAGGGACACTATAGTCACCAAAACAACTTTGGCTTAATGAAGCAGTTTTGGTGTATAGATCATGCCTCTGAAGTCTCACTGCTCAATTCTCTGCCATTTTTAGGAGTTTAATCACTTTTGTTATATATATATATATACACACACACACACATATATATATATATACACACACACACACACACACACACACAGTAAATAAAAAAAAATAAATATAAAAATGCTACCCCGTTACATATTGCTAACCGCAAAATAGTGGCCAGGCCCAGACTGTCAATCGGGCACACCGGGCAAATGCCCGGTGGGCCACGGTGGCCATGGGTCGAGGCCGGCAGGGCAAGGTCCCAGGATCTTCCCTGCCGGTCTTTGCAGGGCCGGCACTATCCAAGCGCCGGCCCCACTGTTTGCGACGACGGGCTGGTGGGGAGATCAAAGATCTCCCTCACCAGCCTACTTTCATAGACCTGCGGCTGGGGAGGAAGGGAGGGAGGGAGAGGACCCGGCGGAGCTCTATCTTGCAGCTGCCCGGGTTGCTCTAGTGAGATCCGCGCGTTGCCATGGCAACGACCGGATCTCGCGAGAGTGAACTCTAGCCCGCAGGCTAGCGCCTTCACTCACCACGAGGACCACCAGGGATGATGTCACCGTGCCGGTCCCCCCCTCCCAGACTTAAGAAGGGAGGGGGGGACATAATGCCTACTTACATTTATTTGTTTATTTACCCCAAAACACAATCCCTAACATTTACACACAGCACTCTCACACACATCATCCCCAGCACTATCACACTCAGGACTCTCACACACATCGCACTCAGCACTATCACAAAACACATCACACACAGCACTCACACACATCATACACAGCATCCATCATACACACATGCTGCACAATACTTCCAAACATATGCATATATATATATATATATATATATATATATATATATATAAAAAAATATATGTATGTGTGTATATACACACACACACACACACACATACATTCCTGCCATACACACACTAGATTCCTTGTAAGCAAACACATATTACACCCCTAAACACACACTCTCTACAAACACTACATCACCTATACACACACACACACACACACACATACATACACTTGCTACATCCCCTATACACACACACATTCTTTACAGGCCCTAGCCACATATGCATTACATTACACCACACGACTAAAACCGACCTTATTACACAATACCACACCACAATCAGCTCACTCTATACACACACACAATCCCACAAGCAGGCTCCAAACACATGCACAATACTCTTTCCTGGCATTTTTGTCTCCTGGTATCCATTTATAGAGACACCAGAGACAAGTTGCAAGGAAACACAGTGCAAGCATGTTGTTAAATTTGCTTGCGCTGTGCAGAACAAATACAGGGCTTTTTTCTCATGTTAGAGCTCTTTAGCAGAGCTCTGCGCATGGTCTGCCCTGGCCTGCACTTTGAGACGGGGCATGTTTGTCGTTAGTGATGACAAAACACACCCTCTCTGCCCTGCCCTCTTCTTAGTGGGCCGCTGTGATAAAAAAAATGCCCGGGCCGAATTTTTATCCCAGTCCGGCCCTGATAGTGGCGGTAGTGGATATTAATCCTTGGAGTATAATTGAAAAGCACTTCATTAATGAAGTACCATAAAAGCGTAGCACTATTAAACGTGTCAACATATTTATTTTTAACAGTTGTTGGTTATATGCAAAAGTGGTTACAAGGAATAATATATATTCTGAGCAAGGAGTGCCTTACACAGAGCCTTGAAAGACTCAAATTTATGTTAAGCAATAAACCACTCAAACTGACCTAGGGGTTTTCTCTTGACTGTGTTTAGAGGAAAGAAAATTATGGACACTGGAATGCGCCCCCGAACAGGGTAATATTTAATCAGCCTACACAACAAAAACACAGTGAAATATTGCCTTTGGCAGTAAAAATATTTTACAGAAATAAAGCTTTAACTGAAAAAATAAATAAATAAATAAATTTTAGAATATATTGCTTTACAAATTGTGGTGGATATACTAAAAACAGTGGATTAATAGAAGTATTTTTCATTTATCGCAAAACCTATAATTATTGCAAAGTTTATACATACTTCCTAACATTGAGAGGTATGTAAATGTGACGGGTGGGCGTTCTAAGGGAAATTACCAGTGTCGCAACTTGTGTCAATGGTGACACCCATAATGGGTGGGCTGCCTGGGATGTGGATGTGTCTGCTCACTGAGGGGGCATGTCAGTCTGGCGTCAAGCAAGCCAGGCAGATAGTATCCTAGCTGGCTCCCTGCATGCATGGTCCTAGTGCCCACTGCCCACCTTGAGCAATTAGAATGATGCCCTTGTGCTGTTCTACAAAATACAGCTGCCGTATGTCCCCGGATCTGGGACTCCAGGTAAATATATTAGGATGGTTGGATAGGAACTATCTGGGAGCCCTGGTTTATGATACAAGGAGGTTTCTGGTCTCTGCACACATCAGCCCATAAGCCCACTAAGCACGGGATGACGTGAACTATTCGTCACTGCCCATCCATTCAGTATAAAATGTGTGTACATACATGGGGCAAGCAAGGTCTCATCTACATCAACAGGCTGCATTACAGTTCATCATAAAATAGACTGAGCCATGTTTGCACATTTCTTCCATCTGATACAGTTGTTAAGGGAGCCATCAGTAAATTGATAGCAGCTGCAGTGCATCTGTGAGGAGCTTAGGCAACAGCACCATTTACATTATCTGATAAATGGAAATGCTTTATGGGATATTCTAAGCTACTATTAAAATATTGAGCCACTTTCTAATTTGGGGTGAGCTCATTGCAGAAGCTCTAAACCATGGTCATTTTCAGCAATTGCAAAAATGGAAAGATCTTTTTTATTTTATTTTACATTGTTTATCAAGTTGGTGGATTTTCATGTTTTTCTCAGTACCATATCTATGCAATATATAAACCAAAACTGGATCAGCCTGGAATGTCAGTGTGTTACACACAAACACATCATATGCCTAAACTGCATGTCAAGATTTAATACCATTTAATCATGTAAAAAGGACTAACATGGAACATTGGGCATGTTTTGTTTTACATCCTGAGAATTGGAAACGAAAGATTACAAATGCTCCAAATTTGAAACATCTATCATAGAGACGCAATTGAAATATGTCTGTCATGATACTGAATATCCCAATACGCAGTACTTGAATCCACACTATCCTAAGATACAAAAGGACAGAGGTGTATTAGCAGTCCTTAAATTGGTCTGACAACGCAACCAGAGAGGTAATAGCAAGAGAATAACCAGAGACAGGCCAAGGTCCAAGAGTACCAGAAGACAGACAGACAAGCCGGATCAGAGATACCAGAAATCAGAATAGTAAAAAAACTAGGATAACATCAATTCCACGCAGCCATAAAGTGCACATATGCCATCATTGATGTGGGGTGTTAAAGCAATAAATGGACACGAATTCAGTGCATCCAGTTTCAGTCTTGATAACAGAATGAAGTGGACATGAAAAAGAGGTGGTCTGTGTGTCATTTTTTTCACACCAGAGTGATGCAGGTGGAAGAAGTACTTTTGACAGTTACAAATAAACTCACAATACAAGTGATTAAAATATAATAGTAACTTTAAAAGATATTTGCTTTAAATAATGAATTCAGGAACTGCCATTAAATAAAGCTTGTTTTAATGCATTTTTCCTTAATTTAGTTTCTGAAAATATGAGCAATACATTATAGCTTGTATTAAAATTATGTTTAGGAACTCACCTATATCAGCAATCAGGCTCCCGGGCTCCTGCTCCAGTAGAAACTCCTGTACCTTCGGCCAAGCTTTGTAGCGCTTGTCATTGAAGTAAGGAGCGATCTGCTCATAAACACTGTGGACATGAGCTCTTTCCAGACGGCTTGCCTCCTTCTCCATTTCTTCTCTTCCTCAGTCATAGGTCACAAACGAACTGAAGGAATATAGAATACTAGATTAACAACCAGATCAGGGAATATTGTAGCACAGTAGCTTAGAACATACTGGTATATTATAAAAATAAAAAAAATTATATTATAATTATTTTCCATTCCCTTGTTGGAATGATTAGCTGTAATATAAAAAAAAAAAAAAAAGTAAGAAGTAAAGTAAAATCACATCAGCTAAAGAAATAAACAAACAAAAAAAACACCTTGCTCTCACGGTAAAGGACCATTTTCTACTGCTGTGAGTAAAACCTGCCTTTCCATAAGGCTTAACTGACCCAGCTTTTCCTCTACAGTCCTGATAATGAAAAGTAATACGGCTGTTGATCGGAAAACAGACACTGGACATAAAGATCTTGCATTTCAGTTCTCACTGTGAATCACATGGATTCTTTTGAAATTCAAAAAAAAATAAGTATTTGGAATATTTACCATACGATGAGTTGGAACAAATACAAATAGTCACAGAAAGCAACAGCCTTTAAAAAAGTAAATAAAATAAATTTGACAGTTGGATGAAAAACCTGAATAAGGGGTTGGGTGCAAGAAAATCCCAGGGTGTGCTGTGATATAGTACAAAAGATCTGCATTAGGCGTTGAGGGTATAGTCAACAATCATATCACTGCTCTAGGCTTTAACGGCAAATATATGCTTTCGTTACAGTTCTCACAGATTATTTTCACTGCACCTTACAAGCTTGAATAAGTCTTCAAACCATTACAATAAATTTTTATGTGAATTTGTTCACTTTTCCTAAAATTCATGTTAGCCATTTGTTGTTTTTATTTTTAACCCCTTAAGGACACATGACATGCGTGACATGTCATGATTCCCTTTAATTCCAGAAGTTGGTCCTTAAAGGGGTTAAAGGGACATTATAGTCACCCAGACCACTTCCGCTCAATGAAGTGGTCTGGGTGCCAGGTCCCTCAGGTTTTAACTCTTCAGATGTAAACATAGCAGTTTCAGAGAAACTGCTATGTTTACATAGCAGGGTTAATCTAACCTCTAGTGGCTGTCTTCCTGACAGCCACTTGAGGCGCATCTGCGACGCTGGGTGCGAATTTTGCATCCATCGCGCAGAGCGTCCATAGGAAAGCATTGAGAAATGCTTTCCTATGGACTGTTTGAAGGCGCACGCGGCACTCCACTCAGAAGCGGACGTCGACGGGTGAGGAGAGGTCACCAGCGCTGAGGGAGCCCGGCGCTGGATAAAGGCAAGCTGCTGAAGGGGTTTTAACCACGGGAGGGGGACCCTGAGGGTGGGGGTCCCCCAAGGATTATATAGTGTCAGGAAAACCGCTTTTTCCCCCCCATTCATTTACATGAGATGCCAAGAGATACTGAGCATACAGTGTTAATGTCTTTGAAAGTGCCAGTGTTTCTTTAATTATAGCAACCACTAAAACAGCAGTAAAACGTTTGTGCTTACACGGTCAGAAAGAAAGACAAGCATGATCAAATAATACAATCAGCACTACAGCAGGAAAAATGGAGAATCCCTCCATTTGACTTGCGGACAGACCATGGGACACACAAGAATGGTCAAACTCCACCTGACTTTACAGAGATTTGCTATGTTACAATGATATGTAAACAAGCAGGTAACTTTTACTACACAGGATTTATACAAATCTCACAAGCTGTAGAGATGGATCAGCTAGTCTTTAAAAAGTTTGATTAGTAGATCCCTTCTCACAACAGAGAACCAGGTTTAAATCAATACCTGGGGCTCCCTCGGTCAGCTGGGGACATAATTAGTGGCCCTAGACTGACTGATAAGCTGCATGCAACGCTGAAAGGGAGTGTTGCATACAGCCTTTAAAATGGGATTTCAATCTCTGTGGCTCCGTGTTCGCATTCAGCAGCAGTAATTATCAGGCTGCACACAGTCCAAAGGAAACCTATCAGGTCTGAAAAGACCCTGACAGGATCTTACTGCATGAGCCCCTGCTGATTGAGATGGATGCTGGGCTTTGCAATCGGCATGAGATGGCGATCAGGGAGACTTATGTATATCTAATTAATTAATTATTTTAAACAGTTTGTGTCAGAGCCAAAAGTTGTCTCAGAAATTCAAAAACAAAAAAATATCCATGCTCGGTGAGACCAATGTTAGTGATAAGCTTGTTTTAACCAGCTGTGTGATGCACAGCATAAAGTGAGGTGTGAGTACAGTATAGGTAAAAGATGTCTAAGCTTTTATTGGCAAGTGCCTGCAAGCCCAACAAGGTATAATTCGATAATATAAAATGCAAAAGTATGCAAACCACAAGAAGATAATCAAGAGCAAAAGACAATCTTTATTTTTTTTTTTAAAGAGATAGCACATATGCAAGACTACCATAATACAAAAGTTGTACAAAAAAGTGACCAACACTGGCCTAACACTGCACAGGAGCAGACACCATTTCTCAGAGCTTCAAGAATCTGTACCCTAAAACTAAAAAAAATCAAGCACTACTTGCAGAATAACTGGCAACCAGACACGCCATCACCTGCATAGTATTTTGCGGATACTGCAGATGCCGTTCTTTCAGTACCCGGGCGCAAAATAATAGATGCTGAGGCAGGGAGACTTCGCCGGAGGGCTCTGGCCATGGAGCACCTTCAGTCCGGAGGACCAGACACCCGGCACACAGAAATGTGAGATGGGACACAGTTTGCAAAAACAGCCCCCACTCACCCCAAAGACAGCGTGATACAGGCCACATACTACAAATGCCTAATGTGCCATGGGCCCAGACCTCCCCACAGCCATCAGAAGATGGGGACCCACATGACAGCCTCCTACCGAGCCCTTAAACCCAAGAGCTCCCACAGGGCACACAGGACTGCACTCCAGCTTCAAAAAGCAACATACAAGCCATGCTGACAGGCCTACAGCACAGTCTTAGTCAGAAGTGGGAAGCAGATCTGGCGGCACTAACTACCAAACTGCAAGCGGTGAACCACACGCACACAAGCTACTGAGGAAGAAGTAAAAGACCTGAGACAGGATCTATACACATTGGGGGAAACGTAAGACTACTACAACCCACTCAGGCAACCATGGCCAGACAAGTAAACATACTGGATGACATCAAGATAAGAGGGGTCGAGGAGTCAATACCGCTAGAAGAACTACCGCACTTTATCAGACGCCTATCGGCGGCAGTGCTGCCAACAAGACAGGCTAAAACCTTCTCATTCGACAGAGTCTACAGGATCTCTAAATCCCCACAAGCCCCTAACGAAGCCCCACGAGACCTTAAATTGTGGTGCCAAATGATGACAGACAAACTAGGACTGCTGGCTGCATTAAAGGGAAAAACAACCTTTGAATTTGAAACATGCCAACTCTCATTTTTTCAGGACTTCAGCATGGCTATGCTACTGTGGTGCAAAAATATGCAATTGTTAACCAAACCACTACAAGCAGAAGGAATCGCTTACAGCTGGACACCTGGGGCACTTTCTGTGACGAAGGAGGGACAATACTACAAGGTCACCGATGCAAAAGAAGGCCCAGCACTGCTGGCAACATTGAAACTCCCCCCCAACAACATGAGGACTACCGCCTAACCTTCAACCACAGTTAGCTTCAGACCCAGGGAGAAGAGCGGAGCCACGACCTTAACCAACTTTCAGTGGTCACAGCTGTCCTTCTAGTTAACCATAAATATCTGTTGTGGCACCTTATTCATCAAGAACAGCAATAATGTAAAAACAAGGACCTGATTTAGAAAAATAAAAAAAAATCTTAAAAGATCAATCATCATATGTTGTATAATTGTACATCAGAGGGCTGCATCACATTCAAATACAGTTACTTAAAGATCTAAATAAATAATACCGAAATGTGAGCGCTCCAAAAAGTAAAAATAAAATAAAATATATAATTGTCACCTTTCTCGAACTGAGCTCCAGCAGTACTAAACTCAATAGCTTGTCTATATATAAAGATACAATGTATCACCACTCAATGTATCAAGATAGTAGCAGGGTATTATTATACAAATCACCAACTCTTTAAGGGGCATATAATAAATGGTTAATACCCTTACATCTAAATAAACCCTGAAAATTAAGGACACTGATAATAAAGCAGCTTTTTATTATCTTTCTAAATAGTGAACTGCATCTCACAGGCTCCAGACCCAGGAGACGAGTGCAATGCACGTCTACAACAAGCTCTAATGCGCTGGCTGACATACACCCCCCCTCCTCCTTATCTCAACACACACCCCTTGTTATAAATATCAGTCCTTTTTATTATTACCATGACGCTATGCATTACCTATGATATGCTATTCTGTAATATGTCATTGCTGTCATGGCTAAACACGAATGTCTTTTACTTGCTCGCATGAAAAATAAAGAGTAAAAAAAAAAAAAAAAAAAGTAACCAAAGCTAACTAGCTTATTTAAACAAACAACTAATTGGGAAAGTTTGTTTTTGACACGTGTCCATCTGTTATAAGCTCAATGTAAGTTATCAGTATTGTTAGTTTAAGTTAGCATTGGTCACTTTTTTGTACAAGTTTTCTATTAAAGTTGTCTTGCATGTGTGCTGACTAAAACAATTCAGGCAAGCTGATCAATATCCTCTCTCTCTTTGAAGACCAAAGAGAGGCTAAGAATCTTGCGAGCCATCTCTCAATATAATGTATTTATCACTATTTTGGAAATCAGCACCTCAGTCTTGGCTCTCTGTCAGGCATTGTTATAGCTTCAACCCTTTTCTCTCATTGAACAGCAACGGTAGGAGGAGATTCAGAAACAATATTTCTGTTTTTAATCCTCCAATGCAATGTGTGCACTACTTATGCCTGGACTGACAGATTCAGTTGCTAATTTTTTAAAGGAACACTCCAAGGACCATAAGCACTTCCTGTAACCCTCTCAGAATAACAACGTTATTCACTAAAGTGAGAATTGGAGGTGAATTTAAAGTGAATTCCACATTTAAAGGGACACTTCAGGCACCCAGACGACTTCTGCCCATTGGAGTGGTCTGGGTGCCAACTCCCACTCCCTTAACCCTGCAAGTGTAATTATTGCAGTTTTTTTTTATTTTATTTTTTTTATGAACTGCAGTAATTACCTTGCAGGGTTAACTCCACCTTTAGTGGCGGTCTAATAGACAGCCACTAGAGGGCACTTCTGTGTCTCTAGTGCTAGAGCGTCGCTGGATGTCCTTACGCTGTGTGAGGACCTCCAGTGTCACTCAATTCCCCATAGGAAAGCATTGAAAAGCATTTTCAGTGCTTTCCTATGGGGACCTCTAAGCGCATGCGCAGCATTGCCGCGCATGCGCATTAGTTCACCCCGGCCGGCGGGCTGGATCAGTCTCGCCCACCGGCCGACGTAATGCAGAGGAGGAGCGGCAAAAGAAGCAGCGACGTAGGACATGTCGCTGCCTCTGGTAAGTGACTGAAGGGGTTTTCACCCCTTCAGCAACCGGGGATTGGGAGGTGGGAGGGAGAGGGGACCTGCAGTGCCAGGAAAACGGATTGTTTTCCTGGCACTGGAGTTTCCCTTTAAGACCAAAATAGTTGAACTGAAAACATAGCAGACTTAGAGAATGTATCCAATTTAACTATTTTGACCTTCAAGAGGTTATGTCACGTCACTGGGATTTGGAGAGGCATGCTTGCCAGCCTCTTGCCCCTGGGATATATTGCCCTTTAAAAACACTATTTGGGCATATTGGATTTTAAAGGCACTGTTTCTGCCCCTTGGACCTTTTGTGGGGATATGTTTTATTTTGGGGTACTTTTTGAGGTTTGTAAAAATGTATGTTTTTTCTGCTTAGAGTTAATCAAGTTAGTCCATTGTCTTAGTTAATTGTATCACAGGCAGAGGGGAGGGCTTGTGTGCTGTATTTGGGAGTGTCGGACATTGTTGTATTGTTCCGATTGGTTTGTGTCCTTTGTGTGCCAGGGGGTGTGCCTCTGGCCTGAGGAATTGTATAAATCGTGAGTGCTGGCTTGCATAAAACAGACCTGTTCTACCCTTCATGAAGGCTTGGCTCTTGGATTGGAGAACTACACTCTGGGGATTGTTATAATCCCTATACTCCCCAGGGTATAATCACTGAGCTCTGGTAAGAGCTTGTTCATGTTCCTGCTCTCTGGATTTACGAGAGGTCTACCTACTGGAAGCTGGACCCTGGTCTTGGGTCCAGAGTGGGTGGAAGACGGTGAGACCTCAACCAAGCTGCGGCGGTTCGTGGGGTCTGCGGTGGTTATGGTGTCTGGTGGAGTGCTTGGAGCCCTCGGGAAGCACTAGGAGCATCCGACAACGGAAGGTACCCAGTCGGGGTGCCAGGCGATCCGTTACAGTGGTGGCAGTGATGGGATGGCGTCCTAGTGCGAGGAGAAGCAGCTCGGAGACACCGGTAACGTGTGGATTTAGAATTAGGGCAACGCTAGTACTCGTACAGCGCCCCTGGCTACAGCAGCATGGAATCAGCTGGTTCCTGGACAGCGTTCCATGATGAGCAGGAGGAGGCGGCCACGGACTACAGGGATGCAGACAGAAAGGAAGTCTGGTATGAGGCCCTGGAAAATGCCTAGCGGTGGCGAAGTGAAAGCCTCCCCAGTGATGAGCAGCAGCTACAGAAGCATGTGGCAATGTGGATGTATCTATTGGGAGAGCAGCCCCTGGATGGGTGGGTGGGGCAAGACTAGAGACCCTGGTATGGAAAGAGATTTGGCTCGACAACGCATACCAGGATCTATGGTGGCATTCCATCAAACATACCCTCTGGACGGCCGAGCACGACTTACCCGAAGGGAATAATTATGATGGCCCTGGGTTACTATGGGATGCCTTGAAGGAGGACATTGATCTCGGCAGCACGGAGGAGTCCAGATGGCAGGTGGAGATGGGACCGAGGTCTCTCCACCAGCCCTTCAGGGATTCTGGGCTGCGGCCCAGATCCCCAGCTACAGTCGGAGCTACCAGGAGAGGAGACGGTCGGTCTCCCTCCCCAGCGGCAGTGCATCTCACAGGGAGAGGAGACAACCGGTCTCTCTCCCCAGCGGCAGTCAGTATTACAGGGAGAAGAGATTGTCGGTCCCTCATCCCAGCAGCAGCAGGCGGTTAAGCACCAAGCAGCGTTACCAGGAGTCAAGACAAATCAGTCTGACTCCCCAGCAGCAGCTTATCTACCAGGGAGAGGAGACAACCGGTCTCTCTCACCAGCGGCAGGGTGAGTTACAGAGAGAGGAGATTGTTGGTCACTCATCTCAGCAGCAACAAACATCACTAGGAGTGGAGATGGTCGCTACCACTTTCCAGCGCCAAGCAGCGTTACAGGGAGAGGAGACAATCGGTCTCTCTCCCCAGCGGCAGTGTGTTATAAAGGGAGAAGAGACAACCAACCAGTCTCTCTCCCCAGCGGCAGCCGGTTTTAGAGAGAGAGGAGACTGTCGGTCCCTCATCTCAGCAAGCATCACTGGGAGTGGAGATGGTCGCTACCATGACCCAACACCAAGCAGCGTTTCAGAGAGAGGAGACAATCTGTCGCTCTCCCCCAGCGGCAGTCCATCTTACAGGGAGAGGAGACGGTCGGTCGCTCTCCCCAGCGGCAGCGTGTCCTACAGGGAGTGGAGACTACTGGTCTCATTCCTCAGCAGCTGTGTACTTTACAGAGAGAGGGGACAATCGGTCCCCCTCTCCAGCAGCAGCTGCCCAACCTAGTCCTGGGGGTAGTGGAAGAGACGTCAATACCCACTGACCCCCTTCCAGCAGAAGAGTTGGCATCCGGGCAGAGCGCTGTTAGCCTCTGCCATCCCCTTTTCCTTGGTCCAGAGCCCGACTGCCTACAGGTTTTCCCACCAGAAGCGTTGGCATCAGGGCAGAGCGCCGCTGGCCTCTGCCCACCACGTACCTACAGCTCCATGCCTGGGATCACAAGGCAGATCAGGGGTGGCGGATGTGCCCTCTGCAGCCTGGGACAGACAGGACACAGCTGGACACCCGAGAACTACAGGTGCAGTACTTGGTTGTGGGTGGGCTGCTCAACTAACTCAGGTACTGACCGACAGGAGGTCAGGTACCTGGTGAGTCTCCCCCTGGGAGGGAAGATGTGTGACGAAAGCACCTTCATCACTGGGATTTGGAGAGGCCTGCTTGCCAGCCTCTTGCCCTGTGACTAAGGCCCCTGGGATATATTGCCCTTTAAAAAACACTATTTGGGCATATTTGATTTTTCAAAGGCACTGTTTCTGCCCCTTGGGCTTTTAACTGGAACAGATTCAAAACATGTGGCGGCCATCTTAAATTGTCCAGCAGTCTTTTGCCGTCGAGTGTATGGAACTGTTTTGGGCATGGGACCATGTGCACAGTGGGGCAAAATAAAGACTTCCAGGAAATTCCTGGACCCCTGAACCAATCTGGGTTAGTTTTAGATATGTTGTTCACCCAGATCGGCACTATCAGGGGATGTGTGGGGATATGTTGTATTTTGTGGTTTGTAAAAATGTATGTTTTTTCTGCTTAGAGTTAGTCCATTGTCTTAGTTAATTGTATCACAGGCAGAGAGGAGGGCTTGTGTGCTCTATGTGGGAGTGTCGGACATTGTTGTATTGTTCGGATTGGTTTGTGTCCTTTGTGTGCCAGGGGGTGTGCTTCTGGCCTGAGGAATTGTATAAATTGTGAGTGCTGGCTTGCATAAAACAGACCTGTTCTACCCTTCATGAAGTTTTGTCTCATGTTCGGGGGATTGGAGAACTACCTACACTCTGGGGATTGCTATAATCACTATACTCCCCAGAGTAAGCTCTTGTAAGAGCTTGTTCCTGTTCCTGCTCTCTGGATTTAGGAGAGGTCTGCCTACTGGTAGAGTAGGAGGAAGACGGCGAGACCCCAACCAAGCTGCGTCGGTTCGTGGTGTCTAGTGGAGTGCTTGGAGCCCTCGGGAAGCACTAGGAGCATCCGTCAAAGGAAGGTACCCAGACAGGGTGCCAGGCAATCCGTTACAGTCACCCATCCAAAATGAGAAAATATTTATGATAAAACGCATTATGATGATAAAATGCACGGTGTTTGAATTTCAATGAAATTCCAGGACTTAACACGGTGGAGCTCACAGAAGCTCCATGCATGAGTTTCAAGCTGTAGGGGAGGTAATGAAAGGCACCCAGAGGGACCCAGATAAGTTGTCAAACCCTTCTAAAACAGTTTGATGGCTTTCACTTTTGGCACCACATCAACTACTGCAGGCTGTAGTGGTTTTGGTGCTTGGAGTGTTCCCTAACATACATTTAAATGGCATTTAAAAACAGCATAATAAAAATTGTAACATATTACAGATGATTTTCAATGGTGTCATTTCCTGAGGTTTCCCTTAATATGCATTGAAGATGGCAAAATGTCAGGAACGCGCTTTTAAAAGAATACCAGAATATCCATAAGCACTACATAGTCACTGTGGTCACAATGGTTGCAGCAGCACCCTGGCACCATCCCACGATATGTAGTCAAACCATTTTAATATGGTCTGACAACTTACCTGGGTCCCCTGTGTGCCAGCACTGCATCTTCTCTTCTGGTGCAGAATCGGGATGTCTCTATTTAGAATAAAGTCACTGAAAATTCACAACTGCGCTCACCAACTGAGAGAACACAGCTGGTGCGCTTAGTCAATTAGCACGGTTCTGCTTACCTTTGTAGAGATTTTATTCTCCTATAGGAGGGCAACAAAAACAGGGTATGCGGATATGGGCCCAGGTAAGTCGTCATTTATCATCTTACAGTGGGATGTCACCAAGAAACACCTAGCACCATAACCACTACAGAGGGCTACAGTTACAGTACTTGGAAAATTACTTCAAGCAAAGTAACTTCATGTTTCCCATTAAAATTCCAGAAAAAAAAAGTGTTTATGATGTACAACATTACAGAATAAGGTAAATGGGTACAGATGCTTTACTACTACAAATACTTTCATGCATATTCGATTAGCTTTCTGTATAATCACATTTGTGCTTTTTTGTGAATGAAGCTGCTCATGGGTGTACACAGCTGCTTTACAGACTAACAGAAAACCAGAGCAAGTCCCCTAGGAGTTGCACACAGTGAAACAAACATTCACTAAAGTGAGAATTCTAAATAAATTCATAGTGGATTTCAAATTTAAGGTCAAAATAGCCAAACTGGAAAAATTTGAACTAAGCTTTTAGTATATGGATACTTCAATTTCAAATCACTTTAAATTCTCAGTTTTGTGCATAACCCTGAGAACTTTAGTATTTATGCAATTTGTTTCACCAAAAATGAGAACAATGTAATATCTTTTACAGGCAGGAGAAATCATTTTTTTAAGAGTCAAGACATGCGCACACACAGGAAGCTCAATGAATGATAATACATGCAGGAAGAACATTAAAGGGACACTGTAGGCACCCAGACCACTTTAGCTCATTGAAGTGGTCTGGGTGCTGTGACCCTTTTGCACTTAGTGCTGCAATGTAAAACAGAGAACTGCAATGTTTACAATGCATCTTTAAGTCTGCCTCCAGTGGCTGTCTGCCAGACTGCCACTGGGGGCGCTTTCAGAATCTAAACAGACTTTTGGTCCGTTATCTGATGCTGGACTCCTCATGGACCTCCAGTGCCAGATTTTCCTCAAAGGAAAGCATTAAATAATACTTTCCTATGGGGAAGTCTAATGCGCACACGGCCATTGACGCGCATGAGCATTAGGTCTCCCCCACTGACTGACGTCGGCCGGGGAGGAGCATGGGCAGAGCCTGACCTAGCACCGAGGGACATTGGCGCTGGATTCAGGTAAGTAGCTGAAGCTACCCTCTGATGAGTTGTGGGCGAAACGCGCGCGTCAGGGGTCTTCGGTGATTCACTGTAACAGCTTTACGTGTGGGTTTTTGACCGGTAAACACCACACTTCCTTCAGAATCCCGAGTTTTCTTTCCTGTTATGGACTGGGTGGGCTAAGGCTGCTTGATATCTTTCTTCCACCTCTTTGTTTAAAAGCAGGCAGGCGAGCATGATATTTGATCCGTCAGCTATTTATATATTTCATTAACATAGGCAAGCTTTTCCAGCCCCCTACCAATTGGTTCCCAGTGTTCTTAACAGGTTAGTGATTTATGGTCAGCCGAATTAGGCACCTTGGCAATATTTCAGTTATGGCCACATCGGCATCTTTTGCACTAAGTTTATTGAATATCAGCGTTGCACTTATTTTAGTACATCACCACCTATGTAGACTTTTGCTTGTGCAAATACATTTATTTCCTTCTGCACATCCTAAATGTTTATCATGTTATAACGTTGGTGCACTCTTAACCAGCAGCAAAGATGTGGAACTGAGCACAGAGACTCACATTTAGATCGAGATAAATAGATCAGCCTGTACAGTATTACTGTTTGCTACAGTTTGGTCATCTTCACAAACTGCAACATTGTTTTGTTGCAGTTCAGACCTATCAGAGGACACTGAAAACTTTTGAACAGGTCCTCTTTGTTCTCATAATTAGATGCAGTCTCATATCAACCTCATCTAGAGACACTACCTGATGGCATAACATCTTTAAGTATTATCACTTACTTTTCTCTCAGTGCTCAGCTCATAGGTAGTAGCCCAATATCCAGGGCTCTCATTCTGTAGGTAGCCCTCTAATTTATTTCTTTTGGGGTTTCCTACTATATTTATTATTTATTTTATTTTTAGGTATATAAGTTTGTACATAGCACTGTACAGCCTATTATATTTTTATGCTGATAATTTCTGTGCATTTCGTACACAGCAACTACATATTTATTTTTAATTAATAAAAGTTATATTTTATTTTATCGGGGCACTCAGAATTGTCTTTGTTCTTTTCTCTTACTACTTTGGTAGTTTATTGTGGGTTAACCCCACTAGGAGTGTTTCCTTTTAGCTTCCACATCATTCTCTCTTCTAAGTAGCTGAAGCAGTTCTAACTCCAGGATCCTCTAGTGCCAGGAAAATGGGTTTGTTTTCCTGGCACTGGAGAATCCCTTTAAATGTATGATAAATATTGTATCATTTTACACGCAGGTTTCTAAAAGGCATCTTTTTAAAAGAACACTCAAAGCACTATAATCACTACAACAAACTGTAGCGGTTATGGTGGCAGGGCCATTGTAAGTTGTCAAACTATTTTAGAAAAATTTGATTTATTACCGGAGGCCTGCCAGATGCTGTTTCCCATTCCTATTACATTGGGCATAGAATGATGCAAGCAACCAGTTGAACGCTATAGGAAGCAGAGGAGGTGGGAAGCTGCGCCCAGCAATCCCCAGCTACAAACAGCTTACAACTGGGTCTCCAGGAAACACCTGGCAGGAGTGTTCATTAACCTCGCACTGTTAAAATATATACATAGATGTTGCACACTGGTTTGCAAGACTATTCTCTGAAAACTGTGGGTAGCTTTCTGACCCTTTCTTTCTGTACAAAATATCAAAATACGAGCGTATTAAATTTACACTGCATAACATGTAAAAATACAAAAAGAAAGAGCAATAAGTCGAAAAAAAAAACCAAAAAAAAAAAACCTATCACATTAATTTTTATTTTTACAAATATTGCAGCCCCCCAACTAGCAGTGACTGTCAGGAGGTTACAATGTGTCCAGAGATAATCAAGAGACAAATGTAACAGCAACATAACAAAACAGAAGATGTATTATCATCATCAAATCAATAATAATTATAACAATAGCAATAACACAATTACATGTAGACAAGTATTTTGTATTATCGTCATATCAATAATAACACAAATTATATGTAGACAAATATTTAATAATAGTAATAATACAATTATATGTAGAGGAGTATTTAAGAATAGTAATAATAAAATTATATGTAGACAAGTATTTAATAATACTAAGTTTATATTGAGCTCTCCATGATAATCACACAGTGATAAAATAAAGACATTATGTATAAAGCCAGTGACCCTGCTTGTAATGAGTGAAGACTTTATCTCAGTTTGTAAATAAGGTCATAGAGCTCTGCACAGAGCACAGTCTGCCCGGTAGGTTGTTTATATTAACTTACCTGAGCCCTCACAGCCTGCATCCCGTGCCGAGCTGTCAGCCGCCGTGACTGTGAATGACCCCGGGCACAGCCTGAGTGAGGAGCCCGGACCGCTACAAAGACTACTGGGTAAATAATGACGTCACGGCGCCGGCCGGTGCAGTTACCTTGCCAGGACCTGTAAGAGGCTGGGACTCGGCCAGCAAGGAAGAAGCGGATTGGATAAGGAGAACAAGGGGAGGCGGGGCTGCAGGAAAAAGGGGCGTGTGTAGTATCGTAGCAACCGAGGAGGAAGCTGTGGGCGGGGTTTACAGTTGAATGATAGTTGAATGTTTGGATGGGAATAAAAGGAACTCTCCAGCGCCATGACCCCTGCTGCTGATTGTAGTGGTGATGGTGCAGCAGGGAGGGTGCAGGTGACATTACAGCACCTGGTACTCAGCTTATACGTGCCAAGTGGCCCTGTTTTGGAGGGACAGTCCATCTATTGATCCTAAATCGCTTTTAGCAGTAATATTCACAGTAATTTGTTTTTAAATGGCAATAAATGTTTTTAGAAGTCAGACTGTTTAAATTATATACATTGTTCTTGTTCAAAATGACATTTTAGCAGCATACATTTTTTTTAGTAAGTCACCTAAAATATTTTAACTTGCTTTAGAAGTTTTTCTCTCCTGCTCTGCAAATTGAGCCTTAATTACACACAGGAGGCACCTGCGGCTATTAACAGAGCAGGAAATAAAAAACTTTAAATTAAACAGACTGTGCAATAAAGGAAGTGCAAACATTAGATGACTCTTTACAGGAAGTGTTTAGGAAGGCTGTGCAAGTCACATGCAGGGAGGTGTGCCTAGGGCTGCACGAACAAAGTGATTTAACTCATAAATTGTAGATAATTGAGCAGTGATACTGCAGGGGCATGATCTATACACCAAAACTGCTTCATTCAGTGAAGTGGAAATCAATCAATAAATTGATTATTTTGTGTATCTGCCCCTGGCCAAATTAAAGAAACAGTGTGTGCACGCTCCCTGAAGTAATTCACACTGGACACAAGTTTCAGGTTAATGAAAAACTTGAGGAATTTTTATTAGAGGGGGTGGCATGCCCCTTATAAAGCAAAATTACATCATAAGCATTGTCAGAGATAACATTGATTTATACATCAATAATTGGTTAGGGGTTAAGTGGTTGATTCATTGCTTGTCCTACCGGGTGTGATGTCACTGGCATCTTGCGGGTCTCCCCCAGATTCCAGCGCCATCTTGTTAGTAAGGGTGTTATTCGATGACTAAGGGAAACTCCCTGGTCCTAGCGGCCATTTTAAGTAAATCATGTGAAACGATAAATGCTGATCAAAGCTTTATAAAGTAAATAGACATTTTACTAACTAAAAGAAATCAGGATAATATTTTATGTCCACAACAGTCCCCCCTTAAAATGGCTATTTACTAAACAGACAACTACAACTGCCCCTAATATGTCCCTAACTGGCTGCAGCTCATCTGTTTTAACAGGCCTCGAACGCTTCACTCCGTGGGTATCCCGCAGTGGCTAACCCACTACTTCTCCCACGAGAGACTTCTGCCCGTAGAGACAGACGCTATCCCTAGACTATCCCTATAGGAAAGCAGTTGTCTGTTTGAACTGGTGAGACTGAAGGGGTGTGTGTGGTGTGTCACATTCTGTGTCATCAATGTCCTGGTGTAAAAATGTGGGAGTTACGTTATCAATGGTCTGTCCTACCGTCTTCTGTAAGTATTTCTGTATGCAAGGTAGTATGCAGCATGTCAAGAAAAGGAAAATGACTGTTACCGTGAGGACTGCCATTCCAACCTGGAATAAAGTCTTCTGCCACCCATTCATCCATCCAAACCATCTATCCCACGTAAAATAGACATTTTACTAACATTTTACTAACTAAAATAAATCAGGATAATATTTCATGTCCACAACATTCAGCTTAGAGGGACACAGCTCAATGAAGTGGTGTTGGTGCAGTGTCCCAGGTTCATTAACCCTGTAATGGTAATTATTGCAGTTTTTAATAAACTGCAATAATTACCTGCAGGGGTTAACTCCACCTCTAGTGGCTGTCTACATGACAGCCACTAGAGGGACTTCAGGGTAGTTAGGCGATTTTTGGTTGCCTAATTGACGCTGGACTTCCTCAAGCTATGCATTAGGACATCCAGCATCACCCAATTGCGCTGGAGGGGGCACTATAGGGAGCATTGTAGTTTCCCTTTAAATTGTTTTGGTGCCTATAGTATCCATTTAAGGTGTCTCTCTTTTCCATTTGAAATACTGGGAGTTATGGAATAGAATACATTGTTCTTGGTCTAACTTACATTTTTTTTTGCATACATTTTTATTAGAAAGATACCTAAAATTTCACAGAATAGCCCAGGCCCACCCTTAAAATTAAAGTGTCCCCATTTGTCCATTTGAGATGTTCGGAGGCATGCTGTTGCATATAATTCTCTGATGGTGCAGGGTACAGGAGTATACACTTTAGGGATGATTATGGTTATTTGGAAATAAATGGTTAATTAAAGCACCATCACCACTTAAGTGATTTCAAGTGGTCATAGTGACTGGAGTCTGTATGTGCAGCATTTCGCGTTGAAATAGTGCACAACAGAGTTTAACCTCTCTGCTGCCAGAGTTGCAAACTCTAGCCTCGGTGGAATCATTGGGGTGCCATTCGCAAGCCCAGTATCTCACATGAACTAATTCTAAAAAAAAAAAAAAATCTAATCCTAGAGATTTAAAGCTCTTCTTCATTTTGTATTTGTGACTAATTGATTTTGTTCCATTTCTACAACTTGCAGAATTGGAAGCCGTACTCTTCTTGAAGGAACTAAAAGTTTATATAAATCCACAGTTGTTTGAAAAGTCCTTGGCTGTTAAATTCCTCACATTTTTACTGGTAGACTTAGCAAGTAGTTTCATTGTTCCGAAAGTGGACATGCCCATATACCCATATTGTGTGGATAATGAGATCCCCCTTAGAAACACTATATTTTACCAGAGCCGCGCGCGCATTAAAAACACCCATAGGAAAGCATTTCTCAATGCTTTCCTATGGACGTTCTGCGTGCTCAATGCGATTTTCGCATTGAGCGTCGGGGAAGCGCCTCTAGCGGCTGTCAGGAAGACATCCACTAGAGGCTGGATCAACCCTGCGATGTAAACATAGCAGTTTCTCTGGAACTGCTATGTTTACAGCTGCAGGGTTAAAACCTGGAGGACCTGGCACCCAGATCACTTCATTGAGCTGAAGTGGTCTGGGTGCCTATAATGGTCCTTTAAATTTGAAATTCACTTTGAATTCTCAATTTAGTAAATAACCCTGTATATCCTTTAATATATGCATGTGTACACAACTTTAGTAACATATTTTGTACATTAAATATTCTACATAACCCAAGCTGACATTTCCTTCCACACCTTTTGAGTAAGACGGGTTCAACTGAAATACCTTTATTTGAGAATGTCATCAAATAAATCGGTGACATCGTTACATTCCTTGTTCAGTGGAATGAGATGTTCTGTTGTGGGTGGAGAATCATAATCTGAAATTATTGCTTTGTTTACTAAACAGACAAATGTTTAATTATGTTCTATGTGCAGTGACTAATTTAAGGAGGCAGACAAATTGATGACTGCTATGACTTCTCCTCTAAATGCTTTTGCAAGTTGCATATCAATGTTGAGTGAGATCAATTTCAAGAATATATTCCACTGGGCAATGTATCTGCTGGGCATTTTGATCTATTAGTTACAATTATTATTATTTAATACTCATAAAGTGACAATATATTTTCCAGCAAAGTACAATTGGGGGATATTTGCTAACACTTGGCTATTATGCCACTTTTAAAATAAAAAAATAAAATAGCTTTGCAAGGTTGTAAATTTATAATCTGATGGGATTGTTGAAACAGTTATAGGGGAGTTTACATATCACTTAAAGGGATCCTATAGTGCCAGGAAAACAAACCCGTTTTCCTGGCACTATAGGGTTAATAGGTTGTCCCCTCCCTCGGGACCCCCTCCCGCTGGGCTAAAGGGTTTAAAACCCCTTCAGCCACTTACCTTAATCCAGCACTGGGCTCCCTCGGTGAGTTTTATATATATACATATTTTTATTGCATTTTCTACAAAGGGTTAAAACTAGGGAGACCTGGCACTCAGACCACTACATTGAGTTGAAGTGGTTTGGGTGCCTATAGTGGTCCTTTAACGAAATAGTCTAACCTTGTATATTAATATACCTTTTATAAGAGGTGGTATACTGCGTCTAATGTTTAGATCAAGCCCAGCCCAGCTTTGCAAATATAAAAATATGTACATATATAAAACTCACCTTTACATAACCCATAACTCCCTTGAAGACTTAGACACCTTGTTTTGGGAAGAATTATCACAGCTTTAATGATGTAAAAAGATAAACACATACAATTTTCAACATACTTAAAAATTACATATCAACCCCAATTCCTTTAACAACAATTCCTACACCAGACAATGACACACACCAACAATAATTGATACCACCTTATAACATATAAATAACATATAAAACATAAACCATTGCCACCAAGGGCATGATTTTCCAGGTTTCACAATGTTGGGGTATACCGAGATACACCCTACACACACCAAGTTTGGAGCTACCAACGAGCTCAAAACCTACCAATACCATTCCAAACCGGACTGTTCTTAGCGAACTAAAACTAACATACAGATGAACAAACAACCTACACCCCAACTTGTCTATCCATCCCCCGAACAGGAGCTAAAAACAGAGGGAGGGAGGGTGGGACAACAACAAGTAAGTGAGGATTAATTAAAATGTCCCAAATCTAAAATGGCCCCTATATATACCCCTATAGCCAAAACTCCACCTCCAATTTATTTTAGCCAATCACAAACATTACCCCAATTCTATGCCAGTCTCCTAGCAATGTCAAGGTCCATTCCCATTAGCTGTTCTGCTCTATGGGCTAGAATCCTGGTCTCATCGCGTGCAGCTGTTCTGCCCGCTGTGAGAGCATCATTACTGATAATCTCCAGTCCAAACCAAAGATTGTCACAGAGAAGAATTGGGGACCTACAGTGCATGCATTGCAATCACCATTCTCACGCCATTCTCATACAGAAGGATTAGCAGTGTTCGGTATCAGTGTGCTGAGCTTGAGGACAAGTTGCAGAAAATACCGGCAGAGATTTCTCCTTCTGGCTTCCATGGAATAGGCTGAGGGTGTCTGGCACTTTCACATGATTATTTATCACAGTGGAGAATTGTGGGGAAATTTCCAACTTTAGACTTAGATAGTCAAATTATAAGAATAGTGAACCTAGATAATTCTTCCAGTTCTGCTACCTTGTGGTTAAATTTGTATTCACTTTGAAATCACTTTAAATTCCTGACAATTTTTATTTTAGTAAATACCTTTACATAACACTTTGTATTATTCAGTTTTTAATATTGGTCCCTGTGGATGTCCCGAATTGGGAGGAAATGCGTCTGTTTTTATAATTTTCAAATAAAGTCAACTTTCTACCCTGCTGGAGTTCCTTGTTTTTACAGTATACAGTTGCGGCAAGAAATAAAGCGGATTCGGAGGATATATTAGAACCCCAAAATTTTGGGGGAGGCACCCATGATGCGATGAAATACCGCAATCCTATGAGTTCATCTAAATGTAGGCGCTTATTGTTGTGTATATGCTGTATTACACTATGTTATGTTCTATTTTGTTATAGGAGCAAATTTGCCTGACGCATTTTGCCTTTACAGATGAGATGGCATTCACCCGATTATAAGTAAGGTATATTTATTTGAAATGCTGCTATACAAACAGTGCATTTTAATCAGAGAATCAGAGAAAAGACTTAGAAAAAGACCAGAGCTCAGCTATAGTCTCAAATTTGATACTTTTGCTTGAAAATTTCAGTTTGGTTTTGAGTTCACCACTATTTGCTGTTCATCAAACATCTAACATACTGTGGATAGACCCTAACATTCCTCAAAACTCTGGCATCCTGCAAATCAGGAAGGGGCACCAGAAAGGGATTGTCCATCATCCAGGCTGACCTACTGAGGCCAACCCAGCATGGTGCACTGTTTCATAGCTCTCTGCAGCTTCCTAATGCCCTGAACAAGTGTGCTACGCTGGTTGGGGACAGTTCCCTTCTGTCACCAAAAGCTGGACAACCGGGAACTAAGTTGGGACAGGACCCGAAAACCTGGACTGTCCCGCCAAACTCGGGATGGTTGGACATCTGCCATAAATACAATCTTACACTGCCTGCCCTAGACTTGCTGTTTAGAGCTCTGAATTACCGTATATACTCGAGTATAAGCCGAGTTTTTCCATCACATTTTTTGTGCTGAAAAACCCCAACTCGAGTCAGTGTCTGTATTATGGCAATTTACATTGCCATAATACAGACTGGGGGCTGTGGGGGCTGCAGAGCATTTACTTACCTCTCCTGCCACTCCTGTCAGCTCCCTTCTCCTCCGCACGGGTCCGTTCAGCACCTCGGTCAGCTCCCAGTGTAAGTCTCGCGAGAGCCGCGGGGTCATAGTGCGGCTCTCGCGAGACTTACACTGTGAGCTGACAGAGGAGCTGCACGGACCGGCGCGAGGAGAAGGGAGCTGACAGGAGCTGCAGGAGAGGTAAGTAAACTCTCTGCCAGCCCCCCTCCCCCCCACTGAACTGCCAATGCCACTGGACCACCAGGGAAGGAGAGTCCCCCCTCCCTGCCATGTATCAAGCAGGGAGGGGGGACGAAAAAAAATAAAATATAAATGATAAAATATTAATAAAACAATAATAATAATAATTAAATAAAATAAAAAATAACAATAAAAAAATAATTATAAAAATAATTAAAAAATAATAATAATAAAATTGCCCACCCCCCACCAAGGCTCTGCAACACACACACACACACACACACACTGCATTCATACACACACTGCACTCATACACACACTGCACTCATACACACACTGCATTCATTCACACACTGCATTCATACACACACTGCATTCATACACACACTGCACTCATACACACACACTGCATTCATACACACACACTGCACTCATACACACACTGCACTCATATACACACACGCTGCACTCATACACACACTGCATTCATACACACTGCATTCATACACACACACTGCATTCATACACACACACTGCATTCATTATATACACACACTGTAAATAAATATTCAATTAATATAATTTTTTTAGGATCTAATTTTTTTTGAAATTTACCAGTAGCTGCTGCATTTCCCACCCTAGTCTTATACTCGAGTCAATAAGCTTTCCCAGTTTTTTGGGGTAAAATTAGGGGCCACGGTTTATATTCGGGTCGGCTTATACTCGAGTATATACGGTACTTACAGAAACTATTTACACCAATAATGACAGACAATCTGCCCTTGTCCTCACAATTTGAGTGAAGTATCTGAAATTCTAACTGGAAGAACAAGCTACAGATACGCTAAAAACACTGCTCAAGAAGACAGTTGTGCAACCTCAGCACGTTTCTGCTTGTTTATAAAGAAAAACAATATTTCTGTTCTGTTGATGTGGCAAAAATGCTCTGACCCAAAGCCCAGAACCTTTGATTTGCAGTGTTTCTTCTACTCTAATATGAATGGATATAAAGTAACCTTTTAGTAGGGCTATTAACTAAAAAGCTAATTAAAAATTTTACACCAAAATGTGTAATTAAATTTTGACTTTTTTTTCTCAAATATAATACAATCATCAGCCTGGAATATAAATATATATATAAAACATTTTCTCCCACACCGCGCTGTCCAATAACTTTGTTAGCCATTTGAATATATTTGTGTTGTATGCTAAAATACCCTCTTAGCAGCAGGTACACACATTTAGCCATGTGCTTCTGTTTGATGTGGATAGGTAATATAGATGGTACACTTCACAAAAATATATTAATCAGAGTCTAGGGTTTTCAGATTGTTTCAAGAATAAATTTCAAATGTGTCTGCTGTATAATCGAATATACTAATCTCTTATGTACACTGCACATATCTGATCCTACTCAAATTAATGCAGGATGCTTTATTGTGTACATTTGTATTTTTAGTACAAAAAAAAAAAAGTACATTAGTATTTTTAGTCGGTAGACACCAGTCTATTATTGCTTATATATATTATTTTTATTTATTTATTTGCATGTACCCGGTAATTTAAAACCACTGCATGCTGATGCATAAGTTGTCGTTGGTGCTGCAAATGATCAGTAAAAACGGTGGACAGTAGTAATAATTATATACCCCGGCAGATTTGCAACACGTTCACTTACTTAAAGCAGGGCCGTCTTTAATATTGATTGGACCCTGGGCAAGCATTTGCTTGGGCCCCCTGGACCCTGCCCTCTTCCCCACTCAATCCCCAGCTCCCTGGCGTGCAATCACAGCCTCCACCCCAACCTAGTGATGGAACTAATGTAGAGAGTGCCTGGTTCAAGAATTGTTTTTGGATCTCACTTCTAGCACAAGAGTGGAGAAAAGATAGATAACCATGAAAGCTGGGGATCTACCATTTGGCAATTCTTGTCCGGTTGTATTTGTGAGCAGTGTTTGTGAATTTGAATGCATGTTTTTGTATATACAGTTGCAAGAAAAAGTATGTGAACCCTTTGGAATGATATGGATTTCTGCACTAATTGGTCATAAAATGTGATCTGATCATCATCTAAGTCACAACAATAGACAATCACAGTCTGCTTAAACTAATAACACACAAATAATGAAATGTTGCCATGTTTTTATTGAACACACCATGTAAACATTCACAGTGCAGGTGGAAAACGTATGTGAAGCCTTGGATTTAATAACTGGTTGAACCTCCTTTGGCAGCAATAACTTCAACCAAACGTTTCCTGTAGTTGCAGATCAGACTTGCACAACGGTCAGGAGTAATTCTTGACCATTCCTCTTTTCAGTTCAGCAATATTCTTGGGATGTCTGGTGTGAATCACTTTCTTGTGGTCATGCCACAGCATCTCAATCGGGTTGAGGTCAGGACTCTGACTAGGCCACTTCAGAAGACGTATTTTCTTCTGTTTAAGCCATTCTGTTGTTGATTTACTTCTATGCTTTGGGTCATTGTCCTGTTGCAACACCCATCTTCTGTTGAGCTTCAGCTGGTAGACAGATGGCCTTAAGTTCTCCTGCAAAATGTCTTGATAAGCTTGGGAATTCATTATTCCTTCGATGATAGCAATCCGTCCAGGCCCTGACGCAGCAAAGCAGCCCCAAACCATGATGCCCCCCCCCACCATATTTCACAGTTGGGATGAGGTTTTGATGTTGGTGTGCTGTGCCTCTTTTTTTGCCACACATAGTGTTGTGTGTTTCTTCCAAACAATTCAACTTTGGTTTCATCTGTCCACAGAATATTTTGTCAGTACTGCTGTGGAACATCCAGGTGCTCTTGTGCAAACTGTAAACGTGCAGCAATGTTTTGTTTGGACAGCAGTGGCTTCCTCTGTGGTATCCTCACATGAAATCCATTCTTGTTTAGTGTTTTACGTATTGTAGATTCGCTAACAGGGATGTTAGCATTTGCCAGTGACTTTTGTAAGCCTTTAACTGACACTCTAGGATTCTTATTCACCTCATTGAGCAGTCTGCGCTTTGCTCTTGCAGTAATCTTTACAGGACGGGCACTCCTAGGGAGAGTAGCAGCAGTGCTGAACTTTCTCCATTTATAGACAATTTGTCCTACCGTGGACTGATGAACAGCAAGGCTTTTGGAGATACTTTTATAACCATTTCCAGCTTCATGCAAGTCAACAATTCTTAATCGTAGGTCTTCTGAGAGCTCTTTTGTGCGAGGCATCATTCACATCAGCCAATGCTTCTTGTGAAAAGCAAACCCAGAACTGGTGTGTGTTTTTTATAGGGCAGGGCAGCTGTAACCAACACCTCCAATCTCATATCATTGATTGGACTCCAGTTGGCGTACATCTCACTCCAATTAGCTCTTGGAGATGTCATTAGTCTAGGGGTTCACATACTTTTTCCACCTGCACTGTGAATGTTTACATGGTGTGTTCAATAAAAACATGGCAACATTTCATTATTTGTGTGTTATTAGTTTAAGCAGACTGTGATTGTCTATTGTTGTGACTTAGATGATGATCAGATCACATTTTATGACCAACTTGTGCAGAAATCCATATCATTCCAAAGGGTTCACATACTTTTTCTTGCAACTGTAGTATGTGTGTGTGCATGTAGGGTTGTATTTGTGTGTAAAGTTACCATTGGAATGCAGTGGTGTACGTGTGTAGTGTGTGCGTTTGAATGTAGGGGTGTGTGTTTGTATGTAGTGTTGGCTTTTAAATGCAGGTGTGCTTGTGTGTAGAGATGGTGTTTGTATATAATTTAATAAAGGGGTGTGTTTGGATGTAGTGTTGTCTTTTAAATGCAGATGTACATTTGTGTGTAGTATTGGTGTGAAGGGTTTGTTTGCATACAATTTTGGAGTTTGAATTTAGGGGTGTGTTTGTATATGATTGTGTTTGCAGCGGTGTGTTTGATTGCCTGGATGTATGCACATACATACTAACACAGATATACATACACAAACATAATGATACATGCACATACCTAGACACATGCATACAACTTGACACACAAATACATACTAACACAAGCACACTGGCATATACACACAAACACACTAACAGATACAGACACTGGTACACAAGCACAGATACACAAACTGGCACATCCACAGAGATACACACTGACACCGATATGTACTCAGATACACACACACACACAGGTACACATGCAGGGGTGTATTTTTGTAAGTGTGCATCTGTGTGTATGTGGCAATGCATACATCCCAGAATTCCAACGCCAACACCGCACACAAACACTTAGAAACACACAGGAACACAGACACACATGCATGTTGTTGGAACGCAGTAGTGTATTTGTGTGCAGTGTTAGCATATGTGTGTGCAGTGTTGGCATTGGAATGCTGTGATTAATGCATTGCCACACGCATAGATACACACTTACACATACTGACACGTGTATGCGTGTGTGTGTGTGTGTGTGTGTGTATGTATATATATATATGTATATATTTGTATATATATATATATATATATATACACACACACACAAGTACACATACACAGTTATACAGTCACACAGATGCACAGACACATATAGCCAGATACACACACTGACAAATACAGCCACACACACTCACAGCCATGTACACACACTGACATACACAAAGCCAGACACCCACACCCACACACAGACACCCACAGTCCGATACAAACACATATAGCCAGATGCACTGACTCAGACCCAGGTACACACACATATATCAATTTACATCATATTTTAGACACCCTCCTATCTCCTTACCTTTTGGGTACAGAATGTTGGCTTTACTGGGGTCCAGTGGGAGATGGATGGCCAAGGCTGATGGGAGTCTGACTTCCACAGTCTCTTTCTTCCTCCTGTGTATGCCTTCTCCACTTCCTCCCAGCAGGCAACATGAAAGGGACCCAGGCCAGAGCACTCTTAAAGGGCCAGGCCCCTGATTACATCAGGTACCGCAGAGCACAGGGTTTGGATGCTGGCAGGGGGCCCATGGGGCAGCTACCTTGGGCCCCCTGGAGTAACTGGGCCCGGGCAGCTGCCCCGTTTGCCCTCCTTTAAAGATGCCCCTGACTAAAGGAAGGGAATTGTCTGCTTTTAACAGTGTTACTGTTAATAAGGAAGTCTTTGTCATTCACTTGATGCCACTGATATATTTTAGTATTGTCTGCTCAGTATGTTCTCCAAGGCATGGGAACAAGCTGTGCTTCTGCCAACACAGTTCTCGGAACTCCTTTGATAGTATGGCTTTTTTTTTTAATGTCTGTGCATACTTTCTAAATCTTTAAAAATATAATGTACAGTACAGAAATGTCAAATCTTCCATTTAAAGGTGAACAGAATTCATTGCTCACTGAACTGGCTTTCATAGGGTTAAAACATTGAAATAATTATAGGTTTATGTAATAACCAGGAAAACAGCCAATGCGCAACTAATTACCATGGAATGTCCCTGCGATAGTGATTCACAGTGGTGGAAATGGTAGTAAAATGTCATGTTTGAAATAGATTCTTGTTTCTTCATTTATAGAGGTGAGGTTACTTCTGGGGTTAAATTAGGATTAGGAGTAATCGTTAGGGTTTGGCTTTTATATAGTGATTCCCTGTGTTAGAGCACACCATTCATTTCCGTGCCTTTCCATTGAATTCTCATTGATTAGGTCAGATATTTCATTTTCATTAGGGCTCAGGGAATTGCTTCCAATCCATTTTGTAATTGTTGCAGACCCCTCTAATACTGAGAATAGTCTAATGAAGGAATTTTGCAGAAATTAGTTTCTTGTATATTATACTACAGTGGATGGTTGGATGGGTTACTGATATTGAACTAATTTTATAAAATGGGTCATCGTGCTTTGTGTTTTATTTAGATCCCAGACAAAAATGGTTAAGAACTGCTGGTCTAATAGGTACCAGTGCTTTATAAATAATACATACACTTTGCAGGGTGATCATTGTAGAATTGATTGATTGATACTTAGCAGAGACATGTGACTTGTTTTACCAAAGTGTGCTTATTTGTCAAGGTGAAATATAAAAATATATTGCTGTAAGTGCATGGGAAATGTCATAATGAAATATCTGGTGGTTATCTACATTTGTTTTAGTAAAAAAAAAGAGACACTCAAAAAGATTGGATGAAAACATACATTTTAAATTCATTGCCAGTAAGTACCATCATCAGTAAAAAACAAAACAAAAAAAAATAAACAAAAATAAGAAAGAAAAAATTATAATAGGAAACTGCCAGACAAAAATGTCACGGCCCATTAAAAAGCATACTGTACATTGATTGACTGTTTTTATGTTTCCTTTTTTTATGTTTCATTTTTCTCCTTATCTTGTTTTCTTTTGTACTTGACTGAAACAGAATTTTTAAACTTTTTATGATGAAAACTAATGTTTTGCATCCATACTTTTGAACGTAAATTCTCCTTGCTATTTATTGTTTCATTATTTTGTCGGTGAATGTTCCTAAGTCAGGTCAACCTGTATCCTCACCTTGACTTAAAGTCTGAGCCAACTCTATGTGGCTCAGGGATATGTGTGTTGGATACTTAAAGGGACACTATAGTCACCAGAACAACTACAGCTTATTGAATTTGTTCCGGTGTGTAGAATCATTACCTCAGGCTTTTTGCTGTAAACACTGTCTTTTCAGAGAAAATGCAGTGTTTACATTGCAGCCTAGTGATAACTTCACTGGCCACTCCTCAGATGGCTGTTAGAGATCCTTCCTGGGTCATGGCTGCCTAAAATGCATCCAAACATTCAGTATCTCCTCCCTCTGCATGCAGACACTGAACTTTCCTCATAGAGATTCATTAATTCAATTCATCTCTATGAGGAGATACTGATTGGCCAGGGCTGTGGGGGAAGCATTGTGATTGGATCAGGCCACCACTTCTAATGATGTCAGAGGAAGTTCACAGGCAGAGGCAGGAGCTTCAGACTTGAATACAAGTAAGATTTTACTATCTTTAGGGAGGCAAAGGGGGCTAGATAGTGGTTTTAACACTATAGGGTCAGGAATACATGTTTGTGTTCCTGACCCTATAGTGCTCCTTTAACAAATATTTGTGTGTACGTTTGAATTTATATATACCACACTATGGTCTGTATTTTATCTATTTGTTCTAGATTCAAATAAGTCAAGAAAGTGGTAATATAACTTTTGCATGTATCTGTGCACTCTCACCTATATTTTTGAATTGTTTGCGGTGTTTCAAATATTTGCCAATTTTGACTGTATTTCTTAAACAAGGAACAATGTGATCCTCATTTATTTTATTCAGTATTTTACAAGGTACATCATATATTTATTTTTCTGCTCATCTTTGGTTGAGTCAATAAACCGGTCCTTTGTTGGATTGCACCGAGGCTGTGAACTTTATAATAGCAATGTAGTTTAGCTGGTTTGAAAAAGATGGAAATCTACAATAAAAAAAAGGGGAAGAAAAAAATAAATAAAACAGTACATATCTGACAAGCAGCGGACAAATGTTAATGAAGTCTTGCCAGTGTCAACAAGCTAAGAGAACAGATCGGAATAGTAAAGATAAACAGATTGAATCTGATACAGGGCAGTTGACAGATAGAATCTCCTGCAGGTATAAAGTATTGATACTATCTATAGTTCACTTTTGAAAAAATACACCAATGTTAAAAAAAGGTTTTTAACATCAGATGTGGTTATCCATTGAGCTTAATGCCATTCCCCAATGTTAAACACAAAAAACAAAGGCTATTTAGGGACTCCAATGGACTTTGGACCAATGGACAATGGACTTTGCACCATATGATCAATAAAATAGTGGTAATGTCTTCATAGGGGTGGTATGCATTGAAAACGGTGCTGTCTAAATGCTGAATTTTAAGTATTGAGGTTCTTTTAGGTGACATTAAGATGGCAGTCAAAAGAGCACAGCTACATTACTGTATTGTTAAATGAATACAACAAACACAATAACCACTGTTGCTGTAGTGCTTATGGTCAAAGATGTAATTACTGTGAGGCCAACAAGGCATTTTCCTTGGGCAGGACTTTCCACGGGGCAGCAAAAAAATGCTGCCCACAAATGCCCAGGCAAATGCCTTGTCAGTCTTGTTTTAAGGGGGCCCAAGAGCTGGCTGGCTGCGACACCTGTGGGCCCACCCAAGGCAGCCGGCCAGTTGTATTCCAGGTGAGTGGCAAGGAAGCGCTTATCTGTGAGTTTTTTCTGCTAAGCTCCCGCAGTGATGCCGGGGGCTGGAATATAACGTCAGTCTGGCTCCCAGGAACGGAATAAAGGAATGAACCCAGAAAGCCCAGCATAAAGAAAACCAGACATAACCAGACATAACAGAGAACCAGAAAAACCAAGAAAAATAAACAAGAATTGTATGGATACCAGAAGCCAAAGCCAGAAATGATCCGCAACTGGAACAGGATGTGACACCTGTACACCAGCTAAATAATTCACCCAGCTCTGCCAAATGTAGGAAGACTGGGTTGATTTAAAATAAAAAAAAATAATAATAATAATTTGTAAGTGTTGGGGGAAAATGCGTGTGTGTCAGTGAATGTGCGTGTGTATATCTGTGAATGTGTGTGTCTGTCAGTGAATGTGTGTGTATATCTGTCAGTGTGTCTGTGCGTGTGTGTGTGTGTGTCAGTGAGTGTGTGTCGGTCAGTGTGTGTCTATGAGTGAGTATGTATATGTCTGTCAGTGAATGTGTGTGTCTGTCAGAGTGTCAAATCAGAGAGTGTGTGTCAGTGTGTGTCTGTCAGTAAATATGTGTGTTTGTCTGTCACTAAGTGTGTCTGTCTATCAGAGTGCATGTGCATCTGTCTGTCACTGAGTGCATGTCTGTCTGTCAGTGAGTGTCTGTCAGTCAGTGAGTGTGTGTCTGTCTATCAGCGTGTGTCTAAGTCAGTGGTTCCCAACCCAGTCCTCAAGTACCCCGTACCAGTCTAGGATTTAGGGATTACCCTGTTGTTTCTAAAGTGTTTTTTTTTCTTCTTTTCTAAAAACACCCTAGACACATCTGGGTGATCCCTAATTCCTGGACTGTAAGGGTGTACTTAAGGTGTCACGTCTAAACATTTGTTATGAAGGAACACAACTGCAGATTTCTTATAGTTTGAATATTTATTATAAAAAGTAAAAGGTATTGACTTTAATTCCAATTTACAGGTACTGTAGCTTTAAGTAGTAAACGATAACTGAAGTCCACAATTATATGCACTGTAGCTTTAAGTAGTAAACGATAACTGAAGTCCACAATTATATGCACTGTAGCTTTAAGTAGTAAACGATAACTGAAGTCCACAATTATAGGCACTGTAGCTTTAAGTAGTAAACGATAACTGAAGCAGAAAGAGTTCTTTAGTAGTATTAATTAATTAGGTGATAAGAAGTTACAATAGCTGTTCCACAGACTTTGACTGAAGCAAGACAGATGCAGCTAACTGAGACAAAGTATGAGTTGGAGTTAGCTGTAACGGGTTTGTTTTAACGAAGGACTTTGGAGACAGGAAATAACAGCTTGAGATGCAACGCTTATCACAGAGGTTTTACTTAGCTTCCGGCACATAGAACACTGGTTCCCGAGATCTCCTCAGAGGCGGTTTATCCTGAATGGTGAGAGTTCAGCTTTAGTCGTGGATGAGGAAAGGTGAAGGGAACTTGAAGTCTTCCAGTCCGGTCCGGTAACAGAGGGCTTTCACAACGATGTTGCAGCCAGTTCGTGAGTACGGAACGTAGTTCATTAATCCAGCGTCGATCAGCTGGTGCGGTCAGATTAAATAGGGAGACCGTGTCATAAAGAGGTGTGGCTAAGCTCCGTGGAACCAGGAAGTAAGAGGATATCATAATTAAGGCATGACAGTATCCCCTCCTTAATGAGCAACCTCTGGGTGCTATTGACTTGGCTTAGAAGGGTAACGCTTGTGAAATTTGGAAATTCATTTGTCAGCATGAACGACAGAGGAGTTTTCCCATGTATCTTCATCAATTCCATATCCTTTCCATCTGATGAGGTATTGTAAGGAGCCACGATGGATCCTTGAATCCAGTATACTTTGAATTTCGTATTCTTCTTCACCCTGGACCAATATGGGATCAGGAGAAGTAGTGACATTTCTTTGGAAAGGGTCAGGATGATGAGGCTTCAACAAGGACACATGAAAAACAGGATGTAGCTTTAAAGTTGGTGGAAGTTTCAATTTAACAACATTACGGTTGATAACCGATATTATTGGAAAAGGACCAAGAAAAAGTGAACTTAACTTCTTTGATGGACGATTTGTAGAGATGTTCTTTGAGGAAAGCCAGACAAGATCACCTATTTTATAAGAAGGTGAAGGTTGTCTTTTTGTATCAAAAAACTTCTTTTGATTGGAGGAGGCCAATTCTAGATTCTCATGCAATTTCTTGAATAAAGAGGACATATGAGAGATTTGATTCGAATCGGAGAGATTAGATGAAGAAACTGTCTGAGCAGGAAATGAGGAAGGATGAAATCCATAATTGGATAGAAATGGAGTCATTTTACTGCTGGTATGAAAAGAGTTATTGTATGCGAATTCTGCCATAGGTAACCAAGTTATCCAATCGTCTTGTAAGTGAGAGCAATAACATCGTAGATATTGTTCTAAGCATTGGTTGACTCTTTCAGTTTGTCCATCTGTTTGAGGATGATATGCAGATGATAGTTTACGTTGGATATGAAGAGTGGAACATAATGCATTCCAAAATTTGGAGGTAAATTGAGTTCCTCGGTCTGAAATGATTTCGTCTGGCAGTCCATGAAGTTTAACTATGTTGTCAAGAAATATTTTCGAAAGTTCAGAGGATGAAGGTAACTTCTTTAAAGGAATGAAATTAGACATTTTCGTGAAGCGGTCTACTACCACTAAAATGGTGGTATGATGATGAGAAGGAGGTAATTCTACTAAGAAGTCATAGAAATGGATTGCCAAGGTCGTTCAGGAATTGGTAAATTCAATAATTGACCAAATGGTTGATGATGGACATGTTTTGATCTTTGGCATACAGAACAAGATTTGACATAAGATTCAATAGTTTGGTCTTGACGAGGCCACCAATAGTATCTTTTAGACAATTCAAGGGTCTTTTTTATACCTGGATGACCTGCCAGAGGAGAATCATGAATAAATTCGAGTACTTTAATTCTGAAAGAGGGAGGTACGTAAATCCGGTCTTTGAAATAGTAGAGACCATTTTTCTTGGATAATTTAATTGATTTAGGAAGTTCGAGAGCATCTTCACTGAGATCTTTAATGTCATCAATAAGAGAAGATAAGATTCCAATGACTTTAGGCGAAGGAGGTTCAATTTTAGTGTCTTGATGGATCCTGGAAAGGGCATCAGCCTTTTTGTTTCTAGACCCAGGTCTAAAGACGATTTGGAAGTTGAACCGGGAAAAAAAAAGATTCCATCTTACTTGTCGAGCAGACAGTGTTTTATTGGAGTGAAGATATTCGAGATTTTTATGGTCAGTATAAATGATTAAAGAGTTCTGAGCGCCTTCAAGAAGGTGTCTCCAGGTTTCTAAAGCCACTTTGATACTTAATAATTCTTTTTCTCCTGTAGGATAATTCTTTTCGGCAGGAGATAATGATCGTGAGAAGAAGGCGACAGGATGAAGAGGTTCTTGAGGAGTTTTGTGTTGAGAAAGGACAGCTCCAATTGCAATTTCCGAAGCATCCGTTTCAAGGACATAAAGATATGAAGGATTTGGAAGTTGAAGAACAGGAGCTGTTGTAAACTTTCTCTTTAATTCATTGAAGGCAGTTTGAGCCTTCTCATTCCAATTGAAGGGATGTTTTTTACTGTTAAGTTGATTGAGTGGGTGAGCTATCTCAGAGTAGTTTTTAATAAATTTTCTGTAGAAGTTGGCGAACCCTAGAAATCGCTGTAATTCTTTTACTGTAGAGGGAACAGGCCAGTTGATGATACAATCGACTTTTGAATTATCGATAGGGGCACCAGGTATGAGGTCTATAGGACAATCGTAGGAACGATGAGGTGGGAGCGTTTCAGCTTCTTTTTTACTGAAGACATCTGAAAAGTCTGAATAACAAGAAGGTATGGTTGGTTCTTTGGAGATTTGAATAATAGGAATTTGCTGTAGACATGTTTCTTTACAATAATGTGAGTTAAAGGTGAGAGAGAAAGGAGACCAAGAAATTTGAGGGTTGTGGTTCCTTAACCAGTTGATCCCTATTATAACGGGATAGAGAGGTGATGGAATAACATCAAATACTAGAAATTCAGTATGAATATGATTGGTGGTTACCTTTGGAGGGATGGTTTCATGAAGAATCGGTCCCGAGGAGATAAAGGAGCCGTCAATCACTTTAATAGGAACAGAAATGGTTTTTCGAACACAAGGAATTTTATTCTTTGTTACAAAGGTTGAATCGATGAATACTCCATTTGCGAAAGTCCCAAACAAAAAAACAGTTTTTTTAAAAAGTCCAATGGGTCATATAGAAGTCCAAATGGTACCTTTGGTAGCTTCTGTACCAGTGCCGATACGCGTTTCGCCCCTATGGGGGCTTCCTCAGTCGGTGGTGTGGTGTTCTGATGAATCCTCTTCACTTTATAGGTCTTTTTGCCGGCGTTCATTTCCGGGTTTTCCTCTCCTTACTTCCGGGTTCTGGCGTTGTGCGCACGTGGAACGCAACATGCGTTCCAACTTGTACGTCGTGCGCTCCACTTCCGGGTCGCACAAAGTGACGTCTTAATTTTCGCGACCCTTGCGTCCCTGGAACGCACGACGTATCAACTGTGCGTTCCAGTACATGATCTTTATTTAGATGGTATAAAATACATATAGTACCATTAAGCTTCAAACGGAAAATAACAGTGAAGGGCATATATTCTTATAAATGGCAGTTCTTAATAACTGCCTCTATATATTAGAAACCATATCTACTTGATATTCATAAAATATACCCCAATCATTGCTAAATTTATACAATAACATCTGTTCACATTATAATCTTCTCATATGGGAAAATATGAATAAAATATAAATAAAATCTAAAATTTATACTATTTTAAAAAAAATATAAATAAAATCTAAAATTTATACTATTTTAAAAAAAATGACACAACTCAAAATCCGAATTAAGACCATGTGGTATTAAAGTGTTAAAATTGAAAATAAACTTCATTTCTTCCTTCCCTAGTTTATTAATATAGTCTCCACCTCTCCAATCTTTTTTCACTAATTTGAGGGGACAGAAAAAGAGGTTTTCTGGGTTTTGGTTATGATGTGTCTTGAAGTGGTTCGAGACGCTGTGAGTCTCTAATCCCTTTTTAATGTTCCTAATGTGTTCTGAAACTCTCACATTAACGCATCTGATGGTCCTTCCTATGTATATCAAATTGCACGGGCACTTCAAGAGGTATATAACCCCTTTTGAATAACAAGTCAATTGATCCTTAATGGAAAAGGTGATGTTCGTAAATTCTTTAACTTCTGTTATATGCCTTTTTACGCTCTTTGTGGTTCTGCATGCTAGGCAGGACCCGCATCCAAAAAAACCTTTTGTTTGGTTCATAAAGTGCTTGGGTGCATGGGGTTCCTTACTACTGTGTACTATGGTTCTCTTCAAATTTGTGGCCCCCCTATAAGTAATCTGAGGTTTCGTAGGTAACACTTTCTTAAGTATTGGGTCGTCTTGTAGGACGTGCCAATACTTCCTGATGGTTCTATTCACTTTTTTGCTGTTACCATTAAAATTGCATATAAACCGAGCATTCTGTGATGTTTTTTCTTTATTTTTCTTTGATTTGTAGGTTAATAGTTGTTCCCTCGGGATTTTTTTCACTTCCTCTATCGCTGTGGTCAGAAGTGAGTCATCGTATCCCTTCTCAATAAATTGGCTTTTTATCTTTCCTGCTTGATTTACAAAGTCTGTATCCTCGGTACAATTCCGTTTTATTCTTAGGAATTGACCTTTCGGAGCATTAGTTAGCCATGGTTTGTGGTGACAACTATTCTGATCAATATATCCATTGGCATCAACAGGTTTAAAAAAGTTTCTGGTCTTAATCGAATTATCTTCTATAAAGATCTGAAGATCTAAAAAATTAATACTTGTTGAACTGTGGATCGTGGTCAAGATAATTCCCCATTCGTTATCATTAAGAAAGAGTAAAAATTGTTCTAAAACTTCAATGGAACCATTCCAGATCAAGAGGATATCATCTATATACCGGCGATAGGACACCAAATTCGCCACCCATGAATGTTTCGAAAAGATATATTCTTCCTCCCAGTACGCCATAAAGAGGTTTGCGTAACTGGGTGCGAATTTGGTGCCCATCGCCGTGCCTCTGATCTGTAAATAAAAAGTGTCCTGGAACCAAAAATAGTTATGGGTCAGGATCAATAAAATTCCTGCTAAAATATATTCTATTTGGTCATCTTTAAATTGGGATTTGATTAAAAAATGCCTGACTGCTTTAAGACCTATCTCGTGAGGAATAATACTATATAAAGATGTGACGTCACTTGTGACTAGATGGTATTGGTCTTTCCATTGGATCGTGTTCAAGAGCTGTAAGACGTGAATCGTGTCTTTTAAATGTGCTGTAGTGTGACTCACTAGGGGCTGTAACAGGGTATCGATGTATTCTGAGATTTTAGATGAAATAGAATCAATCCCAGATATTATTGGGCGACCTGGGGGGTGTAGGGGGTTCTTGTGGACTTTCGGGAGATAGTAGAAAACTGGGGTTTTGGGGTGCGGGACAGAAAGGTATTTGCCTTCTTTCTCAGTTAAAATTCCCTTATCGAGACCCTTCTGTATGAAGTTTGCAAATTGTTCTTTAATTTCATTAATTGGATTTGAGGTTAATTTTTGATAAGTTGTGGTGTCGGATAGGATTCTCTCCGATTCCTGTACATACAAAGTCTCGGAGAGGACTACCAGACCACCCCCCTTATCCGCTGGTTTTATAATTAACTCTTTATTGTCTTGGATGTTCTTTAGAATCTTTTTTTCTTTTACAGTCATATTCTGTTGGTATCTGTTTAGTTTCTTAATTTTATTAATGTCCTTCATAACCATGGTCTCGAATGTTCTCATTTCGTCCGAGATCATGTGTTTGGGGTAGAATTTTGATTTGTCTTTTAATTCTGTATGAATATATTCAGTATCTTTATTTTCTACTGTGTTTTCTTCCTTCCCGAAAAAAAACTTTTTCAAACTTAGTTGTCTCATAAATTTATTTAGATCAACAAAAAAATCTAATTTATTTAAGTCACAACTAGGGGCAAATTTTAACCCTTTTTTCAGAACTTTTATTTCCTCCTCGTTAAATACATGTTCTGAGAGGTTAAAGATGCCGTCCATATTTACTTCTTCCCTCTTTTTCCCTTGTTCCCTATTTCTTCTTCCTCTATTTCGTGTTCTGTTGATCTTTGGCGTTTGCCCGGAGATTCCCACGACTGCGGTTTCTCTCGCCATTTCAGGTTCCCTATTGTTGGGTCCTTCCGAAAAAAAGAAGTAGAGGTAGAAGGAGTTTCTTGTTGTTCCCTACATCTTCTATTTTCTTCTTCCATTGTTGAAGTTTTTGTCGTTCTCTGTTTAGGAAGGGATTTTGCTCTTTTCATATCCCTTTCACCGTCTCTTGTGAGACTATTTCTCAGATTCCTTTTCGGACTTTCTCTTGAATTTCTTCCCACATTCTCTCTCCTTAGATCAGCCTTTTTTGGGCTCCTAGTTGTCATCGTGGGATTGTGGTGGTTTAATACATCTCTGTAGTTTCTTCTGGTGGAGTTTCTTTCTTGATCTCTTCTGTATGTCAATCTTTGTTCTCGTGGTTCTCCCATATTGTGAGGGTGTCTTCCTCTTTCTTCCTGGTTATGGGATTTTACCACATCACTATAGCTCCTAGTGGTCTGATATGGTCTTAATGTGCCCGTTAAGGTTTGTTTCTCTCTTGGTGCATCTTTTTTCTCTCTTCTGTAGTGAGGATTGTCCTCCCTCTGATATTTATCGTAATGATTTGTCCTAAGACATTCTCTTGTCTGTCTTTGTTCTATTCTGTCATTGTGCATTTTATTCTGTCTCTTTCCTTGCATTTTTTTAGGAAATCTTATATTTCCGGTTTTATAATCATTTATATCTCTCATATATTTCCTTTTTTTAATGTCTATTGTGTTCTTTTCTGCTCTATCTACTTTAGATTTGATTTCTTCTATTAATTTGTTATATGTTTCTGGATTGGTTGTTTCACTTAACTTCTGTTTCCATGTGGTAATTTCTATGTCTAGTTGTGTTAGATTTTCTTCTCTTCTAGACACGATGTATCCAATCATGCTAAAAGAGAAACCCTCTAACAGTTTATTCCAACCATTCATAAAACATTGATCCTCTTTATCAAAGGTTGGATCTTTCTCAAACCTTAACCCTCGTGGGGTTATTTGTTCTCTGACATATTTTTTGAGGGTCGCTATTTCCCACTGAATCTTCATTTCTCGAATTAGTGCTTTCTCAAGATTAATTTTACATTTATCTGTATTTACATAGTTATCATCTGATCTTATTTCAGCAGTAGTAGCAAACATATGGTCTATATCTTTCACAGTGTAATTTCGATTTTCTAAGAATGCCATATTGCCGTACCACCCGTGTGTTACCCACAATGTGTACAGTAAGGGGATATGTACAATAAATGACGAAAGGAAACAATACACAATATGTGGGAAAAAAAGTGTTAGCAACCAGTGCTATAAACCACCTGAGTGGGAACCCCTTATACCACTCTAAATATCAAAATACAAATACATACAATTGGTGGAACACTTTAGGCGGATCTGTAGGAGAAATATCACATAGAGTAATATTGTAAAGGAAAAATAAAAATAGTTAAGAATCAAGAGTGAATACTCACAAACATGGAGCCAAATATAATCATAAGGCTCTCATGAATAGCGCAGGAGGACTCTTTCAGGACGTCCCCAATCCTCTTTCCTGATGTATATGGTGCAGGTGATAGATGAGAACAGACGTCTTTGTAAACGAACAATTCTTTATTTGTAAAAGCATGCACCTACATATAAGTGCTGATGCTGGTAAAATGTCTGTGGGATATCTCTATATGGGTACTGTCTGGGAGCCAGATCAGACCCAATGGTGAAAGTCCCAAACAAAAAAACAGTTTTTTTAAAAAGTCCAATGGGTCATATAGAAGTCCAAATGGTACCTTTGGTAGCTTCTGTACCAGTGCCGATACGCGTTTCGCCCCTATGGGGGCTTCCTCAGTCGGTGGTGTGGTGTTCTGATGAATCCTCTTCACTTTATAGGTCTTTTTGCCGGCGTTCATTTCCGGGTTTTCCTCTCCTTACTTCCGGGTTCTGGCGTTGTGCGCACGTGGAACGCAACATGCGTTCCAACTTGTACGTCGTGCGCTCCACTTCCGGGTCGCACAAAGTGACGTCTTAATTTTCGCGACCCTTGCGTCCCTGGAACGCACGACGTATCAACTGTGCGTTCCAGTACATGATCTTTATTTAGATGGTATAAAATACATATAGTACCATTAAGCTTCAAACGGAAAATAACAGTGAAGGGCATATATTCTTATAAATGGCAGTTCTTAATAACTGCCTCTATATATTAGAAACCATATCTACTTGATATTCATAAAATATACCCCAATCATTGCTAAATTTATACAATAACATCTGTTCACATTATAATCTTCTCATATGGGAAAATATGAATAAAATATAAATAAAATCTAAAATTTATACTATTTTAAAAAAAATATAAATAAAATCTAAAATTTATACTATTTTAAAAAAAATGACACAATTCAAAATCCGAATTAAGACCATGTGGTATTAAAGTGTTAAAATTGAAAATAAACTTCATTTCTTCCTTCCCTAGTTTATTAATATAGTCTCCACCTCTCCAATCTTTTTTCACTAATTTGAGGGGACAGAAAAAGAGGTTTTCTGGGTTTTGGTTATGATGTGTCTTGAAGTGGTTCGAGACGCTGTGAGTCTCTAATCCCTTTTTAATGTTCCTAATGTGTTCTGAAACTCTCACATTAACGCATCTGATGGTCCTTCCTATGTATATCAAATTGCACGGGCACTTCAAGAGGTATATAACCCCTTTTGAATAACAAGTCAATTGATCCTTAATGGAAAAGGTGATGTTCGTAAATTCTTTAACTTCTGTTATATGCCTTTTTACGCTCTTTGTGGTTCTGCATGCTAGGCAGGACCCGCATCCAAAAAAACCTTTTGTTTGGTTCATAAAGTGCTTGGGTGCATGGGGTTCCTTACTACTGTGTACTATGGTTCTCTTCAAATTTGTGGCCCCCCTATAAGTAATCTGAGGTTTCGTAGGTAACACTTTCTTAAGTATTGGGTCGTCTTGTAGGACGTGCCAATACTTCCTGATGGTTCTATTCACTTTTTTGCTGTTACCATTAAAATTGCATATAAACCGAGCATTCTGTGATGTTTTTTCTTTATTTTTCTTTGATTTGTAGGTTAATAGTTGTTCCCTCGGGATTTTTTTCACTTCCTCTATCGCTGTGGTCAGAAGTGAGTCATCGTATCCCTTCTCCATAAATTGGCTTTTTATCTTTCCTGCTTGATTTACAAAGTCTGTATCCTCGGTACAATTCCGTTTTATTCTTAGGAATTGACCTTTCGGAGCATTAGTTAGCCATGGTTTGTGGTGACAGCTATTCTGATCAATATATCCATTGGCATCAACAGGTTTAAAAAAGTTTCTGGTCTTAATCGAATTATCTTCTATAAAGATCTGAAGATCTAAAAAATTAATACTTGTTGAACTGTGGATCGTGGTCAAGATAATTCCCCATTCGTTATCATTAAGAAAGAGTAAAAATTGTTCTAAAACTTCAATGGAACCATTCCAGATCAAGAGGATATCATCTATATACCGGCGATAGGACACCAAATTCGCCACCCATGAATGTTTCGAAAAGATATATTCTTCCTCCCAGTACGCCATAAAGAGGTTTGCGTAACTGGGTGCGAATTTGGTGCCCATCGCCGTGCCTCTGATCTGTAAATAAAAAGTGTCCTGGAACCAAAAATAGTTATGGGTCAGGATCAATAAAATTCCTTCTAAAATATATTCTATTTGGTCATCTTTAAATTGGGATTTGATTAAAAAATGCCTGACTGCTTTAAGACCTGTCTCGTGAGGAATAATACTATATAAAGATGTGACGTCACTTGTGACTAGATGGTATTGGTCTTTCCATTGGATCGTGTTCAAGAGCTGTAAGACGTGAATCGTGTCTTTTAAATGTGCTGTAGTGTGACTCACTAGGGGCTGTAACAGGGTATCGATGTATTCTGAGATTTTAGATGAAATAGAATCAATCCCAGATATTATTGGGCGACCTGGGGGGTGTAGGGGGTTCTTGTGGACTTTCGGGAGATAGTAGAAAACTGGGGTTTTGGGGTGCGGGACAGAAAGGTATTTGCCTTCTTTCTCAGTTAAAATTCCCTTATCGAGACCCTTCTGTATGAAGTTTGCAAATTGTTCTTTAATTTCATTAATTGGATTTGAGGTTAATTTTTGATAAGTTGTGGTGTCGGATAGGATTCTCTCCGATTCCTGTACATACAAAGTCTCGGAGAGGACTACCAGACCACCCCGCTTATCCGCTGGTTTTATAATTAACTCTTTATTGTCTTGGATGTTCTTTAGAATCTTTTTTTCTTTTACAGTCATATTCTGTTGGTATCTGTTTAGTTTCTTAATTTTATTAATGTCCTTCATAACCATGGTCTCGAATGTTCTCATTTCGTCCGAGATCATGTGTTTGGGGTAGAATTTTGATTTGTCTTTTAATTCTGTATGAATATATTCAGTATCTTTATTTTCTACTGTGTTTTCTTCCTTCCCGAAAAAAAACTTTTTCAAACTTAGTTGTCTCATAAATTTATTTAGATCAACAAAAAAATCAAATTTATTTAAGTCACAACTAGGGGCAAATTTTAACCCTTTTTTCAGAACTTTTATTTCCTCCTCGTTAAATACATGTTCTGAGAGGTTAAAGATGCCGTCCATATTTACTTCTTCCCTCTTTTTCCCTTGTTCCCTATTTCTTCTTCCTCTATATCCTCTTTATGGCGTACTGGGAGGAAGAATATATCTTTTCGAAACATTCATGGGTGGCGAATTTGGTGTCCTATCGCCGGTATATAGATGATATCCTCTTGATCTGGAATGGTTCCATTGAAGTTTTAGAACAATTTTTACTCTTTCTTAATGATAACGAATGGGGAATTATCTTGACCACGATCCACAGTTCAACAAGTATTAATTTTTTAGATCTTCAGATCTTTATAGAAGATAATTCGATTAAGACCAGAAACTTTTTTAAACCTGTTGATGCCAATGGATATATTGATCAGAATAGTTGTCACCACAAACCATGGCTAACTAATGCTCCGAAAGGTCAATTCCTAAGAATAAAACGGAATTGTACCGAGGATACAGACTTTGTAAATCAAGCAGGAAAGATAAAAAGCCAATTTATGGAGAAGGGATACGATGACTCACTTCTGACCACAGCGATAGAGGAAGTGAAAAAAATCCCGAGGGAACAACTATTAACCTACAAATCAAAGAAAAATAAAGAAAAAACATCACAGAATGCTCGGTTTATATGCAATTTTAATGGTAACAGCAAAAAAGTGAATAGAACCATCAGGAAGTATTGGCACGTCCTACAAGACGACCCAATACTTAAGAAAGTGTTACCTACGAAACCTCAGATTACTTATAGGGGGGCCACAAATTTGAAGAGAACCATAGTACACAGTAGTAAGGAACCCCATGCACCCAAGCACTTTATGAACCAAACAAAAGGTTTTTTTGGATGCGGGTCCTGCCTAGCATGCAGAACCACAAAGAGCGTAAAAAGGCATATAACAGAAGTTAAAGAATTTACGAACATCACCTTTTCCATTAAGGATCAATTGACTTGTTATTCAAAAGGGGTTATATACCTCTTGAAGTGCCCGTGCAATTTGATATACATAGGAAGGACCATCAGATGCGTTAATGTGAGAGTTTCAGAACACATTAGGAACATTAAAAAGGGATTAGAGACTCACAGCGTCTCGAACCACTTCAAGACACATCATAACCAAAACCCAGAAAACCTCTTTTTCTGTCCCCTCAAATTAGTGAAAAAAGATTGGAGAGGTGGAGACTATATTAATAAACTAGGGAAGGAAGAAATGAAGTTTATTTTCAATTTTAACACTTTAATACCACATGGTCTTAATTCGGATTTTGAATTGTGTCATTTTTTTTAAAATAGTATAAATTTTAGATTTTATTTATATTTTTTTTAAAATAGTATAAATTTTAGATTTTATTTATATTTTATTCATATTTTCCCATATGAGAAGATTATAATGTGAACAGATGTTATTGTATAAATTTAGCAATGATTGGGGTATATTTTATGAATATCAAGTAGATATGGTTTCTAATATATAGAGGCAGTTATTAAGAACTGCCATTTATAAGAATATATGCCCTTCACTGTTATTTTCCGTTTGAAGCTTAATGGTACTATATGTATTTTATACCATCTAAATAAAGATCATGTACTGGAACGCACAGTTGATACGTCGTGCGTTCCAGGGACGCAAGGGTCGCGAAAATTAAGACGTCACTTTGTGCGACCCGGAAGTGGAGCGCACGACGTACAAGTTGGAACGCATGTTGCGTTCCACGTGCGCACAACGCCAGAACCCGGAAGTAAGGAGAGGAAAACCCGGAAATGAACGCCGGCAAAAAGACCTATAAAGTGAAGAGGATTCATCAGAACACCACACCACCGACTGAGGAAGCCCCCATAGGGGCGAAACGCGTATCGGCACTGGTACAGAAGCTACCAAAGGTACCATTTGGACTTCTATATGACCCATTGGACTTTTTAAAAAAACTGTTTTTTTGTTTGGGACTTTCACCATTGGGTCTGATCTGGCTCCCAGACAGTACCCATATAGAGATATCCCACAGACATTTTACCAGCATCAGCACTTATATGTAGGTGCATGCTTTTACAAATAAAGAATTGTTCGTTTACAAAGACGTCTGTTCTCATCTATCACCTGCACCATATACATCAGGAAAGAGGATTGGGGACGTCCTGAAAGAGTCCTCCTGCGCTATTCATGAGAGCCTTATGATTATATTTGGCTCCATGTTTGTGAGTATTCACTCTTGATTCTTAACTATTTTTATTTTTCCTTTACAATATTACTCTATGTGATATTTCTCCTACAGATCCGCCTAAAGTGTTCCACCAATTGTATGTATTTGTATTTTGATATTTAGAGTGGTATAAGGGGTTCCCACTCAGGTGGTTTATAGCACTGGTTGCTAACACTTTTTTTCCTACATATTGTGTATTGTTTCCTTTCGTCAATACTCCATTTGCACCTGAATCGATGATAGCTTCAGTAACAATTCTCACCTTATCCCACTGTATTACAAGGGATATAGGTGTGAACGGAGTGGTCGGTGTTGAGGGGAGTGCACTGAAGATCGCAGAGGTATAGGCTTGCCTACCGGCCCTTGTCCGTTTTAATAAGGGACAATCAGAAACCAGATGATCTTGAGAGGCACAGTACATGCATAGGTTCACCTCTTAGAAAGGAAATAACCGAACAAACTTTAGTTCTTTCTGTAGGATAAGATCGAGGTTTCAAAGCAATTAATAATTTGCAGGTGTTGAGGAACTCCCTGTATTTTGAACGATCTCCAGAGAACTTTTCAGGGTTACATACAGCAGGATCACTAGCCGAGTGCAGAACAGTATGAGGAGTATGAGTTTGTAGATCTCTGACATAAGTGAGAATTCTTTCATTAGTAACTTGTAGGTCTTGCACACCTTGGGCTAGTGTATCAACTCTTTGATTCAGCGTAGTTATAGTAGAATCGAAATCTGCTGGATCCATTACAATGGCTGGATTAATCTGTCACGTCTAAACATTTGTTATGAAGGAACACAACTGCAGATTTCTTATAGTTTGAATATTTATTATAAAAAGTAAAAGGTATTGACTTTAATTCCAATTTACAGGTACTGTAGCTTTAAGTAGTAAACGATAACTGAAGTCCACAATTATATGCACTGTAGCTTTAAGTAGTAAACGATAACTGAAGTCCACAATTATATGCACTGTAGCTTTAAGTAGTAAACGATAACTGAAGTCCACAATTATAGGCACTGTAGCTTTAAGTAGTAAACGATAACTGAAGCAGAAAGAGTTCTTTAGTAGTATTAATTAATTAGGTGATAAGAAGTTACAATAGCTGTTCCACAGACTTTGACTGAAGCAAGACAGATGCAGCTAACTGAGACAAAGTATGAGTTGGAGTTAGCTGTAACGGGTTTGTTTTAACGAAGGACTTTGGAGACAGGAAATAACAGCTTGAGATGCAACGCTTATCACAGAGGTTTTACTTAGCTTCCGGCACATAGAACACTGGTTCCCGAGATCTCCTCAGAGGCGGTTTATCCTGAATGGTGAGAGTTCAGCTTTAGTCGTGGATGAGGAAAGGTGAAGGGAACTTGAAGTCTTCCAGTCCGGTCCGGTAACAGAGGGCTTTCACAACGATGTTGCAGCCGGTTCGTGAGTACGGAACGTAGTTCATTAATCCAGCGTCGATCAGCTGGTGCGGTCAGATTAAATAGGGAGACCGTGTCATAAAGAGGTGTGGCTAAGCTCCGTGGAACCAGGAAGTAAGAGGATATCATAATTAAGGCATGACATAAGGACTGGGTTGGGAACCACTGGTCTAAGTGATTGTGTGTGTCTGTCAGATTGTGTCAAATTAGTGAGTGTATGTTTGTGTGTGTCTGGCAGTGAGTGTATGTCAATGTAGCTGACTGTGTGCGCCTGTCAGTGAGTGGGTGTGCCAGTGTGTGTCTGTCAGTGAAAGTTTGTGTTGGTTAAACAGTGTGAGTGCCAATGACTGTATCTGTCACTGAGTGTATGTCAGTGCCATGACAGGAACGGGTGGGACAAATTTAAATAAGGGGGGTGTCCGAGTGTCGTCATGCTTAGGGCAGCACAAATCTAAAATATACCACTGGTTATGATACCAAGAGTGTCCTGGCACACCTCCTTTAAAGGTCAGTGAAGAGGTGGAGGTGGAGCCAGGGTACTCCCAGCACCATAACCACAATATCATGCAATGTCATTTGCAGAGTTTCTTTAATCTGCTGCTTTGCTTTTACATGTTCTTAAATATTAACATATGGTTATCACATTTCTGTTATTCAGGTGATAGATAGCTGTTGTCTCTACTTATCACTAAAATATTCTTGTTCTTTTTTTTTTATATATATACAGAATAAAGCTTGAATAACAAAAATAAATCCTCAACTAAAATTTACATGACTGTGGCTACAGTTAGCATTAGTTGTGGTTAAGGTTGGTGTAGGTCTTACACCACTATACACTGTACACTGTTGGGTTAATATGTACTTATGACACCAAATTATTATAAACTGGACAACTGATCACTACTAAATTAACTTGTAACAGTATATAAAAAAATAAAGGGGCACATGAAAAAAGAAAAAAACGTTACATAATGTTATATCCTTTAACTTAAATTATAAGTCTTTGGTCCTCTACTTGTAGGATAGACTTCCTCTGGATTTCCTAGTTATGACAGAAAATACAGTACATAGAGAGAGTAACGTTTAAAGGGGTTTATTATAAAGGTTTAGAAGAATGAAACTCACATTTATAAAAAAAACACAGTGGAAATAATGCATGCAATAGCCAGAATAGCCTAATTTCTTGCCCAGTCCATTTCATCTAGTCTAGATTTTTCTCAAAGGTATAGCTCACCCTCCAAAGACTTCCTGATTTATAGTCCAAAATTTGCACGATGTGCCTGCTTTTCTACACATGCGTTTTATTAATTGAGGTCTTCCTTAGTCTTTAGTCAATCTTTGTATTTGCAGCAGTGCTTTCAATTTTCGGTATTTGAGTTCCACTGTGTAAATTACAATATATTAAAGGGACACTTCAAACACATAAGGCACTTCAGCTTGCTCGTGTGTTTTATGTGTCTGAAGCCCGTCCCATTTGTCAGAATTCACAAAAGTGCAGATTTCAACAGATATCAGCACTTTTATATTGAGGGGCACAAACAAGCCCCTGTCTGGCAATCAGACAGCCAGGTAGGTTTTCTCCTCTTCTGTTGGGCTTCCCCCCTTTCATTCTCTTCCATTAGCCTTCCCTACATTAGCCGTAAAAACACAAAATGGTGCAGACATGAGATCAGCAGCTTTTGTAAGCTGTTTTTAGACATAGCCCTAAGAAAAACGGCAGAAATAAATGCATGCATGATTTCATTATGTATATATCTACTAAATTGTAAATGAAATACATTTAAAATATCAGTGGTGTGTTCCTTTAACATAAAAATAAATCATAATAAAAACAAAACTAAAGGCCCTTAGTTACTGCAATCAAATTTGTAGTAGGACAATATATGAATGTATAGATGTTGGAGATAAAGACATAAGTACTAATTCTACACAATAACATTAATATTTAATAAGCATGACTATGCTTATCTCTTATAATACAATCTATTACTGTGTTTTCTATTGGATTTGGAAGATGGATCAGGAATCAGGAATTACAGTTTTCCTAAATTTGAGCAACACCCAACCTGCACGTTAAAGCAGGTAAGTTATTTTATGTAAAGGTTTGGGACGACAATGAACCCGGGCTGAATTCAGATGCAGGACAACGATGAGTCCTGGCTGAATTGAAGTCACATTTATGTTGAGATAGCATGTGGGAATTAAGGGTTAATTGCTCTGCCCCTTGATTATTCGTATTATTTATAAATCGCCAACAAATTCCACAGCGCTGTACAATAGGTGGACTAACAGACATATGATTGCAACAAGACGAGCTGGATGCACAGGAACGGAGGGTATCGAGGGCCCTGCTCAAACTAACTTACATTCTTGAATGAGCAGTTTAAAGTGCCACAAGAGGTAAGGGCAGGATGTATGATTAAAATTGTTTGAAATTAAGCATGACCTTCTAATATAATTGCCCAATTCCCTTATTCAAAAGTACTTTGTAAAATGTGGAGACTGGATCCTTGCTATATTTCTTACATTTGTGCATTTTGTTTCTTGATAGAACTTTACTGTAAATTCTATATATGGGAGAGCAGTAATTATAGGATTACTATAGGCTTTCAATGGTCCCATAGATTAGTGTAAATAGTGATCACATAGCAACCAATAAAAGTACATCCCAAGCAAGGAATGACTCACTGATTTGGTCAAAGGCCAGTGAGCAAAGTGATTTTCTTATTGAACTGTTTTGATTGCAAGGTGCCTATCTTCTGTGTCCTATGAATTAACTGTCAATCCTAATCTACTCGCTTATGCATCTATAGCTCCTGTGCTTCTACTGATTATTAATGTTTTTTCTACTCTTAATAGCAATTGCTAATGATTATACTGAAATGCTAAGATAGTTAGAAAGATTATAATAGCAGCATTTAAAACCTTCCCTAAGCCTTCTCAAATTATTCAGTGATATTCTAGAATTATTTGTGTGTAATGAATGAACACTAATTAATGAATGATTGGATATATTACGTTTTACCCTTTGTTTTTTTATGAATAGTTGTATGAGTGTGCAGTTTCTGCTGCTGCTTTTAACAGTTTCATGCGGAATCTCCTGCCGTTGCGTTAAAGGGACACTATAGGCACCCAGACCACTTCATTAATGTAATACTTTGCAGTACTAAGACTGCCTCTAGTGGATAGAGTTTCACGGAGTTTGACTCTGTGAAACTACGCTGGACATCGTCACGCTCTGCATGTGAATATCTAGTGTCAGAGAAAACCTCATAAGAAAGCATTGAGGCAATGGTATTTCTATGGGAAAGGCCTAATGTGCGCACAGTGCTCACCCAATTAAATGACATCGGAGAAGGCGGAGTGCCCCCCAGCGCTGAGCGACATTGGCGCTGGATTCGGGTAAGTGAATAAAGGGTTTTTTAACCCTTAATGTGCTAGGAAGGGTGCGAGGGAGGGGGACCAGATGGCTCTATAGTGGTAGGAATACAACTTTGTATTCCTAACACTATAGTTTTCCTTTAAGCTTGGCCATTAGCTGAATACAGTCAGCTGACACTCTCAGCCAGTGAGTTTGACCCTGCACCTCCTTGGACCTGGAGGTTGTGGGGGATGTCTGGTTTGACCCATGTAACTTAACTAACCATCCTTACATTCTTTGACTTCTTAGTCTTTGAGATCACCAGTACACTCCTGGCACCATAATGACTACAAAGGGCTGTTGTGTGGTTATGGTGAATGGTGTTGGTGTTCCTTTGAAAATAATACAGAACTATTGTATTTTGGAAAACTGGTTTTCAAGAACACAAATAAAGCACATAGGCATATAAGCCACTATTAATGTCTGTCCGTCCTCATGGATATACATTATCAATCATTCTATCCATTTATTTGTAAAGCACAACATATTTTGCATACGAGTAGATATGCGTTATACATCAGCCGAGCAGATGCTATAATTCATGGTGACTGGTCGTGATTGATGCACCTTCTGATTAACAGAGGCTGTATCCCATTACCCATGGCACACGAGCAGTCCGTATTGGATTCAGGCTTACAATACCAATATTTTAAATAATAAATCCATATCAGCAGTGTTCAGCAACTTATGGATTGCCTACACAAGTTTATTGAAGAAACAGAAGAAGCCTTGTATGTGTGTTTTCTGATATGACATTGCTAATCAATCCATATCTGCAAAATAGGTTTTGTTAAGTTTCCAATAAGGTTATTGATCCATGTTTCAAAGTGGTGAGAATGAATTTTTTTGTGTCCTTAGATTCATTCTTTGGTCTTCTTATCGTAGCTGATTATACAAGACCAATCAAATAATTTCTAATTGTTTTACAAGGTACAAAGCATTGATAGCAAAAGATTAAGACTGGTAATCTCCTTAACTTTGTAGACCCAGCCGAATCTATAACAATTATTCTTCTATATCTCCTTCCAGTGAGACACAGTTTATTCTCTGTATTTATTTAAGAAATTGGTGGTTACAAAATAATAATGCTGTAACTGGTGATGTGTAGAAAAGTGTTTGTTCATTATAATGACCATGCTGACTATTTGTTGTACATAGCACACATATGTTAGTTTATTATAAAATGATCAGCCACAGCATTAAAACTACATGCTTAATATCGTATAGATCCCCCTCATGCTGGACATTCTAAACACGTCCTGGTCCACCTGGCACCAAAAGTCTTTCAGTCACGCAAGTTGTGAGAAGGCCCTTCAGAAGAGGACGACAGAGGTCCCAAGCGCACAACCCCGGCGTTTCCTAAAGCTGCACCAGCCTCAGAACCATATATCTGAGATACACTGCAACAAAGTTCAACCACATCAGTAAGCCCTCAAACATCTTTTACGTGGCCACATCATTTACATCAAAGGACTCCATGGACGTTTTTAAGCCCTACAAGAGTGGTGAGATCTGACCATCAGGATTTCTCTAAGCAGTAGATATTTTGTTTTGATTCACTTTTACTATACAATAGTTTTTTTTACATATTGGAATTTTTTTTTTTACACATTTTTTTCAAATTTTTATTTTCCTTTTTTTTCTTATACCTTCATTTTTTTTTACTGTACACAATACTTGGTATCTACAAAGTAATGCCATTGGCCCATGAAAAGATTTCCTATGTGGATCCATCCATCATACTGTGGCTATTAACTCTTAGGACTGAGATTTGTGCACAAGGATTGTGGTTTTGGGGTATAGGAAGCATGTCTATTAGGTTTTTTTGTACCATTGACGCATATGTATATCTACATGCATGCTATAATTGATTATTATTTTTATATTAAGTATTGTTTTGCTTTATTTGTTTTGTTTCTGATGTAGTGAAGTATATGTGTTATTACCGATGCTAGTTTTCAGATATTGGATTTTCAGATATTAAATACTTGCCTGTTTTTGCATAAATGTTTGTGGGCAGTATCATTTTTCAAATTTTTGGTATATATTGGAGGCGGCTTATTGCAGGTCAATCTCGATACCAGCACCATTAGTGACAGGTGAGTGCCAACACACACACATTATATATATATATATATGTGTGTGTGTGTTGGCACTCACCTGTCACTAATGGTTTTACCCTTAACCTTCCCCTTACCAAAACCATGTGTCAGACCTTCCGGCATTCGCTAACCGTGGACTTCCGGGTTCTCGGAGCGCGGCCACTCCCCCTCCTATGACGCGGTCGTTCCCAGGATTCATAGAGAGACCGCGTCAACACCACAGTGCTGGATCAACTCGAAAGCTCCCGCGAACTTCAAACTGAATTATTATTACTTCTACTGTGTATCGGACCCGGACTGTTTAATCGTTTACCCTCCTTCTCCTCTCCTACGACCTCGGACTGTTTTTGGATATTCTCTTGCCTGCTGCAACCTCGATTCTCTGTGGAATCTCTAATTGGATTATCGCTCCTTCATAAGTTAAGTAAACCAGATTGGCTCAAGCTGGATATATAACCATCCTAATTCTATGTGGTTCGCTATCCGCTCCACCTAAACTCTTAACCTTGTTTCAACAACTACTAATTAATCATCTGCATCCTAATTTGGAACTTCTCGCTGGTTGTGTTAAAATTGCCTTATCTTAAAACAACTTCAACTCCGCTGCTGTTTATAACCTGCCAGGATTTAAAGAGACAGTTCAAATTGATTATCTTTTTTATTTAAAGCAATAAACAATATCAGTTTCAGAAATCTGCAGTTGTTTCCATCTTGTCAACAATTGAGCATTACAGATTGATCCAGCCTAATTAATGGATACAGCAGATCTCACTTCTGAAATCACCAGACTAAACCAAAGAGTGGATACGCTTACTCAAGGCATGCAAGATCTACAGATCACCAATGAAAGAATCCTTACTTATGTAAGGGACTTGCAAACACATACTCCTCATACAGTTACACACTCGGCTAGTGACCCTGCTGTCTCCAACCCCGAAAAATTCTCTGGAGACAGGTCCCAATACCGAGAGTTTATCAATTCTTGCAAGTTGTTGATTGCATTAAAACCTCGATCATATCCCACTGAAAGATCTAAAGTTTGTTCTGTTATTTCATTTTTGAGAGGTGAACCCATGGCCTGGGCTCATTCCTTTCTTGAAAATGATGATCCCATATTGGATTCTCTGGATGAATTCTTTGAAGCCATGTCTCTTCTTTACGAAGACCCAAACAAACAAGCGACTGCAGATTTAACCATTAGAACACTGCAGCAAAGAAACAGGCCTGTCGAAGATTACATTGCTGAATTCAAACGATGGGCACCAGAAACTCAGTGGAATGACATAACTCTACGTAACCAGTTCCGTATTGGGTTATCTGAAGCTGTCAAGGATGAGCTCTCCAGAACTGAACTACCTACTACACTGAATACACTTATCCAACTGTCAATCAGCATTGACAGAAGACTTAGGGAAAGAAAAGCTGAGAAATCACTCACTAGCTCCCTATGGAAAAAACCCTTCACCTCTTCAAGGGCACCGGAGAAACCTATAACTCCCGCTGAACCTATGGAAATAGGGGTTGTGAGAAGTCCTCTTACTCCAGAAGAGAGAACCAGAAGAAGACAAATGAACCTCTGCATGTACTGTGCTTCACAAGAACATGTGGTCCCAGACTGCCCCCTATTGAAACGTCCCCGAGGTGGTAGGCATGGTTCCACCACAATTGTTATGAGTGTGCTTCCCTCTAAACCAATCTCTCATTTCTCCTCTGTTTCTCTCATATTACAGTGGGACAAAGAAAGAATTACGACTGAGGCCATTATTGATTCCGGTGCTAATGGGGTGTTCCTGGACTCATCCTTTGTTACAAAAAATAAAATTCCTTGTGTTAAAAAACGTAATTCCGTCTCTGTCAGAGTTATTGATGGCTCCTTAATCTCCTCGGGGCCCATTCGCCTTGAAACTGTCCCTTTAAGGACTACTACTAATTATATCCATTCTGAATTTCTTGTTTTTGATGTCATAAATTCTCCTCTTTATCCAATAATATTAGGAATAGACTGGTTACGGACTCACAACCCACATATTACATGGGCTCCTTTCTCTCTCACGTTTAACTCTGCATATTGCCAGGGAACATGTCTACAACACATCCCCATTTTGCAAGTTACTGGGGAATCCACTATACCTTCCAGCTATTCGGAGTTCGCTGATGTGTTCAGTAAAAAGGAAGCAGAGACACTTCCTCCTCATCGACCCTATGATTGTCCGATTGACCTTGTTCCTGGTGCTCCTATCCCTTTTGGACATATTTATCCTCTCTCTGAATCAGAGTTAAAAACCCTCAAGGAATACCTGGATGAAAACCTCCGTAAGGGGTTCATTAGACCTTCCTGTTCACCAGCCGCTTCCAGCATGTTTTTTGTAAGAAACAAGGACCAGACTATACGGCCAATCATCGATTACAGGTCTTTAAATAAAATAACTATCAAGAATCGTTACCCTCTTCCCCTGATCAATGAGTTGATTGAAAGATTAAGAACAGCTACCATCTACACTAAACTTGACCTTCGTGGGGCATATAACCTTGTTAGAATCAAGGCCAATGATGAATGGAAAACGGCGTTCAGGACCCGATATGGTCTTTACGAATATCTTGTCATGCCCTTCGGGCTCTGTAACGCCCCTGCAACCTTTCAGCATTTCATTAACGATATCTTCCGAGATCTCCTAGACGTTTGTGTCATCATTTACTTAGATGATATTCTCATCTACTCCAACAACCTTGAAGAACACAGAAAACACGTGAGATGGGTATTATCCAGATTAAGAACACACAAATTATACGCAAAACCAGAAAAATGTTTATTTGAAGTCAATGAAATCACCTTTTTGGGATACGTTATCTCCCCTCATTCAATAAGTATGGATACCTCCAAACTAGATTGCATTGTCAACTGGTCTACTCCTACTAATACTAAAGACTTACAACGTTTTCTGGGATTTGCCAACTTCTATAGGAAGTTCATTAAAAATTACTCCAATGTTGCTCATCCCCTCAACCTGCTCAATAGCAGTAAACGGTCCTTTGCTTGGAACGATAAGGCTCAAGCAGCCTTTGATGAATTAAAACGGAGATTCACAAGTGCTCCCATTCTCCAACTACCTAATCCTGCTTTTCTCTACGTCATGGAAACAGATGCTTCTGACACAGCTATCGGGGCTGTCCTCTCTCAACACCAAACGCCTCAAGATCCTCTCCATCCAGTAGCTTTTTTTTCACGATCTATGTCTCCTGCTGAACGAAATTATCCTGTAGGAGAAAAAGAATTATTAAGTATTAAAGCTGCATTCGAAAACTGGCGTCACATACTTGAAGACACACGCACTCCTGTAATTGTTTATACAGACCACAGGAACCTTGAATATCTTCATTCCAACAAAACACTCTCTGCCAGACAAGTACGCTGGAATCTTTTCTTTTCCCGTTTCAATTTTCAAATCATCTACAGACCTGGATCCAGAAACAAAAAGGCAGATGCCCTGTCCAGAATTCACCAAGATCTTCCTGTAAACGAAACTCAACCACCTAAAATCATAGGTATTATTTCGTCATTAATAGATGATATTAAACATCTTAAGGAAGAAGATCTTGAACTTCCCAAACAAAGCAATCTATCAAAAAAGGACGGTATCTACTACTTCAAAGACAGGTTATACATTCCTCCCTTGCTTAGGAATAAAATACTCTCTTTGATTCATGATTCCCCTCTGGCTGGTCATCCTGGTACAAGGAAAACACTGGAGCTGTCTAAAAGATATTACTGGTGGCCTCGCCAGGACAGAACTATAGAATCTTATGTCAAAAACTGCCCAACCTGTCTGAGATCAAAATCTGACCATCATCCACCATTCGGTCGATTATTAAGCCTACCTGTTCCAGAAAGACCTTGGCAGTCCATCTCAATGGACTTCTTGGTAGAACTCCCTCCTTCGCAACATCATACCACCATTCTGGTAGTGGTAGACCGTTTCACCAAGATGTCCCATTTTATTCCTTTGAAGAAATTACCCTCTTCATCTGAACTTGCAAAAATATTCATCAATAACATCGTGAAACTCCATGGTCTTCCTGAAGAAATCATATCAGACAGAGGAACACAGTTCACCTCCAAATTCTGGAATGAGATGTGTTCCTCCCTCAATATTCAACGTAAATTGTCTTCAGCCTATCATCCCCAAACCAACGGACAAACAGAGAGAGTTAATCAATGTGTTGAACAATACTTGCGGTGTTATTGCTCTCACTTACAAGATGATTGGATCACGTGGTTACCAATGGCAGAGTTCTCATACAACAACTCGGTACACGCTAGTAGCAAAATGACTCCATTCTTCTCAAATTTTGGATTCCATCCCTCTTCATTTCCTGATCAAGGACTTCCTTCTTCTAATCCATACGTCTCCAACCATAACTCTTTCATGTCTGCCCTCTTCCTCAGGTTACGTGATAACCTTAAAAATGCATCATCTGCTCAGAAAAAGTTTTTCGATACTGGTAGACGACCTTCCCCTACTTACAAGGTTGGTGATCTAGTATGGCTCTCTTCAAAAAACATTGTCACCAACCGTCCCTCAAAGAAACTGAGTTCACTCTTCCTTGGCCCTTTTCGTATATTGTCGCTTATCAACGAAAACGTGGTCAGATTGAAACTTCCACCTACCATGAAACTACATCCAGTCTTCCATGTGTCATTGCTTAAACCCCACCACTCCGACCCTTTCCTGAGGGATGTTCTTACCACTCCTGATCCCATTCTGGTACAAGGTGAAGAGGAATACGAGGTCCAGAGGATTCTAGATTCACGAATCCATCGTGGTTCCTTACAGTATCTTGTCCGGTGGAAGGGCTACGGAGTTGACGAAGATTCATGGGTGTCGTCCTCCGCGGTGCATGCTCGTCGACTTGTCAATGCGTACCATGCTCGCTACCCATCCAGACCTCGTTGACAGCATCCGGTGGCTGCTTCTTATGAGGGGGGTTCTGTCAGACCTTCCGGCATTCGCTAACCGTGGACTTCCGGGTTCTCGGAGCGCGGCCACTCCCCCTCCTATGACGCGGTCGTTCCCAGGATTCATAGAGAGACCGCGTCAACACCACAGTGCTGGATCAACTCGAAAGCTCCCGCGAACTTCAAACTGAATTATTATTACTTCTACTGTGTATCGGACCCGGACTGTTTAATCGTTTACCCTCCTTCTCCTCTCCTACGACCTCGGACTGTTTTTGGATATTCTCTTGCCTGCTGCAACCTCGATTCTCTGTGGAATCTCTAATTGGATTATCGCTCCTTCATAAGTTAAGTAAACCAGATTGGCTCAAGCTGGATATATAACCATCCTAATTCTATGTGGTTCGCTATCCGCTCCACCTAAACTCTTAACCTTGTTTCAACAACTACTAATTAATCATCTGCATCCTAATTTGGAACTTCTCGCTGGTTGTGTTAAAATTGCCTTATCTTAAAACAACTTCAACTCCGCTGCTGTTTATAACCTGCCAGGATTTAAAGAGACAGTTCAAATTGATTATCTTTTTTATTTAAAGCAATAAACAATATCAGTTTCAGAAATCTGCAGTTGTTTCCATCTTGTCAACAATTGAGCATTACACCATGCTAACCCAGGGAGTGAGGGAGGGACTAACTCTGCCTGGTAAGTCAAATATTAGTGACAGGATTTTTTAAATGGCTGACCTATATATACACCAAACACTAGCCCACCAATTACCACTAAGACTTCCGCAACCCCACCTCCTAGCCCTGTCAAGGTCCCTATTCCCTGGTTCTCTCTCCATGGGACTACTTGACAGGTGCATTGTCGCCATATGATCAGGTATGAAACCCCACAATAACCTGAAATCCCACAATATGACACCAACACTCTTATGTATGGGTAAATATGTCCACAGCTTTAATAATAATAATAACTTATAGCGTAAACAAACATACTAAAGTCATTGCCCACCCCATCCCCCAACCACACATCATAACATCAGCCCCATGTCAAATAAAAGGCAATGACCCATATCATCAACATTACATAACAATATAACAACCATATAAATATACATATGTAAAGTGCCTACATTTTCTTTGCTTAATCCTGGTACAGATATACCCAGATGCTCCTAGACTACTGAAGTTCTGAGCCACTGTCAGGCTCGAAACCTACCAACATTGTACCCACAGTATACCATTTAAATTAACCAACTAACTACCATTACTCTTATATTAACTAACTATATTGTCCATGTAAAACACTACCTTCCTGTCCCGAGGAGATCCCCCCAGAGCGAAAAAGTTCCAGAAAAGCCAAATTCCATCCCAAAGGGCTAGCCAACCAGGCCACTGGCCAGGGCACGGCACATCACCTCCCCCTTGTCATGACATGAAGGGGTGCTGCCCTGCAACAGCACTGTCCCTTTAAGTGTGGGAACCAACTTAGCAGAGAAATAATTCTAGGACACGATAAATGGAGTAATAAAGAAAATGTATTAAGGCAAACCAAAAGGATATAGATATATATAATATATACAAAACAAAATATGACAATGCCACAAATATATAAATATATACAATAACCCAATATATACAATAGAGCAGGCAGAGTCCACGATAGTCCTAGGCAAAGGTAAAGGCTTAGTCAGGTTAGTGCAGCCACCAAGTACAAAATGAACATCAAGGGGCAAAGTCCTAAGCAGGTCACACAGAAATAATGCAGCAAGGTCAGAATCACTGGAGAAGGAGTCTAGACAGGAACATTGCAGGCGAACACTGGAACAGGAGGCACAGGACACAGGACCATAAGGACATCGGAACACCAGATCAGGAAACACAAGATACTCAGGATACTAAGGAAACAAGACACAGGAGACAGGAGACAGGAGACAGGAGACAGGAGACAGGAGACAGGAGACAGGAGACAGGAGACAGGAGACAGGAGACAGGAGACAGGAGACAGGAGACAGGAGACAGGAGACAGGAGACAGGAGACAGGAGACAGGAGACAGGAGACAGGAGACAGGAGACAGGAGACAGGAGACAGGAGACAGGAGACAGGAGACAGGAGACAGGACACAGGAGACAGGACACAGGAGACAGGACACAGGACACAGGACACAGGACACAGGACACAGGACACAGGAGACAGGAGACAGGAGACAGGAGACAGGAGACAGGAGACAGGAGACAGGAGACAGGAGACAGGAGACAGGAGACAGGAGACAGGAGACAGGAGACAGGAGACAGGAGACAGGAGACAGGAGACAGGAGACAGGAGACAGGAGACAGGAGACAGGAGACAGGAGACAGGAGACAGGAGACAGGAGACAGGAGACAGGACACAGGAGACAGGACACAGGACACAGGACACAGGACACAGGACACAGGACACAGGACACAGGAGACAGGAGACAGGAGACAGGAGACAGGAGACAGGAGACAGGAGACAGGAGACAGGAGACAGGAGACAGGAGACAGGAGACAGGAGACAGGAGACAGGACACAGGAGACAGGAGACAGGACACAGGAGACAGGACACAGGAGACAGAATCACGGGAGCCAGGAAACAGCAGGTACAGGGTCAAGGATAGAGGATAATTATCTGACCGGGAGTGAGGGGAGAAACCAGAATATATAGGTGCTAAACAAGGGCCAGGTGTAGTGCCTAACGAAAGGAAATGAGAAACAGTGCCAAACAGAAAGAGTGGTGAGTGCGAGTACTGCACGAGGGCATATTGACTAAGGAGTGTCGTGACACCCCTGAAGTATGCCTCAAAACCCAAACTGACTGAGGCATACATGTACAGTTCCAGCTGTGCCGCCGACACCAACGCCTTCTAAAAGAACACTGCACCGTTGAAACGAGCCGAGCAGGTGTCCCACACACAAAGATCCACCTTCATGGACGTGGATACATGAATGAAATGATGTGATAATCGCACCCCTGTCATTGCCCTAGAAAAGCTTCTACTGAAAATCCGCCTTATAAGGATTACCCAACAAGCGAAGTTAAGCAGTTGTGTCAACCACCTCCCCCAGCCCTAGAAGCTTCTACATGGGAAGCAGACACTCGCCTCGCACGGAGTCGATTTCCAGCTTCCCAGCTTGAGGAAACTGAGACACTCGGTCAGGCCCTCGGTCTTGCCCACTGCCAGTGGCACCCCAAAAAGCCAGCCACCCACTCAAGGGTCCTCAGCAAATAGAGGCACAAAGGCAAAGGTAGGGGTCTGCCGGACCCACACACATCAGTTGTCCAAGTAGTGCACTACCGACCGACTCCCCGTCTTTTTCCTGACCACTCATTCCAAAAAAAGATTGAACTTCTTCAAAATACGAGCAAGAAATAGAACAACCCATCAGAAGGCAGAAGTCCATGAAGTATTGGCCCTCGAAAAAACAGCCCGGCAAGTGATGACACTTGGAGTGAACAGGCAACACCCGGAACTCCATCTCAATGTCCATCTTGGCTATCAAACCACCCTGCCCGGCCTTCCTAACCAACTCGACTGCTTGGTCAAATGATGCATAAGAGGTCAAGTACAGCTCATCATTCCCCCTTAGGGTGGGACAGATGATGGATAAGATGGTATTTTCCCGCTTCCTTCTTGGGGACCACTCCCAATGGTGACAACCTCAGGTGAGACAGCAGGGCAACGAACGGCCCCGCCATCCTACCCAACTGAACTTCCTTGAGAAGCTTTTCCCTAACCAACAAAATTAACTTTAAATTACAATAGCACCACAAAAACTAAAACCATGTGTAAAACCCAACCTCAACAATTTTGCATCCTCTTTGTTACCATAAAGGCTTAACCATGGTAGCATCGCGTCGAGCGTCACCGGGGTTATGCCCTGGGGCAGTGGATGTCACACCAGGCACTGCAGCACCGCCTGGTGCTCTACCGTTTCCTTTCTTAAAACATCGGTGGAGGCCGTGAGAGTCTCCACAGTCAGAGTATCCATGCTTGTATTTGCATGTGGCACCCCACTTGCATTGGCCCTCATTAAAAAGCCAGCAAAAAACCTTCCTATTGGAAGCCAATGTGGGAGACTGACCCTCAGCACCCGTCGTGTCCTGAAAGGGCGAGGCTCTCTGAGCCATCATAAACTTCATTCAAAGAGGGAGATACATTTGGTGCCACCACATGCCTGGATTAGCTGACAACTGCTGCTTGAACTGCTAGTCATACTTCCACCACACCATTCCCCCCGGGCATCCTATATGCCTCCTAGATCCCATCTAAATAGCAAAATAGGGAGGAGCCAATTACACTGGTGAGTATACAAAACCGCAGCCAATTCCCAAACAATTTCGGTATCTTTCAATACCTCTTCCTTTTTTCTTCCTCTTCTTTCTTGGCATCATTTTTATCCTCATCCTTAAAGTCAATATAGTCCTCCAGCAGCAAGAGTGCAAAAACCTCCAGGAACTCACCTTTCCTCTCCTCTCTTTCAATTCCTGTTTTAAATGGAATCCCAAGGGGCCCACAAAAAAGACGTAAGCATTTTGCTATGCCACGTCCGGAATGCGCCAAAAAAGTCAGCTTGTTCTCTCCTAGGCTCCGACGCCGCCACAGCCCCGTCACTCGCAGCCCCAGCTTCCTCTTTGCCAGGGCTAACCGACCTAGAACCCACACGAACTACCCCCTTCGGAGCCTAGACCTGCCCTATGCAGGCCCTATGAGTACCACCCTTCCCCAAGTCAATAAGATAAGATAAAATGGTAGTGACATCAGACTCACTAATCAAACCCTCCATCTGTGAAGGCCTTAGGGTTGCTCCTTTGAGTCCAACAGATTCTGATCGATAAGCGACCACACTCCTCACACCAACCGGGGGAATCATCTGGTGCTGGAAACGCCCAGAGGGAGACCAGCAGGACCTGGAAGAAGAAGAATAATTCCTGGGCAGATTGCACTGTTCTGTGACCTCACTCATACTACATTTCAAGGAACGTGAGACCGCCACCCTGGCATCCCGGCCATGTCCCTGGGCAGGCCGGCCATACAGGGACCTGGAAGCTCCACTAGCCACCCCCCTAGGGCTACGACTCTAACTGCACATGCAAGAGCAGATGGTATCCGATGCCAACTCTGAAGTGTATCTGTCACCCCTGGGAGCACTGTCATCTGAACCCTATGTGACGCATCTGGACCCTGCACTGAACTGGGAGCTGCACTGCCTCGTGCTAGTGGGTTTGATGGCCCCAGAGCATGCCGACCCCTAGATCCGATTTCAGCCACGTCATGACAAGGCACTTCAGACCACTTGAGACCACTTGAGACCTCCATCCACATCTTCCACCACCGGACTCGGGCTAAGCTGCTGCAGCGACCTCCACCTCCATGCTGGCAGCCCTCCTAAGCGGCCATCTTGATCCACCACCACCAGGACTGCAGCAAGCCTCTACTGGATTCATGCTGCTCCTCTGTCCCACGCTGCCACCCGGATCCCGTCCAGCAACTCCTCCACAGACCACTCAGCCATCCTGAAAAACAAAACACAAACCTACCAGGGCAAGTCAGCGCACAACTAATGTCCACCAACTCTGCCTGGTAAGTCAGTTATTAGTGACAGAATTTTTTAAATGACTGACCTATATATACCAGCCATCCCCCAAACATTAGCCTAAAAATCACTACTAAGGGCCCCCCAGCCCGCCTCTTAGCCCTGTCAATGCCCCTGTTCCCCAAAGCTGCGCTTTCTCCATAGGGCTTCAGTTGAGTTAGGAATACAAAAATGTAGGAAAATACATTACAGCAGGAAAATCAAAGATTAAAAGCCCTTTCTACACTTATCTGATTTCAGTTGGGCTCCTCATACGTCAGCCAATGGGGGTGGGGAACCAAATGTGAATGCTCGTAATCTACCTTCTCAATGGAAAAGATTTAACTCCATACTTTCCTATGAGGAATTGAAGACACTGGATGTCGTCATGCAAAGTCAAACTCTTTGAATCTGCAGGAATCGCCTCTGGTAGACAGTCACTAGAGGCAGTCTTAACCCTCCAATGTAAACATAACAGAAGGACACTGCACCTAGTCCACTTCCATGAGATTAAATGGTCGGGATGCATATAGTGTCTCATTAAATACATCCTTCACCCTGTATATTCACACAGAAGTACCAGAGAACTATATGAAATGAGAGTATATTCCTCCCACATTATTTCTGCCATGCAGTTACATTAAATGTACTATATGGTGACAGGAATATGTGGGATAACCCCATAGACAGAGTGGGATGAAAGATTCCTGATTGACGGAGCTAACTGCTGCCATGGCTGCTTGTGTCATTTTTATTTTTTGATTATTTTTTAATGTGTTTTTTTTTTGTATACATTTCAAATGTGGGTCAGTTACACCTTTAAGTATCTGCCACTCAAATCATAGCTGCCTATTACAGACCTTCTGTGTTTCATTTCCTTGAGTAAGTGTTAAGTTCTCGCAGCTAAAGGACCCGACCGTATACTGGGTTTGCAAGGTGGGTGATCAGAGGTTATTGTTGCTATCGTGAATGTATAGAGAGGATCCTGCATTCTGTTCCTCCTGGTTTTAAGATGACTGTGCACCCAAAATATATGGCAAAGCTTTAATAAACTATTATAGGTTGAAAAAAAGATCAGTGTTCCTGCAGAAGTGAAAATAAATTAAGTTTGTAGAAGAGTTTCAAGATTTCTATTTTCTACTCTATTATATTTCTAATATGGTAATTTTATATAAATCACTATGAATGCAGCTTGTGGCAATCCAGATGAATTATCTTTGATAAAAGAAAAAGCTCTGAATAAATAAGTCGCTCTCTTGAGCAGCTGATATGCTCAAAAATAAAGTCTGTGTTTTAGTCAAAAGGCGAGTAAACTAAATACGCCTCTTGGCTTCCTTGTGACATCTAAATATATGTTCGACTGTAAAGAAGGTGAAAAGAGTCAGGAAAGCCACAGCAAGTGAAAACGTAAAAAAAGTACATTTACCCTCTAGTGCAGAGACAGGCAACCTTTGGCACTCCAGATGTTGTGGACTACATCTCGCATAATGCTCTTACAGCCACAATGCTGCAATGCTGGCAAAGCATCAAAGGAGATGTAGTCCACAACATCTGGGGTGCCGACGGTTGCCTATCCCTGCTCTAGGGAAACCTTCCCCTTATTCACAAAAACTGCAGAACAGGATGGGGCAGCAGGTGTAAAAATTACAGTCCAGTTAAAAAACAATGCTATGAAAATAAGCTGCATGAATCACCAGTGAAGATCAAGAAGAAATTCTATATGTGGGACAGGATGACCTGCAATTTATTTTGGAAACAACCTTCCATCATTGAAAAAAAAAGCTCACATTTTAATAGATTAAAACCGTAAACATGGAAAAGCTAGATAATTTTCGTCTGTCTTTCAGCTTGATAACGATAATGGACAAACTAGTATCAGCTGGTTTATATCCCCCAATCTAGCTACATTTCAGTGGTATTTCTCTTCTTCTCCTAGTGGTCCCTCAATTCCCATGCTGCCCGACCCTGTCCTTGAAGCCATTTATATAGTAGAATAGAGCGTAAAAGCAGATTTTATGACTCCTTTAAGTCATGTCAATCAAAGAGCCGGGAATTACACATTCCCTTTGGTATGTATGACTGATATGGAAAGAACTTTCTTCAGATGCAAAATTAACGCTGGCTGCTCCGGTGCCCATACGCTGGGGTGGCCCATTGGGTCACCCGATGGGCATGTGTCTTGGACCTGCAGCGCTTTCACAGCGTGACCGGGCCTTTTTAATAATAGCAGCCAGTGCTCTCACTTCCTCCCAGCTAACACCGAGTTGTGTGGGAGAGACAGAAAGGAGAAGGGTGCGGATTGGGAGAGACAGCTCCTAACTCCCAGCAGCCTCAGCAACCAGTGTTGGTGAGACGCATCAACATATACACGCACACATACACACGCTCACACACATGCAGATACAAAGACTCACAGATACACACACTGACACAAAATGACACACAGACTTACATGTTGATACATTTTTTTTACATTTTAGTCACTCTTCAAAGTCATGCAGAAAACGATTACTTCACGTTATGTTGCTAAAGGTGGTCCTACAACCTATTGAATCATAAAGTGCACTTAGTTTTTCATACATGGCGTCTCCATTTTGGCTTTATGTTTGTTAAATAAATCATGAAACCTTGTAATATGTCTTGTGATGTTGTTCATCTGAGGTTGTTTTGATCTAATTTCAAGACCTGCTAAGCAACAGATGATTGTTATTATTTCCTGATATGTAAAACCATAGAATTCAAAGAGGGTGCACTTTCTTTTTATGACGACTGTATGTAGGTCTTCATTACCCCATGTATTTTGTTAATGGCAGAGATCCTTCTATCTGAGCAGATGGCACTCATTTTCACCATTAGTTACAGATCGTCCTGACTTCCCAGATCCTAATAAGTTCTATCATCTCATTGAGGAATTAAAAGGGACACTATAGTCACCAGAACAACTACAGCTTAATGCATTTGTTCTGGTGAGTACAATCATTACCTTCAGGCTTTTTGCTGTAAACACTGTCTTTTCAGAGAAAACACAGTGTTTACATTACAGCCTAGTGATAACTTCACTGGCCACTCCTCAGATGGCTGTTAGAGATCCTTCCTGGGTCATGGCTGCCTAAAATGCATCCAAACATTCAGTATCTCCTCCCTCTGCATGCAGACACTGAACTTTTCTCATAGAGATTCATTGATTCAATTCATCTCTATGAGGAGATGCTGATTGGCCAGGGCTGTGTTTGAATTGTGCTAGCTCTGCGCCTGATCTGCCTCCTTGTCGATCTCAGCCAATCCTATGGGGAAGCAGGGCTGCCATCAGAAATTTTGGGGCCCCTGACAAAGCACAAGGTCTGGGCGCCCCCCCCCGACCCCTCCCTCCCGAGCCCGCCCACGCCCTACCTAGTCCGCTGACAATGATGCGGGACTGAATGTGGTGTGTATAGTGTAAGTGAATTAGAATGTGTGTAATGGATGTAGTGTTTGTGTGTATTAGATACTGTTTGTGCAGTGAATGCAGAGTGTGTTAGTGTAGCAGATGCAGTGTGTATAGTGAACGCAAAGTGTGTTTGAGTAGTGGATGTATTGTGTGTACAGTGATGTAGTGTGTGTTTGTGTAGTGGATGTAGTGTTTGTATGTACTAGATGAAATGTGTTTAGTGGATGCAGTGTCTGTAGTTGATGTAGTGTGTGTATTAGACGCAGTGTCTGTGTATAGTGAATGCAGAGTGTTTCAATTTGTGGTGGATGTAGTGTGTGTACTGTGAATACAGGATGTTTGTGTAGTGGATGCTGTGTGTACAGTTAATGCAGAGTGTGTGTCGTATAGTGAATCCAGAGTGTGTGCATAGTTTAGTAAATGCAGAGTGTGTGCATAGTTTAGTGAATGCAGAGTGTGTGTTAGTGTGTAATGAATGCAGAGTGTGTGTTAGTGTGTAGTGAATGCAGAGTGTGTCAGTGTAATGAATGTAGTGTGTGTGTTAGTGCAGCGAATGCAGAGTGTTTGTAAATGTGTAGTGAATGCAGAGTGTGTGTTAATGTGTAGTGAATGCAGAGGGTGTGTTAGTGTGTAGCGGATGCAGAGTGTGTGTTAGTGTAGTGAATGCAGAGTGTTAATGTGTAGTGAATGCAGAGAGTGTTTGAGTAGTGGATGTAGTATGTGTACAGTGATGTAGTGTGTGTTTGTGTAGTGGATGTAGTGTTTGTATGTACTAGATGAAATGTGTTTAGTGGATGCAGTGTCTGTAGTGGATGTAGTGTGTGTATTAGACACAGTGTCTGTGTATAGTGAATGCAGAATGTTTCAATTTGTGGTGGATGTAGTGTGTGTACTGTGAATACAGGATGTTTGTGTAGTGGATGCTGTGTGTACAGGTGATGCAGAGTGTATGTTAGTGTAGTGAATGCAGAGTGTGTGTCAGTATAGTGAATCCAGAGTGTGTGCATAGTTTAGTGAATGCAGAGTGTGTGTTAGTGTGTAATAAATGCAGAGTGTGTGTTAGGGTGTAGTGAATGCAGAGTGTGTCAGTGTAATGAATGTAGTGTGTGTGTTAGTGCAGCGAATGCAGAGTGTTTGTAAATGTGTAGTGAATGCAGAGTGTGTGTTAATGTGTAGTGAATGCAGAGGGTGTGTTAGTGTGTAGCGGATGCAGAGTGTGTGTTAGTGTAGTGAATGCAGAGTGTTAATGTGTAGTGAATGCAGAGAGTGTTTGAGTAGTGGATGTAGTATGTGTACAGTTACATAGTTACATAGTTAGATAGCTGAAAAGAGACTTGCGTCCATCAAGTTCAGCCTTCCTCACACCTGTTTTTTGCTGTTGATCGAAAAAAAAAAAAAACCCAGTTTGAAGCACAATTTTGCAACAAGCTAGGACAAAAAATTCCTTCTTGACCCCAGAATGGCAGTCAGATTTATCCTTGAATCAAGCAGTTATTACCCTACATTGAAAGATTATATCCTTGAATATTCTGTCTTTGCAAGTATGCATCTAGTAGCTGTTTGAACATCTGTATGGACTCTGATAAAACCACTTCTTCAGGCAGAGAATTCCACATCCTGATTGTTCTTACAGTAAAAAAACCTTTCCTTTGCCTTAGACGAAATCTTCTTTCTTCCAGTCTAAACGCATGGCCTCGTGTCCTATGTAAAGTCCGGTTTGTGAATAGATTTCCACACAATGGTTTGTATTGGCCCCGAATATATTTGTATAATGTTATCATATCCCCTCTCAGGCGACGTTTTTCTAAACTAAATAGGTTTAAATTTGTTAACCTTTCTTCATAGCTGATATGTTCCATTCCTTTTATTAATTTTGTAGCCCGCCTCTGCACTTTTTCTAGTGCCATGATATCCTTCTTTAGAACAGGTGCCCAAAATTGCACAGCATATTCAATATGTGGTCTTACCAGTGATTTATAGAGAGGCAAAATGATATTCTCGTCCCGAGAATGAATGCCCTTTTTCATGCATGACAATACCTTACTGGCCTTGGCCACTGCTGATTGACATTGCACATTGTTGCATAGTTTGTTGTCTATAACAATTCCCAAGTCCTTTTCGTGTGTTGTTATCCCTAATTCGCTTCCATTAAGGGTATACGTTGCTTGTGTATTCTTTACGCCGCAGTGCATAACTTTGCATTTTTCAACATTAAATTGATGTAGTGTGTGTTTGTGTAGTGGATGTAGTGTTTGTATGTACTAGATGAAATGTGTTTAGTGGATGCAGTGTCTGTAGTGGATGTAGTGTGTGTATTAGACACAGTGTCTGTGTATAGTGAATGCAGAATGTTTCAATTTGTGGTGGATGTAGTGTGTGTACTGTGAATACAGGATGTTTGTGTAGTGGATGCTGTGTGTACAGGTGATGCAGAGTGTATGTTAGTGTAGTGAATGCAGAGTGTGTGTCAGTATAGTGAATCCAGAGTGTGTGCATAGTTTAGTGAATGCAGAGTGTGTGTTAGTGTGTAATAAATGCAGAGTGTGTGTTAGGGTGTAGTGAATGCAGAGTGTGTCAGTGTAATGAATGTAGTGTGTGTGTAAATTTGTAGTGAATGCAGAGTGTGTGTTAATGTGTAGTGAATGCAGAGAGTGTCTTAGTGTAGTGAATGCAGAGTGTGTTAGTGTAGTTAATGCAGAGAGTGTGTTAGTGTAGTGAATGCAGAGAGTGTGTTAATGTGTAGTGAATGCAGAGTGTGTGTTAATGTGTAGTGAATGCAGAGGGTGTGTTAGTGTGTAGCGGATGCAGAGTGTGTGTTAGTGTAGTGAATGCAGAGAGTGTGTTAGTGTGTAGCGGATGCAGAGTCTGTGTTAGTGTAGTGAATGCAGAGAGTGTGTTAGTGTGTAGCGGATGCACAGTGTGTGTTAGTGTAGTGAATGCAGAGTGTGTTAGTGTGTAGCGGATGCAGAGTGTGTGTTAGTGTAGTGAATGCAGAGTGTGTGTCAGTATAGTGGATGCAGTGAGTGTGTTAGTGTGTAGTGTATGCAGAGTGCATGTTGTATTAGTGAATGCAGTGTGTGTATTGTATTAGTGTATGCACTGTGTGTGTTAGTGTATGCAGTGTGTGTTGTATTAGTGTATGCAGTGTGTGTTGTATTAGTGTATGCAGTGTGTGTGTTTGTGTATGCAGTGTGTGTTGTGTCAGTGTATGCAGAGTGTGTTGTGTTAGTGTATGCAGTGTGTGTTGTGTTAGTGTATGCAGTGTGTTGTGTCAGTGTATGCAGAGTGTGTGTTGTGTCAGTGTATGCAGTGTGTGTGTTGTGTCAGTGTATGCAGTGTGTGTGTGTTGTGTTAGTGTATGCGGTGTGTGTGTTGTGTTAGTGTATGCGGTGTGTGTGTTGTGTTAGTGTATGCGGTGTGTGTGTTGTGTCAGTGTATGCGGTGTGTGTTGTGTTAGTGTATGCGGTGTGTGTGTTGTGTCAGTGTATGCAGAGTGTGTGTTGTGTTAGTGTATGCGGTGAGTGTGTTGTGTCAATGTATGCAAAGTGTGGGTTGTGTAAGTGTATGCAGTGTGTGTTGTGTCAGTGCATGCAGAGTGTGTTGTGTCAGTGTATGCAGAGTGTGTGTTGTGTTAGTGTATGCAGTGTGTGTTGTGTTGGTATATGCAGTGTGTGTGTTGTGTCAGTGTATGTAGTGTGTGTTGTGTTAGTGTATGTAGTGTGTGTGTGTGTGTTGTGTCAGTGTATGTGTTGTGTCAGTGTATGCAGTGTGTGTGTTTTGTCAGTGTATGTAGTGTGTGTGTGTGTGTTGTGTCAGTGTATGCAGTGTGTGTGTTTTGTCAGTGTATGTTGTGTGTGTGTGTTATGTCAGTGTATGTAGTGTGTGTGTGTGTGTGTGTTGTGTCAGTGTATGTAGTGTGTGTGTGTAAATTTGTAATGAGGAGGGGGAGGGGGGGTCATTTTAACATTATTAAAAAAAAAACAAAAAAAAATTGATTAATTAAATTGTTTCTCCCCCTCCCTGCTTACCTGTGTCTAGGGAGGGGGGAGATTCCATCCACGGTGGTCCGGTGGCATGGTGGGGCCCCCCGGCTTCCTGTTACCGCAGAGGGTGCCCAGGCCTCCAGCTTCTCCTCTTCTCTCCTCCAATAACTCTCGCGAGACCCGCGGACCGTTGCCATGGCAACCGGGTCTCGCGAGAGTTATTAGCAGGGAGGAGAAGAGAAGAGGCTGGAGGCCTGGGCCCCCTCTGCGGCAACAGGGAGCCGGGGGCCCGCGGCTGCACACATAGATCGCGATATTCGCGATCTATGTATGCAGAGAGGGAAAGTGGGGCCCAGGACTGCCAGAGCAGTCCGGGCCCCCCAGGGCCGCCGGGCCCGTGACAACTGTCACGGTTGTCACCCCCTGATGGCGGCCCTGTGGGGAAGCATTGTGATTGGATCAGGCTAGCACTTCTGCTGATGTCAGCAGACAAGGGCAGGTCTGAGGCAGAGCCAGCAGCCCCAGACTTGAATACAAGTAAGATTTTACTATATTTAGGGAGGCATGAGGGGACCAGGGTGGCTAGATGATGGGTTTAACCCTATGGGGTCAGGAATACATGTTTGTGTTCATGACCCTATAGTGCTGCTTTAACTCTATGATTAGAACATTAGAGAATATCTGAGCTGTTCATATACATTGAGAACTTGGAAAGGAACCACTTGTAGCTTAACCTAGTTTATAATTTGTCTTCCAAATTATCAGACTTCCTGGAATTCTTTAAATAACTACACCCAGAGACTGTAACTCCAAGTCCTTTTGCGAGAGAACACCCACCTCTAGAAGATACATTCACCATGTGCGTGAAACGTGGGTTACTTCTGCATAGTTCTGCACAGTTAGCCGCAGTTAGAGAAAGATATGACATACTAAACACACAAAGGTGGTTGGTTAACTCTATTCATATTTTAAACAGGTGTTACTTTTTCATTTTATTTTCTCTTCCAACTGCACATAATTGCTATGTTTTAATTATAGTGCAAGCAATTCCCTTTATCTCTCTAGATATTATAAAGGCAGTAATTATATCTTTTTCCTGACCAATTCTACATGGCAGCATTTACTCTTGGGTAGCTCCTCCCCTCACAGCAGAAAGGACAGGAAACAGAACTCTGAAACTGGTATATATAGATCCTCCCCCTACCCATCAGGCAGTCTTTTTTCCTGTCCTTCACAAGCAGTTTGGAAGGAGTCTGCTTATGCAGGCCAAGGTTTTCTTTTATGCTCACCAGGCTATATTTTTGTAGCCATGCCAGGGTTCAGCCTCTAAGCCCTGAAGACCCAGCAATACGCACTATGATGAAAAGCTGCTACCCTGGGTACCCCCTTTAGTGACCGGGGGTTGGACCCAAACTCTCCCTGAAGGGGATGAAATGGTCCACTGCATGCCAGGGTTCAGCCTCTTATCCCTGAAGACCCAGCAACAGGCCAGCTTGGGTACCCCCTAAAGGGATGTATGTGATCTACTGTATACATGAAGCCCAGCAAACAGCATACCGGTAAGAGTTTCCAGCCTGGGTACTTGCTTCAGCATCCAGGGGTCTGTCCTATCTCTCTTGGAAGTAATGACAGTTGTCCACTGCATATATGAGGCCCAGTTGAGTCTAAGCCTTTATCCCTGAAGACCCAGCAAACGGTACATGTGTAGGAGTTACCAGCCTGGGTACCTCCTTCAGCAATCAGGAGTCTAACCCATAACTCTCCCTGAAGGGTTGACAGCGGTACACTGCTTACATGAGGCCCAACAGAGTTGTGACTGCCGGGGTATACCTATTATTTGTGTTCCACCTTGTATGGTGATGATGAATGGCATATGGGGTACAGATGGAAGCCTATAGTTTAAACAGTTTAGGCTGTCAGTTGTTCAAATCCCCATTTTTTCCGCTGAAACTCAGTCCTGCAACGGTTCAGGTGAGTGCATTAGTAGTTTGGATTAAAACTAGTATAGGCACCTGGGTCTCTGTTCTTTCAGTCCCTCCCAGCTGCTTATTTTAGGCTTCCTTCTAACAAATAGGTCACATTTAGGAGATTTGTGTGGTGAGCATTTTAGGTAAGTTTATATTGTTTGGTGCAGGTATATGTACCCAAAAGAGTGCTGATGATACAAGTATGCATTGGGCAAAGTAGTGCTGATAATGCAAAAAGAGTGCTGATAATACAAGGAGGCATTGTGCAAAGGAGTGCTGATAATGCAATGAGACGCTATGAAAAAGAGTGCTAATAATGGATATCCTGGCTGTACAAAGTCTGCTGGAATTCCACAGCCTGGGGTCAGAGGAATATCCAAGGTAAGAGAACCTTCCTGGGTGTCTGTTTGAAGTACACATATGTATATGACAGGTTTTGAAAAACCTAGCTGCAAGGCCACACACACACTTGTTTCTATCAAGGTATGTGGCATTGATTGCTGTTATCTGTGCATTATCACAAATAAGCAGGCTTTTGCAGACATTGGAAGAATATGCTGCACAGGAGACCACCGGGCCTCAGTATCTGTACATGAACTGGTGGTGATACAGCATCGGTATGTTTCCACTACATGCTCTAATGTATGAACAGTGTGTGTCCGGTATATGCTCTAGGTATGAGTTGCTATGAGGACACGGCCTCAGTATTTGTATCCACTATATGCTCTAGGTATGGGTTACTGTGGGGACATAGCCTCAGTGTAGGTGTCCGCTATATGCTCTGTGTATGAGTTACTGTGAGGACACAGCCTCAGTATATTTATCCACTATATGCTCTATGTATGAGTTACTGTGAGGACACTGCCTCAGTATATTTATCCACTATATGCTCTATGTATGAGTTACTGTGAGGACACTGCCTCAGTATATTTATCCACTATATGCTCTATGTATGAGTTACTGTGAGGACACTGCCTCAGTATATTTATCCACTATATGCTCTATGTATGAGTTACTGTGAGGACACTGCCTCAGTATATTTATCCACTATATGCTCTATGTATGAGTTACTGTGAGGACACTGCCTCAGTATATTTATCCACTATATGCTCTATGTATGAGTTACTGTGAGGACACTGCCTCAGTATATTTATCCACTATATGCTCTATGTATGAGTTACTATGAGGACACTGCCTCAGTGTATGTATCCACTATATGCTCTATGTATGAGTTACTGTGAGAACACAGCCTCAGTGTATGTATCCTCTATATGCTCTATGTATGAGTTACTATTAGAACACAGCCTAAGTATATGTATCCACTATATGCTCTATGTATGAGTTACTGTGTGTACACAGCCTCAGTATAGGCACGGCATCAGTGTATGTATCCACTATATGCTCTGTCAGGGGTAGGCGGCCTTCGGCGCTCCGGGTGTTGTGGACTGCATCCCCCATAGTGCTCTTACACCCATAATGCTGGCAGAGCATTGTGGAGGGTGTGGTCCGGGATGGCTGGGGTGCCGAGGGTTGCCTATGCCTGCTCTGTGTTAGTTGCTGTGCGAGCACAGCCTAGGTATATGTACCCACTATAGGCTCTGTGTGAGTTACTATAAAGATGCTCTGTGTGTGAGTTGCTGTGGGGACACAGCCTTAGTATTTGTACCCACTATATTGGCTGTGTATGAGTTGATCTGAAGACTCTGCCTCAGTGTGTGTTCTTTATATGCTCTAAGTCGCTGTGAAAACTCAGCCTCAGTATATGTCCTCTACATGCTCTATATGAGACATTGCTTCAGTGTATCTGTTCCCTATGTGATTGATGTATTAGTGGAAACACAATATGTGTGAATGATATAGGGCACATCCGCTATATGAATCCAAGCTAATACTGGTTCTATGTCGGTTGTGAGTCGCAACCTCAGTATATATGACTGGTGTAATATGTGCATGAAGTTCGGTTAGAACACAGCCTCAATTTAGCTCATTCATATAATCTTAATATGTGTACAGGCATAGTGTCACTGTATATAGCAGAGGTAGGCTATGTATGATTTCTGTTTAAACAGACTCCGTATATGTAACTGATATATCTGTGCATAAGGTGCTGTTAGTAACTCTCACAATGTATGTGATTCATATAATCTGTATGCAGGTTGGTATTATTATATAACCCCAATTTATATACGGCATTGGTAGATTTAGTATATACGAATGATCGAAGGTCTGTTTTGCGCTGAAATGTAGCACTGCCCAGTTCTAGCAAATACTAATGCACTAGTAACTGGATAAGTAATTATTGCCTACTGTGGATTTTCCATTTCAATTTTTTAAATGAAGTAAATAAGGGAACATACTGCTGTTGGCTTTGTATTAGATTCCTTCTCCCACAGGTGTTTCAGGATAAGCAATTAACAAATTTTTATCACTTCAGGTAGAGTGCAGGTGTTACTGAACCTGTCTGAGTGCCTCTCCCAGGAGAGAAGGAGACCTGATTTTCCAAAATGAAGCATGGTACTGTTTCACAGAATCAATGTTAATTATTTTTTTTTTGGGGGGTGCACATCTATGTAATTATTCATGAGACAATAGATTTTCTATTACCAGGTATCCTCTCCTCTCTGTCCAAGATAGGGAATGTTTTTTTTTTTAATTGGTGACAGTGTTTTACCTTTAGATATATGCTGATTACTAATTCACAGCTAAGTAGATCATACTAGTTGCAAGAATACAAATTGGGCTAATAATTGATCTCACAAGTAGGTAACGCTGAAGCCATTACCTGATTTAAAAGCTGTTAATATTGTTTTTTTTCTCTCACCTGGTCATAACCTTTTAGTCTTTAAATCTGAATTCATTTCCTTAAAGCTTAAATCTTATTATCTTTTATCCCTTGGGGTCCTGAAAGATTGGCAATCCCTTTCGTATATGTCAGGAGTGTCATGCTTCTGGTTCTTAATGTGTTAATGATCAGAATCTTCTGACCAATTCCCCTGTTGTGAAGGAGAACATTATAAATTCCTTTCTGCAATAATGGTATTATTTTAGGCTCATATGCTCAGGTAACTTTGATGCTGTGAATTGCACGTATTTTAAGGTCTTTCCAGTCCCCAGTCCTTCCTACCAGGTTTTCTATTTTAGGTAAAAATTCACCTGCTACCTGAACAATAGTGGAAATCCCTAAACAGGTTCTGTAATTGCGACCAACCTGTGGATTATATGTTTGGATTGGGGTTGATATCTTGCAGATATAACAAGCTGCTTATTATCACCATAGGCTCTGCCATAAGTCCTTCTTCACTGTCTGAGGATAAGGTAAGAGGAAGTATGTGGTTGTTCTCCTAGGGATAATTGAATATCTTCTACTGCCCTGCTTATTGTGTGTCTGTTGCCACAATGTATAATGTGCCTCTGGTTACCACCTTCCCATCAGTATCTTGCCTAATATGTGTGTGTATATTTTCTATTACCATGTATATCTTACTTATGTTGCACAACAGTCTCTAGTAAATGTGATTAAACTGTTTGGCATAACCTGTACTATTTTACAAATATAGGTACTGACATGGTTAGCCTCCTTATTGATTATTAGTTGCCACAAATTCTATGGTTCATACCGATATTTCTTTATTTTCCTCAACTAATCTGTATATGGTTCTTCTTGCCTTTTGCCTAGTAATGTGATTAGTTTATCTCCTGTGGCTGATCATTGCTGTATCAATTCGTCCACTGTGTGAGGTTGTGAATCTGAATTTAGCAACATCGGGTAATTGTTGCAGTGTTTTAATGACCGACTCTTATTTCTCTACTAGGCTCTGCCCCTTTCTGACAGGCAGGTATTGATTTGTTCCTGTTGCTTCAGGTAAGTAGTTCACAAGGCAAGAGGAAGCGGTGTGAATCGTCTTTATTGAATACATCCAGAAAGTAGTAAGATTCTCAGTGTTATTCTCCCCATGTTTAATAGCATGGGGTCTCCGTTCTCATCCAACATTTATCTGCGTGTTACAGTATGATCACTGGAAGTTATGCCTTTGTTGAGGTTTTGATTTGATGATATCAATTCGGTTTTATATCAGTAACATTTTTCTTCTCTAGTTTATGCTTTTATGTCCTTAATTCCTATCTGACTCTATATCTATTCAGGATATTTCTGGTATTGAATGCCAGGAGGTTGCTGACCTTGCAGCCTCTAGGGGAAATTTGTCTTGTCTGAGCAGATTTTTATGACAATTTCCTATTGATTCTTGTTTGGCTTTGTAAAGTCTTCTACGATTTATACAGCTCAATCATGGTTTTATAGCTATTGGCTGTTTTTGAACTCTGTCCCTCCCTCTATGTATTGCTTGGGTATTCCCCAAGAGTAAATGCTGCCATGTAGAATTGGTCAGGAAAATGGAAAATTCCTTCATACTTACCGTAATTTTCATTTCCTGATAATTATACATGGCAGCATTACGGTCCCACCCATATACTATAGGAGGTGAAGCTAGTTACAAAGACTGCCTGATGGGTAGGGGGAGGATCTATATATACCAGTTTCAGAGTTCTGTTTCCTGTCCTTTCTGCTGTGAGGGGAGGAGCTACCCAAGAGTAAATGCTGCCATGTATAATTATCAGGAAATGAAAATTACGGTAAGTATGAAGGAATTTTCCATTTTTTCCTATCTAGATCCATTTGTATTATTTTGATTAAGCGATGATGACGCACATGCTATTTTAAGGATATTCTACTATGTGCATGTGGATTGCAATAATTCTTGCATGCCAGAAGTGGGGGGGGAGGTTGCCTACCATCCCTAAATGGGCTTCATTTTAAGCATTACCACACTTACAAGGCTTTCAATGCTATGCAGCTATTACTAGCCGAGTTGGAGAATTTTTCTCAAAACTGTTATTGTAGCATCAATTTTGCAGTTCATGCTAAAAAGCTTGTATTTAGTTTTTTTAGTGTGAGGGAGCATGGATTAGAAAGAGCTGAATGCCCTCATCGTGTTAAAGTGTTGATGTAACCTTATGGGCTAGAGACTCCAAACAATCCGTGTTTGAAAGACAGCAACGATTAAGATTAAAATTAAGTAAAATCAAAGATTAGAACAATAAGTATATATTGCTTTTTGTGTTTTTTTGTTTTCTTTTTTTTGTATGACAATCTATCCAGATGTTTGCGTAATTTACATTTAGATATCTATCAGTAAACTTGTATTCTTTCAAACAAGAGCTGGAAGATTTGTGTTAAAAAAAAATAATATTTCTTTCTGTTAGTATCAGGTGATCATTATTACCATGCTAATGACCTGATTAGAGTTCACTTAAAATGACCCTTATTTCAAAGACAAATTAGCCATTGTTCATATGGGTTTATGTTGGCCTCTAGACATTCTGTTTTAAAGTTCTAAGCATTTCTACAAAGTGATCATTAGTTTAAAAGTTCTATTTATTTTCATAAGTAACAGGTGACGGTCATTTTTTTGGTAGTCATCTGATAAAAGTATACACAAAACTACCTTTTTTTGGAAAGATTATTATGCTTACTTTTTTCTTTACTTTGAAGAGCAACATAGACAAATTGGCAAAAAAACGGAAAACAAAGAAAACTGTATAGATCCATCTCTGATTTCATATTTATTTTATTTTTTGTTAATTTGTATTTATCTGCAAAATTATTTATAATTGCTTTTTATTGCTAAATTCATATATGTATTGTGTATTTACAATTTATATGTATGTGTTGTGATATTCTATTATTTGGTTTATATTCCTTTTCCTTATAATTTCTTTATTTTTCCCCATATGTGCCTTGGTATAGCCTTTATTTCTTCTTTATTTTCTTCTTTTTCAGTTGTTTTGAAAATAAATCCCAATTTTCTCCCATACTGGCAAGATCTCATGCCCAGCCATTTACTCTGGGTTGCGTCCACCATATTTCCTTAAAGTCACACGAATGTGCGTGCATCTCCCGCATGCTTTATTCATTTGGTGCAGGAATAATCCACATTTGGATAATTGGACATTGATGATGTGACAGAAGACAAAAACAGCCAGAATAATTCTGAAGAATTCTGCAGCTATATATAGCTCTTCAACAATGTTTCCTATAATTTCTGTTTAAAAAAGTTAGAATTTTATATTAAAGATCGACTTATTCCTTGACATATGCATAGTCGCCTTTTCGGCATAGACTTATAAAGCCCACAATCCTCCAATAGGATTCAGACACCTTGTTGTGGGAAATTATCACAGCTTTTATTGAAAAATTTACATTGCCAACATACTTGAACATTGCATATTCATACCCATTCTTTTACACAACTCTAACCCAGACAATGACCCACATAATAATAACATAATAATAACTGATAACCATTATAACATATAATACAAGAGTACATTAACCATTGCCACCGAAGGCACAATTCTCCAATTTTTACAATGTAGGAGTATACCAAGATACACCCTACACCCACCAGGTTCGGAGCTACCAATGAGCTCAAACCTACCAATACCAATTCCAACTTAACTGTTCTTAGTGAACTAAAACTATCCTACCGCTGAACAAGCGACCTACAACCCAACTTTTATGTCCATCCACCGCCACAGCTCAGAGCTTGACTCCTTAAGCTACCTGAGCGCCCCCCAACAAAAACAACGCCTTCTGCAAAACATCCTGAAAGCCTAATAACAAAAAGTCTGTACCAACATCCGAGAGATGAACACCATCCCGCCGGTAGCATCCCGAAGCTTAGCTTCCAAATCCCTATGTCTCACCACCACTAATCTTTACCGGGGTTCGTGCGAATGCCTAGCTGAAAAGAGTTCCAGGCACTCGACAACCAACTGCCGCTGCCCACGTTCGGGAGACAAGATGGCTGCCATTCTTTTGTCGACCACGTGCATTCAGTTACACGAAATGGCAGCTATCCAAGAGCAGCATTCATCAATTACTTCCCTTGCGGTTTCACATTTGAATTGCTGGTGTGAACGTTCTAATGTTTTACAGGGGTGGTCCTTGTTTGTGAGACGAATAGATGGCGTTTTTATATAATAACTGTCACAAACGCACCCTACTTCAAGAGTGTACGTAATGTAGTTGTGGTGGTGAAAGGGTTAAAGTTCACTATTTGTCTGCACTTGACTGGAAATAATGATACAATTCCACTTAACACCACCCACCATAACCATAATAATATAAATATTACTATTTTAACGCTGCCACCACAAAGACAATTTTATAAATGTAATTGTAAAACACTAATTAGTCTCTCCAGGTAACGTGATTCTTAACCAGACAAAGGCAGAACTTAATAAAGGAATATTTATTATGAGCAAAAAATAGCCACAGTGCATAAAAAAATATAGATGATAAACAAATGATTTAAACCAACAACAGATAAAAAAAACAAAAATGATAAAATAACAGAAGTCCTAATCACTTACTCGAGTTTTCAAAGTAAAACTTCTGCCCAGGGGGTCTCTGACTCACTCAAAATTTGATTTGGCCCCAATCAAGTACAATACACATTTAAATAGCACTGCATATATACCCTGTGGATTACGAAGTCTTTGGTTTAGAATCAGAGAGTTGCTTAGAGACTGACTCCTGCTCCTGAGCTGGCTTGGGTGTATGCAGGAGCTATGATTGGGATAAGATGACAAGGTTCCTGGTTTCCCCATCAGTATGCTCCTCTCCGGACATCCTCCCTGGACCCACAAGCTGAGTCTGTCCCTGTCCTTTACTTTGGGCAGACTGTAGATGGGTCCCCCTTTCTACTGATGCAACCTGTCTCTCCCTCACTTTCCCTCCATATCCTCACACATACAGAACCTTGGGAACCTCTGGTGCAGAGTAACGCTCACACACACTCTGCTCTCCCTCCCAGCCATGCTGTCTCTCTACATTTTCACACAGCACATCAGATACATTTGCTTCAGGCACATTTTGGCACATATATTCATTCAGCCCCCCTTCCTGGAAGGCTTTGCCTGTATCTTTTTACATGACACCCCTTGGTCAGGCACAGAATGTTGCCCACACTCACAGAATTTTCTTTCCCAGCTAGGTCATCCTCTCACCATCTCACAAAGCCCCTCAAACTCTCTTAAATCTGGCCCCTGACCTACTCCTGGCTGAGGCACAGGTGAACATTCCAGCTGATCCTGCCCTGACTCCCCATGAGTTAATCCACTTGTGTTTTCACATGGCATCTCAAACATCTCTGGCTCAGGCCCAGGTAGGCATACATGCTCGTCCTGCCCTACCTACCTGTGAAGTTGTTTTTGCCCACTCCCACATGATATTGCCGACACAGCTGGCTCTGGCACTGATTGACACATAATCTGCCCTCCCTCCCAGCAAAATTCACTGCATCACTAAGTCTGCCTCCAGTGGCTGTCTACCAGACAGTTACTAGAGGCCATTACTGAATATTACCGCATTTTTGGTCTGGTAACTGACTCTGGACGTCCTCATCCTCTGCATGAGGAAATCCAGTGTCACCTATTTCCCCATAGGAAATTATTGATTCAATGCTTTCCTATGGGGAGGCCTAATGCGTGCATGACACTCTCCTCCCATGTGCATTAGTGGCTGCTCATTAAGGGACAATGGAGGAGGCAGAGCCGCTACCAGCGCCGAAGGACATTGCCGTGACAGCGCCAAAGTAAATAAAGGGTATTTAACCATGCAGTGAGGGGGAGAGGCAGAAAGAGCTAAAGCTGTATCCCTGGCACTATAGGATCCCTTTACATGTACAAATAATATATTAAAAGAATACCCTTACAGTCCTTTAAAAAAATATAATAATAATAATATATAAATATATGTTTATATATTATGCATGGGGGCACTTAAATAGAAACCTATAAATTACTGTTGAACAAACATATAGCACAAATGTTAGGTTTTATTTTGGGTCAGAACATGGACAATTACATTCATCCTAAAGGGACACTCCACTGTCCAAATTTTTTTTTTTTTAAAAATCACTTTTTTGTAGATGTAAGTCAAATGAAAATATGCATTTTTTAATTATGCATTTTGATGCATCTTGTCATTGCTTGCCAAAGCTGCAGTTCTCTCCTTCTTTTCCAGCCTAGACTTTCTGTGGCTGTCCAACCACAATCAATGCACCTCAATAAGAAGTTTTTGCAACACAGGTATTCTGAGCAATTGCTGCCTTTTGAGTTAAGCTCCACTGAGCTAACCAAACCAGGAAGTAACAGGACCTGCTGTCTGATTGAAAGCCACGGGGGAGTAACCAGTTTAACTTATACAAGTGCTTCAACAAGCTAAAGTGCTTCAGGGGTCTGACGTGTCCATTTAAGGGGTTAAATAAACACGCACGCCCCACTGAATTTGCAATTCTTCTGCAAAAAGTGCACATATTAAAATTTTAGAGGAAATTTTGCAGTTTGGTTTTCGATTTACTCTGTAAATTAACTCCTGTGTTCCTATGTGAAGAGCTTCAAATGTACATTGGATTATGGGAAACAAGCACAGGACGTTTAAGGGTTTAAATTCACATGAAATGCCATAAATGTAACAGTATTGTTGTAGAAAGATCATGCTGAGCATTTTTATTGTTCAGATAATAAGTCTATTTTAATGGAGTTTGATTGATACATGGGCATTGTTTTGAAGCTACAGTCAGCAGGTGCCGGCTATTTTTAGGTTATCGGTAAGTCCCTCAGCTTGAATTCCGTGTTTTGTTCTGCAGACTATGACATAAATTATAGATTTTCGAAAGATGGGCTAGTAACATGATGGATGGCACAAGGTATGAAATTAAATGTGTCACAACTGACCTATACACCTTCAAAAGCATCACTTGGATGAGGGAAACCAGAGTAAAAACAAAATAACAACACATAAAAGTATGTTGAACCCCGTAAGGACAGAGGCAATTGTATAAGTTCTGAACAAAGTGAGCTATTTGTTTGTTCAACCATAATTTACTTATCTCACACACACACACACACACACATATACACATATATATATATTCCATTTCACATTATATATTTATATATATATAAACATAATTTAAAATGAATACAATCTTAAAAAGTGTAAGACACTAAGAAATGATTTCCCCTTTTCAGTTTTTACATGTTGAAATTTGCCAGATTGATTTGCTAGGCCTAGGTTGCCTTTGAGACCGTATAGCAGCCCAGGAATGAAAATTACCCCCATAATGGCATACCATTTGAAAAATGAGGGCTTAGTGGTTTGTTTTGATGACAATTTTAGGTGGGGAATCAGGGTGCGGGGAGGGATAGCTGTTCACAGTTTAATTGATATGTTTTGCTAAAGAAGTACGTTTTCAAAGATATTTTGAAGGCGTTGAGATTGGGTGAGAGTCTAACAGAGAGGGGAAGGGCGTTCCGTAGGAACGGTGCAGCCCTCGAGAAGTCTTTAAGGTGAGCATCAGAGGTAGGATCAAATAGTACATAGTATCAAAGAGTACATAATACACATTGGGTGATCTAAAGTGAAGTAATCTGTCACAGCATAGCATGTCCAGTGTACCAAAAAAACAGCACATTTTGGTCTAAGAAAGAAAAATGACAAGAAGAACACAGTGCATATCGATAAGAGCAGAAGGGTAGTGTGTAGGCTATATGCACTGGGAATAAGCTTTATAGAGTAGACAGCGACTAGCTGTATAGGCAAACAAGCTTTGAGTAAAGACCCCTTAAAGGTGACACATGAAAGTCCAACAAAATAAATGAAAATCAAGAAATAAAAATAGGCACAATAGCTGTTTCATTAGCAAGATGCATTGCCAGGGTATCCTGTCAGAAAGTGGTAGTCCCAGACCCAGCCTTGGACTCAGCCCATGCCCTCTAGGGACAGTGTACAGACCCTCCACAGATGTCCCAGCATGAGGCTCAGCAGTCCGCTTGAGTGGTGATGTTGGGTTGCAGTGTAGCAATCAAGTAAGTCCCGTGTGGGTAGCAGAAATCCCCCTAGACACTACTCCAACTTTGCCACAGAGATTTTGGGTTGTTTTTTAAGAAGGTGTAGGACATAGTTGGGCTATGGATTGAAGGAGCACACGGCACCCGCCATCTTGTGTTCACGTGGGTGCCAGTTGCTTGTTCAGTGGGAAAGCTGTGTGTCTTAAGCGTTGCCAGGGAGCAGACTGGGATAAACCCTACCGGTCCAAAGGGGGAGGGTGTACCCGGCATCAATCGGCAGCACAGGTCCGAAGCAGAGATCGGCTGCATACCCACTCTTGCGGATTCACTAGGCCACCAAGCCAGCTCAGGTTTCCTTAGTAGCGTAGACATCCAGAGGCAACAATACATGTTCCGATGACACCCTAATCGGTTCAGGAGCTCCCCAGGAGTATCCAGTGTTGTCAATGAGGGTGCAATTTGCAGGAATAGCTGCTTTTGTTAGAGTAAGTGCCGGAGCTACCACTAGGTGCTTCTGTCCGGCATTGCAGTCAGCCCTCCCCCCCCTCCCCCGTCTATTTATTTTTATGTTTATATAAATACATATAAACCTTCACTTGCCTCATATTGGAGATGGATTTCAGTGTTTGATTTACAAAAGGAAAAGCATAACAAATTTAGTACATCTATTCAATCTGGGCATATAGTGTTTACTAATAAATACTTGTCATTTATTGGATCCATACTTTCTCCATTCTTTTCCGCACCTGCATCAACCATATTTTCATCTTATAGGGTACTTTCAGATACAATTATAATAGTAAGCAGGATTGTATTGGGCGACAGCAAACTGCTAGTTTCAAGGATGCCCAATATTAAAAGCCAGATTATTCTTCTGTTGGCTTCTTCTATAAAAAAAAAAAAAAAAAAACGTTTACGGTGGTGTCGGAGTTGATGCATAGTCTACTGAATAACTGATCTTGTAATTGATTAATTTACTCATGGAGGTCCTCACACGGTTGGACAACGATTTCTACCTGAATAATTGATTGAACAATTAATGGACAGACTCTTGTTGATTCAACTGGTTTGGAAGAATAATCAAACCGGCAAACAGAGTTTCTGGTGCAATTTGACAATTTTTCAGTTTATTGATAAAGCTTCAGGGTTTATAAAGATATACAAATATACAAGAAAAGTGGAAACCACCCAGAATACGTTTAAATATATATAGAATAGAATGACCTGTATATAGGTAGAATCTCCAAGCGTATGCTCTGTGTAAAAAATCAAATAGCTGACATAGCGTAAAATAGTATAATATAGGGATGTGGATGAGTAAAATATGAATGCACTCACAAACGAATGAGAAAATCAGGCCTTTCACCCACTCAGGGGTACTGTGATGGATATGAGATATCTTCCAACCAAGTATGTAAGATAAAGAAAATCAAATATGGTGAAGTTTGTTATAAAATTATATAAGACACATTTATTGGTCGCACTTACACATAGGGAGTATAAAAACAGCGTGTCTCCAAATAATCATAGGACTCCTGGATGATGTTTTCAAGATATCCACAATAGGAGTCTAGGAGCAACGATATGGGTACAGCAGAAAATCAAAATAAACAAACATAAATATAAAAAAAGGTCCACAAGGAATAAATCCAACGCGTTTCGTCCAGTAAGATGTTGGACTTCTTCAGGAAGAAGTCCAGCATCTTACCGGACGAAACGCGTTGGATTTCTTACTTCACCATATTTGATTTTCTTTATCTTACATACTTGGTTGGAAGATATCGTTGCTCCTAGACTCCTATTGTGGATATCTTGAAAACATCATCCAGGAGTCCTATGATTATTTGGAGACACGCTGTTTTTATACTCCCTATGTGTAAGTGCGACCAATAAATGTGTCTTATATAATTTTATAACAAACTTCACCATATTTGATTTTCTTTATCTTACATACTTGGTTGGAAGATATCTCATCTCATATCCATCACAGTACCCCTGAGTGGGTGAAAATCCTGATTTTCTCATTCGTTTGTGAGTGCATAATTTTACTCATCCACTCATCCACATCCCTATATTATACTATTTTACGCTATTTTAGCTATTTGATTTTTTTTTTTTTTTTTTTTTTTTAATTCTTTATTTTTGTATGTGCATATAGGGTACAGGTAAGCTTGCCGGGCCACAACAGCTCCTGCAGGCATATTCATGACAGATCGATGAGTGGCATTCTGATACAGCACATTTTTTTTTTTTTATGTCAAACATGAAACAGCAAAGTTTGTTATATTCTAAACATGCATGCAATTAAGTTAACACTTTCAGGCTTAACAAAAGGTAAAATGGTAGGTATGTCAGTGGATCGTCTATATCAAGTGTGGAAGGTCATAATGTGAACTGCCAGTAAGTGTAGATCAGTAGCGTGTATGCTAACATTCTAATGAGGCATTGACACAAGAACAGTATTCATTAGCATTTCAATGAAATATAATCAGGCTGAAACTTTCCGATATGCCACATAGGTAAGAAATTAAGTGCTTTTCCGTCTGAAACAGAGAGTAGACCAGCTTAGCAGTTATAGCAGACATGGTTGAGTGAGAGGTGCGGCTGGTCTCATGCGGGGTTAAGCATACAAGTTAACGAGACTTACGAATTTTAATATTAGAGTCCCTACATGTCTAAATGTAGGTTCATGTTAGTAGCGTGGGTGCAAGGAGGTTAGTGGTTGTGGTATGTTACGTACAGGGTGTTATATTTTAATCGGGTAGTGAGACCTATTTTGTGAGAGGTGACTTTGATGGTGTATTATCCCTGACCAAGGGGGCGGCGGAGGGGGGGGGGGGGAGCGGCAGTGTGTCGGTGCATTTCGCAGGCCCAGGGCCTTGTCTCATCCTGTACCTTTCAGGGCTGGAGTTACATACATAAATTTAAACCTAGAATTAAAGGAAAGAAAAACAGGAAAGAAATACCAAACTTTAGTCCCATAGTCCATCGGCCTTGTTGCTGGTTAGAGCAGTGTGTGGGAGGGTTGAGACGTACCCTGTGCCCTGCAATGTCGGCCTAGTAACGTAGGCCCTTGTGGTCGCTCCAGCTGTTGTTGTCAAGTGTGGGGGCTCGGTGGTGTCCTGTCTCGTGGGATGAACGGCATGCTGGTGGCTGGGTCTCCCATCTCGTGCTGTGACACTGGTGGTAAGATGGCAGGTAGGTCTGGTAGGCCAAGTTTCTTTAGGAGTGCTGGTGCCTCCTCGCCCGATGTTACCGTGTGAGTGAGTTCGTTGTGGGGGATTATCAGGGATCTTCGTGGTCCCCATCAGTATGGCACTCCTAGGGTGCGCAGATGGCTTGTGAAGTGTGACAGTGTCTTGCGCCATTGTAACGTGGCCCTGGTAAGGTCTTGGTAAAACGACAGCTGGGTCTTTTCAAAGGTTAGAGGGGTTTTACCTCTGGTTGCTGCCAGAAGCTGTGCTTTATCGTGGGTGGAGGCGCATCTCAATATGACATCTCTGGTGGGCATGTTAGGTGTCCTGGAGGAAGCCGGGAGTCTGTATACGCCGTCCAGCCCGAATTTTCGATTAACTGCCGGCGGTAAGATGGTGGCCAAGAGTCTGCGGATGTAGTGTGGCAGTTCGATGGCCTGGATCTCTGTAGGTATTCCCCTTATTTTTACGTGATTTCGCCTGGCTCGGTCCTCCAGTGCGGACATTTGCAGCATTAAGTTATGCTGTGTGGCTTGCAGTTGGTGCACGGCGTCTTGCATGTTAGCCATGCCGGCTTGGAGGTGCGTGATGTCTTGTTCGGATGTTTGGACTCGCACCGTGACATTGTGCATGTCGGTTTTCAGGCGTCCCACATCAACAGCCAACGTCTTCTGTATATCTTTGACCCAATTTTGTAGGTCCTGTTTAGTGTCAAAATTGGAGTCTCCCGTTGCAGTGTTCATTGCCGGCATTGTGAGTGCTGTGTCAGTTTGGGTTGATGAGTGAGCCGGTGTGTGGGATGTTGTTTGGGCCATGGCGGTAGTTTTGGACTGTGCTGGTCGCTGGAGCAGAGTTCCAATGTCCTGAGCTGTAGAGGAGCCCATGTGAGCCTTCTGTGTGCGTTTCCCCATGGGTTCGGGAGTCTCCTGCCCGCATGGGTCAAAGTCGTCTTCCGGATCGGAATCACCCTGTAGGTAGGTCCCGCCGAGTAGCTGCTCGAGGCCGTGTAAGCTCGGAGCGTGGTAGGCCCTAGGCCTGCGTTTTGCACTCCCAGACTTTGGCGTGTACCGGAAAGGGATCTGCCGGTTCGGTGTGTGGACCTGGACTCTGTTCTGGCGTGCTCCGGTTCGGATGGTGGGTATTTTCCGAGATATTGGCGGATTTTGGTTTGCAAGGTGGGAGCTTGCTGTAATGGCGTCTGCTCCGCTTCAGGTCCCGGCCCCGCCCCCTAGCTATTTCATTTTTTACACAGAGCATACGCTTGGAGAGTCTACCTATATAGAGGTCATTCTATTCTATATATATTTAAACGTATTCTGTGTGTTTTCCACTTTTCTTGTATATTTGTATATTTTCTTAGGTGGTTGTGAAGTACACCTGGGATCACTTCCAGTCATATGTTTTTTCACCTTTATTGTATATACTTTCCTCTTGTTTTTATAATGAAGCCCATGGAACAGCGCAGTCAGGGGAGTGGGCCTTGACAGAGCCAGGAGTAGGCAGGGGAGTAACCAGTTAAAGGGGCGTGGTTATTGGTAAATGGGGGTTGGATAATAGGAGTATATTAAGCAGCCATTTTATGAGTTTTTAACTAAACTGACACTTACCTGGTAATTGTTTTTGGCAGGTCTGTGTTGGTTTTTTCTTTTGTCTTTCAGATCATGGCATCAATGGAAGAAATCCTGGAGGGAGTGAGAGCTGCTGTGCGGGATAGAGGACTGGCCTGGCTTCATGAGCAACTGGGGGCTCAGGGTCCCCCCCCTACAACCCCTGCGGCTGCTGCACGGCGTTCCATGAGGAGGGCGAGACCGCCCCAGCGGCAGGGCCGGACTGGGGATACAAAGCAGCCCTGGGAAAAAAAATCTATGCCAGCCCCATAAGTCATTGCGCCATATATTGTCGCATGTAATATGTAAGGCTTGCCACCCCAGATGATTGAGTAATTATATATATACACACACACACACACATATATATATATATATATATATATATATATATATATATATATATATATATATTGCTTTTTCTAATATAATATATTGGTCCTTTCAGAGTAAAACATTTAATTATACAGTAAGCATACTCACATGCAGACACAGACAATCTCACTGACACACACAAGCTCATTGATACACAGCCTCATAGACAAACAATTTCACTAATATACACAAGCTCATTGACATAAAAACACAAGCTCACTCACTAGCAGACACACACACACATGCAAGCAAGCAAACTCACTAGCAGGCGCACACACACACAGCTTAATGTAGTGGTTCTGGTGTCTATAGCCTGTCCCTGCATGCTTTTGAATGTAAACACAATGTAAACACTGTAAACACTGACTTTTCCGAGAAAAGGCAGTGTTTACATTGCTTCCTAGTGACACCTCTAGTGACAGACACTCAGACGGTCACTAGAGGCGCTTCCTGTGTCAGTGCGGATTGGCTGAGATCATCAAGCTTGATGATCTCAGTCATAGAGGCAGAGACCAGCATGACGTTGGAAAAAAAAAGTGAGTAAAACACTATTTTTACAAACACACACAGACACTACGACTGACACACACACACCATGACAGACATACACACACCATGACACAGACAGACACACACCATGATACAGACACACAGTGACACAGAGACACACACACGACACAGACACACACACCATGACACAGACACACACACAGCATGACACAGACACACACACAGCATGACACAGACACACACAGCATGACACACACACACACACAGCATGACACAGAAACACACACAGCGTGACACAGACAGACACACACACAGCATGACACAGACAGACACACACACAGCATGACACAGACAGACACACACACAGCATGACACAGACAGACACACTCCCACTGACATACATACTTGTTGTTACCTGTGTGGGTGGGTGGGCAGACTGATAGGTGCCCCTCCCCTTCTGTGCCCTATTTTGCCCCCTGTCCTCCTGTGTGCTTTTTAGCCCCTTCCCCTCCTGTGCCCTTATGTAGCACCCTCCCTTCCTGTGCCCTCTTTAGCCCCCTCCCGTGCCCTCTTTAGCCACCTCCCCTTCCTGTGACCTCTTAGCCCCCTCCCCTCCTGTGCCCTTTGTTACCCCCCCTCCCCTTCCTGTGACCTCTTAGCCCCCTCCCCTCCTGTGCCCTTTGTTACCCCCCTCCCCTTCCTGTGACCTCTTTGCCCCCTCCCCTCCTGTGCCCTTTGTTACCCCCCTCCCCTCCTGTGCCCTTTGTTACCCCCCACCCTCCCCTTCCTGTGACCTTTGTTACCCCCCCACCCCATCCCCTCCCCTCCTGTGACCTTTGTTACCCCCCCACCCCCTCCCCTCCCCTCCCCTCCTGTGCCCTTTGTTACCCCCCACCCCCTCCCCTCCCCTCCTGTGCCCTTTGTTACCCCCCTCCCCTCCTGTGCCCTTTGTAACCCCCCCTCCCCTCCTGTGCCCTTTGTTACCCCCCCTCCCCTCCTGTGCCCTTTGTTACCCCCCACCCTCCCCTTCCTGTGACCTTTGTTACTCCCCCACCCCCTCCCCTCCCCTGCTCACCTTCCAGCCCAGCCAGCCTTCCTGAAGCTCTCCTTGCGGCCGCAGGGGAAGCTCTTCTGGCGGCCGCTGGGGGAGCAGGCTGTTCTGTCTCTGCTCCCCCTCCCTCGCGCGCAGCTTAATGAGACCGGGGCCGGAATATGACGTCATATTCCGGCGCCGGTCTCTTTCTAGCGCGCGAGGGAGGGGGAGCAGAGACAGAACAGCCTGCTCCCCCAGCGGCCGCCAGAAGAGCTTCCCCTGCGGCCGCAAGGAGAGCTTCCCCTGCGGCCGCCATCCAGCCGCAGGACACCCACATTTCTCCCCGGCCCCAGGTGCCGACGGCCCACCGGGAAATTTCCCGGTATCCCGGTGGGCCAGTCCGGCCCTGCCCAGCGGCTGAGCCCAGGCATGGAGCCCGAAGTCGGCAGACGGAGGAGCCCGTCAGCGGAGTCTGTTGAGGCCCTGGATGAGGTAGCGGGCCCCAGCGGAGTGGAGGTACCGCGGCCGGCACCGTCTGTTCAACGCGGTGCTGGCCGGGCACGGGCAGCAACTAGGCCGAGGCCTACCACGCGGTGTGCGCCCCGCCGGGAGGCGGCAGGCGGGACGGTTGCGGCTGGAGCCAGGACACAGAGCGGATCGGATGGAGGAAGCAGCGAGCAGATGCGGCCCGGTGAGTCAGGGAATGGCGCTGGGGCCGGGCAGCGGGCGGGGGGCAGAGCGGAGGCCTCTAGAGATCAGGCGGTCCCCCTGATGGCAGGGGGAGCCCCTGTGCAAGGGGACACAACGGGGGCGGCCTCTAGTGGGGCCAGGTGCATCACAAGGGACACAGACGGCGGGTCCGCCCAGCCAGGTACCTTGGGGCCGGCAGGGCCCGCGGCTTTAGCGGACCGGAGGCGCCAGGACAGACAAGTGGAATCCCCAGTTCACAAGGCGGCCCAAAAGGGGCCAGGTTCAGCGGGTCAGGATAGCTCCCAGGAATCAGCCCAGGACATGGAGACAGGACGGGCTGGGAGAGAGCGGGAGGGCCACAGGGGCGGCTCCCGGGGACGGCGGGGTCTCTCGCATAGCCCTAGGCCGCATCGCAGCAGGGAGCAGCGCGGCGTCAGTGCCAGGCATGACAGGAGGCAGGCTGACGGGTGGAGGGGTAGAGAGAGGAGCAGGTCAACAAGCAGGCTTAGCAGGAGGAGATCGGTTTCAGGGGAACGGAGGTGGAGGCAGCGGCGCAGTGCGTCTGGGTCATCAGGCAGGAGCTCGCCAGGTCAGCGGCGCAGCGCTTACGGCCGGGAGGGCCAGGCAGGGAGGCGGGACATGGTGCGGAACTACAGGCAGGAGCATAAGGAGGTTGGGCGGGTATGTGATCATGTGGACACACTACCCAGGTGTCGTTCTCCTTGCAGGTCTCGCAGCACTACACCCGCGGTCCTGAGGCAGGGCCAGGCTGACAGGAGTCGGCGCCAATTGGATGCTCCAGAGCCGAGCATGGCGGACGGAAGGGAAATGAACCCACGGCCTTCTGCGGCTTCGGGCTCAGGCGGTGAGTCAACTGTTGCACCACACGCAGGAACACTATTGACTTGTTTAAAATCTTTCTTAGATTCATGGGCGGGTGGGGAAATGGCTTCACCTCAGTTTGGGAGAGTGTGGACGTGTGAGAAGGGCCAAGGGTTACCGGGTAGGGCCGTGGGTCCAGCACAGGATAGCGAGGTGGGGTTATCTGTGTCCGAAACTATTAAGGAGTCGGGGGAGAAGGTTGGTATTGGGGGCGAAATTACCGACGCTGCGCGGCAAAACGTGCACGGCAAAACGTGCACGTGTCTTTCTCGGGCCCATTAGGTTGTCATCTAAAAATGGACATAAAGGAGAAAATTTGGAAGGGTGAGTTTGTGGAGGTTTTTTCCTTACTCCCGCTGGAGGAGTTCGTAGACATGAAGGAGGAGGACAAGAAGGACGCGAAGAAGGAGGAGGAGGAGAAAAAGCGTAGGTATCGGAAGATTCCTAAAACATTTGGGAACTGGCTAAGGGCTTTTTGTATCCTGGCCAGCGTGATAGGGGAAAAGTCGCCGGATAAATGCTCCCAACTGTTTTGCTACCTAGACGGGATTGGGGAAGCGTACCGGACTTATGGCGGGGTCGCCTGGTGGCGGTACGACGAACAATTTCGCCAGAGGTTAGCGGCGAATCCCAGCATGCGGTGGGATCAAATGGACCTTCCCCTCTGGATGCGGCTCATGATGGCGCAGAAGGCTGCGCCCTTTCACGGGACGGCCGGTGCGGCCCCTGGGGGACCTGCATCGGCCGGGCAAAAGAAAGGCTTCTGTTGGCTCTTTAACGAGGGCCAATGCAAGTGGGGAACGTCGTGCCGGTTTAAGCACGAGTGCTCCGGTTGTGGGGGGGCCCATGGAGCCAGTCGGTGTTTTAAGCGAGGTAAGTCTGCACCAGGAGTGGGAGCCAATGGAGCGTCGGCCCCCTCCGCTGCCGCGGGGGGCAACCCCGGTGAAAGTAGGCGAGATGCTACCGTGGCTAAAACAGTACGGTAACCATCAGGACGCCGAATTCTTATGGCAAGGCTTTACGGAGAGTTTTTCAATACCGTTTCAGAGTAGGGATGTGGGGAGGTTATGCAGTAACCTCAAGTCGGTGGGGGAGCACCCGGGAGTTGTGCGGGACAAGTTGCTGAAGGAGGTGCAACTGGGTAGGATGGCAGGGCCGTTCGAGGCTCCACCGTTGCCTGACTTGAGGGTGTCCCCGCTAGGGGTAGTCCCCAAGAAGGAGGCGGGTAAGTTTAGGTTGATTCATCATTTATCATTCCCGAAAGGGGCGTCAGTAAATGATGACATCGATGAGGCCCTGTGCTCCGTATCGTATGCATCATTCGACCATGCTGTCGAGTTGGTTCGGAGAGCAGGGCGAGGGGCCTTGATGGCGAAGGTGGATGTGGAGGCAGCATTCCGGCTCCTTCCTATCCACCCAGACTGTCACCATTTGTTGGGGTGCCTTTTTGAGGGTAAGTTTTTCGTGGACCTGTGCCTACCCATGGGTTGCTCCATCTCATGTGCGTATTTCGAAAAGTTTAGCACGTTCTTGGAGTGGGTAGTGCGTAAGGAAACGGGCAGGGGTACGGTGGTCCATTACCTGGACGACTTTCTGTGTGTGGGCCCGGCTGGGTCCGACAGATGTGCCCAAATACTGCGGGTTTTTCAGAGGATAGCGCAACAGTTTGGGATTCCTCTGGCGGAGGACAAGACAGTGGGCCCGACCGAGTGCCTGAGTTTTCTAGGGCTGGAAATCGACTCGGTCGTGGGGGAATGTAGGCTGCCGGAGGAGAAGTTGAGGGTGCTCCGCCAGCAGGTGAACGCGATAAAGGGCGCTAGGGAAGTTACGCTTTGGGGACTGCAGTCCTTGCTCGGCAGCCTTAACTTCGCCTGTAAGGTGATCCCTATGGGTAGGGTTTTTTGTAGATTGCTGGCTAGGGCTACCTGTGGTGTTCGACTGCCAAGTCATTACATCAGGGTGTCTGTAGGCATGAGAGAGGACTTGGACATATGGGACCGCTTCCTCACTAAATTTAATGGGCGGGTGTTTTTCAGGGATGCGATGAAGGCATCCGGCGACGCCGGGCGTTGGCTTTGGGGCTTACCTTGGGGGCAAGTGGTGTGCCGAGGTTTGGCCTACGGCTTGGTCCGAGAGCCCCTTGATTCGGAACCTCGCCTTTTTGGAGCTTTTTCCAGTTGTGGTAGCGGTATCACTATGGGGCAAGGAGCTCAAGGACAAGAAAGTTATCTTCCACTCTGATAATATGGCAGTGGTACAGGTAATTAATAGTCTATCGGCTTCGTCCCTTCCAGTGGTTAGGTTGTTGCGGCAGCTAGTGCTCTTGTGTATGTCTTGGAACATTGTCTTCAGGGCACGGCACGTGCCGGGTCTGCTGAATGTGGTCGCTGACGCTCTGTCTCGTTCGCAGTGGGAGCGGTTCCGGGAAGCAGCACCGGACGCGCAAGCGACAGGGCAGGCGTGCCCGGAGGAGATGTGGCGGCTCGGGACGTTGTGCTTGGGCGATACATAAGGAGCTCGCTGGCACCGGGGACTTGGGCTGCTTATACAAAGGTTTGGAGTGAATGGGAGGAAATGATGTCCCAGGCGGTAGCAGGCGATTCCGCAGCCGGTAGGTTGGATACGCTGTTGTGGCTTCTTTGCAGGTTGGTGGCAGGTGGGTCGTCCCCTTCTAGGGTGGAGCGCTACATGTCTGCGTTAGCTTTCCTGTTCAAGTTTAACGGGTGGGAAGACTTGACAAAACATTTTTTGGTGAAGCAAACTTTGAAGGGTTTCAAGAAGGGCAGGAGGTCCGTGGATACGAGGAGGCCGGTGTCCTTTGCCACCCTTCAAGGGTTGGTGGGGTTGTTGAGCGAAGTGTGCAGTTCGGCATTTGAGGTAACTTTGTTCTCTGTGGCTTTCGTATGGGCTTTCTTTGGGGCCTTTCGTATTGGCGAATTGGTGAGCGCCAATAGGTCGGGGGCATCGGGCCTCCGGTATGAGGATGTGGTTATCGAACAGGACAAGGTCGTGATTTGGCTCCGGCTCTCGAAGACGGACGTCTTCGGAAAGGGTAAGAAAATTGTCCTGTCCTCGCTACCAGGGTCCCCGGTGTGCCCGGTAGTGTGTGGGGACGTGTTTTTACAGATTCGCCCGAAGGTTGGTGGTTGCTTCCTGATTCACGAGGATGGGAAAGCGCTGTCGCGCTTTCAGTTCTTGCGAGTCTTCCGCATGGGGTTGACGAGATTGGGCTTGCAGCCCGGACAATTTGGTACGCACTCCTTCCGTATCGGGGCTGCGACTGAGGCGGCGCGTCTCGGGCTAGGGGAGGAGCGGATAAAGCAGATTGGGAGATGGGAATCCATCAGGTTCCGTGCATATGTAAGGCCGGAAAGGTTGGTGTGAATGGAATGTTGTGGATGTGGGTAAAGGGTGCTCTGCCGGTTAACTGAATTTGTTTCCTTTCAGGCTTGGTCGCTTGGCTGGTGGGTCACTCGTTTGTCTACTGGGCGGAGAAGAGGGCCGCAGTTCGGAGACAAGGCACACAACTGGGTTTTCTTCTGGACACAGTGGACCTTCGGTGGTTTGGTTTTCGGGGTTTCAGCTGGCAGAGCATAAGTGGGGAGATTTTTGGGATGTTGTCAAGGGGGTTTGCCCCAGATATACTTTTGATTCACGGTGGGGGCAATGACTTAGGTTTGGTCCCCCAGAAGGTGTTGGTCAGGAGAATGAAGAGGGACCTGGATAGGGTGAGGGCACTGGTCCCTGGAATTACAATAGTGTGGTCTGAGATGGTGCCGCGGTTGAACTGGAGGCATGCCAGGGACCCGGCGGCTGTGGCACGTTGCCGAGGTAAAGTAAACAAGGCCATGTCTGTCTTTATTAGGAGGATAGGGGGGGTCCCAGTGAGGCACTTTGAATTGGAGGGCGGGTTGCCCGGTTATTTTAGGCGGGATGGTGTGCACCTGTCTGAGGTGGGGTGTGATCTATTAAATTTAGGTTTCCAGGAAGGTATTTCCAAAGCCCTATTTATGTGTGGTGGGGGTCGCTCGAGACATTAAGGGTTCAAGTCTCTTGCTATGGCGGGATAGGGCTTGGGTAATTGGAAGGTAGGAGGAGTATAAATTGGTTAGGCTGGATTAGACTGGAGTGTGAAATGGTTTGTGGGTTCGAGCTCATCGGTGGCTCCGAACCAGGTGGTGTAGGGGGGTCTCGGTACACCCCTACAGTTAAAAAAGTTATGGATATGGGGCCTCTTTGGTAGGCCATGTGTTATGTGTTATTTGTTATTTATAATGTTATTTATTGTTATTGGGCGGGGTCATTGCCGGGGGTAATTTATGTACGGTGGGGGGTGGAGGTAAATTTACATTTGTGGCAATGACCCCAATTTGTTACCTTGTTTATAATAATAAATAAAGCTGTGGACTTTTATATTCCAACAGAAATACGGTGTCTGTAAGTTATTGGGGGGTTGGGGTAAACAGCGCACCTGCCGAATAATCGACTGTGCGCATGTCATGAAGCCCATGGAACAGCGCAGTCAGGGGAGTGGGCCTTGACAGAGCCAGGAGTAGGCAGGGGAGTAACCAGTTAAAGGGGCGTGGTTATTGGTAAATGGGGGTTGGATAATAGGAGTATATTAAGCAGCCATTTTATGAGTAAGGGACATTTTAACTAAACTGACACTTACCTGGTAATTGTCCCTCCCACCCTCCCTGTTGTTTTGGAGTTCCCGTTTGGTCACAGCGGCGGGATAGGGCTTGGGTAATTGGAAGGTAGGAGGAGTATAAATTGGTTAGGCTGGATTAGACTGGAGTGTGAAATGGTTTGTGGGTTCGAGCTCATCGGTGGCTCCGAACCAGGTGGTGTAGGGGGGTCTCGGTACACCCCTACAGTTAAAAAAGTTATGGATATGGGGCCTCTTTGGTAGGCCATGTGTTATGTGTTATTTGTTATTTATAATGTTATTTATTGTTATTGGGCGGGGTCATTGCCGGGGGTAATTTATGTACGGTGGGGGGTGGAGGTAAATTTACATTTGTGGCAATGACCCCAATTTGTTACCTTGTTTATAATAATAAATAAAGCTGTGGACTTTTATATTCCAACAGAAATACGGTGTCTGTAAGTTATTGGGGGGTTGGGGTAAACAGCGCACCTGCCGAATAATCGACTGTGCGCATGTCAAGATATAGTTTCACTAGATCTCTACGAGTGGCACAGAATCAAAATCGTACTAACAATACTTACTAAGATAACTAGTAAGTTATCTTTTAACTGCCAGAGTTCTGATGTGTATATCTTGTTTCTGTCAAATTATGGATGTTGTATAATGCTCGATTCCATAATTAATGATTAACAAATACACTCTTAATACTCTTTTCTATTTTATCACTGCAAACTTGTCACACTGCACTGCAAACATTATGCTCTGTCTTTACGCATACCCATGTCAATGCCATCGATATATATTACTTAATCTGCAATTTATTCTTATTGTTTGTTTACGGTTAAATGTAAGCCTGGATATTATGAGACACTGTAATCGAATGCTGTGGCAGATGGGTACAAGATAAAAGGAGAAAAACAAGTTTATGTGAGGTTATATAAGGGTATGTTCCTCAGCTAGATGTGACTCATCATGAATTAACATATTTAGTATTTTAACTTAAAAACGTATTCATAACATGTGTGGCAGTGTGAGGGAACACTGCTATATTAGCCCCAGAATGGCACATTCAGTGTTCCCTGACTAGAGGGGGTTAAACTCAGGTTGCTCTAGTACATCAATTAGGGAGCTACATAAACCCTATGCAGAGGGAAATCAGTCTCTCCTGCGAAGAGCTGGGGCGGAGGCAGAGAGACTGTGCGTCAAAAAGACTGCTGAAACTGTGTGGGAGAAAAAAATAGTTTTGCAAGCCTTTATTTTATTTGTTAAACTACTGGGGTCAGTCTAGCTTCCCAGTAGCATAGAAAGGGTACTCTATGTTAGTTAGTCCCCAGTGTGGAGTAGGAGTTTATTTTGGTTTCATGTTTTGCTGTGGCTCAATTGGGCCGACTTGCTAAATAAAGCTTTCCTCATATTGAAAGAAAGAACTGTTTCTGCTATTTATGACCCAAGACCCGACCAGCCTGCTACACATGGTATAATTTTAAATATGGCTTCCTAGCATACAAAATGGCTGTCTCAGGTTCTAACCGATCTTCTACTATACAATATATATATAAACATAAATGAAATATATATCAATTATATCTAAATTATAAACTTTGACATTGCTGGAATTGGATTATACCAAGACAACGCAGGTTACAGAAAACATTTATTTATGATATACAGTTTTCCTGCTTATTTCAGTTCTAGTATTTACTTTGATTTTTATTCATTGCAACGTTATCTTCTGTAACAATTCCATGGTATACATAAAATCTGTTCAGGTATGAGATAATATTACTGTGTTTACACTTCCAAGGTTCTACATTTCTATAGATGATTGATCAACTAGTCTAAGAATACCAACATGCATAATTAATCAGTTCTGTAAAATAGATGAGAATCTTGTTTCATTCAGTACCTTAGGAATAGATGCGTATATGCTTCGTACTGTAGACGCGTTTTGCATACTAACAGACCGGCTGGCAGAATATTGATTTCTACTTCAGATTCTTTTTTTTACTTCAATGAGATCTGTAACAAACCACTGTGGGATTATATGGACAGCATTTCCCGAGATTAAAATATTTGGTGGATACTAAAAAATAAACAAAAACAGATAAATAAACCATTGTTTACTGGAGCTGGTGCCTGATTTTTGTTCTACGCATCACGTTCTCATCTCTGCATTCTTGCTCTGAATGGATGAATCATGTTATTTTCATATAATTCTTTGATCTTTTGCAAGCCAACTCATTTTATTTTATGAAGTCCAAGATAAAACTATTTTCACTGCAGGTCTTCCAGTACATAAGGGTAGCATGCAGCTCAAAAAGATTTTAAGCGTCTTCCTACGAGTTCATTAACGATTAAACCTTTGTCACCATTTTTTTTTCTGTGATGCACAAATCAGTAGTTTGTGCATTCGAGGCTCCCGAACAATTTCATTATTTTTCTTAGTAAAGAGTAAAGCTCAAAACGTTGCATCCCACCATCAAAGTTTTTCTAAGTTCTGCAGTCAGTATAAAACTGATTTTATTTTACAAAACTCAATATTTCATTTTTTTTCTTGTAAGAATTCCATCAGTCAGTCACTATGTATATTCCTTCAGGAGGAGGAAGGAATAAATTCAATAGGAATCCTGCAGTGGATTCAATCCTACTGGGACTGAACTTAGCACAATGTGGAGATAAGAGAATGTGAGTTGGAACTTGAACATACGCATTATGCAAGAAGTTGGACACAAAGCGGGAGCTGTATCACAGTGTCTTGTTCTCCAAACTGGGGGGGAAATGATAAACGTCACCAATGCAATATACCTGCTCTTTGTTTCCATGGTGATTTCCCTACCTTTACCACTTTAGACCAGTTTTTAGAACATAACATGTTATAAACCTCCCTTAAAGAATTTGATGTTATCCACAGTATGTAAAACATCCAAAAGCATTCCAATCTGGATTAGCTGTACAGAGACCACTATCTTTGGTTTTTATTTTCCTTTTGTTACACTGGTAAACTCTCACTGTGATAAAACAGCATATTGAACGAGACCACTTCTACGAAGTTGACCACCACATGCTGCTGACCTGCCTAAGAATACCTTTCCACATAAGATTAAGATCCAGAACGAGGTCCGCATATCCACCGAGGGGGATTGAACTGTCCAAAACGCATATATCTGGAGCTGATTTCAGAAGATTGTAAGTGCATTTCCTTTCTTTTATTGATAATCACCAGCATAAAAAAATACTACACTATATTTAGTTTTATTTGCCCTCTTGATTTACATATTATTTCATCTTTTTTTGAGTTTAGGACACTTGTCAAGACGCGGCTTCCCTGCATCCCCTTTCTATATCTACCTACGGCCAGAAGGAAGAGATTCTGGTTTGGGAAGTCTGAGCTTTCACTTTTAACAAGCACTAGAAATCCCATATTTTTATTTATTTTTAGGTTTCAAGTTGAGATGCTACTCTGTATAGCCTGGCTCCTAATTTAGAAAATATTAATGCAATAATATGTAAAGGGAATAGTGCATATTATTTTGTACAGTAAAAAAAAACGTATTATTATTAATAGTGGAATTTAGACAAGCAAAATACAATCCACTTGATGGGCTGGTCTGATTGGCTCATGAGTGCATGGGCATTGTAGAGAAAAGCCATATGAGCACATGTATGCTTCAACATTCCTTCGATGTTCACAGCACTGAGAGAGACAGAATTATTTTGCATCGAATGCTCTGACTGTGCCAATCTTAATTCATAAATATAACTGTACATTAAATGAGAACAACACAACCCATAAACAATCTAGATGCATAGGTGTTAGGACATGGTTTTATGGGTTATATCTCCAGATATGTCCCATTCAGGTGGCAGAATTTAAGGCAATTATTTAAATTCATAGGCCAGGGTGCTATGAAGAGAGATACAAAAATAATGTTATGGCAATGGGTTGAGACTGGTTAAGGGAAATGAGGAGAGACATGGGGTAGAGAGACACAAGGAGCAGCCTTGGGAGATAGTGGGATATGGGGACATAACAAGTGAGGAAAGATAATGAAAATTAGACAGTTTTGGGGTAATGTATATAGGATTGCAAGGGGTGAAGAATAGCACTGAGTCTATGGAACTGCACTGAAAGAGGCGTCATTGTGTTTTCTTTCGGCTAACGTTTTGGAACCCAGAAACTCCACTGATCACATGTGACAGTTACACATTAAATTCCGTTAGTGATTTTCTTTTTATCTTGTGAGTTTCTCTAATATATTTAGATCATGTTAAAATTGAAAACTCAGATATTATTACTTTGCATGTATTCAATCTTTGCACTTGCAAAGAAACCTAGATCGCTGTTTAAAAAATTTATAACCCTAAATATTCTTTTTCATTCCCCCCCCCCCCCCCCCCAGTAAATTATGTTCCTGTGAGTGTTACAGATTCTAATGGCAACACATTTAGAACTTATCTCCAGCAATTTTATATAACAGGATTGTGCATTTCGGTATTTAAATTAGACTGTGACTACAATTTTGTTTAAGCACAGAAAGATGATTGCTCAGGATAAAACCCTGCATTTTTATCAGCAAACTCAATAAATGTAGATCTTTTTACACTTGTGATAATGTACCAGACAATTTCACTCCTTATTTAACCCAGCATTTTTAGTTCATCAATCAGACAACATAAAAGGAGCTTTTCTAACTTCTGCACTCCAGTTAAGAAGAACCGTGCATTCATCAAATGTTCAGATAAATCCTGGCGAATGCACAGAAAATATTGTGTCTGTGACTGACTTCACCACTTTGAGTAGCCATATCAGTGGTGTTTGCAAGAGTAAATTGCAGAGATGACAGAAATAAATAGACTAGTTATGCACAGTTTTTTGTAACTTTATTTCCTTGTGCTGTGTAGAATCCTAGGTGTGTGGGTGCATATATTGCAGTGCCGGCAGATATGTGATTGAAATGCCTCTTTAGTCAAATGCCATGCTCAATAATATGTCTCTGGGATTTGACTCTCCACAATGAAAGTGACAAGATTCAGACTAGTGAAATGGAAATGTATAAAATTATGGTGGTCCGTCCTCAGAGATGTCTGCAAAACTGAAATAAATAATGTTCCCTTTGATAGATAGATAGAGCAAACATTTTAAGTGACTGTTCATTAAAGGGACACTATAGTCACCAGAACAACTAAAGCTTATTGTATTTGTTCTGGTGAGTATAATCATCATGCAGACTTCTTGCAGTAAATACTGTATTTTCATAGAAAAGGCAATGTTTACATTACAGCCTAGGGATACCTCCAGTGGCAACTGCTCAGATGGATACTAGAGGTGCTTCCTGGGGCAGCACTACACAGTGTGACATTCAGTGTCTCCACCCTCTACATGTAGACACTGAACTTTCCTCATAGAGATGCACTGATTTAATCAAAATTGACAATCACAGCCAATACAATGCTTTCCTGTGGGATCATCACTTCTGATGATGTCAGCCAAGGAGGCAGATCAGAGGCAGAGCCAGTACCAGCAGACTGGAATACATGTTTGTTTTCCTGACCATATAGTGTCCCTTTAACATCAATTCAAATGCCAAATTTATGTACATTTGGGGTCTCATGACCTTTCCCCCCCATTCACAGTGCTGTTTATTATGCAAGTGCATGAATTAACTTATCAAGTGGCCTGGTATGTAAAGTGTTAACATGGGCACTGTGTGTTAATGCAGGTTTGCTACATGCTGTTTTATATCTTTCCTAAATGATCATTGTGACATTGTATGTGTGAGCCCCCAAGCACGTCCGATGGTAGAAACCAAGTGTCCATGAAGGGTCTTGCTGTTTGACCATCCAACAACTCAAGTCTAACCTTTAGTGTAACAACTGACACGTTTCCAAGTCTGTAATCTAGGTGCTAATGGTGATGAACATTTTGATTATCTAGATCCAGACCAAACATTCTATCAACCGCTGGTCTTTCATTGTCCATGTGGGAGAGGAGATTAACTTATCCGCCCCTACTTAACGCCAGATCCGGCTAAGGTACTGGTCCATGCCACTGTCCTCTCTCGCCTTGACTACTGCAACCTGCTTCTCAGTGGTCTTAGATGCTCTCAACTTGCCCCATTGCAGTCTATAATGAATGTGGCAGCGTGGCTCATCTTCTTTTCCGCCCTCACCTCCCACGCCTCACCCCTCTGTCAGTCCCTGCATTGGCTTCCCGTAAGATAAAGGGCTCAATATAAAATTCTGGTTCTTGCTTTCAAATCTCTACATAATGCTACTCCCACCTATCTATCCTACCTAATACACAAGTATGACCTGTCTAGGCCCCTACGCTCTGCCGAAGACCTGCACCTATCCTCTGTTCGTACTCCCACCTCTGATGCTCGCATTCAAGATTTCTCTAAGGCTGCACCATTCCTGTGGAACTCTCTTCCCTGTTTCATTAGATGCTCACCCAGTCTCCACTTCTTCAAAAAATCATTTAAAACTCACTTTTTCACAAAAGCATATCAATTAAACTGTTAATGGCTCCAAAAAACCCTCACTTAGTCTTCATTGAGTACTATTCTACCAATCTATTTACCTCATACTATCCTCACCATTTGTGTCACTTTATCCAACTCCCTCTAGCATGTAAACTCATTCAGCAGGGCCCTCAACCCCTTTGTTTCTGTGCATCAAACTTGTCTGGTTACAATTACATATTTGTTAGTCCACCCACTGTAAAGTTCTATGGAATTTGTTGGCTCTATATAAATATAATAATAACATTACAACTACTGCCATCATTAGACTACCACAACCACTACAACTACCACCAACACTGCAACTGATAAGGGAGTCTTTTAAGCAAACAAAGAAGTTTGAATGACTATCTGTTCCTGTCCAAATTAGAGATGTTTAAATTGCGTATACGCAGAAGTAAATTCACACTGACACACGGAGTTCAGGTTAAAAGCACTTCAGGAAATTTATTAGCATCTGAACAAAAGCAGGCTTGCAAGCTCTTTTAAAGGCAAAATTACATCATTGTAAAATCAAGATAAAAAGTAAGGAAACATTGTCAATTGGCTTAGAGAAGAAGTGGTTAGTTAAATGCCCTCCCTGTTGGGTGTTACGTCTTACATCATAACTGACGTCATAAAGTTCTCCTCCAGATTTCAGCGCCATCTTGCTAGCACGAGGAGTTCTCTCGATGGGAGGGGGCATTTTGGCAGCTATCCATAAAGAGTAGCTGGTACCTTTAGTCTTTCAAGGTTAGTATCCTCAGTATTCTCAAGGCCTCTTTGGCAATTATACAATCTATCAATACTATCTGCTACAGTGTGTTCTTTGAATCAGAAGATTCTAGCATTTTCTGCTGGCATGCTGTTTCTACAAACAAAGGAATCTTGTAAAGTTTAAACTACGAGGCATGAGAGCTGAATATGAGAATATAGTATTAAAAGGGGCCCAGTAAGGATTATATAGTTTATAAAGGGCCTAATAATGGATATAGGTTATAAGGGGTTAATAATTCTACAACACAACTACCACCATTCCAACAACTACCACCAATACAACTATCACCTCCACTACAACTACCAGCAGCACTGAAACTACCACTAGAACTACCATCATTAAAACTATCACCACCACTACCATCATTACAGCTATCACCACCAGTACAGCTACCATGCATGCAGGGCACTCATTCGTGCCCTTATGACAGATATCCTTCATCCACAGACTCTGGTGTTCACATGTCTGTTTATTTCTTATCTCAAATAACTTCACAGTATTAGACCATTTTTCAGGTTTTCCATTCTGCTGTTTGCCGGTTGGCTGGCTAGTTCATATGTGAATAATGCATATACATCTAATTATTGCCTATGGGATACACCTCTGTGCATGTTAGAACAATATTTGAGGAAAAGAAAAAACATTTGGAGTATATATTCAGAAGCATTTGGACAACATTCAAAGTTTTTGAGTATATTTTGCTTTTTGCATTAATGGTTCTCTCGGGCTCAATTTATTTTTTTTATACACTCTAAGGAGCTAATTCTAATTTCCTTATTCTTGCCTAGTGATCCTAATTCTATCAATTAGATTATTTTATTTTGGATGGATTTCCTTTGAACATAATGCTGCTTTTGATTAGGTAGAATTTGATACGAAGTGCACTAAACATGTCTCTTTTTTTATGTCTGCTGTATTTTTTCGAAATGGATATGCGTGTGTCACTGGTGATTTCTGGATTTTGACAATTATACAAATATGGATCTAATAAATGGAAGATGTATTTAAAAGAACAATCTGGGCACCATAACAACTTCATTTAAATTAAGTTGTTATGGTGTCAGTAGACCCCCATGCTCTCTTATACATAAAGGGGTTAAACCAATCCCGAACAGTTTAACCCCAAAGGTTGCCTCCAGCACTGGATCCTCAGCAGCATCTGCCTTCGTAAATCGAGGGCAAGGACGCCGCTGATTGGCTAAAGCGGTAAGCTGATACTCTAAGCCAATCGGTAGCTCCCCATTCATAAGGTGTTGCATTAAGAGAATTTTCTCCAATCTTTTAGGTACAGTTAGCCTCTTATGGTTTTCTCCAATTGATTCCTAATAATTTAGAAATATTTCTGGAGATTGTTTTCTCTTTTTTTTTTTTTCTCAGCAAGTTTTATCTTCACACTAATATGTTTTATGTTTATTTATTAGCAAGGTGTAGTTTCCACTAAATTGGTTTTTGCCCTGCTTTTTATTGCATTTGTATTTTATACGTGAACAAATTTATTAGCACGCTGGGTTGATTTACCGCCACATCTGTTATTAGGTGAAGTTTAAATGCATCACATTAACACATATGCATTAATTATAAAACATAAAAGAAAATGTAAGCATATTAATTAATACCATCGTAAACTATTCCTGTCATTAATGATATCTGTTGATGCTCTGTAGCAAGTTTTTATAGCTTTGTAATGTGTTTTTGTTGTTCAGCATTAATCTATTTCTTGACTATACCAGTAAACGTTAGGATTCCGCATTCATTTGAACTCAGATAGTGTACTTGCATATATATATGTTGCATAAAAATGTAAGAAATAATGTAATATACTATTAAAATCTACTAAATCAGCTGAAATCTAAACCCTTTTCAGTTTAGCAATATAATAGTGATAATGTTATAATTGACTGCAAAAAAATAGATAATAGACTAACTTCTTTTACTACTACTTTCAGCATTAGTCATTTATAAATTTAATGGTGAGCTGTTGGTAACTTCATAACTGTGCGTATATATTCACAATTAGCAGAGTGGCTGACCTCTCATACATCGTAATGTTTGTGGGGCTTTTCTGTTGTCTTCTTTCTGCAAGTGATATTATATATCTAACACATTTTTATTCATTATTTAATACATTATAGCGCATATGCTCTACAGTTTTTTTAGTTTTTTTTTTAAAAACACGTACATTTTGTGATTAATTATTTCATTTTCGGCTAGTTAATATCTGTTCTCCACCTTTACATTATCCATAGTATAAGGGTCTTTTATAAACTGGGCTCTAAAAGGGTGAGAAACATTATCCATATTATAAGGGTTTTTATAAACTGGGTTCTAAGGGTGAGTAGGCCTCCTTTACATTATCCATAGTATAAGGGTTTTTATAAACTGGGCTCTAAAAGGGTGAGAAAGCCTCCTTTACATTATCCATAGTATAAGGGTATTTATAAACTGGGTTCTAAGGGTGAGTAGGCCTCCTTTACATTATCCATAGTATAAGGGTTTTTATAAACTGGGTTCTAAGGGTGAGTAGGCCACCTTTACATTATCCATAGTATAAGGGTTTTTATAAACTGGGTTCTAAGGGTGAGTAGGCCTCCTTTACATTATCCCTAGTATAAGGGTTTTTATAAACTGAGTTCCAAGGGTGAGTAGGCCTCCTTTACATTATCCATAGTATAAGGGTTTTATAAACTGGGCTCTAAAAGGGTGAGTAGGCCTCCTTTACATTATCCATAGTATAAGGGTTTTTATAAACTGGGTTCCAAGGGTGAGTAGGCCTCCTTTACATTATCCATAGTATAAGGGTTTTTGTAAACTGAGTTCCAAGGGTGAGTAGGCCTCCTTTACATTATCCATAGTATAAGGGTTTTCATAAACTGAGTTCCAAGGGTGAGAAAGCCTCCTTTACATTATCCATAGTATAAGGGTTTTATAAACTGGGTTCTAAGGGTGAGTAGGCCTCCTTTACATTATCCATAGTATAAGGGTTTTTATAAACTGGGCTCTAAAAGGGTGAGAAAGCCTCCTTTACATTATCCATAGTATAAGGGTATTTATAAACTGGGTTATAAGGGTGAGTAGGCCACCTTTACATTATCCATAGTATAAGGGTTTTTATAAACTGGGTTCTAAGGGTGAGTAGGCCTCCTTTACATTATCCCTAGTATAAGGGTTTTTATAAACTGAGTTCCAAGGGTGAGTAGGCCTCCTTTACATTATCCATAGTATAAGGGTTTTATAAACTGGGCTCTAAAAGGGTGAGTAGGCCTCCTTTACATTATCCATAGTATAAGGGTCTTTTATAAACTGGGCTCTAAAAGGGTGAGAAAGCCTCCTTTACATTATCCATAGTATATGGGTTTTTATAAACTGAGTTCCAAGGGTGAGTAGGCCTCCTTTACATTATCCATAGTATAAGGGTTTTTATAAACTGGGTTCCAAGGGTGAGTAGGCCTCCTTTACATTATCCATAGTATAAGGGTTTTTATAAACTGAGTTCCAAGGGTGAGTAGGCCTCCTTTACATTATCCATAGTATAAGGGTTTTTATAAACTGAGTTCCAAGGGTGAGAAAGCCTCCTTTACATTATCCATAGTATAAGGGTTTTATAAACTGGGCTCTAAAAGGGTGAGTAGGCCTCCTTTACATTATCCATAGTATAAGGGTCTTTTATAAACTGGGCTCTAAAAGGGTGAGAAAGCCTCCTTTACATTATCCATAGTATAAGGGTTTTTATAAACTGAGTTCCAAGGGTGAGTAGGCCTCCTTTACATTATCCATAGTATAAGGGTTTTTATAAACTGGGTTCTAAGGGTGAGTAGGCCTCCTTTACATTATCCATAGTATAAGGGTTTTATAAACTGGGCTCTAAAAGGGTGAGTAGGCCTCCTTTACATTATCCATAGTATAAGGGTCTTTTATAAACTGGGCTCTAAAAGGGTGAGAAAGCCTCCTTTACATTATCCATAGTATAAGGGTTTTTATAAACTGAGTTCCAAGGGTGAGTAGGCCTCCTTTACATTATCCATAGTATAAGGGTTTTTATAAACTGAGTTCCAAGGGTGAGAAAGCCTCCTTTACATTATCCATAGTATAAGGGTTTTTATAAACTGGGTTCTAAGGGTGAGTAGGCCTCCTTTACATTATCCATAGTATAAGGGTTTTTATAAACTGGGCTCTAAAAGGAGAGAATGCCTCTTTGGGGGCTATAAATACATTGTATGTATGCACCCCGACCGGGTACCTCCGTCAATCGCTGCTTCCTAGTACTTGCGAGTACCATAAGCACTGCACTGGAACACCATAACCACCGTAAACCCCACAAAATGTCGCAGCTTGGTTGGAGTCTCGCCGTCCTCCACCCACCCTGGACCCAAAACCAGGATCCAGCTTCCAGTGGTTAGACCTCTCCTAGTCCAGAGAGCGGAGCAGAAACAGCTCTTATAAGAGCTAGTGATTATACTCAGTTGAGTATTGTGATATAGCAATCCCCAGAGTGTATGAAATTCTCCAATCCCCCCAAACATGAGCCAAGACTTTGTGAAGGGGTAAAGCATTCTGTTTAATGGCAGCCACCACTGGCCTTATATGCAAGTGCCCATGCAAGGGGCACTCCCACCTAGACCTTGTGGGGAACTGCAGCACCAAGTCACAGAACAATAACAACAATGGTTAAATGCATGACACTCCCATATACAAACAAACAATCCCTCCCCTCTGCTTTGGAGATAATTGAATCAGGAACTGTACTAATCTCATCCAATTATCTCCAAGCACAGAAAAAAAACATACTTTTTGAAACACCCCAAAAGCACCCTGAAAATACATAAAACCCCACAAATGTTACATCCCCTGATAGCCCTGATCTGGGTGACCAACATATCCAAAAATCATCAAAAGATCAGGCTAGACTCCTGCCTTCCGACTATGGCCCCTGTGCTGATAGCTGTATTTTGCCCTGCAGAAAGGTTTATTTGTGTATTTCTGCCGGGGTGTTCTCGACTTTCAGTATAGTAGTGCTACCCCAGATAGCTATGCCATGGAGCCTATTCGTGTTACGAAAGACTATGAAAAATACTTTGGCTCCATGGCGATTGAACTGTATGTATGTGATTTGAGCACCATTCTGTAATAATGTACGCTCAGATCTAAGCTATCTGGGGATATGTTGCATGTATATGTTTTATGTAGTAATTGTAACATTGTGTAATTTTATGTATTTTTGTAACCATGTGGTTAATGGAGTCTTGCCTCTGTCCTGGGAGATAATTTGATTACTTCCCAATTATCTCCAGGATAGAGAGGAGGGATTGTGATGTCACGGTGGGAGTGTTTTGTTTCTGTGATTGGCTAATATCCAATATGTGTCCCATTGTTCCATCAGGTCCCCTAGGGGAGTGTCCACCTGGTGGACACTTGCATAAATACCGGGCAGGTAGCCCTCAATAAAACAGACCTACTTGCACCTTTCTTGAAGCCTTGGCTCATGCTTGGGGGAAGGGATACCTACACTCTGGGGATTGCTATAATCACTTACTCCCCAGAGTAAGCTCTTGTAAGAGCTTGATTTGTTCCTGCTACGCTCTCTGGATTTAGGAGAGGTTCACCCAGTCGGAGCTGGATCCTGGTCGTGAATCCAGGGTGGGTGAGAGACGGCGAGACCCCGGCGCAGCTGTATCGCTGGAAGTGGGGTCCGCAGTGCTGATGGTGTCGGTTGGAGTGCTTGGAGTCCTCGGCAAGCACTAGGAGCATCGATTGGCAGAGGTACTCAGTCGGAGTGCCAGCGGTCCGTCACACCTGTCCACAGCCAAAGTGAACTAGCTCACATTTATTCAAATGAACCAGGCATGGATCCCACCAAACTTGTCTGTACCTTGTGCAGAATAGACATTTATACCTCCCTCACTCAGCCATTGTTATACTCAAGTGCACTTATTCTTTATTTTCTTTTTTTATATGTCCCAATATTTTGGGGGCTACCCCAATTGAAAAAAACAAAACAAAAAAAAACAAATCAAATAAAAAACAGTGTTGGCTACCACCTCCTCCTCCTCCACTGCTGCTTCCACCTACACCGCCACAGTCACCGCCTCCTCAACCTATGGGTCACTTAGTATAAACTAGGTACACATTAGCAGAGGCTTGTGAAGGCCTTTTCTCCATGCATCAGGAGTTGTGCATTTTTCCACTCATCAGGACTGCAAGAAATGCACTGTAGGACGCAAATTTTTTTTTTTTTTTTTTAAATGTCCCAATTTTGTTTGGGGGCTACCCTAATTAAAAAACAAACAAAAACAAAACAAACAAACAAACAAATAAACAGTGTTGGCTACCACCTCCTCCTCCACCGCTGTTTCCACCTACACCGCCACGGTCACCGCCTCCTCAACCTATGGGTTAGTTAGTATAAACTAGGTATCCTCCTGACAGCCATGCTTTAGATTTTGCTCTATGTTCTTCCAAAGCTAAAATCAAAGATTCCAGCTAGTGCTATTTTATGGCTCAGTTGTATTTTTTATTTTTATGTTATTTTAAGTGATTTCCCTACCCACATTTGTTTGCAGGGCACTTGTCCTACTCTTACCCCCATCTTACTTCCTTTTGCAGCTCTCTAGCCCTTTCCAGGAGTTTTTTAGAGGCATTTTTGTGGCCAAAAGTTCAGGTCCCCATTGACTTCAATGGGGTTCGGGTTCGGGGTCAAGTTCGGGGTCATGTTCGAGCCTGAACCCGGACTTTTTTTAAAAGTTCGGCCGAACCCGCCAGACCCGAACATCCAGGTGTCCGCTCAACTCTACTCATTGCTCATTCATTTACTTGTGCTGGTTCACTCATTTGTTCATTCACTCGTTTATTCATTTGTTCATATTAATTGGTTTATATATCATGTACTTGGAAAAAGAACCATATTATATTTGAGAACAAATCAGATTGAATTTTATTATCATCAGAGATAAAATAAGTTGACATTTAGTTGTTCAAATTGCCCAGATTGCATTTATATTTTTTTGTGTGGGAATGGCTTGTACTTCTTATTTGTATTGTGTTGGAGATAAAATGAAACATTTTAATTTCAGCATGCCATACCCCTCGCATATACTTGCAATCAGTCTTGTTTGTGGCGCAATATTTATTTTCCTCTACGTTAAGTTGAATGGGCTAGTCATTATATTGAAAACCTGTTTCTGATTACAAACACACACTTATACCCTGATTATTTATGCAAAGGCAATCTACTTGCATTCCATAATATCTGATAACATAAGTTGCTCAACTAGTTTTGCATTGATTTGATTGCTGTTGTTCCATAAAAGTTAATTAGAAATAACATATCCCATCTGACAGCAGAAACACTTTAGATCTATTAAATGTATCTGTTTAAACACAAAAACGCCATATTTAGACTATTGGAAAGGAAAGTATTATTCAAGGTGCATTATTCAAACAGATATTCTAAATGCCATGTTTGCAAGAGCAAGGAACTACTCAAAGGCTTAAAGAGACACTCCAGTTTGGAAGTGACTGGGCACTCATGGTTTAGTTATTACTGCTCAATGTTCATATAATTAAATTACTAACCTTCATGACCCTCGCCAAGGTGGATAGGGTACTTACTGAATTATACATTTATTGTATTTGGTAGATTACACTTGTCATTTGGGGGTGTGCATGGGCAACAGCAGATCTTCGCACTGGCTGATCAAATAAATGTTTGTGTTTGAATGAAGGGATGTATTTGTGTGTAGTTCCCCCCCCCCCCTCCCTGTCCACTTATTCCCCCCTCCCTGTCCATTTCTGCATCCAAAAACAGAAGAAGGCATCTGACACCCTCATTGATTATGTCTATGATATTAATGACTCTTCTTGCAGCATCTGCTATCTGCCTTCCTAACAAGAATCCCACCGGACTATAATTGATCAAAATAAGTAGTATTAGGCTAGTCGGGTTGTTGGGATTTTAGTATAAAGTTTGTAATCAATACTTAAAAATGATATTTGTCTCAAGTTTGCACACCGAGGTTTCCCCGGTTTCTGTATTGTCATGACGTGTGAGTAGCGATTTGTGAGAAGCGCTTATAATACATTGGTGTGAACCTACTTCCCTTGGGGTATAGACATAATTGCCTCCAGTACTTTCTGTTCAGTAATGTTTTCCGAAAGGGCCTTTGCCTGTTCTGAGGATACCCGCGGCAGTGTTATAATCCTAAGGAATAGGTCCATTTTAGCTTGGCTAGGCTGATGAGTGTGTTTACTTAACTTCAAAGTGTATAAAGAACAATGAAACATAGCACAAATGTTAGCTGTTTCTTCTAGGAGGTACATGATGGAAGTAGAAGCTGCTTGTTTACGCAATTTGTTTGCCAACATACATCCTGCCTTATTCCCGTCTGAGTAATATTTCTCCTTCAACTTTCTGAGCATAAATTCTGTCGTTTCTAACAGGATAGCATTAAGCTTCTCTTTTTGTCATCTCTAGTTTGGAAAGATTATCATCAGTGGGTCATTACTTATATATTCGAGATCTGTCTGCTAATTTAAGGGCAAGTATGTTCTTATGCCTAGCTTTCTTAATGAACGATGAATATGCAATAAACTGTACACTCAGGACCAATTTGTGGGCTAACCATAGTGTTTGGGAAAAATGCCATCAGATGCATTTTTGCGAAAGTAATTGCAAAGATCCATGCTAACATTTCTATATGTTTGATCTTGTTGTAAAACCTGCTCATTAATACGCCATCTCTGGCAAGTTGGTGTCAGTGGACCTAGAGCTAATCATAGGTAGACAGGACTTTGGTCCAACCACGTCTATATGAAATGGAATGTACTTTAGAGAGTGACGAGAATTAGTCTATTCATCTGTATTTTTTTTTTTTTAAATGAGTTCTTTATTAGTTTTCTTTATATAGGTCAGGGGTATTCATCTGTATTTTTTAAGTGTGAGTAGTAAGAGTGTTTCCTGATTGTGGGGTCCTTGTTCTATAGATGACAAATACTTCATATAGAATGTTCCAAAATAGTTTGCTTCACCTACGCACACTCTTTTCCCCTTTGGAAATGGTTGACTTGTCCAAGGTAGGGTCCAATTACAATCACCACAAAGAATAACATTTTGAGTTGCTATATATTCAAGCTTAGAGTAGGGGTTGGATTGTCATTTTTCAAATACATATTCACTATAACTAGGTCTGTGCCATTAATTTTCCAGCTAATATGTCATAACATCCTTTTGCATTGGTTTTAATTGTGGTAAAACTGAACTTGGGGTTTTCTTAACTATAATGAAAAATATGGATGTCTTCCCGCTTTCTGAAAACTCAATCTCTCTAAAACTGAGCTCCTTGTCTTCCCTCCTTCTAATACTGATCCTCCTCTTTTGCTCTCCCTTCAAGTTAGTGGCATCCCCACATAAGTTCATCCTTGCAAGCGCGCTGTCTTGGGGTCATACTTGATTCTGGCATCATCCTTGAGCCTCACATCCAGTATGTTGCCAAGTTCTGTAGGTTCCATCTTAAAAACATAGCCCGCATCTGCCCCTTTCTTACGCAAGATGCTACCAAGGAGCTTGTCCATGCTCTAGTAATTTCCCGCATGGATTATTGTAACCCTCTCCTAATTGGTCTCTCCAAAAGCCGTATTGCCCCGTTACAGTGTGTAATGAATGCTGCCGCCAGACTGATTTTTCCTATCTAATCGGTCCTCACACCTCACCCCTATGTCAGTCCTTACATTGGCTTCCTGTATGCTATAGGAGTCAATTCAAAGTGCTAACCCATAGCTATAAAGCACTGAACAATTCTAGCCTCTCTTATATCTGTTCACAGATCCAGAGATATGCCCCTTCTCGGTCTCTCCGCTCTGCCTGTGACCTTCTCCTGTTCGCTGCTTGCACCCGTACGGCCAACTCACTCTTGCAGGACTTCTCGCGGGCGTCTCCCTTCCTATGGAATAGCCTGCCTACCGCCATCAGACTCTCCCTTAGTCATTTAAGAAGTGCCTTAAAACCCATCTCTGTAGGAAAGCTTATGGCCTCCCAGAGTAAGCTCTACCTCACATACCTGTTTCATGCTCTCTTCTAAAGGGCAGCACTCTATTCTCTCCTCCAGCTCTGCTTCACTCCCACCCACTGTCCTATTGTGTTTTATATCCCACCTATAGACTTTATATCCCATCCTATAGACTGTAAGCTCGTTTGAGCAGGGTCCTCTTCAACCTATCGTTCCTGTACGTTTTCTTGTAATTGTACTATTTATAGTTAAATCCTCCCTCTCATAATATTGTAAAGCGCTACAGAATCTGTTGACGCTATATAAATGGCAATAATAATAATGTATAATATAATCCTGTTTAGTGAGGTTTATGGAGTGCATGACCTTTTTTGTAATTGGGGTGTTTAAAGTGTGGCAATTTTATAACATGACAGGAGGCTTCGTATTTGCTTAAGTCTCTCTTTACTAGAACTCCACAGCAGCACAGAAAACAACCAATCAGAAAAAAGTTAGGTACTATAAAACTCCCCTCCCCATGCATCATTTCCTCTTTCTTTGCTGCTCCGCATCAGTACAGGTCAGAGTACCACTGCCTGCTTATGTTGGTGGCTTTGGGTTTTATCTTGATTTATTGGGATTTATTTTTTGTATCTTTATATATTTACTTAGTTGTTCTTAGTTAATATTTGGCTTCATGTGTTTTCTTCTTCTATATATTCATGTTATATATTTTTTGTGTTTAGTCATATATTTGTGATATATACTTCCTTCTTCCTGCTAATGTAGTTTATGTGTATTGTACTTAGATATTTCGATTATGTTTACAATCCTTCCTTCGAATTGTTGCTCCCCCTGTCTCTTTGGGGAGTCCTTTCCCTTTTCTTTAGGGGGTTTGAGGGGTTTTCTTGGGGATTCCTTCCAATGTCCTTCCACCCTCTCCCCTCGCTACCCCACTATCTCTTTCCCGCCTTTACTACCCGCGGGCTGCTTGCACTGTGTCGGTGTTTCAGGAGACTAGCCTAAGCCTCTGGCTGTCTCCTGATTTTCCCCGAACCCCTTTCTACCTTCCGGCAGCCGAGGTACTCGCGGTCGGACGCGAGTACCCGGCGACCGCTCCGCTCTCCCACGTGGCCGCCGCCGCACTGAGCTCCTTCTCAGAGCCGCGGGCCGCCGACCGGGTGAAGGAGAGTGCACCTACCGCGGCCCCTCCTCCGTTCCATGGTGGTCGGTTCTCGGGTCTGTCGCCCTGCTGGCCGGCGGATTGCTATCAGGTTTGCCTTCGCTTGCTCTAATATGAATATGGTTTTTTATTTCTATGTATTGAGTGGACTGTGGTTTGGCACAGTAAGCATACAGGTTGCACTGACTATCCCATGCAACATCTGCCCGTGTCAATGCTGATTTGAACTCAGATCAGCTTACATAGTCTCCCCCTATCTGACAGAGTCTGCTAACCACACGAGGCATTCTTAGTTATGATGGGAGACGTTTACTGTGACTGCCATTCCACATTATGACTTGTATTCTTATCTTTTAGTTTCTAATAGTCCACATATTCTATATGCTTTGTGTGGTCAATATATATAGCTCATCCCTTTGCCTTTTAGATGGCAGACTTCATCTAGACTGCTGTGTGTCTTGCTGACTAGGGTGTATCACAGATTACTGTGGGTTCTGTGGGTGTACTGTGGGTGTATCACAGATTGCTGTTTTTTCTGTCAGTGTACATCAGATTTAGTTTACAGTTTTGCTGTGTGCTCTTCTGACAGTGTTTATCACAGCTTTGGTTTTACTGCCAGTGTGCTTCGAGATTTAGTTTCCCTGACAGTGTATACCACAGACTGCTGTGAGATTTACTGACCGGAGTTTTGCTGAGAGTTTTACGGACAGTGCATATTGCTGTCTACTGTGCTTTCTCTATCAGGGTATACCACAGATTTCTGTGAGTTACAGGTTTATATGATCTCAGTTATATAGGCTCTGTACAGGGTGTATACTGTGTCAGTTATCTCTAGGCTTCACATCCTTCTCAGTATATATATTTTTTCTGCTCCTGCTATGAGTCCTCAGATGGGACTCACCTGGGATCTGTCCATGGCGTATATATAAGCTACAGACCTGGCTCTGACTATAACTGGTATGAGAGACCAGTCTGCGCTGATACCGTGCAATTTTATCGGGTCATTGGGGGAATTCATTGAGGGCTATGGTTTAACCCTACTCCTGGAAGAGTCCGTGGTTCCAAAACCCTTCAGGCGATGTGATGATGGTATCTATATAATGCTGCGAAAGTCCTAACAGATCTGTGTGAACATGTGCATACCTATTCACAGTTCAAGGACAGTATCGCTCAGAGTATCTTACATTCATGGACGTGATAGTCACTGGAACAACTCCCCCTTGTACCCAATACAGATGGAATACCACTATTTGCCTGCTGGGCATTTAGGGACTGCCAGTCCCGGTTCAAGTTACTCACGCAGCATTACGCTGTCAAAAAGGGTCGATTGTCTAAGGGTCCTATGTCACAAGATGCCCTGTGGATCTACAATTTTAGGGACCTCTACCCGAACTCAGAGGTCCTCGTTACTCATTCGATACCCACTGTAAAGCGCTACGGAATTGGAAGGCGCTATATAAATACATGTTATTAATAATATTATGGTATCACACAACCCATTGATTGGCCTGCTATGTCTGTGCCCATAAGATTGGCCTGCTATGTCTGTGCCCATAAGATTGGCCTGCTATGTCTGTGCCCATAAGATTGGCCTGCTTTGTCTGTGCCCATAAGATTGGCCTGCTTTGTCTGTGCCCATAAGATTGACCTGCTATGTCTGTGCCCATGAGAATGGCCTGCTATGTCTGTGTCCATGAGAATGGCCTGCTATGTCTGTGTCCATGAGAATGGCCTGCTATGTCTGTGCCCATAAGAATGGCCTGCTATGTCTGTGCCCATAAGAATGGCCTGCTATGTCTGTGCCCATAAGAATGGCCTGCTATGTCTGTGCCCATAAGAATGGCCTGCTATGTCTGTGCCATAAGAATGGCCTGCTATGTCTATGCCCATAAGAAGGGCCTGTTATGTCAGTGTCCATTAAATGGCCTGCTATGCCTGTGCCCCATCGAATAGCCTGCTATGTCGATGCCTACTTCAATGGCCTGCTATGTATGTGACTTTTGCTTGGCTACCTTTCTGTGTCCATTCGTTTGGTCTGCTGGGCCTGTGCCCTACTGACGGGCCTACACTATTGGTACCGATCCCCTTTTGGCCGCCGGCCTGGGGTAATATCACGGAGGATAACCCTAAGCCCACCAGTGACATGGAGATAGGCAGGTGTCCAGACAAACACCATTGCCATAGTGTTCAAGAGGACACAAGTATACGGCCATCTGAATATGGTGGGAAGGGTGAAGGCCCTAAACCTCAGGCCTGGAGGTTTAAGTTTCTTATGAAGACCCCGGACACATCCACGTTTTTCCTCCAACCGGTGATGGCGCATCTCCGAGGAGAACTTCGCACAGGCAAGGACCGGTACACCTACGGGAGAAAGCTGTGTTTTTCCTTGTCCTTACCAGCTACTCCGTAGCTGCCTCCCGGAATCCTTATAGGTCCGGTAGTTTTTCCTGCGTTAGTTTGGCTCCTGGCCCTGCCCAGTGGGACTTACTTTTCTTACCTTCCGGCCTGCTGTTTGCCTTCTATCCGAGGTAGAATTGGTATTTTTCTCTTTTCTACATTAATTGTTGCTTTTTTAGTTTTTTCATGACTTCCTTTTCCTTTTCGCTCGGGTTGTCGTGAGGCCAGACTTGACCTCCTCCGCCCTCCCGGGCACTCGTGGATTGCGGAGAACGTCTCCAGCTTTCCTCAGACTACCAACGGTCTACCTGGACCCCGCGCGCGCGCACGGGATCCGGATAGTCGGTTGATAGTTTTCCATCGTTGTTCCAGAAGATTGCCGTCAGCCTTATGCTGACATTATATTGGTGCGCCCTACATTTTGGTCCCCCCCACTAATCTCTAGGGACTCTAGTTGGCACCACAGGAGGGTGCGGCCCTCCATCACCTCGATCCGAGTATATTGTTTTTCAGGAACGGAGGACGAACCCTCTCATACAGAACCGGATACTGATTTGTCGTTAGGGGGCTCAGCCCTCACTCGTCCTCAACCAGATACTGGGCTGGATACAGAGGACAGGTTGGGAGGGCCCTTTCTCACAGAGAGAACCGGTCACGGAGGTAGACTCTGCTGTTGGTTACTAACGGGTGCGGCCCACTCAGGCTGACAGCCGGACGCTCTCACGGTATGCGATCACAGTAGTAGAGAGCGCGGTTCTCTCATGCAGGGGCGGACTGACCGGTCGGGCACTTCGGACATGGTCCGAGGGCCCGGCCGGGAGGGGGGCCCGCCATCAGGGGGCCCGGCCGCCCCTTTAAATGCTGCAGCCGCCTGAGTGCTCTCTTAAGAGCCTCAGGCGGCTGCAACTTCTCACCTCCCCTCCCCGGTAGCTGTGCGGTCCGCGGTGCCCGGCCGGAGTGATAGGAAGGTGCTCAGTGTGCACCTTCCTGTCAGTCCGGCCGGGTACAGGAAACAGAAACTTCAGTTCCGCGCGGAACAGGAGTTTCTGTTTCCTGTACCCGGCCGGACTGACAGGAAGGTGCACACTCAGTGTGTGTGCACCTTCCTATAACTCCGGCCGGGCGCGCGGACCGCACAGCAGCTCGGCCACGCTACAGGTGGGGGTGGTGGGGGGCAAAAAAGAGGAGGAGAGGGGAGGGGTGGGCAAAAAGAGGAGGGGAGGGGTGGGCAAAAAGAGGAGGGGAGGGGTGGGCAAAAAGAGGAGGGGAGGGGTGGGCAAAAAGAGAACGGGAGGGGTGGGGGGTTCAAAATGAGAACGGGAGGGGAGGGGGGGCAAAATGAGAAAGGGAGGGGGGGCAAAATGAGAAAGGGAGGGGGGGCAAAATGAGAAGGGGAGGGGGGGCAAAAAGAGAAAGGGAGGGGAGGGGGGCAATAAGAGAAAGGGGAGGGGGGGCAATAAGAGAAAGGGAAGGGAGGGGGGGCAAAACGAGAAAGGGAGAGGGAGCAAAAGGAGAAAGGGAGGGAAGGGGGGCAAAAAGAAAAGGGGAGGGGGGGCAATAAGGGAAGGGAGGGGGGGCAAAAAGAGAAACGGAGGGGAGGGGGTAAAAAGAAAAGGGGGGGTAAGAAGAGAGGAGGGGGGAGTAAGAAGAGAGGGGGAGTAAGAAGAGGGGGAGGGGGGAGTAAGAAGGGGGTAAGAAGAGGGGGAGGGGGAAGTAAGAAGGGGGTAAGAAGAGGGGGGGAGTAAGAAGAGGGGGAGGGGGGAGTAAGAAGGGGGTAAGAAGAGGGGGAGGGAAGAGCAAGAAGGGGGGAGGGAAGAGTAAGAAGGGGGAGGGAAGAGTAAGAAGGGGGAGGGAAGAGTAAGAAGGGGAGGGAAGAGTAAGAAGGGGGGAGGGAAGAGTAAGAAGGGGGGAGGGAAGGGTAAGAAGAGGGGGAGGGGGTAAGAAGAGGGGGGGCGGGAGTAAGAAGGGGGTAAGAAGAGGGGGAGGGGGGAGTAAGAAGAGGAGGGGGGAGTAAGAAGAGGGAGGAGTAAGAAGAGGGAGGAGTAAGAAGAGGGGGAGGGGGGGTAAGAAGAGGGGTAGGGGGGAGTAAGAGGAGGGCAATTGCCCCCTCCCCTGTCCGCAGGCACCGTGCAGGCAGCCGGCAGGGGAGGGAGGAAGGGAGGAAGAGAGGACCCGGGAGCTCAGCCTGCAGCTCCTCTGGGTCCTTCTTGCGCGAGCACAGATCGTTGCCGCGGTTACCACGGCAACGTTACGGCTCTGGCGAAAGTAAACTCTAGCCCTGGAGCTACGGGCTAGAGTTCACTCTCAACACTGTGACCACCAGGGATTCCTGGTGGTTGCAGTGGTGAGAGTGAACTCTAGCCCCATAAACACACTACCCCCACACACCATACACATTTACACACATTGCCTCACACACACACACATACACTGCCCACCCATACACAAACAGCCCCCCATACTAACATTGCCACACACATACACAGCCCCCTCATACACACATTGCCCCACACACCCTACACATTCACACACTACACCCCCTCACACACACTACACCCCCTCACACACACTACACCCCCTCACACACACTGCACCCCTTACACATTGCACCACTGCTCCTATACCCTACAACAGCCTCATATCCCAGCAGACCCCAGGTAAGTTGTCAAACTGTTCTTAAACGGTTTGACTACTTACTCTGGGGGGGGGGCCCAGCCCTCCTTGAACCATAACGACTACACAGAGCAGTAGTGGTTATTGTGCATGGATTATTTCTTTAAATAATCTCCAAGTGACCCAGTAGCCAGCAAGCCAGCCAGCCCACAGGCCAGCCAGCCAGCCCACAGGCCACCAGTTAGGCTTACAGCCAGCAAGCCCACAGCCTGCCAACCGCAGCCAGCAAGCCACAGCCAGCAAGCCAACAGCCTGCTAGCCGCAGCCAGCAAGCCCACGGCCTGCCGGCAGTAGCCAGCAAGCCCACAGCCTGCCAGCCGCAGCCAGTAAGCCCACAGCCTTCCAGCAAGCCCACAGACTGCCAGCCAACAACAGTAATTAAGGTAAGAGGAGCCAACTTGGCCTAGGTATCAGCGAGCTATGTTGTGTTGCTATATTGTGAATAGTGTTGGAGAGACCCCCCTCCAAGCCCCATTAGACTCCATTGTAGTCTCTAATGGGACCTGGAGGAAATTCTTTCTAACACACTCTCTAAAGGACACTGAGATAGCCTCTGCTAGAATTCTCCCCCCCCCCCTCCATGGCCCACTAACCCTCAATTGTAGTCTCTACTGGGGCCTGGAGGCGACTGTTTCCAGCAGGGACACTGAGATGGCCTCTGTTAGAAAGACCCCCTTCCAAGCCTATTAGACTTTATTGTAGTCTCTAATAGGGCCTGGAGGGGATTCTTTCTAACACACTCTCTAAAGGACACTGAGATAGCCTCTGCTAGAAAGACCCCCCTCCATGGCCCATTAGCCCTCAATTGTAGTCTCTACTGGGGCCTTGAAGGGATTATTGCACTTTTGTTCCTTGTGTCTAAAGATTGTGTAGGGTGTGGCTGGAGGCGGTGCATGAGGGCGGGACATGGGTGGCACTTGCTACGGAGTATGGGTGGGGCCTGTAAGGGGGCCCTTGATTTATTTTGCCCGGGGGCCCTGAGGGTTCTCAGTCCGCCCCTGCTCTCATGCACTCGACGCTCTACAGTACCGGCCATTTGTTCATCACACAGGCTAGTACCTGTGCGAGACTTTGATGACTACGTGGAGGGGCGTACCTTCTGCATTCAATTAGAGCTGACATCCACGCTACTGACTTCGTTCTAATGGACTGCCTGCCTAATGCAAGAATTACATGTTTAGACTAGATCCCTCTATTCTATCTCCTGTAATGGATCTACTGGATCCGGACCGCTGTTAAACACGCGAGAAATACTCGGAGGTATCAGGGGGGGAGTCTCCCGCTTATTTCCACGCACTCCTGGAGAGGGTACGGCTACCGGATGGTCCTCCGGTATTATGACTGCAGGTTTTTTTGGGCATACTCTGCACCATATAATACAGAGATTGCTTTCTGTTTTGGATATCCAGACCATTACGAGCAAACTGCGCAGACAGTTTTTTCCCCATGTCAAGATGGCAAGAGATCCAGAGACCTTCATGGAGCAAACGGGCACTGCCTTGCTCGGGTAACAGGATTAGGGAAGGCCTATTACCCGATCTGAAGGTAAAGCCGTACGTAGGGATCACTTGGTAACACCGGAAACCCTGGTTGTCTTGACTTCCCCGATCGTTATGATCTTGGGATAGGATGGCAGGACTGCCCCGTCTCCTTGGAGCGTGTACCTGATGAACATGGTTCGGAGATAGAGGTCCCTCCGTCTATGCTCTATTTATCCCTCACGAGAGCCGTTTTGTTGGATTTGCGCTAACATATTCTTCAACTTCTCGCCGGGTGGGACAGGAAGGAACGTAAGATCCCCCTCGGTTTCTATTGCGACCCTGGTGGTGGACTTGGGCGCATTCTTTGAGTTTGGAGATCTACCTGCAGGGCCACATCGCCGATTGACCCTGGCACGATCGGAGGAGCCGCCTTACGGATCATGAGTTGAGACATGGTGGCAATTTCTTCTTGCGACCCTAAGTCCGATATTGACCTTCGGTATTTTACAACTACAGGCGACTGGATGATGGGTCAGCTTGCCAGCTCATGGATCGTCTGCTAGGAAACAGGTTGCAACATCACGTACAATGGATTTAACAGCGGATGGTGCTTTGTTCCGTATTTGAGATGCTTCGTCGACTGGCATCTTCTTTGATCCGTCTGCTGTCATTTATCGTACTTGGTATGTCCAATTAGGATTACTCTGATATTTCCTGGAATAATTACCAGCGACACAAACAGCGTTGGATTGGCGAACTGAGCTTTGAAACAGCAAATACGAAGCCTCCTGTCATGTTATAAAATTGTAGATTATGCTAGCTTTAGTGTACCTATAATCTTAATTTTATTAATGACAGGAGGCGAGTATTTCCCACCCATTCTTGTCCCTCCCTTGTTTAAGGTTATAGTTTAGATTATCAGGTAAGTATGCAACTCTGTTTGTTGTCTCTGCTACCTGTCGCTTGTTCCTTATGTCTGTGTTTTTTTCCATAAGTAGGGTTGGGATATTTACATATTAGGTTAATTTGGTTGCTATGTTGGGTACCTACATGTTTATTCAGAGTACATTTCATTGGATAATCAACCTGTTCGATTCTGTTTTTCTCTCGTTTCAGTTTACAGTCCATCTACACTATCTAGTTTGACGGTTACACTTGGATGGTGGACATCGTTATATTCATCGTATCTAGGACTTCGTTTCTTCCCCATGATGTTCTCTGCCTTTTATTCTGTTTTTGTCGCAGCTTGAAAGAGGAAATGATGCATGGGGAGGGGAGTTTTATAGTACCTAACTTTTTTCTGATTGGTTGTTTTCTGTGCTGCTGTGGAGTTCTAGTAAAGAGAGACTTAAGCAAATACTCGCCTCCTGTCATTAATAAAATTAAGATTATAGGTACACTAAAGCTAGCATAATCTACAATTTTCCTCTAGCAAAATGTATTTCTTGAACACAAGCAATATTGTGTATATTTTGTTGCATTATGAGTGCACAGTGCCAGGGCTCAGGCGGGATGTGTGCGAAGATTTTATCATAGGGATATTTATGATTACAATTTATACAACTATTGTTACATTTCACAGAATATTGCCTTGAGTAAAATTGAATAGCCAAGCAATTTCGCTTCTGTTCCACCTGTAACAAAATGCAATGAGGCCAGTGAAATGTGGCAGCAAAAACCTTTCTCAATTAGGATGAGTCTGTCAAGCCAAGACAAAACAACAAAACCCAAAGTATAATGCTAGAGAAAAGTCTAACAGTCATCCTTAAAATAGGGACCGGTGAGTCTCACAAGATTTATCAGTGGTAGGCTGAGGTGTCCAATACAGGTGCCAACAGAGCGAAGCATAGTGGTTAAATTAACATAGCTTCTTCTCAAATTAGACAAAAATAATGTCTAGCCAACCCTTAAAATCCACACTCTAATGTTAACATTAAGATAAATGAAAGAAGGATCAGCTAATTAATTACCTTTAAATAGTAAGCATTAAGCACATTGGATAAATTTCCTTCAGGGCCAAAGATTACAAGCTGCCCTATCGTTATCACTGACATTATTATTACCTTTCTACAATGGAATAAAATGTGTGGCTTTTTTTATTTTACTACTCTGGTAATAAAGCAAAGGGTCAAGGGAATGAAGGGTTCAATATAGAATTAGCAGGTTGGGTATTATAACTGAACTAGATAAAAACTCAAATGATGTCAACATTTACTATCATTTACAATAACAACACAATGTAAAGTATCTCAAGGACAATATGGAAAGTACATTAAACTTGATTCGTGTCTCATTAAGACGATCTTGGAGACCTGGAAGGTGTTGCAGGCGTCCATTCACTGTTGGGCCTTGTCATCTTATTTTTGGTAGTACATGATTGTCCAGAACTTTCTCCCCCTCGTCACCTGTGCAGATAGCTTTAATAGATCTGCTGTGAGTTATCAATATTTAATTGGGGTACGCCCAGCAATACAAAATCTTGTTTTTCCATAGTGATTGTTTCAGGGGCTAAACGGTATCTATCCCACATGGGAACAAAGTATTCTGGCAATTGCTACAAACTCACTTAATGGTAGACACAATACTGTAAGATTATGACTATACGTATGAACATTAAGTTCACAACTTTGCTAATTTGTATCAAAGCCTACAGCAGAATCTATCCACTTCATATTGTGACTTACAAGTCTTTGAACCACACTAGGAGACTATACGCTTAATCAATCAAGGCCTCACTCAGGGGACTCGTCAATAACCTCCCTGAGTAAGGAAACTGAAGGTCATGCTGTGTTGGTGCAACCACTGATTTATTGACCACAATATACTGCATTTATTTTACGGGCTATTAAATACTACTAAGGAAGGTCAAAGAATGAAAGAAAAACCAATGGTAGTAATAAAAAATAATCTTTGATTTCTTATGAGATATGAGATGTGAATGAAAGTAATGGCATTTCTCCTTGTCCATTGGGCAGTTAGCATGCTCAATTTAACTGAATTAATCAGTATACTGTGTTGCTTTGCTGGAACCAGTGTGTTTTAAACATGTCAGCTAAGCTATATACTGTATTATATGAGAAATAAATGCTGTGTTCACAATTATTTCAGCTTATATTTTCCGAATTGCCAGTTATTGATATTCATACTTTAAACACATTTCTTAATTGTCCTACACCAGAAAAACTGAAAAGTCTGCAAAAGGAATGATTAAGAATTAGCAAATAAAGGAATGATTAAGACTTTTCAAGCCATGAAAGGGACACTCTAGGCACCAGAACCACTAAAGATTAATGTAGAGGTCATGGGGTAAATAGGTTATTTCTGCAGGCTTAGCAGTGAATACATTGTGGCCTAACATCACTTCCAGTGGCTGTCACTCACTTCCTGGGTGAGGTCCTTCAAAGATTACAGGAGACAACATTCAGCATCTCTACGCTCTGCATGGAGACATGGAATGTTCCCTATAGTGTCAATACATCTCTATGAGGACATGCTACTTGGTCACAGTGTGGCACTTCCTGCGCATATGCACTAGCCCCCTAATGCTTCCCTGTGCGAGAAGCAATGGATTGGCTAAGATCACCAGTATTGATGACCTCTGCCAGTGGAGGTGGGGCAGCCATGGCAAGTTGGCATGACGAGGGAATAAAGGGTAGTACATTTTTTTTTTATTTTTTTTTATAACTTCTGGTGTCCTATTATCCAAATAGCTAATATAAGTATATATATTCCTAACACTAGAGTGTTCCTTTAAATATATAGTCCAGCTCTCTCAGCATATCACTGATCTAAAGGATGTTTAAAATTAACATTGATAATGGGAACGTGTAAATTACGCATTATTGATAAGACTGATGATTGCGGGGGAAGGCTCTGGTCTTTGTCAAACCGCACTCAAATTAATTCATAAAGAACTAGGCAAAGGCATCTAAAGACTCTTGGCAACATAGTCACTGCACTGTGGTCCCTTTAAAACAGTAGAAATGTAACACATAAAAAACAGAAATGTCAACCATGATCTAACATGTTTCACATTATCTCGCAATTCCATGAATGCACGTGTACATCTTTGAAGGTGCACATTAGCAATTGCAGGATGCTGGCCATCACATAGTCGTAAAAAAGTAAAAAAAAAAAAAATAAGTTTTAATCTATGCATTAGTTAGCAATTGAATGAACATGACGCATACGATGAAAAATTAAATGCATATAAATAATGCAATAAAAATTATGCATTATGCATTTTCAATCACATGTTAACTTACTTTAGAAGTTGTATCTCCTGCTCTGTAAAAAGAACTTTAGTCACAGACAGGAGCCTCCTGAAGGGTCTATTAACAGAGCACACGATAACAAATTCTTAATTAAACATACTGTGCGATGAAGGAAGTTTAAACATTAGATGTCTCTTTACATAAAGTGTTTAGTAAGGCTGTGCAAGTTACATGCTGTGAGGTGTGGCTAGGGCTGCATAAACAAAGTTATTTAATTATTAAGCAGCAGAGAATTGAGCTGTGAGACTGGTGGGACATGATCTTTACACCAAATCTGCTTCATTAAGCTAAAGTTGTTTGGTGACTATAGTATAACTTTAAGAAAATGCTTTGGCTCACATGTAGTGTGAGTTAAAATACCAATTTGATGTAACAACGTTGTAATTACTAAATCTTGATACACAATGTTTTTTTCTGTACCCATTGGACCTAACAGATGGTATTCACTTAACTGGCATATATAACTTTTTTCCGTTAGAGATACTTTGCGGAATAGCAGTCCCATAGAGGTTAGTGTAAATGTAATTTTGGCTCCGTTTGAAATTACATCTTGAGAAATGTATAGCTACACAGGGTGTCAAACATAAAAACACAATGGGATTTCTTTTCTTCCTAGTATAGAACACAAGGTCATTGTATGTAATTCTCCCATGCAGGCAGCTTAAAAGTTAGCTTTTATTCTGCTTTAACCACACAGTGAATTTCCCACAATCTGAAAGTGATATGTAAGAATTCTCTTAAAACAAGCTGCTTGTCAGAGATCACAAAGTCAGCCTCCTGCTGGTTATATATCGCCTTTATCTGACCTTGTGCTCTCACCTTCCTTAGATTTTTTTTTTTTCTTGTCAATTTTTAGAAAATCTTGCCAAGATAATGTTGCAAGATCTATCCCAAATGTATTAATATACTATACATTTTATTCTATGAGCATTAAAGTGGCATTAGATTTATACCCCAGGCAAGCTTTGTTGTAGATACAGTAAGTTAAAACGCTGAATATAGACTCTGACCCCGCAGGCTTTCAGACAGAAAAAAATGACAGCTATTTGATATTTGAATAAGGAAGTCTTCTGTCAGATTATCAAACAAATAGCATTCCCCCTTAGGTTTTAGCTTTAAATCTAACCTAAAGTTCCATTTCCTATTACAATGGAAATGTTTTTTTTTTTATTAATATGGTTAGATTTTATCTCTGTTCCCTTTAAACCGCATTCCTGCCACTATTGATAAAATATTTATTGAGTGATCTGACAATTTTTTCTACCATCCTGCCTATAGCTCTCACACAAAGCATTTCACTTTCTATATTTAGTGCATAGAAGCATCACATGTCTTTTTTTTTGCAAACCAATTGCTCTTGATACAATTTTCTTCCTAGCCACTAGGAAACTTACACATGTGAACATTTAATTTACTTGTCAACTCTACAGTTCTAATTCCCCTACATATTAGACAAAGCCTCGTCCTGTGAGATATGCCTATTATTTTAATTCATTGTCTCATGGAAAGATCAAGGAGGGATCGAAAAAGCAACTGGCTGTCTGATCTTGTAATAAGAATTCATAGACAAATTTTTTGTATATATATTTTATTAGTCTTATCGAATAGCTTACTACAGACAGCATATTAATATATTCAGCATAATTCATTTTATCACTTGTTTAAAAAAATTTCTCTACCACAATCCATTTCTAAACATATTTTACTAATGATCATTATTTATTCATAAGATTTGCTAAATTGCTAAGCACAGGCATATGTAGCTCATTGCATTAGGGGGGCACCCACAAATTGTCAATGAAAAATTCACTTTACTGAAACTTTACTTTTAAAAAAGATCAACGAAAAATAAGGTACAAATGATATATTTTTGTTTTGTAATAGCTAGATATATATGAAGATAATTACATATCTTTATCGCGTCAACCCAAACTCACATGGAAGTTCCAACAGAGATCTAAGCAGGAGACAGTGAGGACAATGGGTCCCTGCATTAGAGTACATTCGGGGACACCCTGCACACACTTTGCACTTTCTTTAGTTGATAAGGTAGAGTGGTCACGCATTCCTTCTTTGTGTATTCCTTACAACAACACAGCTGTACAGAAACTTTCAAAAGACACTCCGGTCACCATAACAGCTTCATCTAAATAAAGTTATTATGGTGCCAGGATGCCCCCGGGCACACTCTTACCTTAAGGGGGTTAACTTGTTCTCGACAAGTGAGGAGGAGTGTGGCAAACCAGAGGTGGGTGTTACAGAAATGGAACACCCACTTCTGCAAGGAGATCGCGGTGGGTCAGGTAAGAGATGACAGTTTCACTTTCACGTACAAATTCTTCTGTTAACTGGGTAAAATAATATAAAAGTCTGGGGGAACAAGAAGTTGATCTTGAAAGACTTCACATTCAAACAAGAAGAGATCTGCAGTTGTATAAATTACCTATTGCCTATTCTCCTACAAATGCCTTCTGCAGGATTAATTACATTTATAAACTTGTTGTGCTACTTATTTTTTTAAAGACGTTTTCAAGATATTTCATTAGGTTATTTGCATTGAGTCTATTAGCATATTGCAGTAAATTTAGTATTTAACATGCAATGTGTTTAACTACTAAATGTTGATTCAGTTAAGTGGGTTTTTGTTTCCCTGCTGCTCTAAGTTCAGGGGAATCTCTCAGGAAGTTTCTTTTGTCCAAGCAGTAATAAAGAGCATGCATTATTATTATTATTATTATTATTATTATTAATATGTTATTATTTATATAGCGCCAACAAATTCCGCAGCGCTTTACAGTGGGTGGACGAACAAACATGTAGTTGTAACAAGACAAGTTGGACACACAGGAACAGAGGGGTTGAGGGCCCTGGTCAATGAGCTTACATGCTAGAGGGAGTGAGGTAAAATGACACAAAAGGTAAGGATAGTATTAGACTAATGACAGTTGCAAGAGAGGAATCAGTCGGGAGCTGTTAACAGTTTAATTGATACGCTTTTATGAAGAAGTGGGTTTTTAATGACTTTTTAAAGGACTGGAGACTGGGTGAGCATCAAAAGGAGGAGGGAAGTGAGTTCCACAGGAACGGTGCAGCCCTGGAGAAGTCCTGAAGGCAGGCATCAGAGGTGGGAGTGCGGACAGAAGTAATAAAGAACATAGATAATAAAGATAATTACCACAACTATGCTAGGTATCTGTCATTTCCAATTTTCCATTGTTACTTCAGAAGACCAATACGGTTGCTGACATTGAACTTGTTTTAATGGAAAAAGTCTACTGATCCGTTGTGAGGAAGGTCACTCCGGGGTTTTGGGAAGCAATGTGGAGGTCTACCCCATTGCTTTTACAAGTAGAATGGAGTCTCTTTTAACACTGGAAATGGTTTGATGTAGGCCAGGGGTGCCTAAAAGGTAGATCCCCAGATGTTTTAAAACTACAGTTCCGTGCGGCGGGGCCTGACAGGCAAGATGGCCGGACGTGCTTTGTGTTAGCTCTGGCTAATCCTAGCCTTAATCTCATATACAGAGCCCAAAATCTTGACCACCGGAGCACAGAACAGGCTAAAATCAAACTCATTAACGAGCTCCACGGATACTTACCTGGATTAACGTGACCTCCTGAGAACTCACCTAGCCTGGCTCTAAGGCCTATTGAGAGAGCGGTATTGAGGGCTGAGGAAGCGGCCGATCCCCTGGCCTGAAGACTGCACCTCGTTCAGCTTGTGGCAGCCTTAATACTCCCCCCCGAACCGGTGGGGGATATCCCGGCCCCCACTGGGGCAGCTAACATCTCTGCAGACCTTGATCCGAGAAAACACAGCTGGCAACCGCGTGGTGGAGCCAACATGGCCGCCGCACCGAGAAGCCTGCCTGCACAAGCAGACTCTGACAGCCAGTCATGGAGAGAGCAGTTTGAGGCAAAGTTCGATGCCATCTGCAGGGCGTTCTGGCACCTCTGCTAAAGCGGCTACCTCGCAACAGCAACCTACTGACCACGCTCACAGCCCCTCAACTGTGCTAAAAGGCTGCCGGATACTACCCCCTCCGACTAAACTGGACCGGAGCCGCAAGGTATCCATGTGCCGACTAGATCGACCTCATCCACATGCGACTGGAGGGATTAGGCAGTGAAGACGGCATAAGAGAACACTGAGGCAGTCGCCCGAACGCCCCCGGCACTGACAGCAGGGATGTCACTCACCTCAGAACAAGCAAGAACGGCATGACCCAGAGGCCCGCCGCTCCGGAAACCGGGTGAGCACGAAAAACGAACCGCAGAGGCTCGTCCCCGCCAAAATCTGTGACATCATCATGGAAAAATGCCACCTGGACTGTCTCAGGGTCTGGGCCAGAAGGGGGAGCCTCACTGAAGAGACTAGTCGCGGGGAAAACTGGGTCTCTCTACCTCTGGGCATTGGTTAGGTCAGTGGCGTATGTACCGCGGTCGCAGGGGTCGCAGCTGCGACCGGGCCCGGCACTCCAGGGGGCCCGGCCCCCCCGCGACCGGGTAGCAGCTGCCACGCTTTGCGGCCCCGGCCCATGCGGCAAACCACCGGGGCCGCATGTTAAGGGGTCCATCAGGTGGCCCATGCTGTCAGGGTCACCCGATGGACATGGATTTTAAGGGGGCCCGGTCTGCGCTGAGCGCTTTAAGTGCTCAACCGGGCCCCCTGTGATTACATCATCACTGCTGGGAGGAAGTGACCGCACGTCACTCCTCCCAGCATACTGAGAGCACGCACGGGAGGAAACAGAAAGGAGGAGGGAGTCAGAGTGGGAACTCTGACTCCCATCAGGCTGAGCCACCACTGGACCCACACATGGTAGGACACATTTTGTGTATTTGTGTCTCTGTATGTATGTCTGTGTCTCTGTATGTGTGTATGTCTGTGTATGTATGTCTGTGTCTGTGTCTCTGTATGTGTGTATGTCTGTATCTGTGTGTATGTCTGTGTATGTGTGTGTGTATCTGTATGTATGTCTGTGTCTCTGTGTGTGTGTATCCATATGTATGTTTGTGTCTCTCTGTGTGTGTGTATGTATGTGTGTGTCTGTGTCTCTGTGTGTGTGTGTATCTGTATGTATGTTTGTGTCTGTGTCTCTGTATGTGTGTATGATTGTGTCTCTGTGTGTGTGTGTCTGTTTCTGTATGTGTGTATCTGTATGTCTCTGTATGTATGTGTGTCTGTGTCTCTGTATGTGTGTATGTGTGTGTCTGTGTCTCTGTATGTGTCTGTGTGTGTCTCTGTATGTATGTGTCTGCGTGTGTGTCTCTGTATGTATGTGTCTGCATGTGTGTATGTATGTATGTATGTGTCTGTCGGGGGTGTGTGTATGTGTTTGTGTCTGTATGTATGTGTCGGGGGGAGGTGCCCACAGTCGGGGGGAGAGGTTCACGGTATGGGGGGGGGGCACGGATCAGTTTCGCACCGGGGCCCCATGGAGTGTGTGTACGCCACTGGGTTAGGTGGTATTGAAACCTTACCTGCTAATTGCTTGTTAACGACAATGGCTTGCTGCAAACCCAACACCAGAGTATGCATGCGCATTTAGGTGCCGGTTCTTTACACACGTTTAGAACTCTTTCCTCGATCACGCATGCGCAATTCAGACGGATGGACGTCATAGGAAGTACAATTTTGCATTCCAGTGTGGAACACACGCTGCCGGTGAACGGCATTAAGGAAGATGGAATTGGATATAAAAGTTCCTACACATTCGAATCTACTCATATCCCTGAAGAAGTCCTCCATTTACCACGGACGAAACGCGTTGGATATTGAACTTTTTCGGACTGTTTCTTGATTTTATTTGTTTTAAGTCCATTTATTGTTCCTGTACTCTGCTACTCCGATTGGATCTGTGTCTGGTATTTTCTACTCTGCCTTCCAGTTCCACTGAGAGTGGAGACATGCTTACTACCACTTTATGTCTGTAAGTGTAACCAATAAATTCTCTTTTGATATTTTTATACATACTTCACTATGCATGGTCCTTTTTTTCCCATTTCTCTGAAGACATTCTGATATCTGGATCTACTATCAAGTCCCATACTACATATACCCCAGGGGGGTGAGAGGCCTGATTTACACTTTTGTTTGTGAGTGCATTACTTACTCCACAATTTATTATTATAATCTTACTGTGTTACGCTATGATATACACTTTTTATCATTCCAGATTTTATTACATGCTTATATAGAATATTCCAATTTTGGATATATTCCTCAGGTTGTATCTTATTATTTTTTGTGAAGGTGGTTTCCACTTTATTGCTTCCTGTTTTCTACTTTTGGTGTTAGTGAGGTTCACCTGGAACCACTTTCAATTTAGCAGTTCTATTGCTTACGGTTAGTGGGTATACTACTGTCTTGTCACTATACATGAGTGCTACCAGTGGTTAATCTAAGCATATAGTTCAACATCCTGATTTTCATTCATGTTTTACTTTAATCTACCTTGTTACATCACAGCCAGTGCCTTTTTAATATGTCTTACTACCTTTCCTGATCAAACACCCACTGGCAAGATCAACTTAAGCATGTTTAATATCAAATACCTGTGCAGTTTACTCATGTGCCACAATGCTTTACAATTTGAATTGCTTATGTTTTATTATGTTCTATATAGTGGCACCACACGCATGTATGTCAATCTTATGCACACGATTCTTTGTCATTGTTAAGGCATTCTAAAGGAATGTAAAGCATTTTGGGAGTTGTAGTTCTACCAGTTCGAGATCTTGCCTATGCACCCCTGATTTAAGCAATTTGCACAATGTCCAAGTTATCTTTATTCTATTATAACACTTTTGAATAATGGGCCATCTGGTCTTCTTTTACAGTTGAAGAATGGATCTTCATGTGAATATCTTAAACGTGGTGAATCCATTCCAGAATAAACGGTTAAAAAACCCCACTACTTTAGATAAAGTTGTATGACGGCAGTCCAGAAAAGAAAATAGAACACCCCCTATGTATGTCACTAGCCTAACAAAGCCTTATTATAACCACATGCGTAAGCCCACTTTCCAGTATCCCATAAAACACCAGCTGAGATAAAGGATGGCTCAATGTTTGTAGAACATACAAAAAGTCAAATAAAAGAAGTGCAAGCTCAAAGATCTCTGTGTATTTTCTCAAGGGTATTTAATGTGCTGTAATGAAAGAAGCTATATGAATGAATTATTAATGCATTCTAAAAATCACAGTGTTAACAAATAAGTAATGACTCCTTAATACCGTTTTATTTAATTAGAATGATTGTATATTAATAATTTAGCAGTGGTGGGCTGTTTTTAATGCCAATGTTTTTATATCTGCTGAGCTTTTATCACATTTCCTGCCCTTACGTTCTCCAAGGATTTAAGATACCATTTTGAAGGTAAACAGTTATAACTCAGAGACAGACAGAGTGGGTAGGCCATGTTCCCGTGAGGATTTACCGTTTTTACTGTAGGCTATAGCAAAAAAAAAAAGTGATTTAAACGGCTTCCTAAGTGCTGCTAGGCATAACGTGTAGGATCACTAGGATAGAAACTATCTATAAAATAAATTTTTAATGCGTTTAAACGAGGCAGAAAAATTTATGACTTTTGAAACAAGGCTGTTTGCTGAGCTTTTAGCACCAGATTGGTTCATGCTCTTTCTGGTGTACTAAAACGTTGCTTTTTGTGTGTGTGTCTAGATCTAGGCTTGCATAGAAAATAAGAAATCCACATTGTAATGGAGCTCCCTGTACACCAGCTGGGTACCTCCGCCAAGGACCATTTCCTAGTTGGAACAGGGGACTAGCTCTATTCCCTCCCAGGGACTGGACGACACACAGTCCTAGGAGCTCTAGTCCTAACAGGATTTTCCTACATCTCCTGAATCTGAGTGCCCAAGTTGTCCAAATGGCGCTCAGATCCCACGAACACAGCCGAAACGCCACCAAGGCAAAGTTTCGGGAGTACAAAAGGGAATAAAATACAGATCATAATCCATAATTACAATATATAGCTTGTTCACCTCATCCATGCGAACGATTCCACCGAACAGTGCCCTTCCAGGTTGTACAGAAAGGAACGCAGGCGATAATGGAAGTCCAGCGGTATTCGGGAGTTTCAGTGTCCAGTTTTAGTTCCCGGAGCTCGACGCTCAAACACCGCTGCCTGTGTTCGCAGGAACAAGATGGCCGCCACCTCATGGTCATTCATACGCACGGCGGCTACCCAGACGAACAATTGGAACACTGAGGTGGAAATCGCTACAAGGTGTCAATTGGGATTAACAAGCACACGGGTCGTTCCTGGTTCGTGTGGTTGTTCAGTTCCCGAACTGTATAGGGAAATTACACAAACCAATTTATTTAATATGTCTTTTACATGGCTCATAGTCCTTGGGCAGAAGGCTAGCCAGCAGACTCCTCCACACACATAATATAGAATTTCAGTAACAAGGCATTCCAGGTTAGAACTGATGATTTCTTTGAATGCATTTTTTAGATTATATAGCAAAAAAATTACCTGATGTCAACAAAGTACACAAGATAAATTAAGGCCAAATTTCTGACCAAAAACTTAACTCAAGAAAAGGACTAGTGATACAGAAGCCCATCTTCTGGCATTAGGTTCTCCATTGCATTATTCCCCTGTGAATGATTTGACATAGTATACTGTGCATTGCTTAGATGCTGTATTAAAATATACAAAAACAACACCTGAATAAAATACTGTGCTGTATATCTACTGTATACTGTATATCTTGTTTCCTTTGGCAATGATCCCCTATTAGGCTTACTGATGGCCAAGTATCCAGAGCTGTCAGCATGTCTATGAAGAGTGGAACTAGGGTTGGGGCACCAGAGAAGCCAAGCCACGGCCGCAGTGGTCATGGGCCAAGGCCATCAGGAGAGATCAAGGGATCTCCCCGACTGGCCTCTGAAGAAAGTGGGTTCCATGGCTGGTAGAGAGATTTGGGTTGGAGGTTGAATTTGCGCCGAGCCTCCCGTGGATACAAACCAAGTTTTCTGCTACAGTATCATAGCATTCCTGTGGGTTACCATGGAAAGGTCTGATATTTTCTCCAGCGCTGGAAAGCAGGAGGTGAAGACAAGCTGCATCTCCCACCGGACCACCAGGGATGAGGATTCCCCCCAATCACTGGCCTAATGTAAGAATCAAGGAGAGGGGAATACATTTTAGTTTATTAAGTTTCTTATTTTTAAAAAACCTATTTCTATAATTTCCCCATAGCCCCTATCCATCTCAATACAATGCTTTCCTCTCCCATGACAGTTCCTACCCTCCACTGCCCCATCCCCCTAACATTATAACCCCAGTAAATTAAATTAACACTGCAACCTACTAAGAACAATTTGACAACTTACCTGATGTCTGTGGGGTACCGGCCTCCTCTTTAGCTCTACTACAGCTCTACCACAGAGCTAATTTAAGTCCAGAGTATCCAAACCCAAAGCACAGCTGACTGAGAGAATATTTCCAGTTTGGCTATTTTAACCTGAATTCTTACTTTAGTAAATAGCAATGAAAGTCCTGGAACCTAGGGCCAAGCTACTGTATTGGGCGGAAGGTGCTTTCAGTGGCTGATTCCTGACTTGGAATTGTTTTCAATTTCTAGGTGATTTTTTTTTAAGTTGCCTACAAAAATTAACCCGTGACATCCCCAATAAATTGGGATCACGTTTTTATTGTGGCAGGCCCTACCTATCCACTGTTCTTCTATATTTTACTAGTATGCCTCTATAATTTCTTCTGACACTATTATATGTTGACCATATCTTTGACATATGCTCACATTTGTTGTATTAATGCTGCCACATTTAACACTCCGCAACAAGCCGGTTTTGGTATACATTTGAAGTATATTTGTGTTTCCTTTAACAGGATGTGGGGGAATGTGTTACTGGCCTCTGTCACTGCTGTAACAAAGAGTCTTTTTATTAAGGTGCATTGATCCCACTGGTCCTAACATTTCTTTGATATGTGATACAAAAGGACATTTGTGATCAAAGAACCACAGAGTAATGCAAAGGTGATACCTTTGTTATATGACAGTAATTCTTTTTTTTCCTATAAAATTGCCATCAGTCATACTATATTTTACAGAATCTCTGCTTCATATTTTATCCATCTACTGTGAGAACCTACTGACCTACCGGCAAACATCTATCGTCAACGTATCTGGTGTAGCTTTCTGTAAGGCACCGTGTGTCGCCTGGAGGGACCTCACTTACATTTCTGTAGGTGCTGTGGTTTTAGAGATTTCAACCAGCTTTATCATTTAAAAATCTTTATGTCAATCATCTAAAAGGAACATTATAACATTACAGAGAAATATATTTATTTTTAATGTTAGTTTTATTCCCCTGTGAATAAATAAATAAATAAATAAATAATGTTTTACTTACCAGTGAACTATGTTGGACAGCCTCTCCTCTTCTTCTGAAATCCTCCATCTGGGTGATGTCTGGTTTAACTCAATGCTTAGGGACTATTGCAATAATCACAATTAATCCATTGATTCTCTTTGAAAACCATTCAAACGTTCTGAAGTCTTTTAAATATTGAGAGTATTCATGAGGAAGTGCCTCTAGTCTAGTGCTTGTCTGATTGACAGACTGACAGTCACTAGAGGCATTTTGACTGACACATGTAAACATTGCCGTTTCTCACAAAAAGCTAAGTTTACATTGAGCAGACTGCAAGGACAAGGTCTATGCATAACAATCACGATATTTTGGCTTTCATGCTTAGAGTGTCCTTTTAACACACTATTCCAAAAACATAGGTATATAAAAAAAAAAACACACACAGTAAATGAATTCGTTTTACAGCATGGAGAATACCAGTTTGAAATTAAATTACAATTGTTAAACCCCCAGGAACAGATGTGAATAAAAGAGATAGTATTTGATACCAACAGAACTGGATTACCCATAAGCCAGTATAGGAGGCCTCTTCGGGCCGGGTTCCTGTCTGGATCTGGAGCTGCGGCTCTGGCTGTGAGGTGCCCTCCTTGAGCCAGCAATAAAAAAAAATATTGGATATTTTTATCATTCGTTATGTTTTATGCTATATGTGCAGTGCAAAGAGAATTTTCAATGACAGAATCATTTAAGTATTTTTTTTCTTTTCGATGTTGTACATGCAGGGGAGATTGGTCTGGTGTGTGACCACATTTTCTAGATACAAGTTAAGTATCTGTGAAAAGAATATTTTTTTTTTCCATGTCAGCTAGCTTTTGTTACAAATCATGAACCTCTTGTGTATGATTCATAGCAATAAAGACACATGAAAAAAAATCACACTGATAATGCGATTATGCCTAGAACAGAAAGTGACAGCGATGAACGTGTTGTAATTCTCTCCAGAGGGACGGCTCTTATGGTGAGTAGCTGTAGCTCCACTCTCCCAGGGACAAAGAAAAAAAATATTATTTTCAGGGAAAGTTCAGTTTTTTTATTATTATTTTTTATTTTTTTATTCTAAGCCTGGCTTGACAGCCTCTTCTATTCTAGATGATTCAGATTGCCAGACAGCCAAGGGTTTTTGGTAACTGTGCAGCCCCACTACAAGGGTGAATAATAAGTCTGATTTCAAGCACCTTAACCACTATAGTGCACTACAGCATGCATCAGTGTGATATAGTAATAGCCGTGTGATTTGTATACCAACATTATAGAGTATCACTAAAAATGATGTTCATGAAACCTGCTTTGGTGGGAACTCACTGTGAATATCTACAACATGAAACTGAGGGCAGTAAGCTTGCAAACTACCCAACTGCACCTCACTTTGCACGTTTTAGTTTTAAATTAATTATTTTTGGTACATCAATATCCCATAGTTTTATTTTTCTTAAATTCACCATGGTTTTTTAGTTATAAGAAAGAAAATATAGTGCCATGGGCGTCAACAGGAATTTTTCAGGGGGGTCGCTCAGTGGTCGCTCAGTGGTATTTGGCTTCTGAACTGGAGTGTCAGGAAGTGCAGATTGACGTCAGGCATGGGTGCCGCTGATTGACTAGAGTGGTCAGCTGACGTTCTAAGCCATCGCTAGTTCCCTGTTTATAAATGTTTACATTTTTGGGGGGAAGTTACTGATCAGCAACACATCCCTACCCAGTGGCACTCAGTGCTTCCTGACACTCAGTAAATAAGAGTGAACACATATTTTACCTGGGGAGATGATAAGGAACAAATATTTTACCTGGGGAGATGATAAGGAACAAAGATTCCCTGCCAGGCGAACAGACCCTTCCTTCTCCTTGCTGCCCGTTCCTGCTTCTTGCTGACGCTTCCTGCTTCTTGCTGCCCCTTTCTGTACTCTCCCCCCCATGCCTCACTTATACGATCACAGACATGGATACTCTAGGAAATGTACCTATCCTACTCACAATGCCATCCCAGTCCTCTCACTGTTGCACCTCTGTGTGTTGGACACCTTCTGACTGTCCTATTGGGATGCTGGGTGGCAGCCTCTATGGAACCTCATTTGTAGCTAGTGTTTCTCCGCTACACTCCATAGTTCTCCCAGTGGCATCCCTGGGTGGCTTCCACCTCCAGATTTGAGGGGGTCTGGTGGGATGTGTATATTTTGGGTTGAAGGCCTGGCTGTGTAATCAGGGAGGAGCTGAGTGGCCGATTTGGAGTGATCCACTTTGGAGATTTTCCATGCCTGAGATGGAGCCTGGTAGTGTGATGGAGCTGTCACAGACATGTGGCTGTGGGTATGTGATGCCTGCATCTACTTGATACTAGTGGTGAGGCTAGGTCACCACTGAGGGGACAGGGGACAGCTCTAGGGATTATTTTCACATCATTCCAGCATTGCTCACCTTTACGTGGAATGCGGATGCATTTACACTGTGGAAATGGGCATATTTTCAGCTGTGTTGAAGTCTATATGACTACTCCATTTCACCTGAAAAATAGAGCCATCGGTTCTGCGTATGCTTAAAATGTTTTTTTATTCCATTTTTGTGCCTACTAAACCATTGTTAGTGCAATCATGTATTTAAATTAAAGCCCTGCGTCTAACTGCACATTTTTAATCTTCTATTAAAAGGAATTCCGTAAAATTAATTCCAATTTAAACACTCACTTTACCACAGAAAGTCTATTATATCTCAAAGCCAAAAGACAAAGACTTTACCGGGAATATAGTCACAGTAAATTAATAACTAATTTTTCAATTAATGCAGTCATTTTTTCTTTGTTTGATGGATATTTAACTTCATTACAAGTGTTCACATTCATCACTGACCATTTGCAAGTCATTTTTCAACATAGACAGCGTAGTCTCCTGAAAAGTATAACTGTTTCATTTGTTCCGCTGGCATCATGCTGACCAAAACTGATAGTCATGGACAGTCCAGGAATAGCTAATGAGACAATGCCAGGGGGTCAAAATGGCCATGGACGTAGAGCAGTGGTTACCCAGTTGTGTCTAAGGTGTTTTTAGAAAGAAAAAAACCCACCTTGACACAACTAAGTAATCCCTAAATCCTGGACTGGTAGGCGTACCTTGAGAACTGGTTTGGAAACCACTGGCGTAGAGATTATAGATTATGGTGGGTTGGTATAGGAAGAGTGGTTGGCATCACTGAATAGTTAATTGTTGGGAGTTCAGTATTCTCAGTAGATTTTCTATACCCAGTGACCCTGGCGTGAATTAGGGATCTATTAGTAACCCATACAAAGCTGTCCTGGAGCATCATATTCTCACCATCCAGGAAAAGGCATGAGTTAGAGATTCCCTCTTTCAAAGAATACTGCATTCGTTTTCCTCCTTAACATTCTAAATAATTTGTAGCATCATAGATTCATTAGGGTTGTGGAAGCATTTCTTGGTTTATACTAATTTGACAACATACAGCCCCAATGTACATTCATGCTGAGAACTGTTCATTTTACCTCTTGCAAAAGGTGCTTAGATAGAAAAATGTGTGCACAATGCATATGAAAGACAACAAAATTAAGTCATTGTCCTGTTTGTGAAACAAGTTTAATAATTCATGTGTTCCGGGTTAGTAACACACTTATTATCCTACTGAAATTATTCATTAAAGAATGTCATACCACCCATGTGTCCTTAGTTGGGAGGGACAGTCCTATTTTAAGTCAAAACCCTCTGTCCCTCTTCTGTACCCCATTTTCCCTCTTTTTCAGGACTCAATTCTCTGCCATTTAGGAGTTAAATCACTTTGTTTATGCAGCCCTTCATGTGACTTACACTGCCTTCCTAAACACTTCCTGTAAAGAGTCATCTAATATTTACACTTACTTTATTGCAAATTCAGTTTAAATTAGAATTTCTTATCTCTGTTCTCTGTTTATAGCCAGATAGGCCCTGCAGGAGCCTCCTGTATGTAATTACAATTTAATTTACAGAGCAGGAGATAAAAACCTTTAAAGTAAGCTACATCTGATTGAAAATTAAGCCATTTTGCTTTCAGTCACAGTCAGGGGAGGTGTGGCTAGGGTACATAAATAGAAACAAAAAATAATTTACCTCCTAAATGGCAGGGAATTGAGCAGCGAAACTGCACAAAAAAAAGTTGTTTTGGCTACTATAGTGTCCCTTTATTAAATAAATGAAAAGACAAGAGGTGTTTACTGCTTGTTTCCTAGTAGAAAAACCAATGAGTGGCAAAAAAGAATAGCACTTTTGTGATAATATAGAAAGGCTGGCACCTTCTCACACCTACCATATACTGCACATATAATTAGTACTACAGAGTAAAAACTAAAACAACAAAAACAAAGAAGGCAGAACAGGAAAGATAATGTGGCATATGAGCATCTCCAGCCCTCCGAATTGATAATCAACCCACTCTAGCTGTGCATATGGGTCTCCTAAGGAAAATCCAAGTCCAAGGTTGTTTGCCAAACAAGAGGGATAGACATCTGGATCACCTGGGCCTTTATGCAAGCCACCATGCTGCCCATGGATCTGGTTACTCCAGGCGCTCCTATCAGTAGCCAATGAGAATCCCTTTGAACACATGTAGCATTGATGAAGAATGTCGCTGAGCCATGTGATGAAGGGATCATCCCCAGAGGCTCATGGTCTAGCTAAATAGAAGTAGGGAGCAGGCTGTTGGTTGGCTGAGGTGTAGCGGCTGGCTTGGTGCCCACGGCCTTGTGACAGTCTGGTCACATTTGCTGATAGCGCTTCACACAAGCCTTCATCAGAGGCCGTCATAGAAGTAGCCATTGCCTTAGCTGGAGTTGCAGATGGTCGCCGTAGTACAGGAGCAGCCCCCATGATAGAAACAGGCCACAGGGTTTATACAATGCTGGGAAAAAACAATCCTAAACGCCAGTGGAGGCCAGGGTAACCCCACAGGTCTGGAGAGGGTGATAAGCCGTTCCCCCGCTTCACTCAGGCATGTAGGCCGCAGGGAGACAAGCCAGGCAAACATCGATAATCTGTTAAGGAACTCAGTCCAAGTTAAGGCCAGAGTGTTCACACATGAGAGGCGAGATAGGTTGCATAGCTAGTACCCATAAATTGCAAGGAATCATCTTAAGTATAAGTTTCACTCCAGGAGCTCAGACATGCTGCTTCCAGCATGATCAGCTGCCAGGCCCCACCCCAATGTGTCTTCAAGCTGCAATAAATGTGTTTAGAAATAAATCTGTGTAAATAAGAAACATTGTTCTGGTTCAAAATTACATATTAGTTCCATAAAAAATTTTTTTTAAGCCATCTCCATTTCTCAGAACAGCCACACCCCGCACTTACACCCCTAAAATTAAAGTGTCCCTCTTTGTCATTTGAAATGCTGGGAGGTACGGAATGTGTATGATATGACCATAAGTGAAGCACGTGTTCATCCCAGGTTTATGTACTCTGTGTCATTCAGATTATTTATGTTTGCATGTCAGACCTATCCCGCCTATACGGGCAGCCCAAATCCGAAATGCTGGCAAGTCCCTTCTGCATTTGAGAACCCCAGATGATTATTTTGGTCTTCTTTTTGTCTGTGAGATGTAGCTGATATGCCTCTAGACACAGTATGCATGGAGACCACCTGTAAACACGGGGTCCACCGAGAGCATCTGGACTACACATCTGGATTACCCATTTAATGAGACCCTAGGCAAATGCATTAAAGCAAAAACAGATAACATCAGAATATGGCTAAGGTCCTCTCTCTGTAATGCCACAAGATGAGCTAAAACCAGCTTTAGGTCTGAGCGGGGGCGCATCGAAGGGCAACCTGAGCTGTTGTCCTTTCCCATTATTCTCCTGCACCCTGTCCTATTTTGCTCTCTTAAAGGTTAAAGGGTCATCCAGACATGGACCCCTCACTGTGCCTAGAGGGATATCGACTATACCTTACTGATTAGGTCTAACCATGTTGAAATGAATGTCTGGTGTTGCTGTCTCTTGTGCTGGCCTGTATTCTTTATTTGTACTGTTATTTTGGGTAGGATCACTCTGATATACAAAATGTTTAGGCTGTAATGGCACAAGATGAACTAAAATCACCTTGTCCACCAAAGAACAAGCTATGTGAACTGATGTCTCAATAGTCTCCTGCAACCTGTTTTTTGCTCTCCCAAATAACCTTGTTTGCATATTTGACTTGCCATCTGCTTAAATAAAGTCTCAGAAGACTCTAAGTACAATTTTTTGTTCAAACAGAGAATTCTCAACATTTTCAGATCCATGAGGTTTGTGTAACGGATTCATCCACACATAGAAATGTTTATAATGTTATTTACCTCCCTGACAGGAATAATTGTGCCCATCTGCAACCATGCGCCCAGATACCTGATAAATGCAGCATGTCTAGGGACGCCAGCCGCTGTGGATCTATGCCACTTTATAGCCCCATGGCCGCCCACAATGATGACATCGGCGTGCGGGTGACGTCACGCGTGCGCACGTTTTTGGGTCAAAGGCCGGTTACAGCCAATAGGATAAACGGGAGGGTTATTTAAACTAACTTTTACATTCTCTCATTGCCCTGTCATGGTTTCTGCCTGATGGTAATCCGAGAGTGTGTTCCTGATCTTGATTTTTTGGTATTTGACTTGGCTTCGTTCTGACTTCACTGATTTCTGGTATCCTTGACTCTTGGCTTTCTCTTATCGTTGTGTCTGATTCTGTATCCCCGACCTCGGCTAGTATTCTGACTATTCTTGGATAAGTTAAGTCTAGCCATTCTAAGGTCCGGTTAGACGTTATCCTTTGTCCTAGGTGTGATACAATTCTGCTTGCTGGATCAATCAGTAATCCTGACAGTTTGCATTATTGGGCTGCTATTTGCTACAAAATGACTTAATTGAAGTACGTGTACTAAACACAAAAACTAAGTACAAGTAAATGTAATATCTTTACTGTCTGTCAAGATATTAAGTTTGATCTCATACTAATGCAGCTCCTATATCTAAGAATGGATTTTAAACTAAAGACATCACAAAAGGATCAAAGCAATAAGACAGTGGCTATAGCAGACAACAAGTCAATGCATTATGGGAATGTTACAGTAAAAGACTTCTGTTCAGGTCTTTGAAAGCATTATAATTAATGTATCCTTAATGGCACTAAAGAGCATTAGATAATGTGCATAACCATTCTTTATAACATGTTCTGGTGTTTTCAAGGTCTTGTAGCTCCTAGAGACCAATAATTAATACTGATATCTTTCTAGCTGTCAGGATGAATCTTCAGAGGCAGTTAGTCTGTGCTTTTCATTTTTTGTGGATAAACGGAGGTATAAAACTTTTATTAATGAAACAAGACAATCTGTCTAAGTGTGTCTAAAATGTAATATGTATGTACCAAGAGCAAGGTTGCACATGACTTCCATGTGGTTAGGAGGGAAGAATATTACGTTAATGAGTACTGTATATTTACATTAATTACGATCTGTACATCAAATACCAACCACAACTAAGAGTTTTAGAGATTAGGATGCTTTGGAACTTTGGCTGCGTGTTTGTTCCACCGTAATTTTTTTGTTCCACCATGTTTTTCAAATGACAGCTGTTTATATATTTACATTTAAATATGTAACACAAAATTAGGATTGAATAAAATTAAAAATGGGGAGAAAAAACGTCAAATAGCGCTAATTTTCAATGCTAATTTTCAATAGTTACAGCTGGTGTGCCCCCAATTCCCATTTTTCCCACCGTAAAATATACCTAAAACAAACATCCTATTTATTGCCATTGTCCCTACCAGTATTTAATGGACACAGTACCAAATGGTGCGAACTGAGCAGTAAAAGGAATTTATTCATCAGTCTGCAAGGGATTTTTTTTAAAAGTAATTTCACCACCCTTGAGTAATTTTGTCAGAGAATGAATTACACAGTTTTTACTTTTTCATTAAAAGTGAAGATAGTTAAAAGTAAAGATAGCTCTGGTCACATTAATACAAAAATGTCTGTTTGTGTTCATTTGGTATTTGTTATCGATTCAAATGAATGTATTAGTTATCAAGGGGGAGGAGACGGAACTCATTAATTTTCTGGCATACATTAACCAGAATACTTACAACCTATCATTTACATACAAATATAGTTCTACAGACATCGACTTTTTGGATCTGATCCTCTATATCGACTCACAGAATACTTTGAAATCAAAGACCTTTTTTAAGAGTGTGGACGTAAACAGTTACATTTGGACTTCAAGCTGTCACTATCCATCATGGCTGTCAAATGTTCCATTTGGCCAATTTTTAAGGGTCAAAAAGAACTGCACGGACCCCGAGGTATATGAATCGCAAGTACTAAGAGTAAAACAGCAGTTTGCTGAGAAAGATTACAGCGAGAAATCACTGGAACTAGCTCTCCGGAAAGTGAAAACAATAGAGCGCACTACCCTTTTACAAACAAAGCAGGAGAAAGCCAAAAGGGACAAGGATACGGAAAACATGTGCCCGGTGGTGGTCAACTATAGTGCACAAGCGAATTTTATAAAAGCGAGTGTACAAAAGCACTGGCATCTACTCCGGCAAGACCCGGCTTTAGCCACACTTTTACCTATACGACCCAGGATAATATTCAGGGGGGCCCCCACACTACAGGATAGATTAGTACATAGTTACAATAAACCCATGAAACCTACTCATTTTCTAACAGGTCAAAAGGGATTCTACAAATGTGGAAACTGTAACATATGTAAAACAAGCTCCAAAGGGAAAAACCAAACCTCCTTCCAGTCCTCAGTCACAAAAGAAACTTATAACATCAAACACTGCATCACCTGCAATACCAAACAAGTGATCTACAAGTTGGAGTGCCCTTGTGGCCTCCAATACGTGGGTCAAACAAAAAGGATACTCAAGATTAGACTCAGAGAACATGTTTACAACATTAAAAGGGGCTTTGAGCAACATTCTCTCTCCAATCACTTCAGAACACACCACAATAGGGATCCAACACTTCTTTCATACTGTGGGATAGAGAAGGTGGAAATACCATGGAGAGGAGGCGAACTAAGCAAAACCCTAACATACCGGGAAATGTTCTGGATTTATACCCTAAAGACCTTGACCCCTTTGGGTCTGAATACTGAGCTAGAATTAGCTAACATACTATAATGGAGGACCAGAACTGCAACTAGCCTTTGACCATCGTTTACTAAAAATAAGTAGCTTAAGCCTCAGATTTCATATTTCTCTCAAACACGAAGCTTTTCTAGAAAATAAGTAGTAAGATCAACATTAGTCTCCATATTTTCTCATGTGTTTCTGTTTCAACCATGGACTCTAAGTTCTAGTTTCATCTCAAGTCTTAAAATCCAGCTTTTCCTCCCTTCTGCTTTTTTATAAATTTATAAGATTATCACGCTTTTGGATATTTCTTGTTATTAAGTTTCAGTCCTGATGGGAAAACTTGAAACAAAGTATATATTCCGAAATCATTGACTAATGATTACATTGGCTATTAAGAACTTGTCCCTATGTTTATACATAATTTAAACATAATTTAAACATTCTCAATTAATGGTATTGTATCAAGATGTAATTACATGCAATTATTGCAAATGTCTGCTTTCATGACTGTTCCATGACAAACGTAAATAATCATGCCAGAATTAAGCTAAATGTGTAATAAGTATTATTATAGGGCTGCTTTATATTTTCATTTCAATTTGATTTATTATGAGTGTTGATGCACTAATTTTAGTTCATATAAATATTATATTTTACTATATTTCACTATATGTTTTACAAGTAAGCTTTCTTCAGCTCTCCCCTATATGAATCTATTTTATTTTTCACATTTTTTTTAAAAAAAGGGTGTATACCTTTAAGAAATTTGAATTTATTTTACCCGGCAAGGTATAAAACTGCCAAACTAAGCTTCAAGCACCTATCTTGAAAAAGCCCTCTGTAGAAGGGCGAAACGCGTCGATAGGGTGCTTTTTTATTCATTGGAAACAACCATCTGCAGCAGACTGCACCAGCGTCTACCAGAAGCCGGATTTTCCAGCTAGCGTTTTCCCTCTGAACACATCACCGACAGCCTACCCGAGTGCACCGGAGAGGAGCTGTCACAGGGAAATACACAAGCCGCTGGGACAGATCTTTTGTCTGCATTATATATCACGATGAGTACTATATTTTATTCTATGTAAGAGTTTTATGTTGGGGGGGATCCTTTCTATTTTGTTCCTGTATTTTGGACAATAAATATTTTTTGATACAGTATCACGCTATGTATCTTTCCCTGTCTCCGTTTTTCTAAGGTATCTCAACTCATTATCGAGTCCCTGCAAACCATCACAAAATTTGGACTCTTGTTCAGGACTTTGTTATAGACAGAACTTTTGGACACATTTTTTTCTTTTTTCTCTTTTCTTTTTTCTGATCTATATGATTTTTTATATATAATTTTTTTTTTTACATATTAATGCACCCTTTTTATTTTTAAAGGGGAATATCTACTTAGCGCTGAAACTCATATGCCAATTTGTTTTTTAGAATCTGGGAGAATTCTTTTCGTTTTAGCTGCTATTATTGTCTGAGTACCAGAAGGTACTATATTCATTGTATTATTCAAGCCATATTTTGACTTTTTATATAGGTCTTTTATTTTAATTTCATATTGCGCTCTCTTTTCAAGTATTATTGTATTAGTTATTATATTTATATGTATAGCCTTAGATCACCAATCCTACTACAAAATGGCTCTGTGACATCGCCGCTGGTGAAATTTACTTACCTGAACTCGTTCCTCGCAGGCGCTGCCATCCTCTCTCGTCTGCTCTACTTCAGCCCCTGACGTTTCATTAGCCTGGAGCCGACTTCAGCACTGTAGGGCATTAAGGCCTATAGAGGATCCCCCAACGCGGGATTCTCCATGCAAAGAACGTAAGCAGAACGTAACAATAGGTAGCTCTGCAGTTTTGGCGAGCTTGTCAAGCATAGGAAAATTACCGAGACAAAGTACTCCGTACTTGGTATCAGTATATCTTTTGGCTGATATTCCAACACAGTCAATCTTCAGAAAGATTTGATATTTATGAAATACAAATTTTTGATATAGGGTTGACAGAGCTGTTTTAATTATATTCTCTTATAACAAAATTAAAATACATCTTTTTATATTACTTATCATATTTTACACATTTGAGATCCGAGAGTTGTTTCATAATTTCTGCCAGTTCTATCAAGTATTATTTTACAGATAAACGTTTGAAGTGAAAAAGATCTCAGCAGTCTGATATATAAAGGTCATAGTGATATTAAAATATACTTCATTTCAGAACCTGCACAGAGCCTTGTGATATGAAAGCTCAGAACAATACTGAAAAGGTTACTTTCCAACAATAGATTAAATTAGTCACATAATTTAATTCTCTGTAGGAATTACCCCTAAAGATATTAAATCACATATTTTGGCAAAGCAATTTAGTTAAAGATATTTAGCCACAGTAAGATCATAATTTATGTGATAAGCTGCTGAAAAGGCCTGCACTGATATTTACAAAATTTACCGAGAAGACGTTAAATTTAGACCAAAATGATATGTCCACTGCTAATTATATGATATATATATATATATATATATATATATATATTACACCCCTATCACATGTGACTTAAGCAGCCTGGAACTCTGTGTGGATCATCTAAACAGGGCAATCTCCCTATGGTTGAGATTCATTGGTATATTGGTGTCTGCACAGAGTGACAGCTATACTCGTCTAGCAATGAGACTCACTAACCGGAGGAATAAAACAGTAACTATGGCTAATGCCTTGTAGTTTCTATGATGGAAGGCAGGGAAAATGCCTGTATGAAGGTTCTCCTGCTCTCCAGTGGCATAACAAGGAGAAGTGCGGGAAGTGCGGACCGCACCAGGGTGTGCATCACAAGGGGGGGTGAAACGAGGGGCGGCGTGTCCTTTAGGGTGCACTGGCCTTAGGGGCGCACCCTCCTGCCATTCACTCTGAGAAGCGTGGCCGGGCGGTGCGGACCGCGGTACAGGAGCATCCTCAGTGAGCATTTCCTGTCAGTCGGGCCAGGTACAGGGAACAGAAGCTCATGTATCGCGGTCCACGCTGCCCGACCACGCTAGACAGGGAGGTAGGAGGCACACAAGGGAAGGGGAGATACCACAAGAGGAGGGGAAGGTGGGGGAAGAGGGGAGATACCAGTAGGAGAGGGGGAGAGAGTGGAGATACCACAAGGTATACCCCAGGGGAGGGGGGGGGAGAGACCACTAAGGGACAGGGGAGAGCACTAAGGGACAGGGGAGCAGGGGAGATTGTCTCAGGAGGGAGACGCACAGACGGACCTGGGGTGGGAGGGGAAAGACACACAGAGGGGCCACAAACCCTCTCTTTCACACTACACACATACACAATGCATCCTTACACATAGAAACACACAGTGAATTCTACACACACAGAGAAACACACCATGCTTCCCTTACACATTCAGCCTTACACACAATGCATCCATTACACAAACACACACACACACACACACACACACACACACAATGCAGCCCTTGCACACACAATGCAGCCTTTATATACAAAAACACACAATGCATCCCTTACGCACACACACAAACACAGACTGCTTCTCTTACACACACAGAAACACAAACTGTATCTTACACACACTCAATGCACCCTTTACATACACAGAAACACACCTTGCATCCCTTACACATACAAACACAGATTCACAGAATGCATCACACACACACAGAAACACACAATACATTCCTTATATACAAACATGCACTGCTTTCTATCCCTGAGCTGTGTAAGGGGCCCCAAAAATGGAGCTGCTTCCTGTCCGCTAATTGTTCTGAGCAGGGGTCAAGTCCTGGGGAATAAAGTGTGGGAACTCTCCCAAGAATCCCTCTCCCCCCAAAAAAAATAATAAAATACACTCGTGTATTCGTGTATATACACACACGCGTGCACACACAGAGACACACATATACATATACGCCTGCACACACACACTCAGACACACGCACATACACACACACATACATTCACAGAGACACACACACACATACATTCATTCACAGACACATACACTCACAGACACACACACTCACAGAACACATACATACACTCAGACACACACACATACTCAGACACATACACTCACAGAAACATGCACATACACTCACACACACTCACACTCAGACACACACTCACACTCAGACACACATATTCACAGACACAGACACATTCACAGACACACATGCATTCACAGTCACAGACACACAAACATTTACAGACACACACATACATTCAGACACACACACAAACATTCACAGACACACACATACATTCACAGTCACACACACACATACATTCAAAGACACACACACACACATACATTCACAGACACACAGATACTCAGACACTCACACACACAGAAATTGTTTGTTTTTTTTAACTAAAAGAATGTCCACCCAGCCTCCCTACCTGGAGAGCTGGCGTGGACGTGTTCCTGGGGTCCAGTGGGGCGGGCGTCTCTCTCTCTGTCACACGCGGTGAGGGAGCTGTGTCCTCTCTGCTCCCTCGCGCCGCGCAGGCTGTCTGCTGATGCTGGGAGCCGGAATATGACGTCATATTCCGGCTCCCAGCATCAGCAAACAGCGTGCGGCGAGAGGAAGCAGAGAGGACACAGCTCCCTCGCCGCGTGTGACAGAGAGAGAGAGACGCCCGCTGGGGGGGTTCCAGCAGGTGGCCATAAGGCCACCTCTTGGGCCCCCCCCATGACAGGGGGAACACGGTGGGCATTTGGGAGCGGCATGAGTCGTGCAGCAACAGCGGGAACGGCGTTCCTGCTCAAAAGAAAGTGCAGGAACGCAGTTCCCACGCGTTCCTGCAGGACTCGAGCCCTGGTTCTGAGCACTGTTACAAACAGTCTCCAGGGAGCCTCTTTTACACCAGACCTGTGGAGACAGACTGCAGCCTGAGCCCTTCATCATCCTCTTGTCCTCATCTGGTGGTAATTAGGCAATCCAATATATTATTAGTGGCACTAATCTCTAATTTACCTCACATTAAAAGGACACTATAGTCATCAGAACCACTGCAGCTTAGTGTAGTGGTTCTGGTGTCCATAACCTGTGCTTGCAGCCTTTTTTATGTAAACACACTGCCTTTTCAGAGACAAGACACCATGTGCAGCACTGGCGTTGACCCATATGGCAGATCATATGGGTGGGGCATTGTAATGTCACATGGTGGGCAGAGCATATGAGGGGGCGGCAAATTTTTGTTTGCCTAGGGCGGCAAAAATCCTTGCACCAGCCCTGATGGGAGTTATGATTTACGAGTTACATTAGTAAAAAAAATACAAAACAAAAAAAAAACACAATATTAAGGGGGTTGGGGTGACACAGTGAGTTAGCGCACAAGGTGACACCAATCCTAGTGAAGCTACGGTTGCTCTCCCCTCACTTGATTGTTGGCTTAGGGGTCTGTGCCATCCATGTAGACATCTGTCTCAAGAACCGATTGACAGGTGAGGGATCATTTTCTTAAAATCTATACTATTCTAGCATTTCTTCTAGAACAATCAGGGGCGTACCTAGAGCATTTGGCACCCGGGGCGGTGTTTGGCACCCCCTTCCAAAAATCTTTTTTAAAAACACCTGCTAATTTTTTTTTTTAATGTATTGCAGAAATTTGTAAACTTTGTAAAACACCTGTCAGCCCCCTTCAACAAACCCCTGCATTTCCCTTCCACAAATCCCCTGCTCAGCCCCCCCTTATACAAGACCTCTGTCCCAATACAAACCCCTGCCATCTTCTACAAATCCCTGTACCCCCTCACACACAGGCACACAGTCACACACACGCAGTTACAGGCAGACAGTCACACGTGCTGTCTGTCTGTGGGCTTGACTGTCTATCTGTCTGTGTGGCTGCCTTATAGTAAAATTTTTATTTTGGTTCAATTCTACTCTGTTACATTTCGTACAGGATTTAATTTAATAATGGCTGGAAGGGGGTAGTGGATGCAGTGCAGCTCCTGTAGTCAAGTTGGTGGGGAAGCAGGAACTCCTTCCTGCTTCCCACTTCCTGTGCAGCAGTTACCAGGGGCTTCTGATAGGCTTTAACCAAGCCTCCGCTGCCATTGTAGCTCTGACTTCCGCTAAGCTTTTCATAGACACGGGTGGAGAATAATGAAATCCTCCACCAGGGTACCTGCTCTAGCTCCCCCCTGTCACCCCGCCATGTGTGAGCTGTGTCGGCCGCATGGCGCCCTCTGCTCCATGGAGCACAGCTCGCACACCCCTAAGGCCGGCTCTGGACCAGGGTGAGGGTCATAGCACCTCACACCTGGTGTCACCTGGGGCGGACCTGCCCCTCCACCCCTCCCTCCCTGTTAGTACGCCACTGAGTACAACGTATAGATAGATTTGTATATTCTGTAATTAGATCATGAGTAAATGTATGCATGACAGGTATAAGTGCATAGACACAAGATGCAAAAACAAAAGAAAATTGATAAACTTTAACCAGCAAAATTATTTTTAAATAATGGCAGCAGTGGAATAACTAAGCTGCTACAACACTATCATGTAGTTTAATAGACTTCCATTCTAAATAATTTTATAAACTCATTTTTTAAGGAATGTGCTTATTAGTCAGCTTATATAGGAAGAAAAAGCTTAAAAGTGTCTAGCAAAGCATTTTGTTGCATTTACCTGAAATTGGTTTTTTAATATCTCTGCCAAAAAACATCTTAAACTGCTAACAAAGTGTTTGCAAACCTGAATGAGAAAACATGAATCATGCGTCTGCAAGAAGATTATTATATTTTTAATATTAAAGGTCACACTGCCAATTGCATTTCTGTCACGATGTGATTTGTTAAGAGATAAAGAACTCCTGAGTTGGCACACTACACCAGCTAAAAATTATAAAGTGGGAAAAACCCCAACAAACATACTGCCGACAATTTAGGTTGCAGGGCACATATATGCATATGTGGTGGGTTTGTCCTCGGGTAACCGATTTCTGGAAAAACATCAAAACATTACTATCTTAGGGTTTTCACAGGCCTTAGACCCCTGGTGTGACTGAGCTCCCGTACTACGACCGAATACCTCCGCCACGTCCGCTTCCTTGCTGCCACAGGGGACTCTGGAGCAGTTCAGACCCAATCGCTGAAGCTAGACTGGGGTCTCTCAGGAACTCTTCCATTCAACCAGACTTAACCTCTTTTCTTCCAGGCAGGTATTGAATTTCCTCTTCAGATCCTTTCCCAGGCAGGTACCCACACCTCTGCCAATACTGTGATCAGCTACTGCCTTTACACAGGAACTTTCATGGGCGTCCGCAAGAATTTTTCTAGTGGGGGCATATTTGTAATGTCATCCATGCTCGGCCTCTTTTTGCAGGGCGCTGACTGGGGATACAAAGCAGCTCTGGAAAAAAATGTATGCCAGCCCCATTAGTCATTGTTCCAGGTAGTGTGTGTGTGTGTGTGTGTGTGTGTGTGTATATAGAAATCCACCTCACAGGTGTGGCATATCAAGATGCTGATTAGACAGCATGATTATTGGACAGGTGTGCCTTAGGCTGGCCACAATAAAAGGCCACTCTAAAATGTGCAGTTTTATCACACAGCACAATGCCACAGATGTCGCAAGTTTTGAGGGAGCGTGCAATTGGCATGCTGACTGCAAGAATGCCGACCAGAGCTGTTGCCTGTGAATTGAATGTTAATTTCTCTACCATAAGCCGTCTCCAAAGGCGTTTCAGAGAATTTGGCATTACATTCACCCAACCGCAGACCACATGTAACCACAACAGCCCAATTACAATTGTAATTTCGGCTAAATTCTACTCTGTTACATTTTGCTCAGGATTTCATGTAATAAAAAATCTTACCATTCATGCAGTACATGCCTGGGCAGGTTAGTTCCTGCACATATTAGTAGATATATGATTTTGTAACATAAAATTACGCTTAGCATTTTGCCGCTCAATACAGTACATCACCTTACACTACTATGCACTGTTCGGTACATATACAGTATTTCTACATACTACACGGTTAATTGTCTCCAGTATATATACATATGATTCTCCCAATCGGTACTCACCTTGTTATCCTATTTCACATATTTAGGCGCTATATCAACTATAGCAACCTTCCGGTAAACCAAGTACAACGATATTCTTCCAGCAACCTTGTTCAGGTATTGTCCTCCTTACGCTCTTTTTGCTTAACTTAAACACCCAAATTAAGGCCTCAAACTGCCTTTTACGTGTCTAACGTTGTGCTCACCTAGGGGGTTGTCTTTGCATCGGGCCCAAGTGTTACTATCTGTCTTCCAGCTTGCTCACATCTCTCCTCTAAACTTATTAGAAATCACACGTTACGTTGGTACAAATATCAGGTAATTTTAAACATTTCTCCTTAATCTCCTCTCCCCATTTGTGTCTACCTCCTTTACTCACACATATCTGTTATTATTTATAGATAGTGATGTCCCGAACGGTTCGCTGGCGAATAGTTCCTGGCAAACATAGCTTGTTCGCGTTCGCCACGGATGGCGAACATATGCGATGTTCGGTCCGCCCCCTATTCGTCATCATTGAGTAAACTTTGACCCTGTACCTCACAGTCAGCAGACACATTCCAGCCAATCAGCAGCAGACCCTCCCTTCCAGACCCTCCGCACCTCCTAGACAGCATACAATTTAGATTAATTCTGAAGCTGCATTCTTTTTTTTATTATTATTTTTTTTAAATTGTGTTTGTGTTTATTATACATTATCCTCCATAGCCAGTAACCTGTGTTTATTATACATTATCCCCCCATAGCCAGTAACCTGTGTTTATTATACATTATCTTCCCATAGCCAGTAACCTGTGTTTATTATACATTATCCTCCCCATAGCCAGTAACCTGTGTTTATTATACATTATCCTCCCATAGCCAGTAACCTGTGTTTATTATACATTATCCTCCCATAGCCAGTAACCTGTGTTTATTATACATTATCCTCCCATAGCCAGTAACCTGTGTTTATTATACATTATCCCTCCATAGCCAGTAACCTGTGTTTATTATACATTATCCCCCCATAGCCAGTAACCTGTGTTTATTATACATTATCCTCCCCATAGCCAGTAACCTGTGTTTATTATACATTATCCCCCCATAGCCAGTAACCTGTGTTTATTATACATTATCCCCCCCATAGCCAGTAACCTGTGTTTATTATACATTATCCCTCCCATAGCCATTAACCTGTGTTTATTATACATTATCCCTCCCATAGCCAGTAACCTGTGTTTATTATACATTATCCCTCCCATAGCCAGGAACCTGTGTTTATTATACATTATCCTCCCATAGCCAGTAACCTGTGTTTATTATACATTATCCCCCCCATAGCCAGTAACCTGTGCTTATTATACATTATCCCCCCATAGCCAGTAACCTGTGTTTATTATACATTATCCTCCCAATAGCCAGTAACCTGTGTTTATTATACATTATCCTCCCATAGCCAGTAACCTGTGTTTATTATACATTATCCCTCCATAGCCAGTAACCTGTGTTTATTATACATTATCTCCCCCATAGCCAGTAACCTGCGTTTATTATATATTATCCTCCCATAGCCAGTAACCTGTGTTTATTATACATTATCCCCCCACAACCAGTAACCTGTGTTTATTATACCTTATCCCCCCATAGCCAGTAACCTGTGTTTATTATACATTATCCTCCACATAGCCAGTAACCTGTGTTTATTATACATTATCCCTCCCATAGCCATTAACCTGTGTTTATTATACATTATCCCTCCCATAGCCAGTAACCTGTGTTTATTATACATTATCCCTCCCATAGCCAGTAACCTGTGTTTATTATACATTATCCTCCCATAGCCAGTAACCTGTGTTTATTATACATTATCCCCGAACATAGCCAGTAACCTGTGCTTATTATACATTATCCCCCCATAGCCAGTAACCTGTGTTTATTATACATTATCCTCCCAATAGCCAGTAACCTGTGTTTATTATACATTATCCCCCATAGCCAGTAACCTGTGTTTATTATACATTATCCCCCCCCCCATAGCCAGTAACATGTGTTTATTATACATTATCCCTCCCATAGCCAGTAACCTGTGTTTATTATTCATTATCCCCCCCATAGCCAGTAACTTGTGCTTATTATACATTATCTCCCCCATAGCCAGTAACCTGTGTTTATTATACATTATCCCTCCCATAGCCAGTAACCTGTGTTTATTATACATTATCCCCCCATAGCCAGTAACCTGTGTTTATTATACAGTATCCTCCCATAGCCAGTAACCTGTGCTTATTATACATTATCCTCCCATAGCCAGTAACCTGTGTTTATTATACATTATCCCTCCCATAGCCAGTAACCTGTGTTTATTATACATTATCCCCCCCATAGCTAGTAACCTGTGTTTATTATACATTATCCCCCATAGTCATTTATCGTTGAACCTAGGCAGCATGATGTCTTAGGCCGGCCCAGAGAGTGAGTGAGTGAGTGAATAATATAATATATATGTTCAGAAACATATTAGTAATATATGTAAATCGGGTTCATGCAAAGAGGGTGAAAAGGTATTAAAGAAAAACACACTTATTGCATCAAATTTACAAAGCCAAACTTTTAAAAGCTTTCCTCATTTCTTTCTCGGGATGAGGAATATATCGGTTGTAGACTGAAGATTTCCATCTGCCCAATCTTTTAATAATATGCACTGGAGTGTCAGTGTTGAAGGAGACCGAAGCTGCCCCTATTCTAAATGAAAGACCGAGACATGGATACAACCCAATCTTAGGAGTAGTGTTCTGATGTAGAAGATGAATTTAGCCGTAGTCAGAGGGATTCAGTGAGAGTAGTGGTGAAATGTGTGTGGCATGACTGAGTGTGGGTAAGTAAGAGTCAAGTATTTTAACTGGGCACTAGTTCTAGGTGGGATAAAGTGGTATAGCGGATGGATGAGTAGTTTGGTTCGTTTTAGAGGTTTGTAGAGAAAGTATATGATTTTTAGCGATGTCTAATATTTTTAAGGTGGTCTCAAACAAACATAAAATGCTATATAAAATTTGTGGGAATATCGAATAGTCGTGTACAGTAAAGCAGAGAGGGCTCAGAATATCGAACCATCGATCGGTAACCTGGATGAAGTAGGGGGTCTATCTGTTTTATTAAATACGCGGTAATATGCTTTTATTGGGATAGGACGTTAGGAAAGGTGTGTGATTGGGATAAGTGGTTGTGGCTGTATTTACCTTATCCTGGGACCGACCTGGCTCCTAAGCTTGAGTCGCGCGTGGCTGGATCACTCCTGCCTCCACACGAGCCGCATGCGGCTTGATCTCCTCTTCTGACTTAGCCGCGTGCACTGACCGCAGTGATCGGTCACGTGGCCCACCTGGCACTAGGAGCATGGCTCGAGTCACAAGCTCGCTCTTAAATGGGCAGTGGGAGCCAAAAGTTAATTCAGGCTCCCATTGGCCCACGTCATTCCAGCACCCCCACACACAAACGTTTTGGGGGCACAATAGCTTGCATTTAAAAATAAATAACAATTTTTGACTGTAATATAATAGCAGTCAGTTTCCTTCACACGTGTGCGTTTCAGGGCCTGCCAGGGCACAGTGTCACACCAGTGCAACTCATATCTGGTGTAACAGTAGTGTACATTTAAAAAAAAATACAGGGGACTTGTTGTCACCTTTCGGGGACCCTTGGTGTTGTACGTGGCTGGGTGGAGGAAGAGACCTTCAATTACATCAGTGAGGACAAGGAACGGGACATGGCTAGCTTGGTATCCAACCTTGTGCAAATGGGGAGTTTGCGGTTGTGCAAATGGACTGTTTGCGGTTGTTTGCGGTGCGTTAAACGGGGAGTTTGGTCTGTCACTGTGAAGCAGGGTGTAACCCTTACACTACCTGATCGATACAACATCATACCTGATGTTTTAAAGCACGTTAATCCAAACAATTTAGGAATGTTAGGTGATTTATGCCCTTTATGGATTAAAACCAAACTCTGCATCAACTGTTTAATTTTCCATGGGAGTTTTGCCATGGATCCCCCTCCGGCATGCCACAGTCAAGGTGTTAATCCCCTTGAAACAACTTTTCCATCACTATTGTGGCCAGAAAGAGTCCCTGTGGGTTTTAAAATTCGCCTGCCTATTGAAGTCTATGGCGGTTCGCCGGGTTCGCCCGTTCGCGAACATTTGCGGAAGTTCGCGTTCGCCATTCGCGAACGGAAAATTTTATGTTCGCGACACCACTATTTATAGATCCACTTAACTGACACCGCACTAATTTAAGTTCTCATCAGCTTTCTAGGTACGTTCTCCCCTTAGACACCAGCATTATGCCAGTATATCACATGTCTCAGGTTTAATTATTAATCTTTATTTTCAGATAGGTGCCTTTGCAGTTACTCTTTCTACACCTCTCTCCTCCTTCTGTTCCTTGTTTCACTCAATTTAGGTACGTACTGTCACTATAACGTTTATTCCTATAAGACAAGCCCTGCTAGGGATAGAGAACTAGCTCTTGGCGGAAGTTGTGGACAATTTCAAGACACCTTGTCATCTATCTTGTCTACCCTCAATTCGCCTAACAAGAGGATGACTAAGATAGAGACCATCATCCCTACCACTAGCAGCGCACCTGATGTTTTAGCCTCCACGTCTGCACCTGCAAACTCCCAGGGTAGTGCCATTGCTGTTGCACCTGCACCCACCACTTCACGTGTTATTGCCCCAGCTTACTCTGTCCTCTCCTCCATTAATAAAGACATCTTTGCTACTCATTGCTTCGCAAGAATTACTAGAGAATAGAGCCTTTAATTACGGGGACCTTTCTGTGATCCTTAAAACCAGGGATCCACAAATCAATAAAAAATTATCCATCCCCGAATTCGTTCTCGGTTTTGGGTTATACAGAGATGTCATCTGCTCTGTATACCCCCAAAGGCTTGAGGAAGTCGTCATCTATTTACACAAGTATGGGGGCTTTGCTTTCTACGATTATCACAAGTCAGTGTCGGCTAAAGCAGCAACAGCTCTGGCCCAGTTCAACACACGTATAGATTGGAGTCAGTTGGACACATAGCTGTTCTGCAGGCATTTCGCCGGCTTGAGGCCCCCATCTTGTGCGGTATGTTCCTCCACCTCTCACACCTCCAACTTGTGTCCCTGCAAAGCAGACCCCTCCACTTCCTACCCCTCCACCATTCCCTCCATCAGTCAGGATAGGGGACAGAGAGATAAGCTTGGCAGACCAGTTGTATTCTTGGGCAAGGAGTAGCATTCTTCTCACAATCCTAGTTGCAAGTCACTAATACCGGCTGAAGAATTTTCTCTTCATTACGCCACAGTGGATCATGCCATACAAGCCATTCTACTGGCCGGTGAAGAAGCCTGGCTCAGTAAGACGGATATTACAAATGCGTTCAAATTACTACCTATTCATCCGTCACTCTGGCATATCCATGGCGTCAAATGGAGGGAAAATTATTACTTTGCCACCAGGCTCACTTTCGGCTCCAGGAGCAGTCCAAAACTGTTCGACATCTTTGCAGAGACTCTATGCTGGCTGCTCCTGAACACGGTCAAATGCCTCAAGGTCATACACTAATTGGATGATTTCTTACTGGTCGAGGCAGGTTCACTCACACCACGTCGCATCCTAAGCACCACAGCACTGTTTTCAACACTAGGTGTTCCATTGTTCCCGGCCAAAACGACAGGCCCCACAACACATGCATGTCCATGCAGGCAAGCCTCCTCTATGTGAAATTGATACGCATTAGACGAGAACTGGACCAGTTCCTACAAAAAGGTTCTGGTACAAGGAGGGATCTCCAGTCTTTACTGGGATACCTCAAGTTCGCGATGCGTATCATTCCACAGGGGAGATCTTTTATCTCCAGGTTACTGTGTCTCCTGCCCGGCGTGCCTGACAATGGCACCATAGTCCTCAATTCCCCAGCAGTAGCCAATTTACGTATGTAGGAGCACTTCCTGGCAGAATGGAATGGCATCTACATGTTCATCCCCCCCACTGACCGACCACTCCCCCATAATTTGGACTGATTCAGCAGCACACACGGAGTTCACTGCAAGTTTTGGTAACCGTTGGTTAAGGGATGTTTGGCCTCAAAAAACACTTACCTTACTGGCATTCAGGGAAACTTCTGCCCTTTTTTTAGATCTACCCCATTGTAGCAGATGCTCATATTTGGGGTCACCTGTGGGCCGGTAAGGCAGTTAAGTGTTTCTCAGATAATTTGGCGGCTTGCGAGATCATCAATAAAGGGCGCTCTTCCTCCTTGACCATAATGCGTTTGGTACGAAAGTTGACGTTGCTGGCCGCCAAACTACAATTCTTCTTGGTGTGCGTTCTACAAGGTGCATCCCTCCGCCAACGAGCTCCCATCTCGAATACCGACATATCTGGAACTAATCATGCACTAATGGGATTATTGACACATGCACGATTACTCTCACGCAACGCCCTGTCAACCAACATTAAGACAGCATACGATAGGGCGTTGACTGTTTTCCGCAAATTTGGTGGGATGTTCCACGTTTACGATTACTCTATCGACACAATGGTGGCTTTTGCCTCTTTTTGTCACTTACACCTCAAATTATCAAATAACACTATCAGATTATAACACCACGTCCTCACTACCTTTCCCAATCACCCACCTTTTCTTTCTTCATACCCCATTAAAACATTCTTAAAGGTATCAACAAAATAGGTCAACCTCCTACTAACTACAGACTACTCATAGATAGACCCATATTCAGGAATATCTCGGAGCTATTGGATACAAACCCATTTAACACCCAGGCTAACTCTATCATCAAAGTAGCTATTTACGTCACCTTCTACGACTTCCTTAGACCCCGAGAGTTCACTGTGATCTGATATCAGCACAAGTTTAAAATTATCGGACATGGTCAAACATGGCGACTGTTATGTTATGTCATTACATACATCTAAAACTAACCACCCAAACTATCCTACTACAATCCCTCTCTTTCCAACAGATAACCTCTGGTGTCCCATAAAGATACCCAATTAATTTCTATCCACACGCAACAGCCTCCCGGCTAACTCTCCCTTACTACTTCTTCACGGACACCCACTTACCACCTCCAAGTTCATATTTCACGTTAGAACATTGCTCTTAAAGACTTGGACATAACCCTGCCTCGTTTTATGGTCACTCCTTCAGAATTGGTGCAGCCTCCACAGCCTCCAGTACGGACACACCAGTCCATATCATTAAAAGAAAGGGCAGATGGAAATCCTCCGTCTACAACACGTATATCCCGCAATCTGAGAAAGAACTCAGGTAAGCTTTTAAATGTTTAGCATTATGAGTTTGCAATAAAGTGTGTTTTCTGCTATATCATTTTGCCCTCTTTATTACAGGCCTACCTGTACGTTAGTACACCACTACCAACTTTCCCCCTGTCCTCTATTTCCATGTACGATTTAAGTTCTGACCACAAATATATATATATATATATATATATATATATATATATATATATAAAGAAAACTGTTCCAGAAACTTGACTAAAGGTAATATATTAAGTTAACTGACCATTTCAGTCTGTTGATATAATCATGACCTACTACTTGAATGAATGCTCACTTCCTCAATCGTTTGTTTTAATTGAAACTGATACAATCACACAGCTGCCTGGATTCTAAATATATTACTAAGGTGAATCACATTTCAAGGGTAACCACGGCACTGCTGCAACAGGCAGCAACAGATTAAAATATGACTGCGTTGAAAAACAATTACATGGGATTTATACATTATACTTAAATAAATCGCTGTCATTTTTTATAAACTGGTTAAAATATCACGGCTGTCTTTTTTGCTATTATGTCTCTACCACTGACCTGAAACTACATGGAAATTAAAAGTGACTAATATATCTGTCACAGAAAATGCATCTGCACTTGTCAGCGCCATCTTGGTTGGATGCAGAAATGAAACGGCAAATCAATGAAGAATTACTTTTATTCTGTGTATGTTCCAGTGTTTTCAATAGCTCAAAGTGTCAATTGTTGGAAAACAAAGTGATTTTCACATTTTATGCAAAAATAGTCATTTTGGAAAAATTGTGCAAGTTCGCTCTGTTTTCAGTTTGACTGTTTGCCCAAAATGTGAAATTCTCTTTGAATTCACCTTAAATTCCCAACAATTCGATCTGTAGTAAATAACCCTGAAAGTATAGAAAACTTTTAGAAATTACCCAAAGGAGACCTATTTGAAGACAGATTTAAAAAAACAAAACAAAACACCAAGCATTATAACTATTGCATTGCATGACGAGGGGTGGGGGGAAGATACGATGAGAATACATTTAGATTGCAAATTACTTCAGAAAATAAATATCTAAATTGTCCAAAACTGAGAAAATAAAATAAAGTGATTATGGCAATATACAGGAGATAACACAGAATATCTAAGCGAGACAGCCTCCAATCAGGTTTGCAAGGCAGCTAGTCCCTGCATCATAGATCAGTGCTCTAAACCACGGTTAAGAAGCTGACATGGTGCAAATTGGACAATATTTGATTAGTTTGTAGTAGGGGATACTGTCTGCCTCGTGGTGCCTTAAAGGGACACTCCAGTGCCCAAATAAAAGATAAAAAAATCACTGTGTAATAGATATACCCAAATTAAAACTTGCATGCAGTTAATGATGTATTTTTTCCATTGGGATATCTGTAAAATCAGCTTGCAAAATCTGCAGTTCTCTTGTCTACTGCCTTTGCAAGCTCTCCCCTTCCAAACCCGCTCAAACTTTCTGTGTCTGTTTAATCACAGACTTTCCAATACAGCTCAATGAGAAGTCTTTGTAAGTCAGGTGCTCTGGGCAATTGCTGCCTCTTGATGTCAGTTGCATTGAGCTAAGAAAACCAGGAAGTAACATTACCTATTGTCTGCTTGAAAGTATAGGGGTGTAACCAGGTTAATTTATAAAAGTATCCATTTCTATTGAAATCTGCACTTTTTGCAATGAAAAAAATAGGAAAAATGACAAAAATAGCACTCTTCACACATCAAGCTTTTCAGCAAGCTAAAGTTGTTTAGGGATCTGGAGTGACCCTTTAAGGGACCTCTAAGTAGGTCCAGGGACTGCAGAAAAGTTGGATAATCCTATAGGGACCTATGAATTCTCCATGAGATGTTGTTGTCTGGGAGATAGGCAGTAAAGCTAGAGAGTGACCTCCTCCACTGGAGAGTTGATTGACAGAGGTCTTGATAACATGAGAGAACATGACAGCCTTTTACTGGCTTGTGTTTTGGAGGTCTTCCCCCAGTCACCTTAACATGGCTTGCAAGGGCACTAATGTCTCCACAAACAATGGTAATGTGCTACAAAAACCTCATGGGTATCTCCCAAAAGCTCCTTAATATCTTAATATCGCCTCTGATGGCCAGAGTAGTCAGGTTCTCTCCATGAAGTGAAACTACATCCAACGTATCCTTGCCATCATCTCCTGAAGTTAAGAACGAGGCCTGTCAGGCCCAAATAACCAACTTCGGTGTCTGGGAGAGGTGAGAATTCATACATAGTAAGCCATGCAATTAACTCATGTGATGCTTCCTCAGTCACCTGCTGATATAGTTGAGTCTTCAGACTAAGGGTACGATACTCAGCCAATCAGCCCTTTGACAATCGCAGACTGCAGACCCCGAACAGGCCTCAATTGTGGAATAGCTATTTCAGACACTGGGACACTGGACAAAAGCTATCAAAATGGGCTACAGCTTCTTCTCTTTTCAAACAGAATAGTTTTAGCAGTGGTTAACTGTTCAGGTATCTGAAAACTGAAAAAAGAAAGTAAGCATCATTTGAAGACTGTCAAAAATCCGCAGAGTATGCTGGCTTGGCTTTGCCTCTTTATACATATTATTTCAATTTAAAATTGTACATTTTTAAATATCTGTAAGCAAATTAATTGAGACATTTTTTTTTAGCAGCTATCAAATGATCTGAACGCCCACATTTCACAAACTCTCGTAATTTTCCTTACTATATTATCAAGATAGACAATATAACGTGGATATTAAACAAATTACACCTTGTGGATACACAATCAATACAAAGAATAGATCTCTCGTGTTCACTTAAATCTTTCCTTGTTGATAGACACATGGAAACTCATGACATATAATACTAAGTTGGAAACGCCAACTTGCTTTAAAAAAAGCCATAAGGGGCGTGGCTTGGCGGTCCGAGAAAATGGCGGCTTAAACCCTGTGCTCCCCGCTGGCTCACAGCTTACCTCGCCAATCCTGCACCCAACTTGCCGCCATGGGGAAAACTCACCGAGCGGCACACACACCGAGACCCGTGGACACCTCTAAGGGCGCACCGACCCCATCCATGAAGCACTACCTGGTGAGTCCGGCGGACCTAGACGGCCAGGCCTCTAATGACTCCACGGCCTCGGGCCTGTCGGATCCGCCGTCACCGAGGGGGGGGCAGCGACGCACGGAGAGCGGCCTCAGGGCCCCAGGGGAGTGCCCACCTGATCTAATCTCCCTGCTGAAAGATCTGCCGACAAAAGCAGACTTGAAAGCGGCGAATCACGACCTACACACTTCCCTCACCTCTGAGCTCCACGCGCTGCGGGAGGACATCCAAGGCCTCAGCCAGAAAGTGGCACAGCTGGAGGCAGACTGTGACCACATGTCTGTGGCACAGACGGCAAACGCAGATCAGATACACCAGCACACTTGATCCTGAAGCAGTTAGCCCTTCATGTTGAGGATCTCGATAATAGGGGCAGAAGGCAGAACATACGGGTCAGGGGGCTCCCAGAGGAATTAGACAAGATGGCGCCGATTCAGACCACACTATTGGAGTTATTCAATCAACTCCTCTCCAGGCCGCCCCAGACACATATCGGATTCATCCGCGCACACAGAGCGCTGAGGCCACAGGGGCCCCCAGAAGGATCCCCTAGGGACGTCATATGTTGCCTAGAGAACTTCCAACTGAAGGAGGACATCCTCCGCAGGGCCAGAGGCACTGAGAAGGTGCTCTTGGGGAACGCCGAAATTCAGCTGTTTCCAGACCTCTCCCCAGCCACCCTGGCGTACCGGAGGGCAATGAAGCCGCTCACCAGACAGCTCCAAGCGGCGGCCATCAGATACCGCTGGTGCTTCCCCACGGGCATACAGATAACGACGCCCAAGGGCCCTCTCACTATCACTAACGAGGAGGAGCTGACGAGCATCCACCGGGAGCTCCACCTGGGACCGGAGAAACTGCAGTGGCCGAACCCACTCACGTTCTACACCGCTGGTCCCAGGCCCCAAGGAGTGGGCCCCATGCCCCAGAGACTTAGGAACCTCCACAAACAGACAACGAGACCCGTGGGGACACCGAACTAGCCGAGCAGGGCACTCCGCCCTCGGCACTGACCCCTACTCACGGACGCTTTGAAACTCCCCGCGACTTTAGAGGTACAGTCTCCCAGAGGTCAGAGTGCCGGAGGTTTTGGCACCCCTACCGGCTCCCACACAGGCTAGTAATGCAAGGCAGTCAACGAAAAGTCACGGACTCACACCGACAGGCTGGAGACTGGGCACTTTGCCAGTCCCATACACCATATGTCCCACCAGCATACTTGCCGTACCACACACCGCAAAGCAGTTGAGGCACACGGTGGGGGGGGGGGGGGCGCCGACCGGGGGGGGCCCTGTGGGACCACAGCGGCCAGCGATGATCTACCTGGGAGCGCGCTGGGTCCCCTGGGCTCTACCAGCTCGGGGCTCCCTAGACCCCCTCCAGCTTCCTGATCCGAATTATGACCACCCAGGAGACCGGGACTTACTCACTGGAGCTCTGGGACTACATGCTCCGCAGCACGTATATGCAGAAGGTACCGCGGGGGAGGAGGGGGAGGGAGGTGGGGAGAGGTACCTGGATAAGGACTGATTGAATAGGTCATTTCGCACTCGGGGCTGGAGGTCACTGTCAATTACAATTCTGCGGTGTGTGCTGTGGGGGGGCGACTGGGCGGGGCCCCGAGGGACCACAGTGCTGGCGATGATCAGTATGGGAGCACACCTGGTCCCCTGGGCCCCGCTCAATCGGACTTCCACAATCTATGGCCTGCCTCGGGCGCTGCCGGGGAATTCCACGCACTAGGCGAGGGGGAGGCGGGGGGAGGGGCTGCGGGTGGAGTGCTTTGGGTTTTCATTCCACAACTGTATTTTGATGTATTTTACATTGAGGTTATGTTAATGTCATGTTAGACACCTTTGGCGAGGTTACACAACTGATTGTCTTTTTCCCTGCAATGTTAGGAGCCGTAAGACGGGGGGATGGGATACCTTGACTGGTAGGAGCCCCGTGGGATCACGTTGGTCTCCGGCGACCCGCCGAGGAACACGCTTGGTCCCCTGGACGCCGCCCACTCGGGGGCCTTCGACTACCCTGTTGGATAGGGCGACAAGACACAGGTGCGCAGTACCCTCTGACCCACGGGTGGGGGAGGGAGCCACTGCACCCCGACGCCCTTTACCACGTGTTGTTACCTACAACACTGCTCTCTAATACCTACGCTACAGTTTATAAAGTTTACCCCCCCTCCCACCGTTCCCCCCCTAACTCTTCCCTCCCCCTCCTCTCCCTGACGCCACTCACCCATCCCACCGGCACGACCCACCGGACGAAACTGACCATGGACGTGCCCCGCGACGATAGGCCGACCACCAATCCCTTGACACCGGCCCCCGTCACAGTACTCACCATGAATGCCAGAGGGTTAAACAAACCAGAGAAACGGTCCGGGGCCCTCAGGGATTTCCAAGCCCACAAGGCCTCCGTAGTTTTCGTACAGGAGACACATTTTCGGGAGGGGGCGACTGGGGGTTAACAAATCAACATTACCCAGTGGGTTACTACAGTGACTTCCGGGGAGGAAAATCCAGAGGAGTGGCGATCCTCCTACACAGATGGCTCCCGTTCACGGAATTGGGGGTTGTACTGGATCCGGAGGGCCGCTACTTGTTCCTCAAAGGGACGATAACAAATCAAACATATACCTTTGCCACTGTTTATGCACCAAACACGGGACAATATCGGTTCCTGGCTCGGACGCTCAGTGCCCTCAGGCGCTTCGCGGAGGGAGTGGTGGTGTTGGGGGGAGACCTGAATGTCGCTCTGGACCCCAAATGGGATTCCTCGCAGGGGCAGTCGCGTCTCTCAGCGCAGCACCTCACGGCACTCAAGACCCTCCTCATAAAGACCCAGCTGGTAGATTGCTGGAGGGCATTCCATCCCGACGAAAGGGACTATACATATTACTCACACCCACACAATTCATACACATGCATCGACTACCTTTTCGTGTCCCACTACCACCTGCCCTTAGTGCTCGGCGCTGACCAAGGGACCGCGACGTGGTCCGACCATGCGCCAGTGTCGATTACACTACGGTCCCCTCTGTTCAGGCCCAAAGTATCAAAATGGCGACTAAACGAATCCCTACTCACTACTCCGGATGTCACAACAGACATAACGACGGCACTCAAAGATTATTTCACGGACAACACCCGAGACCAAACCTCTGCTGCGGTGCGTTGGGAGGCACATAAAAGCGTAGTTCGGGGACACCTTATACAGAAAAGCGCACACCTCAAGAAACAGAGGGACGCCCACAGACTCCAGCTTATTACTGACATCCAACAATTAGACGCTCTCAATAAAAAAGCACGCCTCCCCACTCATCAGGCCACACTTCTCACCCTCCGGAGGGAACTCACCACACTCCTTCACACGCAACACCATAGGGCAGCACTGAGACATAAGGCGTTTTTCTCCATCCATGGGAACAAGAGCGGCAAACTCTTGGCCCGCATGCTTAACAAACGGAGACAGGATACATATATAGACCGCATGCGAGATAAGGGGGGCACTCTACACAGACACCCGCTCAAGATACAGAACGTCATACGCTCGTACTATGCGGATCTATACTCCCTCCCACGACCACAAACACAAGACCAAACACAGAGATTAGGGGACTCTATAGACGCGTACCTCCGAACCCATGATCTCCCCTCCCTACCGACGGAAACGAGAGACCAGCTGGACGAGCCGATCATGCCCGAAGAGCTAGCACATGCCATTAAACATACTAAACCAGGCAGGTGCCCAGGTCCAGATGGACTGCCCATCAAATATTACAAGACTTTCGCGGACACCCTATACCCACCGCTGCTTGAAATGTTTAATGATATCAGAGAAGGCCGAGAACTGCCCAAACACGCGCTTATGGCCCATATCACCTTAATACCAAAGGAAGGAAAAGACCGGGAACAGTGTGGGAATTACAGACCCATATCTCTCATAAACACCGACCTTAAACTACTGGCGAAGGTCTTAGCGACTCGCCTCCAGCTGCACATCCCAGCCCTGGTACACGCAGACCAGGTGGGGTTTGTGATGGGTCGCGAGGCCAGGGACAATACCATCCGAGCCCTCACACTCATGCATGGGCGGGGGGGGGACGACGGAGGCCTTCTCCTCCTCTCTACAGACGCGGAGAAGGCCTTCGACAGAGTATGCTGGGACTATATGTTCCAAACCCTGACACACCTGGGGGTGGGACCTATCCTCCTGAGCTGGATTAAGGCACTATATGCGCAACCAACAGCACAGGTGGTGGTTAACGGGGCGCTCACGGATGCATTTTCCATCTTTAATGGAACGCGCCAGGGATGTCCCTTGTCGCCGCTCCTTTTTATCCTAGCGTTGGAACCCTTTCTAACACACATCAGAGGTCATCCAGATATCACGGGAGTCAAAACGTTAGAAGCGCACCATAAAGTAGCCGCCTACGCGGACGATCTCTTGTTTTTCGTATCACATCCAGAGGTATCCCTCCCCAACCTTTTGCAGGCATTCCGGACCTTCGGGAAACTATCAGGCCATAAGATTAATTTTACGAAATCATATATCCTGAACCTAGACATCCCCACGCAGAGGGCGGAACGCCTTCGCCAGAACTACCCCTTTCAATGGGCCCAGGGCAAAATAAGATACCTGGGCACGTGGCTAACGGTCAGGGAATCGGATCTCTTCACATCTAATTTCGCCCCATTGCTATCCAAATTCTGAACAGAAATGAGGGAATGGGCCCTCCCGCATATATCCTGGCTGGGCAGGATACAAGTCGTAAAGATGAACTTCCTGCCCAGGCTACTTTTCCTCTTTCAAGCCCTACCCATTATCCTACCTCACACATTCTTTACTTCCCTCAGACGGGCATTAGGAGAATTCATATGGGATGGGAGGAGGCCCAGACTGAAGTATAGCCTGCTCACGCAACCCAATGATCGGGGCGGCCTAGCCTTACCAGATTTCACGCTATACTACAGGGCATGCCACCTACAGCGCATAGTGGAGTGGTCCAAGTCAGGGGTCACCAAGCTCTGGAAGACCGCGGAGGGGGCGAAGGCAGGCATTCCGGCTGAGCTCCTACCGTGGCTTCCCGGACGCGAAGGGGGAATAGAAAACCACTACTCGGTATACACTAGGGCGACACTGCGGGTGTGGCGCGGCAACGCAGGGAGACACGCACTAACGACACACCCGTCACCGCTCCTCCCCCTCACTCACAACATAGACTTTCCACCGGGCCTGGAACCGGGGGCATTGGGGACGCTGGTCGAGGACCCACGGCCCCGGCTGAGACACGTATGCACTGGGCAGGGACTACGGGAGTGGGCGGACATAAGCAAAGATTCGGATCAATCCTTCCTCACTCGATTCAGATATGAACAACTACGCAGCTTCATAAGGACCCTCCCACGGGGAGCGAAACTAGGCAGAGATCTCACAGATTTTGAAACCCTGTGCACAGACCCCAACCCACTGCCACATGGTGTTTCATTCCTATATTCCACGCTACAGCTACACACCCCAACGTCACCCCCGTCATTCATGGGAAAATGGGAGGATGCACTCCACAAAACTTTTAGCGAGGTGGAATGGGAAAAGATATGCCACATCACCCACCACTGTTCAGTCTTCAGCAAAAGCCAAGAGACGGCATATAAACTGCTATCTCAATGGTACCGCACACCCGACACGATACACCACATATCCATGCATGGATCCCGGTCCTGCTGGAGATGTGACAAGGAGCTGGGGACACCTCTGCACATATGGTGGGAGTGCGAACTTATACAACCCTACTGGCGAACCATACACAAAATACTCACCAGATTCACCGACAACCCACCACCACTGGAACCGGCAGCCATGCTACTGCACCACACGCACACCCCTGTCACCAGATACAAGAAGTCACTTACAATCCGAATCCTTAACGTAGCAAAGCAGATAATTCCCCAATACTGGAAGAAGGGGGAGACCCTACCACTGCAAAGGTGGTTTGACCAAATGGAAGAATTGAGGGCCATAGAGGAACTCACAATGCTGACGGCAGGACCACAGCAACAGACGTATCTAGACATATGGACACATTGGATACTGACGACGACCCGACCCGACTTTCTGACTCTCCTACACGGCCGCACGCCCTAATACGCCCGAAGGACAGACAAACCGACAGCCGACACACCCTCACCCTCCTTCCTCCCCTCCGTACCTGAACCTACCTCCCCCCCACTTCCCTTATACAGGCAGCCCAAGGAGAGGGGCGCACTGAGAAGGGAGGGCATTGTTTCGGACCTACGGCAAGGAGCGTACACGGGCAGACACGTTACCACCCCTAACGGCCCCAGAGGGGCCTACGGGCAAAACCATGGGCCCTGCCGTCTCACAGAGACCTAAAGACAAGCTTAACATACAGTGAAGGGCAACAGCTACCCACTCTGGTACGACACTGCCACTTAAAATCCATGAGGCAGACCAAGAGAGACGTGTCCCAGGACGTATAGACCAGAGGCCTGGGAGGTGCACGGGACGAGGGAGGGCGACCACAGTACCGACCCGATGGATGGGGACGGTGGCCCAACCGGCACGAAGGGGAGGGGACATGGCTCTCTGAATAAGGGTACCCTCATCACACAAAATACATGGTAACAGCTGGGGGTGGGACCTGGCCCCCACCCACGGGCACTGTCGTAGGGACAAATGAGAATGGGTCACACGAACCCGACACCACATCTCTACAAAGGTCTATGAGTGGCCTGTGTGCCACCGCTGCACCGACAAATGTTGATTGTCTTACCCTTCTCCCTCCCTCCTCCTCCCCACTCCACCCTTCCCGTCCCCCCACTTCTTCCCAAACTGCCAGGGACCTGCGAATCCCCACTGTTACTAATTGTGCATGCATACGCAGACAAAGTTACTTGTTACCTTTTGTTTCAATTTATGGGACCTGCGAGTCCACCACAAAGTTTTCTAGATGTGCCTCAAGACTGCACTGATGATTGAAAAGTTTCAATAAAGATAATATTTACAAAAAAAAGCCATAAATGGAGTTGGCTAGCTAAAGAAATGCTACTTATGCAACAAGTCGTTAAATTCAATAATACCATTTGTTAATGTGTAAAACAAAACCATCACTACTTTCCATAAGCAATTTCATCCAGTTAACACTAAAACAGCCAGAAATTATTTTGTATAAGACAAAAGTGTCTAATAAACACTCAAGGACATAATAGATAAACTTAGCAATCAGTGAGATAAGTAGAAATGTGATGTTTATTTAACAAAGACTTCATGGTGCAATCATGAAATATTTTAAAGCAACCATAAGGCATATGTGTTGGAATTTACTGGATATATGAACCTTATTCTGTTATAATATCTAAGCCAGATATACTCATAATGTATGCCTATAAATATATTTTGGAACACTGTCTGAATGTACAAATTTGTTTCAAGTGTTTGATTTTTTTTATTTTGCTTTGGTATCCATTTTTTGTTTGCTTTTAGCCATTCACACCATCCAGTTTAAGCGCCGTTTAGAATGTTAAGCAAAACCCACTTATCACTCACATTGTGTGCAGAAGATGAGTGCGTACTTTTTGCATGCATAATGGTATTCAAAATCAGTACGTTTTTCCATGTCTTGGAATATTCATCAAAGTGCATGTTCTTCCATGTATCTTTAATGCATTCGTCACTCAAATGAAGAAGAATATCCAAAAATTGTGAATGTCTTCCACAGTATCATAAAGCATGCAAAAGCTGATTAAAGTCCAATGTGAACTACTACTGTGGCAGAAATCTAGGAAAAGTTGAGGAATGTTTTGCATGTGCCCATTTCTTACACTGTTGTGCCAAGCTATTTGGCACTTTCCTATACCTTGCTTTTGACTGCTTTGTAGAGAACCAATTTTCCCAACAAATGTGTCATTAGCTCAGTGTACCCAGGCAAGAGTACCATTAGCCCAGCGTGCCCTGCAAGTATGCCATACTGATACAGATATAAAGTTACCCAAAGATATGTTCAGGTGAAACCAAATTGTTATATGTTCGAGCCGCTTGGTGAACCAATCAAATCAGAAACACCAGACAATTTGTGATTCAAAGATTACTTCCTCTTTTATTGGTTTGCTTTCCGACTTTATAGTAATTTGTAAAACAGCTTTGTGACTTGCGCAAAACAAAAACAGGATGCTTGAAGTCACTTTGTACCATAAAAGGAATTTACAGAACTAAGCATATTTCAATGGTTACATATAAAAACAAATTAGGACATAAGAAGGGGGGCCGAGGGTGAAGCTGCAATCATCTCCTCAGAAACCACAGAATGTCACAAGTCATGAATTTATGCTTACTTGTCAGACACTGATACTAGACTAAAAGTTCAAAGCATAAAATGAAAGTAAAAACAGACTGGATATCCGGTCATCTGTAGCTTGAGCCTTGGGTCAAGGTGCCTTCTATCACACATAGCCATGTCCCAAATGTGCTTTCAACTTGTATTTTAGTATTAAGGAATTATAACTTCTGAACTTCATCAACTACTTTGGATTCTTTTTGACTGTTGATTCCTAGTGATGGTTCGAAGGTACATCCGATGCTTCTCATAGAGGCAGGGCGCATGCACAGCAGTCACCACACTGCCCTGCAAATACTTCTCATAGAGAAGGATTAAGCCTATGCTTCTCTGTTAGAAGCACTGCCTTCTGTTTTGTGTTTGAGAATAAGGCAATCACAAAAACCACCCTACCAGACTGTTGGACTGACAACCTAGACAATTTATAATAATGCCGATTTGTGTTAAAATCGTCACTTTAATAAAGTAACTTGGGAGTGTTCCTTTAAACAGAATTCAGCAGTTGACAGTAACAATTAAGCTTCAAGACAATCCCACAGTAGCCTCTTTGTTTCAAATTTTAATTTACTAAAAGTGTTGCTGTGATACTGATTTTCTGTTTAATCATTTATAAAAAGCAAAATAATTTTTATTTTTTTTATTTTTATGATCATTTTTTAAGCCTCGCTTTCCAAATAAATTAATTTTGCGTTCAGCTGACTCTTGTTCTTTTTTTCTCTTTATCTTTTACAAAACAAAGAACATTAATCAAATGCGTAATTCATTTTCCAGGCAGTGCCGTTTTACACGCCAATCACATTCTTCTTATATGAATACAGCGTTGTAGTTGTTTTATCCATCTTTCATCTTGCACCTTGCCAAAATGTGTAAAATATAGTTTGTTAGATAATCATATTTGTCTTTTGAATCACAAAACAAGTGTGCACAAATATTTGGCTTTGAGTCTAAATATTAAGGGTATTGTTTAGTATTCATGAAGCCAGGAAATCATTTGAAATATGGATAACGCTCTACTAACAAATCCTTTTTGTAAAAAAAAAATAACAGAATATTTATTTATTATTATTATTATTTATTAAGTGCCAACATACTTACCGTATATACTCGAGTATAAGCCGACCCGAATATAAGCCGAGGCCCCTAATTTTACCCCAAAAAACTGGGAAAACTTATTGACTCGAGTGGAAAATGCAGCAGCTACTGGTAAATTTCTAAATAAAATTAGATCCTAAAAAAATTATATTAATTTAATATTTATTTACAGTGTGTGTATATAATGAATGCAGTTTGTGTGTGTATGAATGCAGTGTGTATATGAATGCTGTGTGTGTATGCAGTGTGTGTATGAATGCAGTGTGTATATAATGAATGGAGTGCAGTGTGTGTATATGAGTGCAGTGTGTGTATATGAGTGCAGTGTGTGTATGAGTGCAGTGTGTGTATAATGAATGCAGTGCAGTGTGTGTATGAGTGCAGTGTGTATGCAGTGTGTATATAATGAATGCAGTGCAGTGTGTGTATATGAGTGCAGTGTGTATATAATGAGTGCAGTGTGTATATAATGAGCGCAGTGTGTATGTATGAGTGCAGTGTGTATGTATGAATGCAGTGTGTGTATGAATGCAGTGTGTATATAATGAATGGAGTGCAGTGTGTGTATATGAGTGCAGTGTGTATATGAGTGCAGTGTGTGTGTATGAGTGCAGTGTGTATATAATGAATGCAGTGCAGTGCAGTGTGTGTATATGAGTGCAGTGTGTGAGTGCAGTGTGTATATAATGAATGCAGTGCAGTGTGTGTATGAGTGCAGTGTGAATGCAGTGTGTGTATGTGTGTATGTATGAATGCAGTGTGTATGCAGTGTGTGTATGAATGCAGTGTGTATGCAGTGTGTGTATGAATGCAGTGTGTGTATATAATGAATGCAGTGCAGTGTGTGTATGAGTGTGTGTATGAATGCAGTGTGTGTGAGTGCAGTGTGTGTGTGTGTGAGTGCAGAGCATTGGTGGGGGTGGGCATTTTATTAATTATTATTATTTAATTATTATTGTAATATATATTTTTTTATGTTGTTATTATTTTTTTTATTATTATTATTTTTTTTTATTATTATTTTTTTTATTTATTTTTTCGTCCCCCCTCCCTGCTTGTTAGCTGGCCAGGGAGGGGGGCTCTCACTCCCTGGTGGTCCAGTGGATGGGCTGTAGGAGCTCCTGTCAGCTCCCTTCTCTCTCCTCCGTCCGTGCAGCTCCCAGGTCAGCTTCCTCTGTAACTCTCGCGGCCGCGCGGAGCGTTGCCACGGTAACCCGTGGCAACGCTCTGACCCCGCGGCTCTCGCGAGAGTTGCAGAGGAAGCTGACCTGGGAGCTGCACGGACGGAGGAGAGAGAAGGGAGCTGACAGGAGCTGCGGTGAAGGTAAGTTACAGCTTCCTGACAGCCCCCGGTCCTTGTCTGTATTATGGCAATGAAAATTGCCATAATACAGACAACTGACTCGAGTATAAGACGAGTGAGTGTTTTTCAGCACAAAAAATGTGCTGAAAAACTCGTCTTATACTCGAGTATATACGGTACTTAAAACATGAGATGCACAACTAGCACAAGAACATAGGATAGAATAGCTCTAATATGTACAGATTTAAAGGACCACTATAGGCACCCAGACCACTTCATCTTAATGAAGTGGTCTGGGTGCCAGGTCCAGCTAGGATTAACTCTTTCATCTATAAACATAGCAGTTTCAGAGAAACTGCTATGTTTATAATAGGGTTAATCCAGCCTCTAGTGACTGTCTCATTGACAGCTGCTAGAGGCGCTTCCGCGCTTCTCACTGTGATTAAGAATGCTTTCCTGTGGACTGGCTGAATGCGCGCGCGGCTCCTGCCGCGCATGCGCATTCAGCCGATGATGGCGATATGGAGGAAGAGAGTTCCCCACCCGGCCCTGCAGAAATATTGGATGAAGAAAAGATTTTTAGCGAATAATAGTATCCCTTGATTTTATCATTTAGACATACAATAGTAACAATAAAATGGTCAAATACCCTGTTTGACAAACGCTCTTTTCCACGGATATTTGCCACATACTCTTGGAGGAGTGTGGAAGCTGGCCTCCTGCCCAACGGGAGAGGTGTATTGTATTGTTTGGAGACCCCATGCTGGGGGTCCTGTATAGAAGCAGGCAACTTGGCCTAAATAAACCAGTTCCTTTTCACCCTCAGTCTGGACTAGTGTTTGGGTGGATCATCTATACTCTCTGCAGGAAACCTTAATCACTTGAAGCTGTACCCAGGACCCTGTTCAAGGGCTGGAAGTGACTGAGAGACCCCAGCCAAGCTGCGGCGGGTAGTGGCTGAAGCACTACGGGTGTCCCGGTGTAGAGCTCGGAAGCGAGCTTGATGGAGGTAACCAGCCAGGGTGCCAGGCTGTCCGCCATACCCTGCTTATGGGCTTTTGAAAGGGGATATACCCGCGGAATTAAAGCACATACTCAGAGATACTTGGATAAGACATTAAAGTAAACCATTGTATTCCAGCGTTAAAACACGATTTGACCACATTGACCACCAACTGATATGTTTTCTACACAGACCCACACTTATTCACAGAGTGACTGAACTTGTTTACGTTTTTGGGAATTTCTAAGTATGACACAAGGATGTAAAAATAATCATATATTTTTCAAAGTTTTCTGAAATGTGATCTAAAAAGTGCCAGTCCTCTTTAGTATACATTTTTACAGTTTTCACAGAAATTTCAGAAACCTGTGAAATGTTTAATGGTTATAAAATTCTGCCACTATTCTGTAAGAGTAGTGGCGGAAAAATTCTTAAAGGGACACTATAGTCACCAGAACAACTACAGCTTATTGAATTTGTTCTGGTGAGTAGAATCATTCCCTTCAGGCTTTTTGCTGTAAGCAATGTATTTTCAGAGAAAATGCAGTGTTTACATTACAGCCTAGTGATAACCTCACTGGCCACTGCTCAGATAGCTGTTAGAGATCCTTCTTGGGTCATGGCTGCATAAAATGCATCCAAACATTCAGTATCTCCTCCCAATGCATGCAGACACAACTTTCCTCATAGAGATTCATTGATTCAATTCCTCTCTATGAGAAGATGCTGATTGGCCAGGGCTGTGTTTGAATCATGCTGGCTCTGCCCCTGATCTGCCTCCTTGTCAGTCTCAGCAAATCCTATGGGGAAGCACTGTGATTGGATCAGGCTACCACTTCAGATGATGTCACCAGACTGCTTTTTCTTTAGGCAAACAGCATGCAGAGTTACAGCTTCAGGCTTGAATGCAGTAAGATGTTGCTATATTTATGGAGGCATGAGGGGCCCAGGGGGGGCTAGATGGTGGTGTTAACACTATAGGGTCAGGAATACATGTTTGTGTTCCTGACCCTATTGTGATCCTTTAAATCATTTGCAAACAATTTGCGCAAAAAAAAATATTAAAACAGATGAAAAACCCAACAGATTTAATATATTTTCATGTGGAATTAAGTCTTATATACTAAAGTGAAAATTCAGAGGGAATTTCAAACTTAAAGGGCTACTTCAAGCACCATGACCCCTACACTGATTTGAAGTAGATATATTTGGGAGTCTAGCCAACTCCTTGGTTTTGCACCCTTCCCTGTTACAGGTGCCTCAACTCCGGTCTTGTACTGCAGAGAGCCTTAGATGGATTTTTTTCCCCAAATAAGTGAGTTATTCACATAAGAGCAGACATTAGACTGTGAGAGTAGGACCTGCCAAAGATGGGGTACATTGACGTTGTGGCAGGCTTATGCAATGTATGATCATATAATGTAACTAAATCCCCATTATTTTTTTTGCCTAGATTAGGTGTTTTAAAAAAAAACCTTTAGAAAAAACTTTAAAAAAATAAAAAAATAAAATCTGTCAACATTGAAGTTGCTGTTTAGTAGATAGGAGAGTGCACCGGATCTTGTGTATTGATTTGAAGTGGTCATGGTACTTAGTTACATAGCTAAAAAAAAAAACGTCCTTTGTAGTCGGTATGTGCAGCGTTTCAATATGAAAGAGAATTGGAAAGCAATCTAGTGCAATTTTGTATACATTAAATAAAAAAAATGTTTTTGTGTATATGTTATGCTCACCTTTGTCAAAATTATGGGATGGTGAAGTCCCTTTTCTTTGCAGCTCAAGATGGAGAATACCAGGCAGGGATACACAGGTATACAGTTGCAAGAAAAAGTATGTGAACCCTTTGGAATGATATGGATTTCTGCACAAATTGGTCATAAAATGTGATCTGATCATGATGTATGTCACAACAATAGACAATCACAGTCTGCTTAAACTAATAACACACAAAGAATGAAATGTTGCCATGTTTTTTTGAACACCCCATGTAAACATTCACAGTGCAGGTGGAAAAAGTATGTGAACCCCTAGACTAATGACATCTCCAAGAGCTAATTGGAGTGAGATGTCAGCCAACTGGAGTCCAATCAATGAGATGAGATTGGAGGTGTTGGTTACAGCTGCCCTGCTCTATAAAAAACACACACCAGTTCTGGGTTTGCTTTTCACAAGAAGCATTGCCTGATGTGAATGATGCCTCGCACAAAAGAGCTCTCAGAAGACCTACGATTAAGAATAGTGATGTACCGAAAAAATGACAAAGAGCACTCTGATTGGCTTAAGCCTTCCCCCGCCCTGCAGAGCTCAGTCTGCGCGGAGCCCTCCATGGGTGAAGATGGATTATTTTTTTTGCGCTCGTTTTTTTTTTGTTTTTTTTTAATTGCGTCGGTTCTCATGGCTTTTTATTTGGCCTTTTTTGGGGCTGAAAAGAGAAGATTTTAGAAAAAAGAAGACGTCAAATGGTAAGTTGAATTTTTCTTTACAGGTTAGTTATTGTATTCCCCCTTCACTAATTTTTAGGGTGAGGGGGGTAGGTAGGGGGTAACTTTTTTGGGGGTGGGGGGGTGCATGACTAGGGGCTTGGGGACCCCTAGTCACCTTAGATTGGGGGGGATTTTTATTTAGGGCCCCCACCCACCACTTAGGGGTGGGGGCTGGGGGGGTCAGTAGGTCCCCCCTTATTGTTTTTATTAGGGCCCCCACCCACCGCTAAGGGGTGGGGACCAGGGGGGAGGACAGTAGGTCCCCCCTCATTATTTTTATGGCCCCCACCCACCGCTCAGGGGTGGGGGCCAGTGGGGAGGACAGTAGGTCCCCCCTCATTATTTTTATGGCGCCCACCCACCGCGCAGGGGTGGGGGCGGGGGAGGACAGTAGGTTCCCCCGCTCATTATTTTTATGGCCCCCACCCACCGCGCAGGGGTGGGGGCGGGGGGAGGACAGTAGGTCCTCCCCCCATTTTGATTTATGGCCCCCACCCACCGCGCAAGGGTGGGGGCCGGGGGGGGGGACAGTAGGTTCCCCCCTCATTATTTTTATGGCCCCCACCCACCGCGCAGGGGTGGGGGCCGGGGTGAGGACAGTAGGTCCCCCCCTCATTATTTTTATGGCCCCCACCCACCACGCAGGGGTGGGGGCGGGGGGAGGACAGTAGGTCCTCCCCCCATAGTGATTTATGGCCCCCACCCACCGTGCAGGGGTGGGGGCTGGGGGGAGGACAGTAGGTCCCCCCCTCATTATTTTTATGGCCCCCACCCACCACGCAGGGGTGGGGGCGGGGGGAGGACAGTAGGTCCTCCCCCCATGGTGATTTATGGCCCCCACCCACCGTGCAGGGGTGGGGGCTGGGGGTAGGACAGTAGGTCCCCCCCTCATTATTTTTATGGCCCCCACCCACCACGCAGGGGTGGGGGCAGGGGGAGGACAGTAGGACAGTAGGACAGTAGACCCTATGTAGGGGGAACAGTCCCTATTCTGCTCTGTGTCAGTGTGTATCAGGGATCCTTAGGATAGGTGTCAATTCATATCTGCCAAGTGACCCTTTGTAGGGGGAACAGTCCCTATTCTGCTCTGTGTCAGTGTGTATCAGGGATCCTTAGGATAGGTGTCAATCCATATCTGCCAAGTGACCCTATGTAGGAGGAACAGTCCCTATTCTGCTCTGTGTCAGTGTTTATCAGGGATCCTTAGGATAGGTGTCAATCCATATCTGCCAAGTGACCCTATGTAGGGGGAACAGTCCCTATTTTGCTCTGTGTCAGTGTGTATCAGGGATCCTTAGGATAGGTGTCAATCCATATCTGCCAAGTGACCCTATGTAGGAGGAACAGTCCCTATTCTGCTCTGTGTCAGTGTGTATCAGGGATCCTTAGGATAGGTGTCAATCCATATCTGCCAAGTGACCCTATGTAGGGGGAACAGTCCCTATTCTGCTCTGTGTCACTGTCTGGGGGGAGTATCTGCAGTAATACAGAGTGTCTGGAGGGAGTATCTACAGTAACACAGGGTGTCTGGAGGGAGTATCTGCAGTAACACAGGGTGTCTGGAGGGAGTATCTGCAGTAACACAGGGTGTCTGGAGGGAGTATCTGCAGTAACACAGAGTGTCTGGAGGGAGTATCTGCAGTAACACCGAGTGTCTGGAGGGAGTATCTGCAGTAACACAGAGTGTCTGGAGGGAGTATCTGCAGTAACACAGAGTGTCTGGAGGGAGTATCTGCAGTAACACAGAGTGTCTGGAGGGATTATCTGCAGTAACACAGAGTGCCTGGAGGGAGTATCTGCAGTAACACAGTGTCTGGAGGGAGTATCTGCAGTAACACAGAGTGTCTGGAGGGAGTATCTGCAGTAACACAGGGTGTCTGGAGGGAGTATCTGCAATAACACAGAGTGTCTGGAGGGAGTATCTGCAGTAACACAGAGTGTCTGGAGGGAGTATCTGCAGTAACACAGGGTGTCTGGAGGGAGTATCTGCAGTAACACAGGGTGTCTGGAGGGAGTATCTGCAGTAATACAGAGTGTCTGGAGGGAGGATCTGCAGTAACACAGGGTGTCTGGAGGGAGTATCTGCAGTAACACATAGTGTCTGGGGGGAGTATCTGCAGTAACACAGGGTGTCTGGGGGGAGTATCTGCAGTAACACAGGGTGTCTGGAGGGAGTATCTGCAGTAACACAGAGTGTCTGGAGGGAGTATGTGCAGTAACACAGAGTGTCTGGGGGGGAGTATCTGCAGTAATACAGAGTGTCTGGGGGGAGTATCAGGTTGTAACATTTATTTGCACTGAAAAAATACAAATAAAATAAATTGAAAAAATAAAATAAACTGGTTGCAGCTTCCGAATGAATCTAAAATGGATGCTGTCCATTAAGTGGGAGGGTCTGCTAGGGAGGGTGTGCTGCTGATTGGCTGGAATGTGTCTGCTGACTGTGAGGCACAGGGTCAAAGTTTACTCAATGATAAAGAATAGGTGGCGGACGCGAACATGCTATGTTCGCCAGGATCTATTCGCCAGCGAACCGTTCGGGACATCACTACTAAGGACAGGTGTCAATCCATTTCTGCCAAGTGACCCTATGTAGGAGGAACAGTCCCTATTCTGCTCTGTGTCAGTGTGTATCAGGGTCTCTGAGGACAGGTGTCAATCCATATCTGCCAAGTGACCCTGTGTAGGGGGAACAGACCCTATTCTGCTCTGTGTCAGTGTGTATCAGGGTCTCTGAGGACAGGTGTCAATCCATATGTCAAGGTGTCAATATGTCATATGTCAGGTGTCAATCCATATCCATTGTGATTTAGGAATGTTAGGTGATTTATGCCCTTTATGGATTAAAACCAGACTCTGCATCAACTGTGTAATTTTCCATGGGAGTTTTACCATGGACCCCCCTCCGGCATGCCACAGTCCAGGTGTTAGTCCCCTTGAAACAACTTTTCCATCACTATTGTGGCCAGAAAGAGTCCCTGTGGGTTTTAAAATTTGCCTGCCTATTGAAGTCTATGGCGGTTCGCCTGGTTCGCCGGTTCGCGAACGTTTGCGGAAGTTCGTGTTCGCTGTTCGCGAACCGAAAATTTTATGTTCGCGACATCACTAATTAAGAATTGTTGACTTGCATAAAGCTGGAAAGGGTTATAAAAGTATCTCCAAAAGCCTTGCTGTTCATCAGTCCACGGTAAGACAAATTGTCTATAAATGGAGAAAGTTCAGCACTGCTGCTACTCTCCCTAGGAGTGGCCGTCCTGTAAAGATGACTGCAAGAGCACAGCGCAGACTGCTCAATGAGGTGAAGAAGAATACTAGAGTGCCAGCTAAAGAATTACAAAAGTCACTGGCAAATGCTAACATCCCTGTTAGCGAATCTACAATACGTAAAACACTAAACAAGAATGGATTTCATGGGAGGATACCACAGAGGAAGCCACTGCGGAAGCCACACACCAGAGGAAGCCACACACCAACATCAAAACCTCATCCCAAATGTGAAGTATGGTGGTGGGGGCATCATGGTTTGGGGCTGCTTTGCTGCGTCAGGGCCTAGACTGATTGCTATCATCAAAAGAAAAAATGAATTCCCAAGTTTATCAAGACATTTTGCAGGAGAACTTAAGGCCATCTGTCTACCAGCTGAAGCTCAACAGAAGATGGATGTTGCAACAGCACAATGACCCAAAGCATAGAAGTAAATCAACAACAGAATGGCTTAAACAGAAGAAAATACGCCTTCTGGAGTGGCCCAGTCAGAGTCCTGACCTCAACCCGATTGAGATGCTGTGGCATGACCTCAAGAAAGCGATTCGCACCAGACATCCCAAGAATATTGCTGAACTGAAACAGTTCTGTAAAGAGGAATGGTCACGAATTACTCCTGACCGTTGTGCACGTCTGGTCTGCAATTACAGGAAACGTTTGGTTGAAGTTATTGCTGCCAAAGGAGGTTCAACCAGTTATTAAATCCAAGGGTTCACATACTTTTTCCACCTGCACTGTGAATGTTTACATGGTGTGTTCAATAAAAACATGGCAACATTTCATTATTTGTGTGTTATTAGTTTAAGCAGACTGTGATAGTCTATTGTTGTGACTTAGATGATGATCAGATCACATTTTATGACCAATTTGTGCAGAAATCCATATCATTCCAAAGGGTTCACATACTTTTTTTTTGCAACTGTATATACTGCATTTAACATTTTTTCTTATTTATTAAAACCGCACCAATGGAAGGAAAAAAAAAAACTGCTCATGGAGACATCTACAATCACCCCCTTCACATGAGCAGTTATAGCCTATATCTGGTTCTTGGAAAGCATTTGAATGGAATGCACGTGCCCTTGACAGCTGGCAGTGCTGGCGTGATTTATGATATGCGCTCTATAAACCCCTGATACATGAAGCACTAAGCTCAATTCTGATTAACGTTACAGAGCCTGTCATAGTTACAGAGGCAGGATGTTGGTAGGCTGTATTTAAAGGGGCTCTGTCACCTTCTGAGAATTCTGCATATTATGCACAGCCCCCATATGGTGAATGCTCCACTTGCTGAGCGGTGGCCACGGAGGGCAGGTGAAAGTAGTTTTTACGTATCTTAACTTGTCTCTTACAGATGCCACTATCTTCTTCCTCGATGTCCTCTTCAGCTCCTGAAGTCTCATCTGCCAGGACCTGACATCAATGCTGTACTCTCGCACATGTGCAAGATCCCACAGAAACAAACAGCCCTTTTCCCCTCAGTCCTCACTAGTTACAGCTCAGGACTTGGAAATGCCTGGCAAAAGGTTGGAAAAATACACCCTTCCTTTGTCTTATGATATATTTGAAATTAAATGGAATTTCAGTGAAATTTTAACAGTCTTTATGAGCATTTGTGAAGATTTAATCTTTTATTTATTAAATTGTATTAAAGGAATACTATAAGTGCCCAGAATACAAAGCCGTATTCCTGGCACTAGAGCTCCCTCTGCCTCCCCCTCTCTCGTAACCCCCCTGCCAGCACCGGCATCAATGAAGGGTTAAAAACCCTTTGTTTACTTACCTGATTCCAGCCTCGTTGTCCCTTGATCATGTGTCGCTGCACCGCCTCGTCCAACGTCTCCAGGTGAGTGGGCACTAATGTGCATGCGCAGCAGATACTGTGCACACATTAGTATGGATAGACACCGATAGTGTGTGTAGATACCAGGAGCTGGCCTAGAATATGGCTAAAATAGAGGGAATATCTGGATATGAAAATAAGTAAATGTGCAATGGTACTGTGCCTTTAAGAAGGAACTGGTGTTCGTAGAGAATAAATAAATAGAGAAAAGCAGGATGAATGGATATATTTAAAAAGCAACAATAAAATATATCTGGATAAGAAATAGATATGAAAGAATAATTAAATAAAAGAGCTAAAAATGAATATATGTCCAAAGCCAAAACTGTGCAGTGCAGGTGCCTCTATTGCTGCCATAAAACAGAATAGCTGGCACTTGTACCTAATAGTATACTCTGTATTTTGAAAAGATACAGATGGAAAAAGTGCAAAGTTGTAATATTATAGCAATACAGTATGTGGAACTGTATGCTAAAAATTGTTACAATGTAACAGCAGTAGTGGAAAGCAATGGTTCTGAAACTGGATTGAAATAAAAAAAAAAACAGTTTATTAAACAACAAATAAAATATATGAAAAAATAAGTATTGTTAAAAAATATGCACACATTAGGCCTCCCCATAGGAAAGCATTAAATGAATGCTATCCTGTGGGGACATAGTTGACCCTGGATGTCCTCATGCAGAGCGTGAGGATGTCCAGCGTCAGTTAGCAGACCAAAAGTCCATTCGGATCCAGGAAGCACCTCCAGTGGCTGTGTGGTAGACAGCCACTGGAGGTAGACTTAGTGCTGCAATGTAAACATGTAAACATTGCAGCACTAAGTGCAATAGGGACACTGCACTTAGACTACTTCAATGAGCTTTAGTGGTCTGGGTGCCTATAGTGTCCCTTTAAGATGGTCTTGGATTAGAATTACACATAGTGGAAGCAAAGTCCTGGACTTAATTTAATCTGAGGCAGACGTTTCATAAAGTGAATCTAATGTTTGCATGTTTTATGCAAATTGTCATATAAAATCTAATTGATTTCTGAAATGGGCTACATTTTGTAATTTGGTCCTCAAGTTGAGGACATGCTGGTGTTTTGTTAAATAAAACCTATATGAACTATAGACAAAGTTTCACAAATTCAGTTTACTTGTCCCTTATAGTTCACTGTTTTGTAATTAAACTCCATTAGAATTCTATAAATGTACATACGCCATCGGTAGTTATTGTGACACATACATGTTTCCCCTCCTCATAACAGATGTAGCCCAGATTAAGACAACATTTTTATTAAAAATTCATTATCACAAACATGCCATCTGCTCTCATTCTGCATCCTGATCACTAATCCATAGATTGGCTTTGTATTTAACCTCCCTGGTACGACGGAAACCCTAATAGAAACAGCAGATATTAAACAGCTGGAATCCAATAAAATGAAACAAAACAAAGAAATGAGTCAAATATTCTACTAATTATGATTCGTTTAAACACAGAGCTTGGCATCTTTTCACAATGAATGTGTAATGATGATATGTGCTGTACTTTAGATGGATAGTTGGACTCTCACACATTCTAAAACAATATCTACAGTACACACTGATACATTAGAAGAAAGGCATCTGGATACATCTATTGTAAATAACATCACACCATGTGAGAACAATTTATTAAAAGAACACTACAGAGTCAGGAACATAAACATGTTTTCCTGACCCTATAGTCTTAGAAACACAATCTAGCTCCCTTTGGCCCCCTAGATATAATAAAATCTTACCTTTATTTCTGTCTGCTGCTGACTCTGCCCCCTGATCTGCCTACTTGTCTGACATCATTAGAAGTGATGTTCTGAGCCAATTACAATGCTCTCACATAGGAAAATATTGGATTGGCTGAGATTGTCAAGGAGGCAGATCAGGGGTAGAGTCAGCACAAGTCAAACACAGCTCTGGCCAATCAGCATCTCCTCATAGAGATACATTGAATCAATCAGGTCAGATAACTAAACTGTGAACTGTAGAGATTTTACATGGGAATTTCAAATTTAATTTAATTAAAATTCCATTGTCAGTCAGACATGATTTTTGGCTTAGAGAATTAACCCCTCATATCGAACCTTATGGTACCACTTTAGTGCAGCAGATGTATACTAATAGAGATGAGCACTTGTATTTCACGCAAGACAAGACATTTATAAATATATATTAATTTCTGGCATGTTTGCAATAATTCAATGAGCTAGAATTGCTGTTTGTGTGCTGTGAACAGTTACACATTTCTCCATCTGGAGTGATTTTGATGTCAAATTGTATTGTGTAGTCCAGACTGTCAACTATCCGCCCGTGACGTGCAAATCAGATCCTGACCAGATGTTCTTAAACGTGTAAGTTATCATGCTGAATTCTGATTGTTCAGCACCTTTTTTGTTTGGAATGTATTACCTAAAATACTAATTATTCTCTAATTTTCAATACATGAATATTTACCAAATTGAATCGAATGCCCCCCCCCCTTTTTTTTTTACCACTTTCCCATGAAGTTGGCTTGCCCTATCATTTTATGGAAACTAAGAAAGATGAATCACAGATTTCACTTCCATATGTTCAGTTGCCGCCGGGTAAGCAGAATATAGAGAATGCGGAATATAGGAAATCTTCTGTGGAAAAAAAATGGGTATATGAAGCAAAATACATCTGATTCAGCATCATGCAAATACCTATCTTCATGTTTATTTTATGATGTTAGATGCAAGGAATTTGAGAGACGCACAAATATTTTCTGCACCATAGTTCCACCCACTTGTCTTACTGTAACAGGAACAGAAATGAAACCTAGCAGTAATCGTACAGCCGTATCTTTCCTGAAACCTCCACTAATTTCAAGCCCATACTTTCTTTGTGCTTTAATTTTTCTTCTTTGCTCTCAAACGCCGGACCCCCATGATCCATTTTCTTTTTTTGTTATTTCTTGATATGATCAGTATCAAAGTACAAAGACAAGTTCAACAACAGCAAACAGGCCGCCATAAAAATAGAATATTAACACAGTGATATGAGCATTGTGAAGATAAAATTACGGTGCAGTTCTCAATTGAGTTGCAAATAGACAAGTTAATCAGAAACCTGCCATCTAAAACGCTCAGAAATAAGCCATAGAAATGATAATAAATCACACAAAAAAAAAAGAAGAAAAAAGGAAGCAAAAAAAAGGATAGGGTTGATTGGAAGAGTGGTCGGAGGAATATAGAAGAAGAGGGGTAGGTGTAGTGCAGCAAAAGTAAACCAGACTCAAACATCATTGCTGGATTCCAATGACAGGTAACGACTTTATAAAACGAAGCACATATATGATAAATAATGTCAGTCAACCTAACCATAGACATGTTGTCTTTAACATTAATAGAAACTTTGGCCATTGAGGGTGGAGAAATGTGTAGACAAGATGCCACTATAGCCCTCGTGGCAGCTAAACCAAGTGTAAACAAACATTTATTTTCTTGTGTTCATAGATTATCTCACTGTTAAGAAAGTGAAAAGGACCAAGGGTCCAGCATAATGGGTCTATTTAAGGCTTGTTCGCACAGTCTGCAGACTTTGGACCAACAGATCCAAGCAAATCATATTATAATCCAGTTCAGACAAGGCAAAGCCAGGGCAAGCATTGCAAAGAACAGTAGAAATAGAAACATTGTTAAATGTCTCCTCTTCTCTATATGATTTCTCTATGCTGACTGCCATGTGCAAAAGATAGAGCTTATAGCAATGATTGACAGGGAGCTAAGATAGAGGCACCCATTTACAGGATAAAGAGGGGTGGATTTCTAAATTATTTTCTTTTTCACACCTAACAAATAGGTATTTGTTAAATATAGGGATTAAGTAAACATAATATTAAAAACCCCGGAAATTCACAAGTCCCATTTTTTTTTCTAAATTTCTGCTCTAGAGGTCTCTTGATGTTTTCCAGTTTCACTAAAGACCCCTTTAGAGATGTTTCTCACAGGGCACACAGTGTTATGTTGAGCATACTCCAACAAAGCAAGTCAGCTCGGCCTTGGCATTGTTATTTTGTGGCACTGTATTATATGTTTTATAAGTGCTACTATTTTAGAAACTGTACAATAGTTTGTTCTGTTAAGTTAAATGCTAATATCGGGACAAATTGGATTTAAGGGTCAGCTGAGCAGCAGACTCATCTTCAGAAAGATGTGCAGTAGCCAAAACTGGTAGACCGGCTGCTCGGAGCTTGGTGCAGTGACAGGCAGCAAGGGTAAGAGTACCAGCTGGCATCTCACCATGGGGAGGAATTCATATTTGGAACCCTCTGGAGACAGGAGCACCGATTAGCTGCTAATCCTGCTAGGACTGCTCATATAATTGAGCACTTATTATGGGGATTAATGATAAATTCTCAATTTTATAGTTTAAGGGTCTTAGTATTTAGTGTATTTTTGTATGTGTGCAATAAATGCAAATGTGCTACCCTGGGGTGTTTTAATTCTTTGTTTGAGGTGCTCTGTCTTCACTGTGGGCTAATTATATTGAAAAACCTCATTATTCCAGGAGAGCCGTCATTGGAACCTCACGGAAGTATCCATTTTGAAACAAAGTATAACAATCTGGGTTATTCACTAAGGAGAGAATCGTCAGGTTCAAAAGTAATTCAAACTGAATTTCGAATTTAAGGCCAAAATAGCTCAACTGGAAACATTCTCCAAGTCAGCTATGCTTCTAGTTCAGCTACTTTGGCCTAAATTTAATATTCACTTTCAATTCAATTTAATTCCCAACAATTCTCAGTTTGGTGAATAATTTACATCCTGTTTTTTAATTTGTCTGCAGCTTTTTTTCCCCTGTTGCATTTCTAATCACAGTTGCGATAGTATTTTGTATTTTATTTTATATTATGAGCATTGTTACCTAAATTGTGATTGTAAAAATTAAAGAAAATTAAAAAAAAAATACAAGTTTGCATGACACAAGACAAAGAATTGTGCAAATTCAGTGAAAATTCTTGGCAAACTGTTTCAAATGTTTAATTTTTTTTAACGTTCATTCCAATTTGCAGGTTGTCAATAAATAATATGGAAAGGGAAGAGCTCCCTCAAGTGGACAGAGCATAAACCATTGATAACACATACATGTGATATTTATACTTTACCGACAAGATTGAACAGCTAAGGAAAGAATTCTCCCCACCCTGCCTTTCTCTTTCTCAACCACACATAGATCATGCCTTTCCTACCCTTCAGACTTTCTCCCCCGGCTACTGAACAAGAGGTGGCTGCTCTTCTCCTTTCCTCTCGCCCCAGCACTTGCCTCTCACCTTATCAAATCTCTCTCCTCTTGTCTTGTGCCTTCCTTAACACTCTCTTTCTTCTGGCATCTTCTGACATTGTCCCTGCTGACCTTAAACATGCTACTGTAATACATATCCTGAAAAAAACATCCCTCGACCCGTCCACCCCCTCTAACTATCGTCCCATATCCCTGCTCCCTTTTTCCTCAAAGCTTCTGGAAAGACTTTTCTTTACCCATATGTCTCACTTCCTCAATTCCAACTCTCTCCTTGACCCTCTTCAATCTGGCTTCCGCCCCCTCCACTCTACTGAGACTGCTCTTATTAAAGTTACTAATAACCCAATCACAGCTAAATCCAAAGGCGGCCACTACATACTAATTATTCTTGACCTCTCTGCTGCCTTTGACACCATTGATCATGCTCTCCTTCTTCAAACTCTTCAATCACTCGGTCTCTGTGACTTTGTCCACTCCTTTTCTAATGATATCTCCTACACTTGTCCTGTCTCAGTTGGAGTCCCCCAAGGCTTTGTCCTTGGTCCGTTTCTATTTTCTCTTTATACTGCCTCTCTTGGCAAACTTATTGCCTCATTTGGATTCCACTACCACCTGTACATTGATGACACCCAATTATATCTCTCCTCCCCGAACCTCCCTCCTGTCGTCCTGCAACGTGTTACTGCTTGGCTTTCCTCCATCTCTGACTGGATGTCCTCCCACTTTCTAAAACTAAATCTCTCTAAAACTGAACTCCTTGTCTTTCCTCCTCGTAATACTGATCCTCCTCTTCCGCTCTTCCTTGAAGTCAGTGGTATTCACATCAGTCCATCCTGGCAAGCGCAGTGTCTTGGTGTCATATTTGACTCTGGCCTCACCTTTGAGCCTCACATCCAGCATGTTACCAGATCATGTAGATTCCATCTTAAAAACATAACCCACATCCGCCTCTTTCTTATGCAAGATGCTACTAAAGAACTTGTCCATGCTCTAGTAAGTTCCCGCATGGATTATTGTAACACTCTATTGCAAGTTCAAAGCTGTGCAACAACTGAAGAGAAAGCATGATGGATTAAATAGAGGACCATTGAAATGTTTTCCATGCGTACGCGTATACAGGTGTCGACCATGTCTTTGGAAAAGCTCTTCACCACAAACGAACCCCTCAGCAATAAAGGCTGTCTTCCGGTTCTATGATAAATTTGAACTGGATTCTGAAAATAGACTTACGAGGCCTCCATTTTGTGGATCCACCAGTGGAGCTTGTCCCTTGTGTCCTTGTCAAGAACAATGGAATCTGCATAGGAGAAATCATTGCACATTTTTGCTATCTTCAATTGCTGGAGGTTGTGATAGTGTAGGGGGTGAAAATATATCTTGAATCAATTACACTAATAGGCAGTGGCGGACTAAGGGGGAGGTGGAGGGGGCGGTCCGCTACAGGTGCCACCAGGTAGGAGGGTGCCATAACCCAGGTCTGAGGGCTAATGAGGGATGTGTGAGCTGTGCCCCATGGCAGTTGTGGTGTCGCACAGCTCACAGGCAGAGACAAGCAAGCTGAAGTGGCCGCACGGAAGTTTGGAGGCAGAGTTATGGCCATTTGGGGTGGAGCCAATCCGAAAGCGGGGGTGGGGCTTAACACTGCCCTTACCCGCTGCGGTTACTGCTGCACATGTAGGTGCAGCAAGAAAAAATCCCTGCTCCTCCACCTAACAGGCTCCAGCCAGGGAAGGACTTCAGGGAATCCAGTCCTCCTCCAGCCCACACTGTCTGTAAGTAAGTAAGAGAGAGTGTGTGTGTGTGTGTGTGTGTGTGTGTGTGTAACTGTCTGCCTGTAATTGTGTGTGTGTGTGTGTGTAACTGTCTGCCTGTAATTGTGTGTGTAACTGCCTGGAACAGTGTGTGTGTATGTGTGTGTAACTGTTGTCTGTAACTGTGTGTATGTTTGTGTAACTGTCTGCCTGTAAATGTGTGTGTGTGTTTGTAACTGTCTGCCTGTAACCGTGTGTGTGTGTGTGTGTGTGTAACTGTCTGCCTGTAACTGTGTATGTGTGTGTAACTGTCTGTCTGTAATTTTGTGTGTGTGTGTGTGTAACTGCCTGTAACTGTGTGTATGTGTGTGACTGTGTGTATGTGTGTGTGACTGTCTGTAACTGTGTGTGTGTGTGTAACTGTTGTCTGAAACTGTGTGTGTGTGACTGTCTGTCTGTAACTGTGTGTGTGTGACTGTCTGTAACTCTGTGTGTGTATGTGTGTGGGTGGGTGTGCGACTGTCTGTCTGTAACTGTGTGTTTGTGTGACTGTCTGTAACTGTGTGTGTGTGTGTGTGTGTGTGACTGTCTGTAATTGTGTGTGTGTGACGGTGTACATGTGTGTGTGACTGTCTGCCTGTAATTGTGTGTGTGTGTAACTGTTATCTGTAACTGTGTACGTGTGTGACTGTCTGTCTATAACTGTATGTGTGTGACTGTCTGTAACTGTGTGTGTGTTTATGTGAGTGTCTGTAACTGTGTGTGTGTGTAACTGTCTGTAACTGTGTGTGTGTGTGTGTGTAACTGTCTGCCTGTAAATGTGTGTGTCTGTGCAAGACTGTCTGTCTGTAACTGTGTGTGTGTTTGTGTAACTGTCTGTAACTGTGTGTGTGTGTGTGTGACTGTCTGTAACTGTGTGTATGTGTGTGTGACTGTCTGCCTGTAACTGTGTGTGTGTGTGTGTGTGTGTGACTGTCTGTAATTGTGTGTGTGACGGTGTATATGTGTGTGTGACTGTCTGCCTGTAATTGTGTGTGTGTGTAACTGTTGTCTGTAACTGTGTGCGTGTGTGACTGTCTGTCTATAACTGTATGTGTGTGACTGTCTGTAACTGTGTGTGTGTGTAACTGTCTGTAACTGTGTGTGTGTGTGTGTGTGTAACTATCTGCCTGTAAATGTGTGTGTCTGTGCATGACTGTCTGTCTGCAACTGTGTGTGTGTTTGTGTGACTGTCTGTAACCGTGTGTGTGTGTGACTGTCTGCCTGTAACTGTGTGTGTGTGTGTGTAACTGGTGTCTGTAACTGTGTGTGTGTGTGTGTGACTGTCTGTCTGTAACTGTATGTGTGTGAGTGTCTGTAACTGTGTGTTTGTGTGACTATTGTGCTTGAAAAAGACCTCTGTTGGTCGAAACGTTGCTTGGCATTGCATTTTTTCCTAATAAATCTGCATACGGCTTTAATTTGGAGTGCCTGTGGTCTTCTCTTGTTTGTGTGACTGTCTGTAAATGTGTGTGTAACTGTCTGTAACTGTGTGTGTGTGTAACTGTCTGCCTGTAAATGTGTGTGCGTGACTGTCTGTCAGTAACTGTGTGTATGTGTGTAACTGTCTGTCTGTAACTGTGTGTGTGTAACTGTGTGTGTGTGTGTGTGTGATGGTCTGCCTGTAACTTTGTGTGTGTGTGTAACTGTTTGCCTGTAACGGTATGTATGTGTGTGTAACTGACTGCCTGTAACGGTATGTATGTGTGTGTAACTCTGTGCCTGTAACTGTGTGTGTGTGTGTGTGTGTGTGTGTGAATGTCTGTCTGTAACTGTGTGTGTCTGTGTGTGACTGTATGCCTCTAACTGTGTGTGTGACTGCCTGTGACTGTGTGTACCTGTCTGACTGTGACTGTGTGTGAGTCTGCCTTTGACTGTGTGATGCTGCCTGTAACTGTGTGTGTGGGACTGTCTGCCTGTGACTGTGTGTGTGTGTGACTGTCTGCATGTTACTGTGTGCGTGACTGCCTGTCTGTAACTATGTGCGTGTGACTGTCTGCCTGTGACTGTGTGTATGTGTGTAACTGTCTGTCTGTAACTGTGTGTGTGTAACTGTGTGTGTGTGTGTGTGTGTGATGGTCTGCCTGTAACTTTGTGTGTGTGTGTAACTGTTTGCCTGTAACGGTATGTATGTGTGTGTAACTGACTGCCTGTAACGGTATGTATGTGTGTGTAACTCTGTGCCTGTAACTGTGTGTGTGTGTGTGTGTGTGTGTGAATGTCTGTCTGTAACTGTGTGTGTCTGTGTGTGACTGTATGCCTCTAACTGTGTGTGTGACTGCCTGTGACTGTGTGTACCTGTCTGACTGTGACTGTGTGTGAGTCTGCCTTTGACTGTGTGATGCTGCCTGTAACTGTGTGTGTGGGACTGTCTGCCTGTGACTGTGTGTGTGTGTGACTGTCTGCATGTTACTGTGTGCGTGACTGCCTGTCTGTAACTATGTGCGTGTGACTGTCTGCCTGTGACTGTGTGATGTTGCCTGTAATGTGTGTGTGGCTGTAACCGTGTGTGTGACTGAATATGTGACTGCCTGTAACAGTGTGCGTGACTGTGTGTTACTGCTTGTAACGGACTGTGTGTATGACTGTCTGGGACTATATGTGTGACTGTCTGCATGTGACTGTGTATGTGTGACTGCCTGTAACTGTATGTGAGGGGGTGCAGGGATTTTGTAGAAGGGACAGGGGTTTTAAAGAGTTTACAAATTTGTGCAATACATTTTAAAAAATGTAAAAAAAAGTATGTAGTAGGTTCTTTTTTTTGTAGGGGAGGGGGGGGGGGGGGAGGGTGCCACACCCAGGACCTGCCCCGGGTGCCACATGCTCTAGGTACGCCCCTGCTAATAGGTCAATTACCCATGCCAAGTAGTGCATAGTGATACAAGGGCAAAAAAGTGCCCAATGGAGTTCTTGAAGGAGTCTGAGTGTTTCGGTGGTGGTGCTTAGTGTCATGCAGGGACCTATCTTCTGATTGGTTAGGGATATATGAGGTAATCTATGTTTTATGTATATTCTTTGCTGATTTTTTTATGGAGAGTAAGGAATAAGGAAAGGGTTAAGCAACAGTAGCCGCCGTATCTGGAAATAAGTACATAAGAGCCATAGTATATGAATGGTACATAACTGATATCCATAATATATAATTGGTACCTACCCTAATGGAGACAGCAGAACTGAAATCTATCAAATCTAAGCAATACAGAATAGTTATTCTTTACAATTGTTTTATTCACTATTTTGCAAAATGCAGTTTTATCTGAACCATTAAGGAAACCAATCTCCAGAATGTTTAACAAGAATGAACCAAACTATAAAATATTGCCTTATACAGTACTTGATTGTAACGTAACTTAGCAGGGTACTTTTTAGCATTATAAATGGAACAGGCACATATTAGGCTTAGTACTGGCATCTGAACTGTTTAACAAGACATATGGATAGATTTTGTGTTCTGCTCATTAATGTAAAGTTTGTTCCAGGTGACAGATCTGCATTAAACAGTAAAGGCTGCTTTGATAATTATGTATTCAGGTCATGTATGTGCTGTGTGAGGAATAGCAGCCCAGGGGAACTTATTGCAACTAATTTGCATCAGCGACTTTTAATGGCTCTGAAGGAGGCCCTCTCCAGATATTCACATTTCCTTTCACATTCAAACATTTACAGAGATTTTATACTACCATTACAGAAATCTAAGTTACTAGGTTTTTTCTATACAACCTATATACCTATATACAAACAAATTGCAATTCGTCCAAATTTTGGGCAATCGGCAGGTTGTCCAATTTTTGTTCCTCTGACATACCATAGGGAATACCTACATATTAGAAACAACCGAAAAAGGCAGAACAGTTTAATTTGTTTCATGATTCAGAGTTCCGTCCATTTGCATAAAAAAAAAAAAGATGTTTAATGGGAAAAAAGAATGAGTAATGGTTAGGGAAGAGCCACAAGTCTAGATTTATCCCTTTGGAAATGTCGTTCACCATCACAACCACCATATAATGTTACAATGTCACAGCAGAAGACTTCTCAAAGCACATTTCTCCCAATAAAACCAGGGAAAACATACCTTACAACAAAACAACTTTCTTCTATTAAAAACTGGAGTACCCGAACACGTGAGAGCAATATTCAATATCACACTGCTTAAATAAATATTGCGAACAAGTTCAGCTCAATAACCATTGATATTACTACACTATTAGTGACTGCATTCATGTATAAAATAATTACCACCTTTATTAGGTTCCGCAATGTTAGCATAAAAGAACATTTATTTAGTTATAGGTCCCACACTATTGATGTCATTTATATTCCTTATCACATCACGCAGAAGGAATGGGATAAGATTTTGGAGTGTACCTCTAAACTCACTAGATGTATACTAGTTAAAGTAAACCTGCCATGACAGTTTTCTAACCATGTGGCTTAATCCACTATATGAATTATTTACTGTTTCTTCCCTTAATACTGATAAAAGTTAATTTATTTTTAAGTAAATTTGTTTTTATTAGTTTTATCACATTACATTTTTTATGTGGTCAACAGTTTAATACAGCGAATGAGACTCGCAGGTTTCCTATCTGTTGGTCTGTAGTGCGCTGTCAGTGGTGTATCCTGGTTTTGTGCTGCCCTAGGCAGGACAAAACTCAGGCGCCCCCCTCCCGCCCGCCCGCGTCACCCCCACCCAACCCTTCCCCCGCCCCGCCTTCTAAATACACACACACACATTCACTGACAGATACGCATACACTAGCTACCAGAAACACACACACACTAACAGACACACTCACTAACAGACACTCACTAGCAGATACACACACACTCACACTAACAGACACACACACAGTCAGACACACACACACACACTAAGACATACAGACACACACACTAACAGACATACAGACACACACACACGCACACTAACAGACACACACACACTAACAGACACACACTAACAGACATACACAGACACGCTAACAGACATACACACTAACAGACATACACAGACACACTAACAGACACACACACTAACAGACACACACACTAACAGACATACACACACACTAACATACATACACAGACACAATAACAGACATACACAGACACAATAACAGACATACACACACACACTAACAGACATACACACACACACACTAACAGATATACACACACACACTGACACACACACACACACTAACAGACATACACACACAATAACAGACACACACTAACAGACACACACACACACAATAACAGACACACACTAACAGACATACACACACACTAACAGACATACACACACACACTAACAGACACACACTAACAAACATACACACACACTAACAGACATACACACACACACTAAAAGACATCCACTAACAGACATACACACACTAACAGACATACACACACACCCTAACAGACATACACACACACACACACACACAATAACAGACATACACACACACTAACAGACATACACACACACACTAACAGACACACTAACAGACATACACAGACACACTAACAGACATACACACTAACAGACATACACAGACACACTAACAGACACACACACTAGCAGATATACACACACACTAACAGATATACACAGACACAATAACAGGCATACACAGACACAATAACAGGCATACACACACACACTAACAGACATACACACACACACACTAACAGACATGCACACACACACTGACATACACACACACACTAACATACATACACACACATAATAACAGACACACACTAACAGACATACACACACAATAACAGACACACACTAACAGACATACACACACACACACTAACAGACACACACTAACAGACATACACACACAAACACTAACAGACATACACACACACACACACACTAACAGACATCCACTAATAGACATACACACACACACAATAACAAACACATACTGACAGACATACACACACACTAACAGACATACACACACACACACACACTAACAGACATACACCACACGCACACACTCACTTTTTTTTTTTATTTAACCCCCCCCAGCCTCCTTACCTTTGGGAATGCTGGGGGGGGGGGGTCATGTTTCCCTGTGATTCCTGTGAGTTATGTGAGCGTCTTCTCCAGTGCGTGGCCGGCCCCATCCCCACCCCCCGCCCCCCTGTGCGAGCACCCAAATCCTCGTCTCCAATGCCACTTTGAGTCTGGTGAGTCATTTATTGGGTATCTGTTATGAGTCAGTTGTGAGTTGTATAGGAGGAGGAGGCCGTCAGGAGGGAGCTGCCAGAGCCTCACACTCCCAACTACCTCAGCCTACCACTGGACTCCAGGGAACCCATAAGGTAGGCTGGAGGGTAGCTTTATAAATGTAAACTTTGCATGTGTGTGTGTCATGCCGGAGGGGGATCCATGGCAAAACTCCCATGGAAAATTACACAGTTGATGCAGAGTCTGGTTTTAATCCATAAAGGGCATAAATCACCTAACATTCCTAAATCACAATGGTTATGGATTGACACCTGACATATGACATATTGACACCTTGACATATGGATTGACACATGTCCTCAGAGACCCTGATACACACTGACACAGAGCAGAATAGGGACTGTTACCCTTACATAGGGTCACCTACCCCCAAAAATGTTACCCCCTACCTTCCCCCCTCACCCTAAAAAATAGTGAAGGGGGAATAAAATAACTAACCTTTAAAGAAAAATTCAACTTACCATTTGACGTCTTCTTTTTTCTAAAATCTTTTTTTCAGCCCCAAAGAAGGCCAAATAAAAAGCCATAAGAACCGACGCAATTTAAAAAAAAAAAAAAAACGAGCGCAAAAAAAAAAAATCCATCTTCACCCATGGAGGGCTCCGCGCAGACTGAGCTCTGCAGGGCGGGGGAAGGCTTCTAAAGCCTTGCCACGCCCTGCAATTAGGCTAAGAACACTCTGATTGGCTGGTTTAAGCCAATCAGAGTGCTCTTTGTCATTTTACACAGCGTGGGAAAATTCCAAAGAACTTTCCCACGCTGTGTAAAATGACACAGAGCACTCTGATTGGTTAGATTCCAAACACACCTTTGTGTTAAACACCAAAAATATATATAAACACACCGCAGCATAAAAAAAACTACACATAGATGCATGCTTGCATTCAAACACCAACACCACATACAAATACACCCCTACATTTACACAAACATGCTCCATACAAAAACATGCTTCCATTCAAACACACAAACACAACTCAGTGCTAAATACAACTCTGCAAGCATGGGAAAATGGTTCCGCTACTGCGTTGGGAAGTGGAGATCATGATTGCATATTAGGGAGTGGGGGTCAGGGGGCCCCATCAAATTCATGCCCAGGGCCCAATCAATATTAAAGACGGCCCTGGGTGGAATAGGTACAATAGCCGGGGTAGTACGGTCATTTTAATCACTGCCGCTCGGCCCAGCCACGAGATGTGTGGATAGTTCCAGTTCCGGAGATCTCTTTGTATCTTTGTGAGGAGTGGGAGGAAATTTGCTTGATAAAGGTCTGTAGTCACCCAGATGCCCAGATACTTCATCTGTGTCTGGCACCAGTGGAATGGGACGACGGTAGATATAGCCTTATTTTCTGAGGTGGGGTCCGCGATGTTGAGTAATTCACATTTTGTAAGGTTGAGTTTAAGGCCTGATATTTGTCCGTAGATTTCAAATTCCTTCATTAGGCAGGGTAGTGCGATCCGCGGTTGTGTAACGAAGAATAGCATATCGTCCGCATATGCCGCCACCTTGTGTGTGTGTCCTTGCCATTGAAAGCCTGTGATGTCTGCATTCTGCCTGATTGCTCCTAACAGGGGTTCCAGGGTCATTGCGAAGAGCAATGAGCAAGAGCAAGTAGGCAACCCTGCCTCATGCCATTGTGTATTGGAAAAGGGTTAGTTAGCGCCCCATTTACTCTGATTGTCGTGTTCGGGGTGCTGTATATGGATCCGATCCACTTTGTCATGGATTCAGCAAAGCCTAGGTGTTTTAGTGTCAGTGTCAGGAACTCCCAGTCCACCCGGTCGAACGCCGCTCCTCCGTGCCAGATGTTGTATGGCAAGGACCCGTAGGGTATGAACCCTGTTTGATCTGGGTAAATCAACCCTGGCAGCAGCCTACTTATTCTGGTAGCCAGTACTTTAGTGAAGAGTTTCGTATCAATGTTCAGGAGAGAAATGGGTCTACAGCTGCTGCACATTTCCGGATCCTTGCCCGGTTTAGGTAAGATGGTGATGGTAGCCATTAGGGATTCCGTGTGGAAATTGCTCCCCTGTGTGATCTTGTTCAGGGCTTTCGTAAGCCGCGGTATCAGTAGGTCTCCATATTGTTTGTAGTAATCCAGTGTGAATCCGTCGGGGCCAGGAGCTCGGCCTGTTTTCGTCGTTTTGATTGATGCTTTCCGATCCTCTTTCCGTGATAGGGTGAGTTAATTTTTTTTCCAGGTTATTTTTTAATCTGGTCTCGTACTGACTGAATTCAGGATTAGTTTGATATTGCTTAACCTTTTCAATTTCATCCTCAAATTTTGAGTCAAGCTCCAGCAGTTTTTCTTTTTCAAATGTGATTATACTTTCCATGAACCGTTTGGAACATGAACCAGCCGCAGACTCCCATTCCCTCACCAACTCTGCATTCTCAGTATAGCAGGATGGGGCATTGCAGACCCTTAGTCATCTCTTTTTTAAAATCATTCTTCAGTGAAGATATTTCCCAACTTGATTTTATTTATTTTTTATAAAATTTCTAGAGATTGTTGAAGGATTGATTAATATCAGAGGGGGTGGAGTCAGAGGGGTCTAATTGTTCGGTGGAAAACATGTTGTCTCTATCCCCACCATACCATATACTGCTATCAAGTTTATTCAATAAGAATTCTGCCATTTTATACGAGAATATTAGACTATTAAATCTATCAAATCTGTCAAAAGTATAGTCCGGATAAAGCTGGAGCATTTACATCGATCAAATCTTGAGAACTTACGTTGAAGAACTACCGTCCTATATTAAGGACACCAAACAAGCTCAAGCCCTCCTCTCTTACCTAAAAGTACCAGCCTCAACCGCCCTTTGTAGTCTAGACGTAAAGGCACTCTACTCTTCCATCCTGCACGCAAAGGGTATTCAGCACATTGGATCTTACCTGGAAAAGAGGGGAGAACAATATCTTCCACATACCAAGTTCTCTCTAGAGCTCCTCTAGTACGTCCTCACAATTATTTTATATTCAAAAGTTCTACCACCAGGTGAGAGGTACTTGTGCCCCATCATACGCTAACCTCCACCTGGGCTGGTGGGAGGATAGTCTTGCACTTTCAGAAGTTATTTCAAAATACCTCCCTTCTATTTTTTTCTGGTGTCAGTACATAGACGATGTCCTTATTGTGTGGCAGGGTAACCTCGAGGAGTTCAATGACTTCAGAGAGTGCCATGCAGGTGACTCCAAGGGCTTACGCTTCTGTGGGTTGGAGTTAGTGAAGAGAAACCAGAGGCGAGGCGATTATGACAAATTCTTAAGGCAACGAGAATGTTTTTGGATATATAGACTCGAAACACTAAGTCTAAATGGTTTAGTCTAAGAGGTTTTCTCTTTTTCCTCCTTCATATAATCACTTAGTATCCCTTTTATTGATCAATGTCCCTTTAAACTATCTGACTATGTAAACTATCCAACTATTGTGACAAATTGTTTTACTCAGTTAAAATGGTAATTTCATGATTAATACTTTGGGACACTTAATAATGGTGTGTAGTACTTTGTCTGAGTGCAATTTATATATACTCCAATATACTCTTTGCAGATTGGATTAAAGTAAAGGCCATTAAGTGACAAATTCATTTATTTATCCTAAAAATTTGGTAACTCTGGATGACTATAAACATGTTTTGATATCTTTTTGGAGACTTTTTTTATTTTATTTTACACTAATGGCCTTCTTGAGACTGATTAAAGGCATATTACTGTGATAAGTTTTGATGAATATCTCTTGAATAGTTAATAGCCATTTGCTAGGATCTTCTTGTTACGTTTACTCAGAGATAGAATATAATAAAATAATTACTTATCCCATGTTATGACTTTCCTATGCAAACATTACTTAACTAAAATTTCTACAGCCCGGCTACAATATTCATTGTACATATCATTTATGGAAAGGCAGATGCATTTTTTTCCCCCACCTCTAAGGGGTTAACCTGTATTTGACAGGGTAGCCGTTTTCATTAAGTATGGCGGCGTACCTGTATATTCCGATCTGGATCTAAGGTATAATAACAGCCGGCGAGCTCAGTCTGATTTCATACTCTTGACAAAGGCGCAGTATAGCGCTGAAACGCGCATGGAGTAAGACGCCAACCTTAGGCAATTTACTATTTTAACAAGGGTCTCCTAGGTAGTCTGCAAGTATGCTCAGCACAGGCTGTACTTCTTAGAGCTGCCTCGAAGCAGCTAGTTAATTGGTGGGTAACATAGAAGCTGTGGGGGGTGGGGTGTTATTATTTTTTGGCTATCTCCACAATGATAGGGACTTACTTTGATGCCTTAATATGAAAGCAATGATTATCCAAGAAAGCTTAAAGACAGGTATCATAATAGGGACTTTATGTGGTATGCTTTCACCCTGGTTCAGATGTCTTTTGGACACAGTATCTACCTAGGTTAGCTACTACTTGGATTACTCCCAGATACCTCTCTTATATACTTTTTTTTACCCATTTGAAAGTGAGGGTTTGTGTGTTTCCTTCTCTTTATTTCTTGGTATTCCAGCTAAGGCTTTGTCTGATTATTGAGGTGGGGGTAGGGAACTATTATATACCCCTACCCTCCTGTTCCTTTTAATCACAACCAACAAATTACTCTAGATTAAACACTTTTGAGAGACGCTGTGTTGATTATTAAGGTGGGGGTAAGGAACTATTTCATATTTCTACCCTCTTGCTACTTATAATCACATGTCACTAAACATACTAGTTCACTGGATTATAGATATTTAGTACTTCTCTATCTTTACCAAATTATTTACCTCTACCCAGTTCTTACCCGTTCTAATATTTCTAATATCTTATACAAACGCCTTGCTTTATCCTCCTGATCTCCTTAGACCACTGTAATCACATCTTGACGGCTACATTTTAGCCTTCCATTTGGAATTACTTTGTAAAAGTGAACAGCTGTTCCCCTGGATACTATTTATCTTAATCTTATTTACTTTTATAATTTTTTTGAAAGTCAATACCCATAGTCTTTGACTTGGGTCCCTTTCTCTCAAAAAGAGATTCATCTTTATAATATTTTAATAGTTTAATATTTCATGTTTTTTATTATATTGATATCTTTTTTGCTAGGCACCAATAATATTGTGGTGAAACCAAACACAATAACTCCTCACAGTGGATATACAAAAAAATACTGTTATGCATCACTTGCAAGTCTCAAGTTGAACTTTGAGTGATCCTTTTTGGGCTTAGAAACTCAAGAAATCATATCTCCACAACTATCCCAGAGTTCCCAGCTTGATATGCAAATGAGCACCGACAGGCATCTTGTTTAGACTTCATACCGCTTTTCTGCAGGTAGCAAATGGCACTTGTTTTAAACACAGCCATCACATGTGCTCCAAAAGGATCAGTGACCAGAAACCAGACAAGGACTGCAGTTTCAACCTTGTATGTCTCATCAGCATGACGCCAGTTCAGATCTGGAAGTTGAAATCTCTCTGACAGCATATAGTTAGGTACCATATTTTTGATATCTTAATATTTAGATTTTTTTTTTTTTAAAGTTTATCCAAAATTCTTACATCATTTAAAAAGCTTGTCCAACAATATTAAAATATAAAATTTCTTAAATAAAAAAAGTGATCTAGTTATTGTTTTGCCACAGACAATGCCTAATTGTATGTTCGCTACATGTATTTATTTGTTCACTAGTGTTTTACCAGAAAAGATACATTAACATTTTTATCATTCCCTGATGAAGTATGTTCCCTTCAACCTGTATTTAAAATTAGCTGCATAAGAAGTGATTATAAATTGTAGTAGCTTTACCTCTTTTTGTTCTCAAGCATATTGCCTTTTAGACATCTATATATATGTCATTAATACACAAAGTTAAACATATGACCAAATGGATCATGCTTATTATTAGAGATTGCACCATTAGTTATACATAAGCCTCAATGTGTCAAGAGGTGAACAGCATGTTATTAGCTGGATATATAACTTGTCGTGAAATGGATTTACAGACTTTGATTGATAGTCATTATTATGGTATATAAATTGGAAACCATGTAGGTGCTCATTAAGCAAAATCATGTTTCCTTAGTTCGATGTGAAGTAGTATTTTACATGACACATTGTGGGTTATCTTTGAAGAGCAATTCTAAGTTCTAAAATTGGATAAATCACTCTAGACTTCAATGAAAAATGTCTTCCGGTCAATTACTGATCAAATCCACTATCACGCTTACCACTCAGAAATGCTGTTATACCCATATGTACTGAGTTTGTTCTGAGATGCCTCAGACAAAAAAATATATTGTTGAAAATTACTCACTGGAGCAATTAAAGCTTATGACTTATGATATAAAACCTTACTTTGAAATTGTTGATGTTGTGGCTGGTTTACGCCAGCTGCTACTATTTCATGCAGTACACATTTCAGCAATGCCGACATCATCTTTGCTCTTGAGGCACCTAAATAAATGATTCATGTGGACTTCTCCAGTTTTGTTGCTATGATAATGCAGAACTTACCCAAAATGTACATGCACAGCAACAACAACAAAAAGGAGGTTCCTGTTAAGTTACTTTCAATATGTTGACGAGCTGATATCCGAGGCCACACTATACGCTTGTATGTTAACGCACAGAATTAACGCGGCCTGATTGCTAGGGTAACGTGGTAAGACTCCTGCACCGAAAGTGCAGGCACAATGTGTTATTGAATGTAAACGTATAATTAATGTATTGACACATGTAATGCCGTACAATAATGTCTACAACAAGAATGATGTAGAACCACCAAACCCACTTGTTATACCCTATCAATGGCAAAAATGTGAATATGATGTTGATGCGAAACTGTTGGTGTTGGTCATTGGATATCTGTAATGATTAACGGAAAAAACTATAAAAATTAATTTTAAAAAAATTAAATTACATTTACCGAGAAACTTTTTGACAACAATACCAGAACAAAGGGTGCTGATCTAAAGATGCAGGGTAACAGGGCCAGAGGGAATGTGTGTAAGCACTTTACAACTTAGAAACCAAAGCATATCTGGGGGAGAGGCAGCGTTTCAAAATAAACATGCACCCCTTGGGGAGAATATTTTCACCCAAGATGTTTTCTATAGACAAATTGATGTGCTATCACTGTGGTACTACTAATAGAATAGGAATGTAGTCCTATGTATTTTTATTTGTTTAAATTTGACGAGAAAAACGGGATTCAAACGTGATCTGAACTTGGATAACAGGCAAGATACAGAGACACAAATGTATAATATTGCTCAAAACAGTGTTGGTGACAGAAAATAATTTCTCATGCAGTGTTGAAATTTAATAACAATATGAAGCAGTTTCTCATGTCAGCACGAGCATAACTGAACAAATTAGGTAAGGTATCAATAAAAGGGGGTATTACATTTCCGAACCCTGCAGTCCATTATGGACTGTATTTGTAGTGGGAGGTTATAAGCCAGATGCAAACCTTGAGTGGAGTCTACCCACCCTTCAAGAAATGTACTCCCTATATGGGTTCCATTAGGGGAGGTGTAGGGTCAAGGGGAGTTAAAGGGGAGGAACAGGAAGCAAAGTGAAGCTGGAAAAACTGGTGGTTCGTCATCTTATCAAAGTCCATGTTTCTAGTCTTTATAACCACCATGGGCTAGTTCCACCTATTGCTCGATTACTCAGTCAGTAGCCTCTGTGTCTGAGTCCCAGCATATATCTACTGTTTCTTCAGCGTTCTTAAGTCTTTCAGCGTTCTTCAGCGTTCTTAAGTTCTTAAATCTTTCCCTCTGTTTCTGAATTGGTTGACCTCAACCTTCGAACCAAAATGAAAATAAAATTGACGAGTCTCTATCTGGTTCTGATGTTTTGACTCATCTTCTTTCTGATAACTGTATTGTTTACTCCCCCATCATATTTTGGGTTAACCTCATCAAACTGATGAGAACCTGCTCCCATCTCCAATCCTTCTCAGGACATAGCACTTTGTCCCCAAAAAGTGTTCAATTTCAAATGTCACCTGCCATGTCTTATTAAACATAGTTAGTTATTTATTTTCTTTTTGTTTGTTTTGTAGAGGGGTACATTTTTTTATCTTTAATTTTTGAAGGAATGCGATTGCATAAGGAATACAAAACTATAGTTCCCTCTGCCCCGCACTCTCCCTCACAGCCTCTCCTCCCCCCACCCCTGACAGCATGGAAAGTGTTAAAAAACAATTTCTGTACTCACCTGATTCCAGCGCCGATCTTCCTCAGCAATGGGTCAGTGCTCCGCCTCCTCCAACATCATCCTACGGGGTCGGCTAATGCGCATTCGCTGCAAACGCCAGAAGCACATTAGGCCCTCCCTTAGGAAAGCATTGCAGCAATGAAGAGTGCGAGGACGTCCAGCGTCAGTTAACCATCAAGGGTCGCCTAGCAAGCAAGTGGCTATCTGAAATAACAGACTAATAATAATGATTATGCTGAACAATGCAAGAAACTAAAATGTTAATATGACAAATGATGTCCATTTATTGTGCTAGCATAATGCGATGTAAGGAGAATGTCATCCAAAGGGAAAAAAGTAAACATAACGGATGCATATAATTAGTGTTAAAACAAGAGAATATAAATTCTAATCCATCATTATGTTAATAGAATAAAGGTGTAGAAAACTAATATAAATACCGAAAATCGCTGAGCTTTACTTTACCCTTACAGCTGTGACAAGCATTCCTCGCTTATGTTAACAAATATAAAAATAATGAGCTTTGCACTCAGTAATAAAACATACTCTGCGAACTACATCCCACATTCTTGGTACTGGCTTGGAACCTGGCCGTGAGCCTGTAGAGCCCTGTTTTGGATGTTGCTAGACGTCTACAAGGATAGTAATTCCTTACTGAGAAACTTCTTCTCCATGGAATCTCAGAATATTAAAGGGAAACTCCAGTGCCAGGAAAAAAAATCAGTTTTCGTGGCACTGCAGGTCCCCTCTCCCTCCCATCCCCCCATCCCCGGTTGGTGAAGGGGTGAAAACCAGAGGCAGCGACGATATCCCACGTCGCTGCTTCTTCCTCCGCGCCGCTCCTCCTTTTGATTGCGTTGGCCGGTAGGCGAGACTGATCCCGCCCACCGGCCGGGGAGACCTAATGCGCATGCGCGTTAGCGCTCCCCATAGGAAAGCATTGAAAATGCATTACAATGGTTTCCTATGGGGAAATGAGCGACGCTGGAGGTCCTCATACAGCGTGAGGACGTCCAGTGACGCTCTAGCACAGTTGCAGGGTTGCAGGGTTAAGAGTAGTGGGAGTTGGCACCCAGACCACTCCAATGGGCAGAAGTGGTCTGGGTGCCTGGAGTGTCCCTTTAAGAAATAATGCATTGTTGTCTTAAAATTAACATGACAAAAGAGAGAGAGAATGCAACATTTTATTGCAGTCGTGATGGTGAAAATCACAAGAACCCACACTCCACTTCCTGTCCCAACAGAAGCATTTGTGCCAGAGAGCAGTACCTCCCTACTGGTGCATAATGCATTGCTCAACAGAGCCGAACGACTGCACATGTTTTATTCTGCAATCCTCCCATACCGAGGTGGCATAGCCTCAATTCCAGAAGTAGCAGAGAGAAAAGTCTGGGCACTCAATGGTAAATCCAAAACAGACTTAATTGGTACACAAAAAGGCAATATTTCAACTCACACGGTTTTATAAAGTCTGCTTTGGATTTATCAGTTCCCAGACCTTTCTCTCTGCTGCTACTGGAGTATTGGCCTGCTCTGTGGCTGCTGTACGTGGCTGTGGATCTCTCTCAATTGATTGTCAATCTACCTTGCGCACCCTGTGCTGATGCTGGGAGCCGGGATGTGACGTTATCTCAGCACTGGCTTCATTATAAATCTGCAGTGAGCTGGGCAACAAGTACAGAGAGATCCCAGCAGCAAATCATCAAACCCTACGGTTAAGTTTCGAATACAGCTCCCTTTCAAGGTAAGAAAAGGTCGGCTGGGTGGACCTCACTGTGGATTAAAAAACATACAAATGGGGCGGGGCCTGACCAGCATGGAGGATAGACGTGCCACTGCAGAGCTCCTCAGAAAATAGAGCTAAAAATGACTATTCAACCCATAAAGCTTCACATATGGCAACCCAAATAGTCTCACCCGACCCACGAAAGGAGACTAAACCGACCCTGCAGCCTAAAAAAGCACTCTGAGGCCGGCTGGCAGACCGACTTGCGCCATGAGGCTTGGCGACCGTAGAGCGGGAGAGGCGGCCGATCCCCCGGTCCAGTGCCATGAGAAGCTGACACAACGCAAGCAGGAACCCCGCTATTCCCCCCCCCCCCCCGGACCGTTGGGGGTGATCGCGGTCCACATATGAGAAACAAATCGAGACCAGAGCGGGAGCAGAGGGGGAATGCACTGGGGCATATGCAACACAAAGCTACACTCAACATGGCGGACGCCACGTGTTCCCCCGAGCCTACAGACCCACAACATGGGACCCGGAAAACTATAGAAGTAATTTTTGAAAATTTCTGGCGCAAGCTGGAGGCCAAGCTGATCCAGACAGCCTCACCACAGAAGAGCGAGAGGCATACAAGCATCAAACATGGCGCTGCCGAGAGGGCCGTCGAGCCTCGACCAAAACAGAGTGCCAAACCAATATCTCCCGTCAAAATGGCGTACAACGCTGCCATCCTGACTACCCGAAAACCTTCTGGGCTGGGAGCCCATCAGGGGTTTACCCCATGCCGTCCATACCCCCGTGGGAACACCCGGGACAGGGAGAACCCACGGGCCTCTGAGGCAACCACTGTGTCTGGGAGGATCCATGGACATAAGGCGAGGGCTCTCGTTAAGGCCCGGAGCCAGAGAGCCGGAAATCGAGCCGCAGCGGGACCACCCGAATGGAACGGCGAGACCACCATCACACGACAAGTCCACCTTTTGCCAGAGGAAATCGTATACAGACCCCAGCAGGGAGAAGCAATACCGACATGTGGACACTACCTCTAAGCACCACCGATGCCTTAATGGCAGTTAGCTTTGGCGTGCCGACTATGGGAGTCGGATGACTTTTGGTAACACACTGGGGGCTAACCTGCTGCCTTATCAACGCGTCCATGTAACCCCTGCGGACATTATCTTGCTTATTAATCACCAGCCTTGTTGATTTAAATGCAAGCATGTTTAATTTCCTTTGGTAGGCTGTCTTTAAGGATCAATGCCAGACACGTAAGCCATGCAATGCCCATTTTACATAGTTGAGTCTCATGCCTTGATTATCCACGCTGTTAATACTATTAATAGGTTTTAAGCTTCAGTCTATACCATGCGTACACCTAGCATATTTTACATATTTTTTTTAATAGGCTCAACACGAGACTTGCATATCTCACAATAAGCAAAAGTGAGCTTATATATGATAAATAGTAATATGCATACTCATACGGCTAATGCGTTCACACTGTTATTGTCTCAAACTTCAGTTTATAACGAGCGTAAATAGCTTGATTATTTTATTATTTTCTTTTTTTATACTTTATACTTGCTAAGCTATAATTATACTTAAAAACGCGCAGTCAATCAATTATATGCATCTTATAACTAGATCTGTTTTATGCATGTCTAGCTTAGCATGTTTTATCACAAAAACGATGTTTAAAGGACCACTCTAGTGCCAGGAAAGCATACTCGTTTTCCTGGCACTAGAGTGCCCTGAGGGTGCCCCCACCCTCAGGGACCCCCTCCCGCCCGGCTCTGGAAAGGGGTAAAAACTTACCTTTTTCCAGCGCTGGGCGGGGAGCTCTCCTCCTCCTCTCCGCCTCCGTTCCTCCCAGTTGGCTGAATGCGCACGCGCGGCAAGAGCTGCGCGCGCATTCAGTCGGTCACATAGAAAAGCATTCATAATGCTTTCCTATGGACGCTTGCGTGCTCTCACTGTGATTTTCACAGTGAGAATCACGCAAGCGCCTCTAGCGGCTGTCAGTGAGACAGCCACTAGAGGAAATAGGGGAAGGCTTAACTAATTGATAAACATAGCAGTTTCTCTGAAACTGCTATGTTTATAAAACAATTAGTTAACCCTAGCTGGACCTGGCACCCAGACCACTTCATCAGTGGCGTACACACAACCCATGGGGCCCCGGTGCGAAAACTGATCCGTGGGCCCCCCCCCCCCCGCGCGCGCGCTTACTCTGCGCGGGCTGGGGCCGCAACACATGGCGGCGGGCACCTGGTCGCAGGGCTGCGACCCCTGCGACCACGTTATGTACGCCAGTGCATGCATAAACACATACACTTAAAGGACCACTACAGACACCCAGATCACATCAGCTCAATGAAGTGGTCTGGGTGCCAGGTCTCTCTAGTTTTAACCCTGCAGCTGAAAACATAGCAGTTTCAGAGAAACTGCTATGTTTCACTGAGGGTTAATCCAGCCTCTAGAGGCTGTCTCATTGACAGCCGCTAGAGGATTTTCTGCGTTTCTCACTGTGAAAATCACAGTGAGAAGACGCTGAACGTCCATAGGAAAGCATTGAGTAATGCTTTCCTATGGGCGGTTTGAATGCGCGCGTGGCTCTTGCCACGCATGCGCATTCGGAGCTGAGAGGCGGATCGGGGCGGAGAGATCCCCAGCGCCAAGGGAGTCCGGCGCTGGAGAAAGGTAAGTGCTTAAGACACACACGCACACATTAACTGACAGACACACACTCAGTGACAAACATACATACACACTCACTAACAGACACACACTCTAACACTAACACGCACACTCCAACACACACTCTAATACTAACACACACACACACTCTAACACTTACACACACACACTCTAACACTTACACACACACACTCTAACACACACACACACACTCACTAACATACACTCACACACTCACACACTAACACACACTCACTAACACACACTCACTAACACACACACACACACACACTAACACACACTCACACTAACATACACTCACACTAACACACACACACACTAACGAACATACACTAACACACTCACACACTAACACACACTCACTAACACACACTCACTAACACACACACACACACTCACTAACACACACTCACTAACACACACTCACTAACATACACCTCCTTACCTGTGGGAGAGCTGAGGGGATTCCCTGGGGTCCAGTGGTGTCACCCGGCGGGCAGTCAGGCTGGCGGGCGCGCGAGGGAGCACTCTCCCCTGAGTGCTCCCTCTTCAACTCCCTCGCGTGCCACGTACTGATGCCGGAGCCGGAAGATGACGTCATCTTCCGGCTCCGGTATCAGTGCGGTGCGCGAGGGAGCTGAAGAGGGAGCACTCAGGGGAGAGTGCTCCCTCGCGCGCCCGCCAGCCTGACTGCCCGCCGGGTGTAAGCAGGGCCAGCCTCGGGGGGCCCGGTGGTGGCCGGCTCCTGGGCCCCCCAGGAGAAGAGGCTGGCCCAGTGAGTACATACCTGGGTCGCAGGGACCCCGGTATGTACGCCACTGCACTTCATTAAGCTGAAGTGGTCTGGGTGCCTAGAGTGGTCCTTTAAGAGCTTGCTATCTTCATATAATATAAAAAATGTGCCGTCTAAACTGCCACACTGTGAAATGTTATGGAAATGCCTGTAGATGCTGTTGTGGCTCTACACACTTGTTGTCAATCTATGCACAAGAAAAATAAATAATTAAAAAAACATACAAATATATAGAATAAAAAAATGCATATGTAATTGAATGAATGTGTGTATGAACTTGTGTGTATTTGAGTAAGTGTGTGTATATGGATATGTGTGCTTATGTGTCTCTATTTCAATGTGTGTCCCTGTATATGTATGTGTGTACATGAATGTAAGTATGTGTGCATAGAAATGTGAAAGGAATTGAAAGAATTCCTGAGACAGCTACGGAAGAGGAGCATGACCCCTGTCAACAAACTAAGGGGGATACATAGTTGCAAGATGAGGAAAAGGTTTTATATTAAGTAGAATGGAATGGAGAATTACCAGTCAGCCAGGAATAAGTTGCGGGATGCTTACTTCACCTGTAAAAAAATAAAAATAATTTTGGAGTTCAGTTAGACTTGGGATGATGGCTGCTGTTTCAAAGGATGCCATGATGGCAATGCTGCAGGCATATTGGCAATCCCATGGTGCAGCATGATGATATTGACAATGAAGATAAGCATCTGTACACATTGTTCAATCGGCAGTTGGAACTGGTGCTGCTGCAGGTGCTGATGCCTGGTTAGCTAAGTCAGATATAAAGTCTTCTTTCCAACTCTTGCCAGTCTACAACCCGGACTGTTCATCTATTAGGATGTCATTTCCAGCGTTTCTTTTTCCATCATATGTGCCTGCCTATGGGCTTTGCCATATCTTGTTCGTACTTCCTCAGTTATTGGATACTCCTAGCGCTTCCTGATGACAGAGTCGTTTGGAGATCCAGTTGCGGAAAGTAATATCAAGGGGCCAGAGGGTGTACTTTCCATGCTCGCAATTGAGATGGACTAAGGCTTGATGGTCTTCAGACATCCAGCTGAGAAGTTAGCTGACTTATCGCGGCTGGTGGACTTGGGCTCTAGGAAAGTGCAGCTGAGATATCAGCGATCACATGTTGGGTTCTCCCCATGGGTAGGGCCTTAACACCATATCACAATGAAATAAAATGCAATTTTATTGTGTTACGTTATTTCTTGTATGGAAGAAAGACGTTGGACTGTTTTAATATATTACTTTTTATATGTTTTTTTGTATTTTTATGGGCTTATTTAGCCTAAACAAATTGTATTATCCTGATCCTGAACCTTGGGATTCCTTTCTGGGGTGACCATCAGTTCCTGGAACCAAGGAGAGTGGATGTAAATACTACCTCAATTCCCTTAAAGGGAAAGATTCAAGGCTCCAATCCTATTGATTTTTTGTGAGTGCACCCAGTATCACCCATATTACTTGTATATTACAGTACATCACTACATGTTGCTAATTTGTCTTGCAGATACACAGCTGTATCCCATATTTGGATACATCTATATTCTGTTGTAAAGGGGTTGCTATTTGGGAATGTACCTATTAAAGGTCTCTTGTTTATATGTTTTCTCTCACTTATTATACGTGGGTGTAAAGGTGGTGTGTACATATATATAGTAAGCGTACATGCCTGGACTCATTTTTGCTGGCCTATGTGACGTCATATTCGGGGAGATTACTTACTATGCTGTTCTCTTTGCTGGATGTCCTCCACTTGTCAGGAAAATCTGTAGTTTCAGCGAAGAGAAGCATGGATGAGTTGTTGCATGGGTGGACTGATTTGTCAAAACACTTTTGTATCCAGTGGATTCTGCAGGGTTGGAGGGGGAAAGACAGGTAGATGGTCGCGAACCATGACAGTGGAGTTGTGGTTTCCATTGTCTGAACTTATCCCCCAACCTATTTGGCTATCACTCCCCCATGGTAAGGCTCTAGAGCATTGCAGGAGAAAGCTTAACATGGCGTTGTTGTACCTTGTTCATCAGATTGGTGGCATAGTGGTTCGACATGTTGAGCTGGAAAATGACAACACTGATTTAATGTGGGCAGATGGTGTCCATTTGTCTTTCAGCAGGTTGGCCATCTTTAATTTGGGTTTGCAAGGGGATGTTAAAGTTCCGCTGACCGCAGGGAGGTGCGATTTTGGCATTGTGGTGGCGGTATCCTGTGCCAGAGCAGTAAAAAGGATATATGATATGCCCATCAGCTTGGGGAGTTGCATTCTGCTGAAGGCTGGAGGCAGCAGTAGGCAGACTGTCATCAGCATGCTGGCATAAGACACCCAATGTCACAGCATGCTGGCAAAAGACGCCCAATGTCAGCCATATCTTCTTCTCAGTCAAATCTTGCTGACATCCAACCCTCTCCAAAAATAGAGAGTGATGTCATGGGAAGAAGACTTGGTCACCAAGAGAACTTGGCCTTCACGATTAACCAAGGTAATTTTTAGCTTTTTTTTTGCTTTGAGGGGTATCAGGATAGCAAAAACAGGGTTTTCTCAAAACCTTTTTTTTATTTTGGTTGGAATAACTTTTTATATTTATAACGCCACCATATATTATAGCTTTAAAATATGACTACTACTTCATCAATAGTCCCTGAACTTGGCTATAGCTGTAAGGGTATAAATTATCAACTCTCCAATAACTACTGAAGTGTACAGGGATGCTGTATGTAAATCTCTGATTATTGGAGTCATACATTTTTGCCATTTAAACAGTTTAAGTTTAAAAAAAAAAAAAACAACAGATTGCCAAACCCCCCAATCAATAATCAGAGTAAAGTACTTTTAGGTTGGATTTTCACATGTTAAGAAGGTATTATAGAATAAATGATCTTTAATTGAAGTCAGCTTGCATTATACTATGCATCCTTCAGTTTAGAGGAAAAAAATCTATAAATGTTATTACCTTTTTGCTAGATAATTGCTGTCTGTTTTTATTTATCCTTTTATTTGGGTGATTTTACTGCAAAAACTAAAGACATATTTTATTGTCTTCATATAAACAACTAGCGCGCATGGTATACAACTTTCAGGACTAGACACTGTATCAAAGTAACCTCACAGCAAATTGCACAAGACTTGGGTTTCCAAGGCAACAGATAATTGTTATGATTTGAAGGAAAACTGCTCATCACGATGTCAAAAGAGCTGTTTAGCATCAACCAACCACCGTCTCCCTATGACGGCTCTGTGTTCACATATTTAACGTGTCAGGGATGGTGTTTAGATGGTCTTCATTGCCTCATAAATCCTATCCTCTCTGAAACCTCTCTGTCAGGTGTAACTACATGCTCACACTATCATCTGCATTCCTATGTACCAGAAAGATAGTGCATTTTCATGGCAATAATACATTTTGGTGAATATAATGGAATATTGTAGGTGAACATTCAGGTGAAGAGGTGACAATAAACCTACTGTATTTTAGATGATTCCATCATGGTTCTTGCTTAGTGATGCAATCACAAAAGGTAATCTTTAGTGGATTTTGCAGTTGCCATTAGAATTATAGGAAGATTGTGAAGTGGTACTTACCAAGAGTTTCTATTTAGGAGGGAAAGTCCCTATTTTGGGCTGCAGATCCCTGTGTCTCTATTTCCCGTTTGTCTCTCTTTTCTGGGATCCAAATATTTGGTTTGCATGAATGTATGAATGAGTTTCATAGCAATAAATATCAATGTGTATTATATTTCTGCTCTCCTGGCCTCATTTGCATTGTGTGACTGAATTGGAAATCTTTAATGTACATATATACAACTTATAGATGGTTGTTAATGTTTTTTTCAATAGTATAATTTCCAGAGAAGTGACAGTTCAACTTGAAGACAGTTTAGTAATTATCTTTATTATGGATACATGTACAGTAGTCTGGAATGAGCCCATTTCACATTTCCTCCATCTTCCCTGTATCCCGATGGGCCAGTCCGGCCCTGAACACACACACTTTTTGGCAGTTTACTCTTGTATGTTAACTGTTTTTCACAGTGAATGGGTGAAGTCGACCAACACTAATGATAGGAAGGTCAAACAACGTTTTGCTAAGTAGTCTCCTCTTATCCCACATGTCCATGAGGAGGTCAGACATGCATTATGCAAATCTCTCAATTTACATCTTTGTATCTGGAGGATAAAATCTGGGTCGTAAACCTTAAACCGGGGATGCGATATCTTCTACTTTAAGAAATGTTATGGTCATTTTATTTATCTGATTTAGATTTGAATTTGTAGTAATTCCATTTACTCACGTAACCCTCCCTGTTCTCTAACAGACATATTAATTACTGTGCGCTGCCTTTTGCACCCTGATTAACAGCTTCTTTATATACAGAGATTTCTCCACGTACAAAAAAAACCTTCAGATTTGACAGTAAAAAAATAAAGATTTTATAACTGCCGCGTCTGAGTAAAACGAATTAGCCACTGATTAATAATCACATCTCAAGAGTTTTAATAATATATAAGAGAAGAAATGATCCTTCTCAAATATATCAAGAAACATTCAGACATTGTTCCTTCCACTGCTCTCTGAATGCTAGTTAAGACAGATGGGGACAACTCGGAGATTTCACAGAATGATTGTGTGTTGGAAATCATAATTAATGTCAATGTATTTTGTTCAGCTTCACCGTAATAGTGGTAAAGGCATATTAAGTTTGTCCTCATTCTTAAGCTTCGTAAACATGAGTTATTTGGTTCTGAAACAAATTTTAGTCATTCTGCAAGAATTATATTCCTGTTTATGCTCAGACACAGGATAGCAATGTTCCAATTTTCCAAACTCAAATTAGTCGGTGCCGACCCATTTCTTTGTGTTAACATTCTATAGCAGATACAAGCAGATTTTTCTTCTCACCTGACTCAGATCTGTCACCTTCTGGGGTCTTTGCATATTTTACATCAATGCTTGCTTTGCGGTGGTTCTGGGGTGCGGCAGAGGTGAGTTATACTTACCTGATGATGTCCCCCGCAGGTGCTGTCCTTTATTTTTAGCTACTGGTGCTTCATCAGTCAGAAGCCTATTTCATACCCGTAGTCCCGCACATGCTCAAGAGTACACCGATGTCTATGGAGGCTCCTGCCTTCTTAGATATTAACTTGCGATGAGTACAAAAATGCCTAATTCCCAAAGCTGTCACTATCAACAGCTGTTGAAAGTGACAAAACTTGATGGCGGTATCTTCCTCTTTTGTCAATTATTATTAACTTTAAGATTCATCATAAGGCAAAGTAGTGCCTATTTTGTCTCATGATATATTTTGACTGTGCTGGAATTTCAATGAACTTCCAACACAGACTTTATGAGCATTTCGTAAAGATGTTATATTCACAACAGACACACCGAAAGACGTAATTGCACGTTTCCACTATTATTACCATGGCACGCAGACGAGAATTCATCAATGTGACTAAAACACTACGAAACCATCAGATACCGTACCGCTGAGGATACCAGACTTAACTGCTAGTGTGGCATAGAGGCAAGTTGGAGGTATTCCTGGAACCGGAGGTTGGCATGGCAAAACTTAAAGAATGGGGCCTCCACCATGATTTGGGACACAACTCTCCACCGAGGTCTCAGCTCAAGAAGATGAGAGCGGAATGGACTTTGGTAGGATCACCAGCGAGACCGAACACAGAGTCATCAGACTAAATCACCAAAGAAGCTACCCAGATATTTCCCGGACACTTAAGTGTCACATATGTTTTGTACTGCACTGTAATAAGTATTCAGACCACTGCAGATGGCTGCGGGTCACTTAAGCTGCACACACGGTGGGCCACCCATTGAAAGGGATATGCTGGGGCTAACAACAGGGACATAAACAACCCCCCAACCTGTACTTAAACTAACTGGTGGGGCCTCACGTAAGTCTTGAATCGTACTGATTCCCATCTGCCAATCTTTTTGACTCGATCAATACCAAGACCCAGCCTCGATGCCTCCGTCAAAGCCCCAATCCAGAATGAGTGTGTACCGAACTGCGACGGAATCAGACCCATGTGCCCCAAAGCCAACCTAAAGACCTTAAGGAACTGAAACTCCAACAGCGAAGAACCATCCGCATGCAACAACAAAGACCCACCGATCCCGGCACGTACTGCCCTGAAAGCCAACAGACAAGACACCGGGCAAGCCGCTAACCCCGACACGGCAAAAAGCGTAACTGCGGAACCTTTAATGAACACGTCAGTCTTGAAACGACTTAATTGAATAACAACCCATTTATGGGCACTATAGCCTACTCAAAGAGATGAAATGGAAATAGTGACTGCAGTGTCTCTTTAAGTTGAGCATACATTACCACTGCTTTGACCATGCCATTTATGGCATTATTAATCAACCATCCTTGTTCTTGCATTCTATGTGTCGTATGAAGACATATAAAATCCAATCGCAAACATAAACATGCACATTACATGTAATTAGAATGTGTACAACATTGGTGAAGCTTTTCTTCAATAAAAGAAGATCTATTAATTACTTAATTACTTAATTATAAAGGGTTATAATTGCAAATTCATTTCAAGCTGTCATTTCTCATGATTTCTAATATTCTCTTAATTTATCCCTGTATTTAACTATATGCTTGCAAGGTCTGAAAGATAAAATTAAATGTAGAAACCCAAACTCAGTTCTTGTATTTAACTCGGTCCTTGAACAGAGTACCTCCATCTTGGTTCCATGTCAATCGTTGTTACAAACTCTGACAAACTCTTTTTACATTGAACAATTGCCAAGACATGGTGTGCCCTGGTAGTGCCTGCATTGAATTGGTTGGTGATGTCACTAAATCTTAGTCATTTGCTAAATCAGAAACTGAGATCTCGTTGAGAAAGGCGTCCAGCCAAAACTTTGGGATCTTGTGGTCTCCTGCCACTGGTTAATATACCTTGAGCTACACTTGTGGGTTTTTTACATCTCTGCACTTTGTCTTAATCTATATGTTTGGTATATTTTCTTTTCTCCCTTTTCTCTTAATATATAGTGGTATATGTATATTTGCAATATGTACTTTATATGTACTATTCTTGCTACAAGATTTATCTTTTTACATTATAATTATGGTGTGCTATGTGTTTCTTTTTTTCTTGTTTAGAGTGTTTATTCTTATACAGACAATATTTGTAATAATATCTTTGGGGATATTGTGGGTCACAATGTTGCTATGTACCAACTCAGGGCCGAACTGGGAAAAAAAATTAGGCCCGGGCATTTTTCAATCAGAGCGGCCCCCTAAGAAGGGGGCGGGGCCAGAGAGGGTGTGTTTTGTCATCACTAATGACAAGCACGCCCCCTCTCAAAGTGAGCATGTTAGTTCAATGCGCAGAGCCCCGCTGAAGAGCTCTGGCACTAGAAAAAGGCCCTGAATTTGTTCTGCGCAGCGCAAGCAAATTTAATAACATGCTTGCGCTGTGTTTGCTTTTAAATTGTCTCTGGTGTCTGCACAAGTGGGATACCAGAGGACAAAAGGGCCAGGAAAGTGCATGGTGCATATGTTTGGAGCCTGCTTGTGGGATTGTGTGTGTGTAGAGTGTGGTGTGGTATTGTGTAAATAGGTCAATTACATTTGTGTTTGTGGTGTAAGATGTGTGGCTAGGGGCTGTAGAGAGTGTGTGTATAGGGGCATAGTGTTATAGGGCAGTGTTCCCCAACCCCCGGGCCGCGGACCGGTACCGGTCCGTGGATCAAACGGTACCGGGCCGCCCAGGGGTGTGCGAGCCTGCCAGCTCATGCAGGGCTGGCATTGCCCAAGTGCCAGCCCTGCAATGTGCCTGCGGACCGGAGGGGAGATCAGAGATCTCCCTCCCCGGTCTGCAGGCACTGTGCTGACAGCCGGCAGGGGAGGGAGTGAGAGAGGACCCGGGAGCTCTTACCTGCAGCTCCTCCGGGTCCTCCTCTCGCGAGATTTGGAGCGTTGCCGCGGTAACCACGGCAATGCTCCAAATCTCGCGAGAGTGAACTCTAGCCCTGTAACTGGGCTAGAGTTCATCTCACCACCACTGGGACCACCAGGGAATCCCCACCGGACCACCAGGGACTAAGAAATGTCCCCCCTCCTCCCAGTAAAGGTAAGAAGGGAGGGGGGACATTAATATATTAATTTTAATTAAATAAAAAATATATAAAAAAGCCTCCCTACCCTCCTTACTCCCCATACACACACTGCCCCACAAACACTGCCCCATACACACACTACACACACAGCCCCACAAACACTGCCCCATACACAGACTACACACACTGCCCCGCAAACACTGCCCCATACACAGACTACACACACTGCCCCACAAACACTGCCCCATACACAGACTACACACACAGCCCCACAAACACTGCCCCATACACACACTACACACACAGCCCCACAAACACTGCCCCATACACAGACTACACACACTGCCC